>NW_025763637.1:0-600000 GCF_021052385.1 Filobasidium floriforme | reverse complement strand
GACCATGACCCCCGAGGAGGCTACCCAGGTCGACTTTGACCCCTTTGACATCAGTAAGTTGATGGGTGGTAGGAGATGCCAGCCCCTTGAGACTGACGCTGTGTGCTAACCTTGCAGCCAAGATCTGGCCCCGTGGTCAATTCCCCATGCAAGAGGTCGGCGTCTTGACCCTCAACAGGAACCCCGAGGGTGGGTCCACGTCTTAACGACCTACCTATTGTCGAGAATATGCGCTTATAGTTGAGGCCTCTTTGTAGACTACCACAGGGACGTCGAGCAGGCTGCCTTTTCGCCTGGATCTTTGGTTCCCGGTATCGAGCTCTCGCCCGACACCTTGTTGCAGTGGCGTGCGTTCTTGTGAGTCCATGTTGAGCGCGACGGGTATTCGGAAAGCGATACGGTGTTCACTCGATTACCTTTGCAGCTACCGTGATGCTCAGTACACCAGGTTGGGAAGTGCCAACATCCACCAGATCCCGGTCAACTGCCCCTTCATGGCCAAGTTTGTCTCGCCGGACAACTTCATGGGAACCATGAGGACCGACGTGAGTTGCCGCGCCTAGTTACATCAGATATCTACGGTTCATGGCTGATACCTTCTATTCGCTCCGCTATGCAGGCCGACTCTGGCAGCAAGCCCATGTACTTCCCCAACTCGTACCACAAGAACGTCCCTTCGACCAAGTCTACCCCCGGATTCGCTGGTATGGATGCCGTCGAGGCGCCTTACCAAGTCGCCAACAATGTCGTCTCGCGAAAGTCGTACTGGAGGGACGAGTGTACCGAGCGCGAGTACACCCAGGTTCGAGAGCTCTACCTTAACCGTCTCAGCGAGACCGAGAGGAACAACTTGCACAGCAACACCGCTCGTCTGCTCAAGTTTGCCGATGATATCGTCATCGAGGGGTACTTGGCTCAGGTGAGTGCTCCATCTTCCGAACAGCCTCGCTCCAAGCGCTGACGTTTCTCCCACGCCGCGGCGCTTGTAGCAATACGCCATCCACCCCGGCTACGCGACCAGCATCAACGACCTCTTGCCGGACAACAAGAAGGCCAACATGGCCACCGTCGAGGAGAAGTCCAAGACGGCCCACCTCGTCGGGAAGAGCGAGGACTTCCAGCCTACCGACAAGGGCAAGAGCTTTATGGGCATGGCCTACTAGAGCCCTTGCGCTGCGGCTCTGGGTCCCGTTGTGATGTGCCTTGTCTCTCGAGAATTGCTCGAGTAGCGTGCTGGAGAATCGGAAGCCCAAGTCGAGAACGTTTGTCAAATCGATCAGTCAAAAGTGTATATAGCTAGAAACCTTTAATGTCAACGCAGAGTACGGTTCATGTCTTTCAAAGCCAATCGATTGTTCTATCGTCCATCTGGGGATTGGTCCGGTCCGGAGAAGGACCTGTCCCAGCTTTGGAGGGGCCGGCAAACGTACGGCGGTCGAGGCGGAAGATGTGCGGGGATTGAAGAGGTGACAGTCAAGGGGAGACGCTATATATGGCCGCGTGCCGCTTGACTTGATGTCGTCATGAGCTGAGTCGTGACCGCAGTCGAGACGTCGAAGTTGAACATCGGTATCTGTTAGTTTGTTTCAATTTTTTGCTTCACATCACAACAATAGTGGTGTAGTGGTAACATTAGCCGTTGCCATCGGCTAGCACTCGGTTCGATTCCGGGCTATTGTACAATCTTTTTGCCCAAGTCGCGTCAGTGCCAGGTTCCTCCTTCCGTCTGGGCTTATCTCTTGTCTTTGCCGCCGTTGCTGCTGACATCAGACAAGGCGAGCCCGAGCTGATAATCACAAGTACTGCAACTCAATCTTTGTATGCCAAATGCCATCTCTCATCAATGCAATCATGTTCTACAGCTTCGTTCAAATTCATTATGCACGTCCTCGATGGACTACCGGTTCCATTTTCAAGATATCGTCTCTATCCACTACTATCACGACCTGCCACCAAACAATCCCAGCAACAACCGCGCGGCCTCTTCGTCCGTCTGTTGTTCCGCTTTGCCGTCTTTTGTCGCCCCACGCACTCGTCGATCAGGGGTAATATTGACCTTGTCAGACGTGACCAACGCCAGGTCTGGCATCGAATGGGAGCTCGCCAAAGGCTTGCGCGTAGGCGTAGCCGCTATCGTAGCCAAGGCAATCGAAGCCGAACTGCTCGATCCGGAGCGTTTCAAACTAGAGGCAGGTGTCTTCTTCTTCTTCTTGCTGCTATTCGTTTGTTTCTTTGCCTTGACGCTAGCTCGCTGCTGAGCTTGCTGTTGCAAGTGTGCCTCAAAGAGACGACGTCGGGCAGTACCCAGTCCGCTCAATCGTCTCGATTCATCACCCAAAAGTCCTTTGCGCTTGGAAGGCGATCCAGCAAAGTAGTCGAGCGAAGCAAATTGTCGGAGGCCGGAACCGTGCGTTACGTCCTGCGTTTTCATCTTTTTCTTGGGCGTCTCTTCGACATCGGTGTCGCCCTCGAACGGCGCATCTTCGGCATCCGAGTTGAAATCGATCAATCCCATTGAAGGTGGATCCGAGGGCAACAAGTCCAGCAACGAGGACTCCCCAGCCATCGCCGTCTTGCTTTGACTAAGCATAATCTCGGATTCGACCTTGACGTGATCTTCCGGCTCGGACGAAGCCACTCGACAGGGCGTTCCTGGAACCTCTTTGCGTGCCGAACTGGGCAAGAATGGTAGTTCCTTGCGACTACACATTTCGTCCAAGATCCCACTCTGACTGCGTCCGAACGACTTGCCAGGCGTAGGCAAGTCCGACCGGATCGGGAAACCAACGTTGAACCGAGAAGAAAACTTTCTCTTACCCAACGGGCTGACGGGCTTCGCAAACAACCCGTCCCTCCTTGCCCCAACCGAGAAGCTAGGGACCGATTGGGAGACCACAAACTTTCGGCCACTGAACGGTGCCAAGGGGCTGGCATCGGTCTGGTCCCCGGCAGAAATATCGGCGATACCAATGATCTGCCGCTTGAGACTCCCTGGCATCCTCTCCGATGTGGTCCTCTTGATCGCGGTCGATCTCGAGGATTCTTGGTTCTTTGGCGTCGACAATACGGTGGCCGGACTCGCTCGGTCTGATCTCGCGCTCCCCTGGGTAGGCGTAGGTGCGACAACGTCCTCGGACAGCTCGACCTCGATTGAGCTGCTCGAAGGGAAGAGCATTAACTTTTCCCTTTCGGCGTCTTGCTCCTTCTTGCCATCCTTCTTGTCATCGGCGGAAGATCCTCGTCGTTTCAGTTGTTGCCTCTCCTTCAAGAGGACGACGGGCGAACTCGACCTAATCAACGCTGGGCTGCTCGAACGGACGTCGGAAGTGGGCAGGACCGCTTCCCTAGATCTGCCCCGAACAATCCCTTCATCGTCGTCTTCCAGCTCATCGACTTCGTGATCCCCTTGATCCAACTCGTCAACCTCGGTATCGGCCCCGAGATCTCTCTCATCCTCGTCCCCTCGTTCGACGGCCTGGTCTGCTCTAGTCGCGGACTTGCTGGTGAAGAACGTATCCTCCTCTTGATCGCCCGGCAACACCGGGCGTTTGCCCTTGCTCACGGCCGATGGCTGACCCTCCCCAGCAGGTACATATTGATACGCATGCCCTGTAGGCGATTTGGCCGAGCCAGCCCGCTTACCGCTGAGGGGTAACAAGAAAGGTCGAGGCGTCTCATCCACCAGAGCTTGAGCCTCGCTGGACGGTTCCGACGCTGAGCCGTGCCGCAAGGGCACGAGCATCAGGGTAGGGAAGACTTTCTGGTTTGCTTTCCTCTTTTCCGTCTGTCGCTTGTTCTGAAACTGTGAGGAAGAAGGGACGAGTCGCAACTCAGTACCGATTCTATGTCGATTCGATATGCGATCAAACTTTTCTGAGCAAAACTCACCCAAATTTGGACCGCTCTCGTGCTCATCCCCGTCTGACCGGCCAACCTAGCCCTCTCATCACTCGTCGGCAACTGGTTCCTCACATAAGCCTCTTCGAGGACCATCAACTCTTCCGGTGAAGTCCTCCGGCGTTTCTTTCCCGTGCTCATGCTCATGCTCGCGCTCGTAGAGCCGACCTCGGGTGTAGCTCGTGCGGACATGGACATGGACGTCGGGTCGAAAGTCGAGGCGGACCTCTTTGCCGTGATAGGGGTCGACAAGGCTGTCAGAGGGGGTAGAACGAGGGTGACGGATCCCCGACGTTTCCTCTCTCTCGGAGGTTCTGACATCGACAGCGCCTGCATTTGAGATTTGGATTGGGGTTGTAAAGGCGTCTCCAAGGGCCTATCCACCTCATCCTCGCCCGACCTCCTCGTAGTGGTTGATGGGTTCTGAGGGGTGGATAGAGCGAAAGGAAATACGCTGGACAGGTCTTTCGGTTGACGGTTCAAGGGAGCCGGAGCTGGCGTTTCCAGACCCCGGGATTGCATCATCTTCCAGCCTTCCTTCCCTGATCGCTTGTCCCCCTCTTCAGCCTCATCCTCATCTTCATCCTCTTCCTGACCAGGCCCCCGACCGAACCCCTTGCGAATGCCCAGCTTCCGAACGGGAAAAGCCGAGCTGTCCAAGCCTGGCGTTCGGAGTTCCGTATCCGCAGGAGAACCATGACTGTGACCCGTGTCGCTTGTCAACGCTCCAGGACCCCAAGGGGTAGACCTGATATCCAGGCCGAGGTCGCCTAGGTTCCGAGGGTCCGAGTCTAGCTGGTCGTGGTCGTCTTCGCCATCATCCTCATCGTTCCCGTCATCGTTGCTTCTGGAGGTCTTGTGCTTCCGAGGAGGAGGTGAGGGACGTGGAGTGATCGTCGACAAGCTCGGTTGAGGGTAAAAGAAGAGGTCTGACGGGTTCTTGCTCTTCTTGCTCGGCCTTGCGAAGCCTTCCAACGATGACGACGAGGAAGAAGAAGAGGTAGCCAAGAGTGGTTTAGGATGCCGTCTAGCCGGCGGTCGGGTTTCCAGGGCGATCGGATCGCCTAAGACTTCTTTCGAGCGTAAAGGAGAAGCAGATCGAGAGGGGCCGGTCGCGACCCCTATAACGCGTTCCTGTCCATTCGTTCTTTCCGGTTCGACCTCGGGAAGTCCCGACTTCACGTTGATTGGGGTTTGGAACGGATCCAGTACCTGAGTGAGCGTGGTGGTCCCACTGTCATTGTTCGACATGATCCAGACCTGAAGGTCGAGGTCGTCGTTATCGCCTCGAATTACGCGTCAAGGTGATCGGCGACGCGAGGCTAAAGGCGGGGGTTGGGACGATGGATGACGATTTCGATGGTGATGGTGATCAGGGGTATATGGCAAGATGTGAAAAGACAGGACCGGCTGTCCAATGCAAGATGTTGTTTGCTGTACAGGAAGCAAGAATTCGATGATGCCTGTTGTATTACGAGGTGTGATGTGAGTTGGCTAAAGTTTAACTTCGCGATCGCAGCTGCAAGACTGACCTGGGACCAAGATTACAGCGCGATCTGAGTGATCCGTTCGCTTTTGCGGGATACAAGAGATGGATTGACTAATCTCCTGTCCTGCTGTGAGTGATAATGTATGCTAGAGTGTTGGGGTAAAGTATCAGTCACGGTGACTGTAGATAGATCGAGAGAGGTTGAAAGCTAGCTCAGCATGCCCCCCCCCTTAGCGTCGCGTCTTGCTCTCTCTCTCAAAGATCGCGTCACGTCAGAAGTCAGTCGCGTCGCGCAAAAGCGACCTCCCTCCTCCTATCCCACACATCCTCCTATATCTCATATACCATCTGATTCCAACATTCAACTCACAGCAATCTACAGATCGTATAGATCAAGGTTCGGTTCAAGCAAGTAGAGCGCGCAGCGAGATCGAGCAAGGCGGCATAATTGAGAGTATATTCACATGTACAGTAGTAATATCCAGAACACGATCACAATCACAGGTATACGTATAACGATCTAATCGACAACACTCCCATACACTCGCTCACTTACCCATCATTCCACACCTACCCGTCTACTCTCTTCACGCCCCTCTGGGCCCTACAGGCGCACCTCTCGGCTCCTGCGTGACCCAGTCTGTATACAGATCGTCCACCGAGGCAAAGATGATTGAATGCGGCATCGACTTGATCACGTTCCCGATCTTGTCCTCCAAGACATTCCTAGCCTCCTTGCTCCCGAAGGAATAATCCTTGACGAGGTTGACTATCGCCATGACCGCCAACGAGGTGTGAGATTGACGGGTATAGTAGAAATCTTTGGGGGAAATGGCGTTCTTCAAGGGTCCGTGCAGAGACGCTCGAGCGGTCCGGGTGAGGGGAGGGGTGGATTCTCCACGAACGGCGCGGAGGAGGATCTGGACCATGTTGTTGAGGCTCGTCAGGTGGCCGTTGGCGAATCGGCGGCGGTCCTTGAGGGTCCCGACTTTGGAGACCAACGCCCAGTTTTCGAGGACGCTACCGAGGGTAGGTGGCTAAGCGCGCGAGAGACAGAATTGAATTGTGATCAGCTACTTGCGACTTGTATCATGCCCCAGAGCATGACGAATATGTGCCATTGCACTCACCATATCCGGATCGATGACCTTCAACTTCATCCTCCAACTCGCATCATCGGGCTCATCAGACCCTCTCCCAGCCTTCGCCGCCGGGTGATGATGATGGTGAGGATGACCGCCCTTGACCCAATCCTCGACGTGCCCGCTCTTGACCCACTTAGGCTCGGTCAACGGTCGGTCCATGTCGAGGTAGGCAGTCAGTTCGAGCTTGAGCGAGCTTTGATCGGGGTTCTCTCCATCGGGTCCAGCCTCGTTCTCAGTCTGATCGTCGGTTCCGTTGGCCTCACCATCCTTGCTGGCACCGAGAGTACCGGACTGAAGCTCTTCCAGCAATCGATGAAGAGGAGGACTTTTTTCTTCCTCGGCCGACACGTCCATCGAGGCCCAGATGTTGGCCAAGGTCTCGGCGTTTACTGGGCCAAAGACGTTGTGTTCCTCGTCCAGCGCTTCGACCTGAATTACACCAGGTCGTCAGTCATAATGTTCAGATAATAAGCGCGAACGGGGTTAGGATCCGGACTTACGAGGATACCTTTGGTCAGACTCCACTCTTCCGGTTTGACATCCTCTTTCGTTACCGCGTCCTTCTCCTTCTTTTCGTCGCCTTTACTTTTACCGTCGACCTCGATCTCCCCATCATCTTTCTCCTTCTTTTCCTTCTCGCCAACCTCGTCATCGGCGACCTCGGTCTCTTTGATTCGCTTGACGATCTGCTCCACCTGTTTATCCTGCTCCCACTTGCGTTTCACGGCCCCAGCGTCTAGAGTAACCTGGATGCTCCCCTTTTTACGGTGGATCTTGACGCTCTCCACGATGGCGGAGTCGAGACAGATCCTGCGTTTCCCGTTGGCGTACAGGATGGAGAGTCGGTTGGATTCCGGTCGAGGAGTGTCACTCGAGGTGGCGGGCAAGGAAGGACTGCGGCGGAATCGGGCATCGGCGATTCGGTGGCTCGAGGGTTCCCGAGGCGCCAAGGGGGCGACGACAGGTGGTTTCTGACGGTCTTTCTTGGTAGGTGAAGGTACGCGGGAAGAGGATTCGGCAGGGGTGTCGGCAGCAGGCTCGGTCGGTTTCGACGACTCGGCCTCCGCGGGCGCTGGTGCTGGTGCTGGTGGATCGGCAGGTGAAGCGCTTACAGCTTCGGTAGACTCGACGGCCTTTTCAGCCGGCGTGTCGTCCTTAACCACAGCAGTAGAGTCGGACTCGACCTGGACAGGTACAGAAGGGTCTCGCATCGTAACATCCTGCTCTTTCGTCTCTTCTGCATCCAACGGTGTTTCTGCGATCTCGCCGGGTTCTACGCCGGACTCGTCAGCCGGCTTGTTCTCTTCGTTTTCTTCTTCCTCTTCGACGACCCCGCTCATATCGCCCTCAGCCTGGTTTTCGGCGGCGGAATCGGCCTTGGCCTCGACCTCGTCAGCCTTCTGCTGTTCATCGGCTTGATCTCGGTCTTGCTCTTCATCCTGGGCTTCACCGCCGTCTTGACCTTCGGCCTCGTAATACTCTTCCTGACCCTCCTCGTCCCCTTCGCCATCATGTTCTTCGTCTTCCTCCTCCGCCTGGTGCTCCTCCTCCTCCTCGTCATCATCTGCCTCTTCCTCACTCTCATCGCGCTGCTCCTCTTCAGCATTGTCCTCGTCGACAGTCTCCATCGCATGCAATGCCTTGAGACTGGGACCGTCAGCGTCTTCGACAGGACTAGCAAAGTAGATCCTGAACCGGTTCTTTTCCGGTGATGAAGACGATGATGGCGCCACGGTCTCTTTGCGGATGATGGGTCCGTGGGTAGTGCGTTTCTTGGACATGATCAGCGCGTCGTCGTCTGCTTGCAGCCAACGATCATAAAAGGCAATCGGAGCGAGTCATGTTGTGGTGCAAGAACAAGTAGAAGAGCAAATAAAACGAAAGGGTTTGTCAAAAAACGTATTCACGACGCGGAAGTCTCGATGGGCAACAGCGCAAAGAGACGAAAGAGGAATGGGTGACAGACCTGCATCTGGACTGCTCATCTTGGCCTTTCTCTTTTCACCACGTTTGCCCTCGACGGTCGACCCTGCAACACCAGCTGCGACGGTGGAAACGTCCGCCTTGTCCTTGATTTCTTGAGGCTCGTCTGATTCTTCCTTGACGACCTCGGCGTCGGTAGTCTCTGCAGATATTCCTTCAACCTCGTTTGTGGCCTCTTTGTCATGTGCCTCTACCGGCGCTGCCTGTGTAGCCTCGGAGGGTACTTGCTCGACTTTCACCTCGACCTCGACCTGAATGTCCGATGGGTCAGTCGGTTCGGCCTTGACATCCCGCTCGACAGCATCCTCCTCGGCAATCCCATTACGAAGCTGATCAGTCTCATTCTGTTCCGCCTGCTGATCTCCCTCGACAACAGCCTCATCATCAGCCTCCTCTTCCTCGTCCTCGTCGTCCTCGGCCGCATCGGGTCTGACAACGCCCCACTTCCATCCCAACGACTTGATCTCCAGTCCGACGATCCTGAAATCCGTCAATGTCCGTTTCCGAGCCTCCTCTTTAGCTACCTTTTCCCGCTCGGTATCTACTACGACGTTCTTGCCCGTGCCATCCTTGTTCGAACCGGGTTTGTTGATGCTAGTATTACCCACGGGGACATTCCGAGTGCCCACCACCCGAGCGCCCGCACGCGTCGAGAGGTTACCACCTCGACCTCGGATCCCCGTGCCTCGGCCGCTAGGACCCTTCGGAGCTCCAGCGACTCCGTTACCCGAAACAAATCTCGAGCCGACGACCGGATCACCTCCTCGACCGGGTCCTCCTACACCACGACCTCGCAGACCTCCACGACCAGCACCAGCACCACCGGCTGCGAATCTCGAATCCGACGACCCAGCTATCGAACCGCCACCACTCCCACTCGGACCTGGACCATCTCTCCTATCCCTTGGCATCAGGCCACCCCGACCGCCTCGTCCACGCCCGCCACCACCGATCGGGAACCCCGAACGATAACCTCCAGATCCACCATCCTGAGACCCGCCGAAGTCGCTCCTCCGCTCAAACCTGTCCCTGTCTCTATCCCTGTCTCTGTCCCTCTCCCTATCACGATCCCGATCTCGATCGCGATCCCGGTCATAGTCCCTTCGATCTCGGTACCGATGATCGTCATGATCCCTCCTCCCTCCGAAATCCCTAGGTCCCGAGGGTCCGGCTCCTCCTGGTCCGGAACCAGGACCAACAGATCGCATAGACGGTGTAGGCGAGTAGGCAGAAGAAGGACCGTCCGTTCGGGGTCGTTTGGCCGGAGGACCTTGTTGCTGCGGATGTTGGTGCTGATGATGAGCAGAAGGTCCAGGTCCGGGTGGAAGCGACGGGTGAGCAGGTCGGTTCCTCAAAGTAGGGTTCGTCGGGATCCCGGAAGGAGCTCGTGGAAGGGAAGAATGTCCTCCTCCAGGGGTAGGTCGGAAGGTCTGGGGTTGAGGACCGGGTTGTGATGTCCCCGCTTGAGGTTGTGGTTGTTGTTGTCCAGGTGGAGGCTGTTGAGCCTGAGCCATAGGTTGAGCGATACCCAAACCACCGCCGGGATTCATCGGTCCCGGCCCCGCAAACCCAGGTCTGGGTTGACCTTGCCCGCCAGGTCCAGGTCCAGGTCTCGGTCGGAATCCACCACCTTGCCTCGGTTGAGGTCCCTGAGGCTGATGCTGTTGCGGATGCTGACCCCACTGTTGAGGTTGTTGGGGCATCATCATCCCTTGAGGTTGTCCAGGACCCATAGCCATGACCGGCTGCATGGGCATCATCTGGGGCTGAGGTTGTGCGTACATCGGGGCAGGATGATGAGGGTATTGCATGACTTGGGGAGGTTGTTGAGGCATATACCCGGCTGGCGAGCCGGCGTACGGTTGTTGAGGGACCATATACTGAGCAGGATACGCCTGTTGCATACCAGCTGATGGTGGGAACGTAGCGCTCGCTGGTGTAGCTGCCATGTTACTGATAGGCGCCCCGGCCCCATACCCGTAATTCGCATACTGAGCAGCGTTGGGTTGAGAGGCTCCCGCGGTCGATGGTGTCGCTGGAGCTACACCATTCTGTGCCTACCATACCAAACGAGATTTACTATCAGTGAACCGTTCCGGATGCTCTGTGGGCCTCGATAGGCGACTCACATAATAAGTCTGCCACGCTGCGTTAATGACAGCCTGCTGGTCCGGCGTCGGCTGCGGCCCGGGAGGCAACGGAGGTGCTGCCGAAGTCGGCGCTGCCGCACGTTTGCTCATATCGCAAACACGATGACTAGCTCGAGTGTGCGTTGATTATGCGGAATCGATGATGACTTTGCAGTCTGTAGATAGTCGAATGACGACGAGCTCGAGGTCGAAGAATGTCGCTGATCGCTCGAAGTCTCGATGTCGACAATCGTGAACATCCCTCGAGAGATTATCAAATAAACGCTCAGGTCATCCATGACGTGGCAAGCACTACAAAGTAGGGCTCGAGATCACGTACGGGTCTCTTCGGCCTCGCCGACAGATCTGTCCTACTTCAAGCAGATGGTCAGATTCAGATCTGCCCGCCAGGATCTAAATACAACTGACAGACCGCTGACCTGAAGTGACGCCGTCAAGCCGATTCGTCGAAGGCATGCACGAGCGAAAGGGCTACCCGGATCTCGAAGACTGATTGACCACGAAACGGCGGAACCATACAGATCCATAAAGTCAGCATCGACCAGTATAAATAGCATGGCATCCTGGATATGGATACTGACGACCTGGTTAGCAGGGGTGATCTCGTACTGAATGTGGGTGGTGTGCTGTTGGAAGATCTGCATGGTTATGTGTTCAGTATGGAAATAAGATATGGTCTGAATTGCTTCCCTCGTCACCGCCTCGACATCCGGCCTTTGTGACGAGTTCTCTCAAGTTCAGAACGGCCTGCCAACACTAGGCTTAGTATACGCATAGGACTCATCGTTATCGAACGACTCTGAAAAAAAAAAAACAATACATGGGAAACAATTATAGACGCTTCGCTTGTTCCAAAAAGGTGTCCACCGCAGCCATCCTCCATTCCGTCAGCTCCTCATACTCAGACCTATCAACCACCCCCGTCTTCTCCTGCTCCGCCTTCAGCTTGATTTCAGCCTTCTTCCACCACCCATACATCTTCTTGGTCTGTTCGAGTAAGGCTTGATAGTCCTTGTACTCGACCTTTGAGGAGGGGACATCCGCGCCCTCGCCCCGGATACCAACGTCGGATCCGACGGGGTTTGCCATCCCGACCGTCTCGAACGTCTGCGTCCCGACCGTCTCCGTCCCGACCGTCTCAGTCCCGACCGTCTCCGTCCCGACCGTCCCGACCATTCCAGCAACTGCACCGTCGTCGTCACCTTCCGCTCGGTGTGACCTCAAAGAGGTTGGAGGTGAGCCTGGAGATGGCGAACGAGGTGGCGAACGAGGTGGCAGACGAGGTGGCAAACGAGGTGGTGAACGAGGTGGAGAAGGAGGCGGCGAAGGAGGTGGAGAAGGAGATGGAGAATCGACCCGCCTGGGCTTCACCCACTTGTTGGGCAGACCGTGAGTCTGCTTGTCCGTGTTCGAGCTCGTTCCCCGTTTGTGGTCTTGGGTGATCTCTCCCGAGAGCACCATTCGACCAAATCCCATGGCTGTGCTCGGGGGCGCCGCCGGTAAAGACGTCAGCTGACCTGGTAGGAGGGTGGTCTGCTCGCCGACCACCAGAAAGTTGCAGGTTGATGAGGGTGTCACCTCGATAAAGGCGTTGCCTGCATCAGCGTGCCCCGAGAAGTATCGTCTCTTCCATCCTGAAGATGAAACGTAAGTCTATGACTGGGGAACTCGATAACACGTGAGACCAACCTTGAGCCTGGTAGCAATCGCCTCAGCGTTGGTGTGACTGGCAAGCCGGTACGTAACCACCCAGCTCTCGTATTTTGCGCTCGGTGGGGCCGACGGGTTCGAATAGCTCGCAGGAGCCCACGAGATCGACACGGGAGGCGAGAAATTGCGGGATTCGACCAGGAAAGGGAGTATATCCTTGCTCGGCCCATTAACGAAGAAGTTGATATAATAACCCGCCGGGACCCAACACTGGCGAACTTCTAAGGAGGACTTGTAAGTGGAAAACTTGCTCATGGCTCGGAAGCGGAGGAGTCTGTGGCGGTTGGAAATCGACACAGCGATGGCAGCCTTGTACCGGTGGTCTCCCGTGCCGGCTACGATGTGACCACTACCGACGACAGTGAGGTCGACGCCAAGGTCACGCCTGATGGTCGAGACCACCTCTGCTCCATCTTCCTCTCATTTGATCATAGGTCATGTGTTTGGGTACTGAAATGGGTTATGGTCTGGATTGCTTCCCTTGTCGCCGCCTCGACATCTGTTACGGGATCATCACGTGAGTCGACTACCGACACACAGGCTCGATCTACGGACATCAGCATACACCTAAGTCCGGCTCGACGAGGCGAATCCGATTCCCTCGGAGCAGATTCGGTCGCCCCTACCATTCGCCTTCACCATTCACCGAAACAACAAACCTTCCCGACACATATCACAAACAGGTACAGGGACCTCGAGGTACACGACACTCTACTCAGGACCTCGACAACCTTACTCGACGTACCTAGGGACAAATGAGAACTCAAACTCGCCTCCTCTACCGAATCCGGCTGCTCTCGACAGGATTCGTCTGTTCGCCATCTCGTTCTTCCAGTTTCGCCATCTCTCGCCATTCTTTTCTCCTGGGTCTTTTCAGTGTTCGCCAGCCCGTCTACGTACTCGTCTCCGTATAAATAGCTAGAGGAACTTGACCGAATTCGATAGAGGACGCTCTGTAATAGTTAGAGGTCAAGTTCCGATATCACATTCAATACACGCCTATCTGACTTGTTACAACATCTTCAAGACGTGTTGCGGAGAGGTTACAAACTCAAGGACGTCGCTAAGTATCTACGTTTCATCGTTTTACCTTAGACCGAATCCGGTACCTCACACCGAGTGATCACCTTCCTTATCCATATATCTCTGGATTCGTATCCCGCACCCGAACCCGCTTCATCTAAGCGGACTTGCGACATTCTCCCGACTACCTGCGATTCACCTATAAGCACCCTACGCCTTACGACTTAGGACCTATCTCGATTAGCGACTTCCGCCGTAACAACATCTCTCCTCCCCTCCGTGCCAACCTTTGCTCTCCCCGCCAAGCCTGCCATTGTGACGACCTCTCTCCCTGTCAAGCCGGCCTCTGCGAGCACCTATCTCGTCGCCCCTCAGCCGGCTCTTGAGGACGATGATTTCGGCGCTCATAAAAGGGGCATCAGCAACAAAATGGAGCTGAAGACCCATGGCGGGCCGAAGAAGAGAGTGAAACCGGTCGCCGCGACGCAGGTCTACGAATCGGCGAGACAGGTCTACGTATCGGCGAGACAGGTCTACAAATCGGCGAGACAGGTCTACAAATCGGCGAGACAGGTCTACGAATCCGCTCGGAAGAAGCTTGCGGTGGAGCGGGTGGCGCTTATGAGGCTACAGCTGGCTGAAGCGGAGCGAGACCTCGACGACGTCTCCTGATCTTCTCGACGGCGCCTCCTGATATCCTCGACGACGTCTCATGATCTCGACTTTGTATTACATGTATTTTACGTATTTGTTCATCTGTATCAAAATCTGTGATTCCATCTGTCTGAGGCTGAACCGGCCGGGTCTCGCTGAACCACGAAACGCGTCATCTAATCATCTAATCATCTAATCAGGCATTGTATGTGGTTGTCTATATCAGCTATCATATATCATATGCATCCAGCGACTAGTCGCCTTGCATTCAATAATGGTATTCGACTCGTCTGGGTTATCAGCTAGCTTGGTAGGAAGTTCAAAGGATGGCAACAAGGTTAACAAGGTCATTGTTCATCCTGGTCAATCGATTCGGGGGACTTGTTCGATCGACAAACCGAGCGGGGTGGAAAAGGTCTGGGTGGAAGTCGTCGGGATACAGGTGAGCCTCTATCAATCTATCTACCTATAGCGCCATGGATATTGACGAGTCTCACGGATTCTTCCGTGGACGATTCAGTACGCTTCGGCCATCTCTGGCGGGGGAAAGACTGACGGTCTCACCGTTCTTGGCGGGATCGCTTCTGCCACGCTCGCCATAAACCAACCCAGCCGTGCCCCGACCTTGCATACCGACAAGACGTTTTTCAGGACCTCACAAGAACTGCAGCTAGCCGGCGGTAGCGGAAATGGACAATACAGCTTCGAGGTGGTCGTTCCGGAAGAGGAGGACGAGTTCGTCGACGTACTCGGGAAAGGATGGGGAAAGAGCGAGTTGCCGCCGTCTTTGTACTTAGGTAGGAGACATCTCGAAGGAGGAGTCATTGGCTTTAGTGAGTGGAACGACCATCCATCAAGCGGCAAGCGGTGTCATTGAGTTCTTATGCAATCGCTGTTTGGTCTGCGTACATTACACAGATCGGTACCACGTCACCGTTAGCGTGACCAGGAAGAGCTTCCTCAAACGCTCCACCAAGCGAGTACTACAATCATCTCGTCATCTGTACAGCGGGTTATGTACTAACATCCTCCTTTCCTGTTGTCAGGTCGATATCCCTTCCATTCTTCCTCATTCCAATCGACCCTAACCCTCATCCAAGCTTGGCTGCGATTGGCACGCTCTTGACCCCGCCTGATGTCATCCCGGAGGTCCCGTCTGGATGGATCGGGAGGGGTACAAAGGAGTGGGCGTTCAAGAAGGGCAACGGGTTGAAAGGGTTTATGAAAGGTGGGCGGGCCGAAGACGAGGTTGACGGAGAAAGGTTCGTTGTACAGGTGAGCCTCTCGGTGGCGATGTTGATGGGATTTATCACATCTCTTGATACGTGACACGTCGATAGATCTCGACGCCAGATATCCCTTCCTGGCCATCAGGCATTTCTATACCATACCACCTGACCATCGAATACCTGTCTTCCGCCGTGAACCCGACTACCTCGAACCCGATTGATCTAGCCCGGATTGATCCGACTTTACGGCTATTGAGGGCTTGCAAGATCGTCGTCGGCAAGGACAGCCAGTTCGTCACCGAGCCGATCAAGGGGAACGATTTCTCAGTGAATCGGGAAGGAGTTTGGGTGGGCGACAGGAAGCGAGTGGAGATGGGGGAGTTGAGGTGCACGACGTTGCCGAATGTCTCCAACGTTGGGATCAGGATGCAGGTGCGTCGTATCGTTTTCGCAGACATATATCCTTTGTCCGTAATTGCATCGTCATTGACTGAGCCGGTCGGTCATCGCCTTTTCGTAGTACGATCTCGAACTGGACATCTCTCTGCCCTCGGATTCCCTCTTCGGAAATCAATCTCATACGTTCGGCTTGTTTCATCCCAAGATCACATCCAACGTCCGACGGGCAGGAGCAGGATCTGGAGCTGGGGGGTCCGAGGTCTTACCGGCTTATAGCCAGGTCGAAAGTTGGGTCGGAGAAGAGTATTGGAATGGGGTAGAGGGCATCTCCAAGCTGAAAGAAAAATGAGGTGTAGCGTACGGCAAGTGGAGTGTGAATAGTAAGTCACCAGGGAGTTCCGTTGTTGTACTCAGTATCGCTCGAGAGATACCCAAATCTTCGTATTGGCCATGTCAAATGGATTGTCATATAATGCATGAATGAGAAACACGTTAACGAGTGTGAGAAGACCTATCTCGACCCTTCGAGAGCCCAATGAAACTAGAACATCCGAGTCAAAGAAATCTAGAAAATTTTACCGCATCCTCAGGCCGAGATGGACTGGTAACAAGCGGTTTGCTGCTAAGAGTCGAAAAAGGTCAGCTCGAGTCGCCGATGTCGAGAAACGGATCTTAGGACTTGCCTGAGATTGACACTGGTTAACAGAAACTCCAGCAGCACGACCGGCAGCCGAGTTGGCATACGATCCGCAGAGGTTGGACTGGTCGTCACAGCTCCTCCTAAGCGCGTCCGCGAGGAAGTTGAAGGTGTTGGTGCCCTCCTTCCACTGGTTGCCGGAGGCTGCAAAGTGGAATGAGAACGGTTCGAATCAGTAACTATTGCGCATAAGCATTATGAGCCAAATCCGACTCACCAGTGACAGGAGGCGCGGCAATGCCACCGAGAGCGCCAGTGTACTTTTGTAGGTTTCCACCAGCGGGCACCGAAGTGGGGGTCCCAGCAGGCTTGGTCGAGGTACTAGTGGGAGGCTTGCTCGAGGTCACCGCTGATTTTGAACCTTCATTAGCGTCACGATCTAGGAAGCGCTTTCTAGGATGAGTCCTTACCAGGAGGGGTCGACCTGCTGGTGGTGGTGGGAGCGGCCGAGGAGGCGGCCTTGCTAGTAGTAGTGGGCTTGGGCGAGGTAACAGCCTGGCTGGTAGTAGAGGGTTTGGCGGAGGTGGCGGCCTGGGAGGTGGTGGTAGGCTTGGCCGACGAAGAGCTCGAGCTAGGTCGAACGGCAACGGCAGAAGAAGACGAGGCCCTGGTCGAGGTCGAGCTGGGAGCAGGAGCGGGCGCAGGGGCAGCGCCAGCACCTCCGGGCAAGTACGGGTTGACGGCGGCTGCTACCAAGGCGTTGTCGGTGTTTCCGTTCGGAATGGCCGAAAGAACGTAACTCGAGTCGAAGGCACCACCCTGAGGACATTGGGAGAGATAAGTACGCATAGTATGGACGACATCTCAAAAAGCCTCGACGATACTCACACTCCAGATGACAAATCCGATGATGCTGGAAGACTGGTCGACAACGGTCTTGAGCTGAGCAGCGAGACTTTGACCATATTTTGTTTGAACACGCCATCAGCGTCCAATGCGATCATGGCGCCCTAACCCATCAGCCACTCACGCGGTCTTGCAGCTAGCATCGGGACCAGCACCGGTTTCGCTCAAGATGGCTTGACGACCCTTGCCCTTCAGATAGTTGGCGAGGTTGTTCATCATGGCAACGTTGCTATCCCAGACCGACCATATAGACCGTCAGATCCAGCGAGGGTGAAGTGAGGTGAACGTGGTGAGGAAAATAAAACTTACTCGGTGGTGCAGTCGGCGTGAGTACCCGAACCGTCCGAGTCCAAGTACCTATCACAAGTCGAATAGCAACAGGTCAAGATACATTGCGAAGAAGTCAAACATTCGGGTACTTACTGGTGCACGTCGAGCAGGAGCTTCTCCTTTCCACCGGCAGGGTCAGTGATCTGGACGATCGGGTCGTTGGTCCCATCGATCCATCGAGGCGCGTGAGTCCATTCTTGACTATGGTCACAACGGAAAGGGACACGTTAGATACGAAATGGTCAGCAAAAGGAAGACGAGCCCGACTCACCCGGGAAGCAAGATGTATTGCGACGTAGCGCCGGCGGATCGAATGGCATTGACCGAGACCTGGAGCGTCTTGGCGAACGTCCCGATGTTAGGAATATCGTGAGGTTCGTTCATCAACCCGAAGATAACTTTGGCGTTCGAGCTGTACTTCTTGGCCAACTGTTCCCAGACGCTAGCCAGCTGAGCGTCGGTAGGTCCACCTTGTCCGACGATCCCGCCGTTCCAACGAGCATAGTTGTGGAGGTCGAGGATGGCGTAAGCGCCCTTGGAGAGGGTGTATTGGACGAGCTTGTCGTAAGCGGTAAACCAGGAAGGGTTGAGGGTCCCACCGAGTTGACCACCGACGGCGGGGTTCCAGCCAAAGGGAAGTCGGAAGACGTTGGCTCCGTTCTTGACAAAGTGGTCGATTTGCGAGGTGGCAGGGTTGGAGCTGGACATCGGATCGACGTAGTTGCCTGTGGAGTCACGTCGTGGTTGTCCATGTTATCCTTCTGCCATACAATAACAGTGCGAAAAGGAATGCTTACCCGAGAACCCTCCGTTGGTATCAGTACCAAAGTCGAATCCGCTGCGTGGTGATAATCGAAGTCCTTCAGCTCCGGGCTCACAAACCTCTAACTTCGATCTAAACTTACGCAATGTTGAACCCTCCCAACCTAGGAAGAGCTCGCTTCTCGATCGGGGAGGGAGTGGGCGCAGCCCTGACTACCGCCGCGAGGGCCGTGGAGATGATGGCGAAGCTGGAGAATCGCATCGTCAAGATGTCGAGATGTTTTTTTTTCGATGAGTTTGAGGGTGTATGTGATTGGAAAAGGAAAAGAGAATGACGACAGATGGATGTGAAGGATATAAGAAGAGATCAACGATGAGGGAGGGGGATGGCCGGGATGAGGATGACTCCTGGCTCCATATATATACTCGCGGATGATCCATCATCGCTCCTCGACCCGACATCAATGGGGGAAATCGAACCGAAGAGTGGAGGCTGGTTGGAGTGAGGCGACCGAGGACGACAGCAACAACAACGGTCATCGACATCCGATCCATCTGATCTCGACATCCCGAAATAGGCTCCGCGAAACGACAACGACCACGAAAGGGGGGAATATGATGAAACGCACGACGCGCGTGGCGGCCGACCAACTGGGGCGGGACAGCCACGGGCCGGTGGAACATCCATTCGATCGACCCTTCCTTTGAGGATGGGTCTGATCGGATGGCCCTTCTTTTAGGTTTGGAACGTTTATTTGACCCCGCCGCCTTATGACCAGTAGCCGTTCGACATGTCACCAAAGGAGGTCGGGCAAGACCGGGTTGTCGTAGCACACACCCTACCTCGAAACTGATGAAACGTGATCGAAGATCGAAGACACCCTACCATGAGACCGATGAAACGCTTCGATCACGTTTCGATCGACGACAAGCATACAATTCGCCACGACACGGCGCCATCAGCATGATCCGGATGTCCCGGAATAGCTGAAACGTGAACAGAACATGGACCCCATCGGACAAAGGCAAGCACCTGTCGGGACGCACTCGATTCTTCGTTCACGAGCTTATTAACGGGCATGTGTTCCTGCAATCCGCGCGCATCCGTAGTGAAAACCCGTTGGCGCAGCGGAAACCTGCTAGACACCTTTTCCAGGTCCTGCAATTCTGGCTCGCGGTTGTGCTCGTTAATGTCGTTCTTAGGAAAACACGATGGATTCATCGTTGTCTCGGTCGTGACTAGCTGGCGACGCATTTGCCGGTATCTGGGGACTGGATTCGCTCGGCTTCATCAAAGTCCAGATCAAGACCAGTATTGTTGTCACGGTCGGTGCCAAGGTCGTCACGAACCCTCAAGCCTGAAAAACTCACAACATGTCCACCCAAGTTGCCATTCTCCCCTCCCCCCTATGGTCCACAATCTGTGATTCCTTGTCAGCTTGACAAGCTGGGATTTGTCCGATGTTTTCACCCAAAACAAGCCCGACATCATCTGGGCAGCAAACCAGTTGATAACAACCATTCAGCGGGACCTGTCTGTCAAGTAGAAGGTCTTGAGATAAACATCCTACAAAAACAAGTTTGCTTTCGTCATGACAAGCCCTCACCGCCGCTTCGCTCACCTGTTGCATTGATACCAGGCGGCAGGTGAGGCTCGGATACGTATTTGCAGCCGAGCCTCGTGGCTTCCTGCAGGCAAACACGCGGAGGGGAGACGCAGACGCGCTTTCTTTTGGGTTTTAGTTGCCACTTTGAGCGGGCCAGCGAGGCAGCGGGTCTACGGACCACGCAGACTTCTCCCTTGGATAGCTCTTTGCGGTTTTATACAGTCTTCGTGAGTGCAGTAATTCGATAAGTCAGATCTCTCATCCGCAAAAGATGCACGTTGGGATGTCCGAAAAGAATTCGAGGCAATTCGACCTAGCAACGGCGGATAGCACTACCGACCGTGCGGACGTCATTCATGGCGGCCCTCTCGAGATAGGGGTCATCTAGTAGAAATAGGGAACGATCAGTCGGTATCCCTCGCATGGCAGCTCGACGATGGTGGATCGAACCGGAACCTTGCGGAGACTCAACCTCGCTCGTCAATAGCCAAATCCGGTGTTGCATTTCGGCCTGTTCCCTTATGGGAAGGGGTTTACATGGCATGTTTCCTGATGGTGAGGTGCTAAGAAAAAACGGCTCGTCCCTTAGGGAAGTCGGTGCTGCGGGGGATAGGCTATTGGCGAGGTCTGACGGGAGTCCGTAAAGGCGCGAAGGTTCGGTCCATCCCGTTTGGCACCGATTCAACGTCAGCCGGGTAATTGGGTCGGGTCGTGAGGTTACTGTTCTTCGACATTACCAACACCTACACCATCGACTCCTCTATCAATATCGACCGGGGTCACACCATCGTTGAGGCGAGGCGGTCATTACAAAAATGATTTCCAATCACGCGAGCTGGACTTGGTCGCTTGAAAATGGACGGAAATACTGCTGCTCGTGGGATCTCTCGAAGAGCCATATCGACATCTACAGGCCTGGATCTATGAATCGCATAGTTCTGTCGCCCAGAATCAAGAGTGAGTCGACACGACGTGACCGACCGTCCCGGCGCGACTTTCCCATGTCCTGCAGCGTTATCCTTACCGACAGTGTCATGCGGACAGCCATTGAAAGGGGCTGCGGTGTGATGCATGTCCGGAAGGACAATACGTGTTGGGCGGAGGGGAAGGCGAGAACGGGGACGACATGATATAGAGTACCAGAAGCGACAAGCGCTGATCGCGTCATCTTCAAAACCCGATTCTAGTATCGACGCGATCCTGCTCGAGTTGCTAGGCTGAGACGCCAGGAAGAAGCTTCGAGCCCCCTACGCCCAAACGGACATCCTCATGACGCTATTTCGACCCTAGCTTACAGACCGGTATGGCCTCAACCGCTCGGTAGTGCGATTCGCCCTTTCAATAAGGGAGGTAGCTTTCGAGTACCTACGAATCGCCCTGTTTCTAGGTGGTTTGTTCACGACTTCCGATCGCTCGTGCGGTTCGCACGGCCCGTGGTCAATGGATCCAGGAAGGGGGCTGGCCGCCTCGTGTTGTGATCGGCTGCGACGCGAGCGCGTGCCCGAGGTCTCGGGTCCACGCGGATCGAAAGGTGGATCGACCGTGTCTCACTTCGTGACCTAGCAAAGTTCTGGCAGCCAAGCTAGCGATCCAAGACGGCCCTTCGTAGAACTCAGAGGCCCAGAGGGAGCGTTCTGGATCGTATCGGAAAGTTCTGGATGTAGGGGCCCGGTGGTATAGTGAGTTTTTTTTTCGCATTCGTGGTCGTGGTCGTGCATATAAGATTGCTCAGCCTTGTGAAAGTAGCTAACGGTGCAAATGAATCGCTCTCGACGATATAGTACAAAGGTCGACAAGACTCGGTTGTTCTTGCAAAAAGCTAGAGAAGCCCGGGATACCATTGACGAATACCTCCCCTATCCCTCCCGGGCCGCCGCAGCCCGCATGCTGTTCATCACGAGGAAAGTGACGATTGCTGTCAGCTCGACCGACTTGGGTGTACCAGGAAAGAGATCGAGGACGGGACCGACTCACTAGGCTTGCGGCGTGAAGATGGCTTCGGCTGGCGCAATACGTGCTCGAAGCGAATTCATGACGAACGTATTGCGCAAGGACGGCTACGAGCGAAGAAAAGAGGAAGGCATAGAGAGAAGGATCGGTCAGCCGGGATCCTGATAGATTGACGAGTCTCGTCAGACGTACCAGTGGCTTTCCGTCTTTGAAAGTCTCGTTGATATCCTCGGTCTTGACGAGGCGGCAAGAGGCACTGTACCAGCGAGACGTCATTGCGGCAGATCAGCAGGATGGACGAGGTTGCATCGGACGTTGGACAAGAGGACCGACCTACCTTCAATGTTGGGGTGCATCTCCTGTTCGGCCGTCTCCATTCGAGGCCGGGGTTGTGCTGCCCGTCCGGCCGTATCCTATCGAGACCGGGATGAACGCTCCAGAGCTGAGTGCGAGACGACGTCGACGCCGAAGATCGAAGTCAGAAAAGGCACGAGTAGACGGGAATCTGGGTACTTACGGGAAGCGATGATGTCGAAGCGTTCCCGTCCTATCCGCCATCTGCCAATCGACCCTCGAGATCGGTCACGTGCACTATCGAAAATGGCGTTGGTCAGCTCGTGGTCAAGGACGAAGACATTTATACTTCTCGTCGATCGATGTTCTCCGCCATTATCCCATTTCCTCGTCGTCGTCCCGATCCCATGCGTATTGCTACAGCTGGCAACGGGAGGTGTCATCTTTCCCGCCCAACGAAGGGCTTATGGGTCCGAGCGTGAGCCCTGGTCCGCCCTGGGCTGCAGTCACGCATGGGTCACCGCCCTGCCGAAAGGGGATCCGCTCACCGCCGTGCAAAGGGTCACCCTGTACTAAAGGACGTAGAGGACGGCGGGGCGGTCTGTCTTCGTCTACCAGGAGTCAAGCACGTTGCTATCTCTGTGATCGTCCAAGGAAGTCTACTCGTGAGCTCTCCACACACGAGTCGAGACCCTTATGCCGGGGCGCAATATACATCGCGAAGGCCGAACACAAGTAGCACAGGTTCGGGGTTGGTCGAAGATCTTCAGTGGGTCAGGCGTCCTTCCTGCTATCGGACGGACAAACCGAGGAAGTCGACCTCCCCGGAGGAAGGCCGACGACCTTTGCGTCGATGATTGCCTCCTATACCGGCGGTAGAACCAACGTAAACCCACGCTCTCTTGGTCCATGGCGAGACGGGTGGAAGGAAGGGATGTTGGTCGCCGGTGTGTCGAGCCTGATGATGAAGGGATGAAGGGTCGGAATGTCGGGCGAGATGGCGAGCCGTGAAATGATGGTCCGGATTGAATGGAGGGAGAAAAGGGGGGTTCACGCGGAAGAGGGGGGGGTGGAGGGTTATATCATCATGGGGGGGGGGAAGAGAGTGGACGACGCGACTCGCGAGGCGTGAGAAAGCGAAAACAAGGAGAAACGCGTGAGAAAGGGGAGAGGAAAGCAACGGGGGGCGACGGGCCCGATCCCCAGCAGCGCTTCACCGCTCCACCCGCTTTCCAGCGCTCCTCGGCCTGTCGGACTTAACGCAAGACACGATCACAACAAACACGAGCACGCAGCACGCAGAGACGTGGAATGGAGGACTTCTCGACATCAACGTATCAAAACACACACTCGACCGTCACATTCAGATCGTCAAAAGCCCACAACACTCGCATCGCCCTTCCAATCAACTCGTGATCCCTTTCGAACTACCAAATCATGGCCCCCAAATTCTCTCCCTCTCAGCTCACCGCGGTCGACTCGACGAGCAAGCCCAGCCGTCACGTCTGCTTGTACGGACGGGCAATCTTGGGCAATCTAGCGGACCTCAAACCAAGCACGACGACGACTGTAAGTAGATATAGATTTGGCTGACTCGGATTTCGCAGGCTGATATCGATCGACTACGCTCAGGCTGATATCGATCGACTACGCAAGAAGGCCGAGCACGTCATTCAGTCCGTGGAGAAGGACTTGGATATCAAGCTTCAGTCCGACGCTTTCGCCTTCATCCGTTTCGGTCGGGAGGCCCAGGCTCAGGAGATGCCGGGCTTGATCTTCTGCGCCCGCGGTGACAGCGCCGCGGCCAACAAGGACCGTGCCGCCGCCGAGATTGCAAGATTGCTCGCTTTGCAAGATTTCACCAGATTCGGGCAAGGTTTGAAATGCGTTCAGGTACGTTCTCGCGAACGAACATCCTTGTCAGCGAGCGATTTACTCATGAGCTTCGCGTCGTTCCATCCGGTCGTGTAGGTGTACTCGCCCGGGGGTTACTTTGGTAAACTCACCGTAGAATTGGCTGGGACCGATATCACCCCGGCTGCTCGTACTGCAGTGGCGGAGAAGGTCGCGACGATGGCTGGGTTGGGCACTCCTACCCATATCTTGCACAAGGTAGAAGACGACGCGAAGCAGATCTTCCACGTCGAGTACCGAATCAGCGACTCGGACGACGTCACCGCCACGGAGGATTCATGTAGGAAGCGGTTGCAAGCGGCTGCGACTCGGCTTAAACAGGGTCTTCGGGGGGAGTGCACGGCCGTCTGGCCCCACCCCCATCGTCGTAACGTTCATTGGTGCGGACCCAAGGTGCGTCGACATGGTGAAACATCGAGACCAGGATACTGAAACGATTTGTCTTACAGGAGCTTTTGAAGAAGGGCGGCACTTGGGATCAGGGCGAGACGTTCGTTCGAAAGTACGGTGCGAAATCCCAGCCATCCTCTGGGCCATCCGCTGCGCCTTCGCCTTCCGCTGCGCCTTCCGCTGGGCCACCCTCTCGGCCATCCTCTCGGCCGACCGCTGCGCCATCGGCTGGACCATCCTCTCAGCCGTCCGCTGCACCATCGGCTGGGCCTTCCTCTCGGCCATCCGCTTCTCGGCCATCTGCTGCGCCGACCGTCACGACGACGATGGGCTTCGGATCGCTCGCTGTCACTGTGACCGAGGGCAAGGGCAAGGGGAAGAAACAGGGACGCGCTAGGGAGATTAGCGAAAACTCCCAGGTCAAGGAGCTTGTCCCCCGCAAGAAGCGCAACCTGCCGGAGCCCGAAATCCGTCCTGCTGTTTCTGAGCAGCCCGCCGCCGGACCTGCTATCGAGCCGGTAGCCACCCTCGAACGTCTTGATGCCGAGTTGGAGGATGTTCAAAGAAGGAGGAAAGCAGCCTTGGAGGACCTGTTGAGGGTCCAGGAGGCTGAGGCCGCGAAGACTCGAGAGAGGTTGAACGGGTTGTAGTCGGGTGTGGGGGGGGGGGTCGCGTCACCTCCGCGGGTCTACAGATCAACAGACATTGTATTTTGTATGAAATCTTATACCGATGTAACTCGACTGACCTTATTCAATTCGTAGACGGTCCCGATCCCCGCAGCACCTCTCATTACCCTTGCGTTCGCAACCTGCTCGATCCAGGACCATGGAACTTGATTCCGCAGCAGTTTGGCAACCTGTGCGTCACTTGGTCGATCGGTCCCTCGTCTGTTTCCAGCGGCGCCGGGATCTCTACTGATCTCGAGCAAACGGATTGACAGATCATGAAAGGATGTAAGCCGTCCTCGTCCTTACGGGTCGCAGGTGCCTCTTCGCCGTAAGTCCTACCATTTATCTCGAAATACGTCAAGTACAGGATCAGCAACAGCGGTGGAAGCTGACAAGCTCGTTCGTCAAAGGTCAGGTACGATGTAAACGTCCGGCTAGGAAGAGGGACAGACTTAGGAGAACCGTTGAGGAAAAACATCGAGGATGTATATTGGGAAAATATGGACGAGCTGTGAGTCGGTCTTGGATCGCTTCTCGCTATATCAGCAGCGATCCGTACTACTCAGAAAGACACGCTGGACCACTGATATCACGTATGTCGTTACATCCTTGCATCTTATCGCCAACAGCGTCAAACCGACCTCACTCTATTCTCCACCAAAAGACAAACACCTGGAACTGTTCGATCCGGAGCAATATTATCTTCTCTTTCACCCTCCTTCCCAGCCGACGGTGCTGTTGGCATACGTCGCGTTGAGGGTGTGCAAGGAGGATACAAAGGATTCGCTGGATACGGGAGACGAGGGGAAACAGGTGGACGTTCTCTACATGTGAGTTCCGCTTCGAGGGTTCCGCAACTCGGGAACTGTGCGACATTTCGCTCTGTGCGTTATCGAAACGGCGAGCTGACAGCTGTCTGTGCTGTTCTACTATCGCTCGGGTGTATGCTGCAGATATGAGCTGCAGACGGTCAAAGGAAATCAAGGACAGGGACTTGGTTCGGCGTTGCTCGAAGAAACGATGACAATAGCGGAAAAGATGGGGGTGTGCAAGGTCGTCCTGACTTGTCTAAAACGTGAGTCCTAGCTGCTCATCATGTCGGATCCGCCAATCATTTGCGTTCAAGGTCGTGAGGCTAGGCCATTCGTGTCTGCAGGTGATTGACTCTCGCTACTTCTTCACAGGCAACGTCCCAGCTCTACGATTCTACAAGAAGCACGGGCAAGTCGACCTAGAACCTGACCTTCCTACAAGCTTGTCAAGCTGACGAGCCAGAACCCGTGTCTTTTCTTTTCCCTCGAATACAGCTTCAAACCCGACG
Source organism: Filobasidium floriforme (assembly GCF_021052385.1). Lineage (NCBI taxonomy): Eukaryota > Fungi > Basidiomycota > Tremellomycetes > Filobasidiales > Filobasidiaceae > Filobasidium > Filobasidium floriforme. Next base: position 573,539 of record NW_025763637.1, on the reverse strand, counting down.
AGATCGACCCGACCTACTCTTACCGTCTCTCGCTCTTCACCCGGCTGTTACAAAGACAGCGTAATACGAAAGGAGGCGTAAAGAACAAGTCGGCGCTGTTGAAAGAGGTCGACAAGGACTGGGTCGAGGGCGACCTGGAGGGCAGGGAAGATGCGGATTATAGGATCTTGAGTAGGAGGGTCGAGAGCAAGGCAGAGACGTCGAGCTCGAGCTGAGGGGTGGTCCAGGAGGCCGGCATCTCATAGACCTGGTCGATCGATGGATTGATGGGCGGGTTCAGGTGAGAAAAGGTGAACCGACTACGCATAGCGCTCGAGACTCGATCGGCGGCCCTCTCGTCAGCACGACCGAATGTAGTAGGTCGGCACATATATCAATCCCATTGACCGTGATACTAGAGGCTAGAGGCTAGAGGATTGTCTTGTGGAAAGACTTTCCGTATCGACCAGCTACTACTACTCTGTACCAGGTTGGTCGCACTGCGCCTTGCAGTTTGCGCGCAGCGAGGACGTTTTGCTAATTGCTAAGCAGAAGGGATGGAATGGAATATGCATGTTCTTCAGATCTACCTACCATCGTATAGTCAACTTGCCGTATCCCCACATTTTATACTACTATCATGGTATCGATCTAGAGACGGCTATCGAACGAGCTCTTCCCCTTCTTCTTTCGTTTGCACATTCTTTTCGATCCACGTTACACGTTACATCAGCCTGGCCGCACCTTTTTTCTTCGGGGATTACAACTTTCCAACATCGCATCAAAACCTCGGGTCAACAGCTCCTCACCTCATATATCCACACTAGAGGTCCTGAATACAATCTACTGAGACGACAATACCGCAAATATGGCATATGACGCTATTAGGGATACACATTCCAGCCGCTCGCCCTCGGCCACACCTGTCCTCGATACCCACTATCCTTTCCCACCTGGACAGTCGACGAATGCACCCGGCAGGAATGGAGCTAGTCCGCATTATCAAGAGACGTCTTCTCCATATGAGAGGCAGCCGTACCCGGGACAGTTCGAACGTCAGGCATCGTCGAGACCTGGTTCATCAGGCGGGTTGAGAGGGTTGTTGAACGACGATGAAGAGCCGGGTATCTTTCCCGAACGCCGGTCGAGTGGTAGTATGCAGGGGCAGATACCTTCTCACAGGAGAGAGTATAGGCATCCATCCATAGGGAGCGTGCTAGGCGGTACGGGTTCGCCAGGGTCGATGGGGGAGGGGAGGAGTCTGAGCATGTTGCTCAATGGACCGACTGCCTTGGCGACCCCTTCATCTACGACGGCCATGACGCCAGGGATGACCCCGAGTCACTATCCATCGCCTTCTCCGCTGGGATCGAACATCAGATCTCCCCATTTCGCTATACCTACTTCAGCGGGCGGTCAAACGAGAGAATATCCATTCCCACCTACTCCGTCCGGGTCGTCTCAACATACCTCGCGGCCATCTCCCGCCCTGTACGGCCTTTACAACCCGCAGAAATCACCGACCTATCGATCTAGGCCTCTTCCACCTACTGCCATGGATTCACAGACTGGTTTCCCTCTATCGGGTTATCGGCCTCCATCACGAGGTGCACCAGGCAAAGCTCCTTCGCCATCCCCCTCGGTCACATCTATACATAACCTCATCTCCCCGACCTCGGAAAACAAACCTTACCGCTCACCGAGCACCGAGGCTAGGTCACTGTACGGGATGCACATGGTCGGACAACCTCAAACTCAACCACATACTCGAACGGGTACACCGAGCGATTCGTACTCGCATACGAACTCCATGCCTATCAGCCGGAGCACGAGCGGAGGTCTGCTCTTGGATCCGGACTCGAGGGACTATACTAGACAGTCCTCTATCCATATGGAAGGTCACGTCTCCATCTCCCCTGATAGGGAAAGGGAAAGGCCTGAACGTCGATCTTCGATCATGGGCTGGACGGGCGAGCCTTCCATGTCGATGTCCATCCCCATGTCTAATTCTATACCGAGCAGGTCGTTCAACCTGAGCGGTCTCATTTCGCCTTCCAACGAACTGGAACCTCCATCACAGGACGTCATACACAGATCGAGAAGACTCAGCGTGATCGACCTCGCCTCGCCTAGCCAAAATCCAATTCCTCTAGAGTCGTCTTCAAACAACAAGGAGATCAATCGCGCACATACAGTCGCCGAAACCGACAACGAGAACGCAATGATGGACGTGGATATCCCGGACGGGGCGAGCGCTTTAGATGTACTGGCGAGCCTAAGCGAGCGGGCGGGGTCGAGTCGGATAAGAGAGGATGACATACAAAGGAAGCAAAAGCGAGAGTCGGTCAGCGGGGTCGAGGTCGAGGAGGTCAAAGTGGCGGAGAAGACCGAAGCTCCGGTCTCGATCACGGTCCCCAGTCCTCGGGTAGAGAAAAAAGACGAAGATATGCAAGCGGATGTCGATGGAGACGACTTCTCTGATCAAGTTCCGGCCGAGATCCTCAAGAACCAAAAGGTCGAACGTGAGATGAAGCCGGAGACGAAAGAACAGCAGGAACCTGTTGTACAAGTTGAGCCGCAGGAGGCAGCTAGTCCCGAGCGCGATCAGCCCGAATCTACCGTCGATCAGCCCGAGTCGATCGTCGATCGCCCTCAAACGTCTTTCAAACCGAAACCGTCACAGCCTCCTTCTCCATTGGCAGAATCAATGGCTCTTTCCCCCTCTGCTCGAGCTGCTTCGCCTGTCGCACAAGACGAGAACGACCAAACAACTCCCCGCCAAACCACTCCGATAGATCTCGCAGCTCAAATCTTCCCTGCCGACGAGAAACCGGAGCCGCTCCCTGCTCCTGTCGCCATTCCCGAGCCGATAGTAATACCCGTCCACAATGGAAAGACCGAGTACAAACCACGCCGACTCACCGCTCCGCTTTCGGTCCTTCAACCGCTGAGCGCAGAGGACATGGCGTGGTACTCTGATGCTCGCAACTGCTTGAATCCTCTCCGTAGAGGTTGTCCGTTCAGGACCATGGTCGAGGGCAAACACCGACTTTCCGGTCCACCGGGCGGCGAAGGAGCCAGTTCGTCTCTCAATGGCCTGAAGCGAGCAAGGGATTCGCCATATACCAATGGGGATGACCAGCAGGAACAAGATAACGGCTGGGCATTGAAGCGAGCACGAAGAGGTCCAGTTGAGGCTCTCAACGAGCAGAGCGAGGTCGCAGCGCATTGTAAGCGGGTCTCACAAAACATTCAGATGAAACTGTGTACTGAAAATCAATTTGCCCATTTATCAGACAACGCTCGAGGTAATACGGGGCGAGCTGCACGGACACAATCAGCTACATACGGACTCAAAACGTGCAACAACTGGATCAAATCTGTGCTAATCGCCAGATTTACGCGAAGAAGACCAGGTGTTAGCGATTTTGATCCTGAAGATCGCAGCTTGCGGCCTAACGGACGGGTGCTCGATATGGGCTGCGGGAAGGGAGGTGATATTGACAAATGGAACAGGGCAAAGATCGAAGAATACGTTGGGATCGGTAAGCAGAAGTCGCAATCCCCTTGGTCGCAAAGAAATACCAGTCCGAGCTGATAGCATATTTGACGCCTACCTAGACGTCGCGTCAGGGTCAATCCAAGACTTCAATGAGCGTATACAAAGTTCCAGAAGGCGGTTGAACTTCCGGCCGCATCTCTATGTACTAGATTGTTTCTCAGTAAGTATCCATACTGATAGGTTCCGGATATAGATGCAGGACTGACCTCTACCAATTTTCTGGGTAGTTTCCGATTTCCGTGGCAGTACCTCGTGCTCTGCTGGAACCCAAGTTCGATACCATCAGCATGCAGTTCTGCATGCACTATGCTTTCGAATCCGAGAAGAAGGTCCGTCAAATGCTGGAAAACATCTCGAATTCGCTCAGAATAGGCGGGACATTCTTGGGTACTACCCTGTCTGCGTCCAGACTTCTGTGAGTGTATGACAGCATTGTTACGAGGGAGTGGCATCGCTAAGCCTGTGGTCCGAATCTCACAGAGACCTCTTGTCACATATTCCCGAAGAGAGTGAAGAACTCAGCATCGGAAACCCCTACTACAACATCGTTTTTGACAAGCGAGATTACGAAGGCACATATGGGCATTCTTATCGTTTCACCTTGGTTGAAGCGGTTGAGGATTGCGCCGAATTTATCGTTCATTGGGAAGCATTCCGAGAGTGAGTCGAGAGATGCTGAAGCCACGATCGCGCCTGCTAAGACCGACTTTTTCATGCAGACTTGCGCTATCCTACGGGTTGAAAGAGGTCTATCGAAAAGACTTTGATGAGGTCTTCGCAGAGGAGCAGACTAAGCCCGAGTCTGTCAAGCTCGCTGAGCGCATGGGGGTGACAACGAACGGACATCTCAACATGGACGCTGAGCAGTGGTCTGCATGCTGTAAGTTCGAGTCCGCCTTCCGGTGAAGGAGTACTTGAGGTGCTCAGGTCTTTCGCTCGTATCTCTTTCACAGCGATCTACATGGCATTCGCCTTCATGAAGGTGAAATAGGCGCATCCGCACGGAATAGGGACATTGTCGAATCGCACATAGAGAGTTGACATACAAGTTGTAACGAAACCATCCCACGAATCTCTCGACACCTACACAATATACAATCGAGATTGTCTGACGTCCTTTCGATCACTTAAGAAACGCAAATCGCTGGGCAAAGTCTGGGTCGCCTTCAGAGTCCGCCTCGTCCATATCGTTGTCTTCACCGCGCTCCGACCCATCATCGCTGACTCCGTCTGTAGTCATGTCCCTGACTGCGTATCCGTCTTCACTTTCGAAATCGACCGTAATCTCATCCTCTTCATACGTCGCTCTTCCTTTACCCTTGTTTCGGATGGGCGACTCGCTGGCATCCGACTCGACAATTTGTTGGCTTGCGGCATTCAAAAGCGCCGCGTCTACGTCCTCCATGGGGTCGACCTCGCTCGAAGCAGCCATCTGTCGTCGCACGGCCCCTCCCTCCTGCAAGCCATCGTAGGGCCTTCTGGGCAAAGCAGCGTCCGGGATCGGGGGCAGTGCTGACCATTTATACAGCCTCTTGGTCGACTTTGGCAGTCTTTGGAGTAAGATCTCGAGAACGAACTTCCCCTTGACCAGGTTACGACCGTTAAAGTATCGATCAGATGGCTCTTTGACGGCATGGGTCGGGCGAACAGCTGACTTCTGCATCTGGCTTGGTCTCGCGGTCGCAGATTTCTTCTTGATGGGAGATGGTTTGGACTTGGAAGGGGCTGTTTTGGGTTTGATAGGAGTCGCTCTCGACTTGACCTCGACGGGCAACGCTTTCGGTTTGGATTGTGTCGATTTGGACCGAGCAGACTGTGATTCGGCTGCAACCTTCTCGCGTTGCCGGATAGAACGACCTGCCGGGATGGGAGAGATCCTAGCACGAGTATTCCTCGGGGAAAGTTCAGGTTGGCTAGCCGCAGCCCTTTCGTTACCTCGAGAGCGATCTCGAGGGGTTCGACGAACAGGACTGAATGATCTAGCGTCAGAACCACGGGTGATCCTGCGAGGTGTAGGAGTTTGGACAACTTGTTGCCGAGTGGTAGGACGAGCTCGCTTGTCTAACGAGACTTTCTGGGCTTTCGCCGACGCAAGATTGAGATGTCGACCGCTGCTTCGTGTGGCGCGCGGCGACGAATCGACCGAGCTCATCACTTCAATGACGCTGACAGACTTTCTACGTCCACGCGACGAAGAGTTTTCGGCAGCTGGCCTGTTTCGACTCGATTTGGTAGGTGTATCAATGCTTTCGGTATTCTTTGCACCGCTTCGAGTAGATCTAGTAGGCATCGGCTCGTGCGAAGCGCTCTCACGAGCCGGCCTGTTCCTGGTAGATCTGGTAGGAGCCTCATCGGCTTCGATAATCTTCGCACCACTACGGGTAGATCTGGTGGGTACTGGTTCAGGCGATTCGACGGCAATCCTTCCGCCCTGTCCACGAGTGATGCGACTCGCACCTCCGCGCCCGCGAGCGGATCGTCCAGCCCCTCGTGCGATAGCTTGACCGCGACCTCTTCCCCTTTTCGAGATGGCTCCAGTACGGGTGGACGGTCCAGCCAAGGCCGCGCTCCCCGAATCCTCCTGTCGAGACCGCGTAACACGCTGACTGTCAGTCGGCGCAGATGACACGCTCTCCTGATCCGGCTTGCTCCTGCGACCCCTTTTGACGACAGGCTCATCTGCTTCAGATTCCACGTCACTTCGTTGACGTCTCTTTCTAGTCGGAGGCTGACTAGGTTCAACAGGTGTCGATTGGGCAACTCGTCGGCTGGCACGGTTGTATTGTTGCATGGGAGTTGAGCTTGGCTGAAAGTCGTCCTCGAAACCATTGAAATCGTCTCCATCCAACATTTCGACATCAGGTGAGTATTCCGAGCTGCGGGAAGGGCTGATTGATGCTTCCTTGCGGCGACGCAAAGTAGTTGTCCTTTCGGCCGACGGCGAGCCCGAGCGTTCAGGCTCCGGTCGAACTTTAGGAGGTCTGCCTCGCTTTCTCGGCATCGGTCGATTGCTATCCGAAGGACCGGCCTCGGGGCGGACCAAAGGAGGTCTCCCTGGCTTTCTCGGCGTCGGTCTGTCACTGTGAACCTGTGCAGCTGTCGCGGCCGGGTTCTTGGGCGGACGACCTCGTTTCCTGCGTACCGGTTGCTCGCTGGATTCATCCCCTCCTGCTTCCAGATCGATAACTTCTGGCTGCCTTCTCGATGGCCTCGCCCCGCTTCGCCTCCCACTCTGCGTACGCATCATTTCGTAACGAGCGTCTTCTTCTTCACTATCAGGCCGTCCACGAGCCGCCCTTCGTTTGCTCCTCCTCTCATCAACCGGATCGTAGGCATCGTCAGCCGAATCATCAGGCAAAGGTTGATCCCTTTCCTCTTCAGCCATGGCTTTGACGATTTCTGCGGCCAAACGCTCCCGTTCCAGCTGTTCCTCGGCCTTTTCCGCATCCCGCTCTGCCTTGGTTCTCCTTGGAGCTGGAGGGACGACAGGAGCCGGTTCCGGTTGAGGCTCCGGAGTCCTTTTCCTCAGACTCTTGGTAGCGATGTACTCGAGCAGGTTGACTTCCATAGGCGGTTCCTTTAGCGTCTTGCGACGGAACATTTCGAGATTATAGAGTTGTGCGGGATGCAGTGTATCGATATCGATTCGGAGCTCTCGATTGACTGGAGACGGCTGAGGTTTCTTTTGCGGTACTCCCGGAATCTTGTCATCGCTAGAACCGTCGAGCAAGGTCGAAGGCCCGGCGCCATTCAGAGTCAAAGTTGGTACGGTAGCCGGAATACCTTCTCCAGCATTCGCAATCGCATCCATGGCCTCGACAGTCTCGTTGGGATAAGTCCCTGCTGCAATTTCTCTGTCCCTCCTGATCTGAGCAGCTTTGATTTCGGATTCCTTGTCAAACTCGGTCAAGTCGCGCTCGTAGTGCTCGTTGACTCGAGTATCGATCCGGAAGTATGTGCTGGGCGTCTTCCCTCGTTCCAGCATGAGATGCGCCTCCTTGATCAAGGATGGGTCCGTCAGATTGCATAGCATTTCAACGATCGGTTGGATACGAATCTGCGAGTGCAAGATAGAAATCAGCAAAATTAACACTGAAGAGAGACGAGACAGATCTTGATCGTACCCCGTGTCGAACCTCTTCTTCAGCATATCTCAATCCTCTCGGTACATCCTCCGGCCTATTCTCCTCTTCCCGCGTGACCCCACCTAGCGGGATCCGACCCTGAGCCGACGCAATCACCGCATCAATGATATTCTGCTCCGTCACCCTCTGACCATCATCGTCCTCGTAATCCAGATTTCCGTTCTCGTTTGTCTCAATCTCCTCCGCAGTGAAGCGGACTGCGGTTTTTCCTTTGTTGGACGAGGCGTTATGATTTTGGTCCTCTATCCCACCAGGAGCGTCCGACAGGGGAGATGATGTAGCTCGAGCCTTGTTGTACATGGCCAAGTTTGCCAGGGCGGATTTTGCCGGAAAGGAAGGTCCAGGTCGATCCCCAGCGTTCCCGTTGTTTACCTCCAACTCCATCTCGTTCGAACCTCCTTCGTTCGCCGTAGTAAGCTCCTGAGAAGCCTGATCATGACGAAGCCACTCAGGTTAGCTGGCAACGCACCGAGAGCGGCGGCCTGATATCACCGCTTCTGACTAACCTGAACGACATCCGTTGACGTGATAGCCTGTCCCGGCTCCATCCCAGCCTCTCCAATATCCTTGTTCTCAACCCGAGTTGATTCTTCCTGCACTATCTCTTGATGCATGATAGTTCCTTCGGACGTTACCTCTCGTGCGGGCTCCGGAGTAGCTTCTCGAGAAGCACGAGCTTCAATCTCGGCATAAAATTGGGTCAACGAAGGGTTGTTTCCTGCCAGTACGAAGCTTCTGTTGTTAGCATGTACAAAGACCTCGATGTTAGAGAGCATCTACTGACCTGTATCAATCATTCGCCCTGCTTCAGAAGCACCTTCGTCTGTCCTATCCGCTTGAGCTTCTCCCCCCAAGCTCGAAGTCCCCGTCGCGACCCCGTTCATGTTCTCCTCTTCTCCTCCTCTGACTGCAGTTTCTGAGTGTTCCACTTCCAGATCCCCGTCAGTGGCTTCCAAACGTCCGTGAATGGCCTCCGCCAGATGTTCGATAGGTTCGGTGAGTTTGTGGATACCCTGAGTGACGACCCGGTTGACGGTCTCGAAGAAGCCTGGTTCTGGTCGGTTCTGGTCGGGCTGCAGAGCTGCCGCTTGAGCTGGGTCCATCGATAGCGGAGAGACTCCCAATGAGTCTTCTGTATCCCCAACTGCTATCTCGAAGCCTTGTTTGCCCAAGTCTATGAGTCTGTTGATGTTGGAATTGCGAGTGAGTATGGTCCTCGAGAAGGTGAATGGGATCCGAGAACGGAAGCTGAGGTCGGAGTCTTTCGCGGACGCTCCTGCTGCAACAATGTCCTTTGGCCTTCACCAATGATTCAAGACCACGAACGAGGCACAAGCGCCGAAATACATCTATCCCAATGACATAAGGTTACAAGGGAGGCAGTCTGAGTCGAATGGTCAGAGGTGGTGAAGGTGGCTGTGACGTCAGAGGTGGTGGAACATTGACCTTTGAATTCCCGGTAGCCAGCCAGAACGGTCGAGTCCGCACCGGCCTTGCCTTAGCTCAGCGAATCGTCGTGGCTATTGTGGATGTTGTGGACCTCGGCAAAGCTCAGCCCATGATAGCTAGAGGTATAGCTAGCCAGGGGCAGACAAGACGATAACAATGTTGGAGGTGGACCAAGCGGCAATGAGGACGGTGTTGGTGGCGACGACGATGGAGGGGGCGGGGGTGGAACGTCGACCGGTTTCGATCTCTTCTTCGGGCCGGCATGGGTCGTCAGCTCGGTTTCTTTGCTGATGCCCCTTTTATGAGCGCCAAAATCATCATCCGCAAGAGCCGGCTGAGGGGCGACAAGAGAGGTGCTCGCAGAGGCCGGCTTGACAGGAAGAGACGTCGTCGCAAAGTCGGGCTTGGCGGGGAGAGCAAAGGTCGGCACGAAGGGGACAAGAGATGTCGTTGAGAGAGCCGAGCCAATACCCATCGTACTTGGAGGAGGTACGGGCTGAGGCAAAGGAATCACCTCGATATCGATGGTCTTGTCGTCCACCTATTGCCAATACCGCGGGATGATCTCCACGCACGCGATCACCCGGCCTCTTTGCAGACCATCCCGCAAGTCGTCTGCAGCTTTGTCTAAAGAAGTAGGATGATTTATTCTGTATCTTAAGGCGAACGTCTTCACAGACCAGACCTGTTGGAACGAAGGTGGTGGCAGTCGGTTTGTAGTCCGAGTGATCTGGACCGGCGGAGCAGGAAACTTGGGGAATGCCACCAGGCGATATGGTTGTTCCGGCCCATGTACGTATAGATTGACGTAATGTCCATGTGGCGTGAACACCTGATCAACCTGGAGCTGTGTGCTGGGGTCCGCCGGAAGACGGAACACCTCGTCGGCGATCTACAGTAGGCGCGCCAATCCGTCTGAGTGTACAACGGGAGAACAACGACAGCTGTCCGATGCTCGGAAGCATGAACGCATCTAACCGTCGAGGACCGCCAACACGAAAGCAAACATCTTCTGCACGGCGGTGCGATCGACTGCGCAACACAGACTAAGACAATGTGATAGAAACGAACAAGAGGGCTCGACGTGCCTGCGACGTCCCCGCTCGCGTATGTATTATGGATACAATATCGTTAAAAGGAGAGCAGCGTGATGTGGGCTCCCGGTCTGAATGTTGGGAGACTTCACGCTTCTACGGCGAAGAGCGATCCCCACTTGGGAAAGGCGGCCGGTGCGGTGGTATGAATCGAGGTATCGTGGATCTCTAAAGCCTCTTAAGGCCTCTCCTGGGTGGGGCTCTGACAGGTGCCTTGGGTTTGGGCGTCTCCTGCGTCCGGGTATAATTGGTTGGTATTACGCTCGCTTCGAGGTTCGGCTTGGTCTGGGCGACGGTCGGCGCGACGGTGGTATTGGGTATCTGTGCCGCCGCATGAGTTTCCTGTAGAGGAGCTGTCGGAGCCGGTGCTGTCAGTGCAGGAGTTGTCGTTGCCTGTCCTCTCGATGCGTTTGAAGTGGAATTGCCAAATTCCGAAGGAGGATTCTGTCGAGCGATGCAAGAGTACAAATCAGTTCACGATTCAATGCCAACTTTAGGGCATCTATCTCATCCGGTCTCTGACGACTCACCCTAGGTACCGCATGAATCCTGGTCATCATCCTCGCCATCTACTCGTACGCAAAATCCCACCGCACAAGTAATCCGGCTTCAACGCTGGTCTCTCCCTCTCGACAGGCTGAGTATGCGTGTTAATACCAAAGCTTACCTTGGCATACCCCTCATAATCCTCCAACAACTGTTTCCCGGCCTCTTCGTCCAAAGCGGATTCAGGATTGGGGTGGATCAAGAGACATTTAACCGTCTATTCCACCGATGTACGAAGCAGGGCGTCAGACCTCAGCAACAAGTCATATAATTTTACAGCCCCATCTTGTGCTTTGGATAGTGGCAGACGGGAAAGGAAGGATAGGAGGACCGAATTCTAGACTTACAACCAAGACGTCCGAGATGCCCAAGTTCCTCGTCCATGCCTTTTTCAGAGTATCGACGCATATCTCGCCGGATTTCGAGATGTTCGGGTGAAAGATCTTGGTCACCATCGTACCTGCATCAGCATTCAAGTAAGACCCGTAAACAGTCAGGACCGAGGTCGTATCTGTCAGCAGAAAGCTCATTGAGGATCGAGACGAGCTTATACGGCTTACACTTGGGAGGATGATTCGGATAGTCGATCCCAGCGAAAGAGAAGGAGACGTTGAAATATCCACCTGCGTACGGCGTTCCTTCTGGAGAAGCATGACCGAGAAACCGTGACCAGTAAGCATCCGCTATATCGGCTCGACATCCGACATACCTGGACCCCTGACGATTCCGATAACCCCTCCTTCAGCCCCTATATTCCCTTCCTGAACCCGAATCCTGACGTCTTCAGGAGGAGCCCGGGTGATTCTGATCACATCTTTGGAGATAGAACGGAGAGCCTGATGTGTAAGGGACTGGAGACCAGATCGCAAGAGGGCAGGTTCGGGTCGATCAGCTTGATGAGATTCGGGCTTGGGCAGGCAGCGAGACTTGAGAATTTACCCCGTCCATCGCAGCGGAACGAGCTCAAGATGGGCAGAGTCTCCTAAGACTATGAATTGAGTCGAATCCAACGATCGTATCGTTGATCAAGAATGACTGGGATAGCTATGGCTGGATAGCTGATCATCAGTCTGGTTCGACGACATGCGTGATGATGGGCGATGGAATCAAACGAGCGACAAACAAAACAAACAATCGCAAGGGGAGGTACTCGGAAGCAAAACAGTCGGAAGCATCTACTGTGTCCGTCCCTCTAAGCGCATCGTCGGATCTGTTTCAGGGTCAATTCATACGTGACCTCCTCTCTATATCGCGACTTTTCGTGACATCCTCATATGTCGTGGTAGTGAAGGTAGAGAACAATATTTGCGCGCTGAGATCTTGTCCATGTAGTGAAGGCCCCCCGCGCCCCAACTAGGCCCAATACACAGGCCGCGCCAAGCATGTTCAACTTGGCTACTTCTCACCGCTTCTGCTTGCCATGTACGTCTTGGGAAAGTCTAGCTGAGGTATTGTCGTGTCGGGCAGGCTTTCAATTATGATAGCGAGGACCCGGTACTTTGATCATGTGACTCTTCACCAGGACTAGACTGGTCACTTGATCTTGCGACGACAGCTCATGACCTCACCAAGAACCTCGCACAGCGTACAGAGAACTGCGTATATTCCTCATGTGACGCCTTCGCCGACCTCACGGTTGTATGTCCAACGTCTTCATACCGACCTTCTATTGTGTTGGTACGGCACTATGGACGGGCATATGTAGCCTCTCAAAGGTCTAAGAGGACCTTTCAAGGAATCCAAAGGGCCTTTCAAGGGATCTATACAGCTTCCGAAGGACCTCTTACGCCCGTCATGTGACACTATAGCTGAAGACATCGAGGGCCAAGGTATCTCCTTTGTCAACATCGTCATCTGACGTCTCAAGATAAAACTGGAGAGCTTGGCTACGGAAACAGGATATAAGGCGCTCACTTTAGGAGGCGCAACAAGACTGAAAGCCGTCCCATAGTGACAAATTGTCTCTCCACATTCTTACTTCATCGTTCGTTCACCGTACAACGTCCATCCATCGAAGTCATACCATGCCGCCCTGCCCAGAGACAAAACCAGTCATCCGCTCTGTTTCTTTCAAGAACGGCGACGAGGACGAATACATAGGCACTGCGACCTATACGCATGTTCACCCTCAAGCTGATCAGAAAGGATTGTGGGATAGGTGGACGTTGCTGGAGAAAGCCTGCATCGAGTTCACTCTTGACAGTGCTCGACTCGCCCAAGGAGATCGTCGACCTGGCTCACCGCGTCCAGAGCTATTCGAACGTTTAGGCGCGAAAAGGTGGTACGACTTCGCCAACTGGTACAGTTCCAAGTCCATGGGTTACCCTCTGCACGTCCCTGTTCGCCTTTTCGAAGTTTCTGACAAGGAGACCAAGGATAGGGAAGAACCTTTCGTAGAATGCAGAGCCATCTTCTTGTTCACTCACGACAGGTTTGAACGCAATCTCGACATTCTTGCTTCGGAATTCCACAACTGCACGAGGTTGGATTACGTCTGTCGATTTGGCAAAGATGGAAAGCCGTTCGCCTTCGGTGGTGACAAAGAGGAACAGGCTGCCTCCTCTATGTCCTTCAATCAAGCTCCCGAAGACGAGTTGTCGTTCACGAACTTCAGCTTCTCGTACTTCTCGAACAAGTACTTCCCGAACGAGGGAACTGACCTGCAAACTCCCGAAGGCAGCGGGGCATCCACGAAATCTGGGGTTTAGGCTTTGTATGTTACAAGCCGAATGGGAATGCCTCGTCCTACTGTTGCTGCATGTAGTTCGAAGCTGGATCGTAGAAGCTGTCATTGTAACTTTCTGTCTCAGTGTTCCTCGTCTTATTCTCGCATTGTTTATGAGATGATTTTCGAATAAAAATGCTGTCAATTGAGATGGCTCCTGCGAGGTAGAAATTGGATTGGGTTTGGCGTTCATAGGAAGCCACCTTGAAAGCCCTTCCACATAGATAGTTGCGATTCCCTGTAATGCCCATTTAGACGTAGTCTAGCTGTTCACGGAGTCAAGAGTATGATGTAATGGGGATCAGATGCTGGACAAATGCGTGATCGTTCAGGGAGGAAGATCGTAGGATGAGATTCCCAAAGAGATTTGGTTCTGATTCCGCCGGTGGAAAATGGAGGAAGGGATCCATCCCATCTCCTTACCGCCTTCTTCATAGGGGAGACGTCAGATCTTGCCCGACGTTCGAAGGATAAGGCATCGATAAAGCGTAGGCGAGAACAATCAGGATATGGGCTTTTCACGAAAGAAACGAACGAGTTTATGGGGCTTGGTACCTCGTCTCAGCAGGGACCATCATTCATGCGATTTACGACATCCCGAAATGCTACCTCGTGGTGCCAGGTTACAAAAGATCCACCCCTAGAACCTCTTGCCCCGTTTTTGAGCGTTATAAGTCCGCTGTGTGCATGAACGGGGAGGCTGATCAGTGGCCATCCGTAAATCGTCTTGAGGGTAACCTCGTTTCACTTACGTAAGCCGAGAAGGCGAAAGCGCAGAACGCAAGCACACCAATCGCCTTGAGCAGGAACAAGAACATGCTCAAACCGGTGCTCGAGCTCTTTCTGCTCTTTTTCGATTTGTAGAGTTGGCTCTCGGCGCCGACGGGCAGAGTGCTGTTGAATACGATCGAATTGGTAGACACCGAGATGATGCTTTCAAGGCGGAGAGAGATCCTCTCGTCAGCCTGTCACCGCCACCTGACTTCGAACAGCGACAACGGGACTCACTCATGGGCATCGCTGACATCTCCGGTCAGAGCCGAGAAACCGAGGTAGATGTCTCCAGCCGGCAGTTCCACGTTCTGAGCCTCGAAACAGTCGTCCCACCTGCCCTCTTTCTCGACCTGGAGCTGCAGGCTCAGGGACTTGTTCTTGATGTACCGGAGCTTGAGCATCGTTCGAGTATCTCGTCGACGGAAGTCCATCTACGAAATTGGGAAGTAGCAAGTTAGCAAGGTGTGACGAGGAATCTGGATGATCCGGCGATCGAGACCCACAGAACATGCGGCAAGTTCATTTGCCTGGTTGTCATGATCATGATCATAGGGTGTCTTGCCATCGCCCAACATGGCCGTCGCTCGAGGGAAAGAGTAGGTGTGCCGTGAGTTTGGGTAGGTGTCAAAGAACAGTCCAAGGCCATTGAAGTTGTCTACATAGTCGGTGAATTTGAATTCGACGGCCTGATCATCTTTGGGACCCCATACAAGACTCACCGATGCTGCCAAACACTGGACCGGGCTTCGCTCTATCTGTTGTCAACCACATAGCAAAGCCGTCCCCAAACAAGGAATGCCCCTTTCCGTTCACCTGAGAGCGAAGTGAAGTAACTCATCAGCATCCACATGCTTTACAGTGACCGTCCTGACCCACGTTGAACTCGACCTCGATCTCATAATTCTCTGCCTTGATTGGGAGCCGAGACCATAACCACCCCATCTCTGATCGCCTGTCCTGTGTTAGACGGACGTGCTTGTTGGTGTTCTGTCCAATACAGCATGTTGTCAATCTACCGTGAGGAGGTGTTCAGGAGAACTTCACTAACAATGATGGCATCGGCCCCGAAATCCCACCTGTTGGAATGAAGAAGACAGCATCAGCCTGTGACCTAGGTCAACCGTCGAGGTAGGTGTTTTTTGTGGCTTACCATCGGTTCTGTCAAGAACAGAGCATTGGTCAGCGTTGGCAACTGTACATATCTTGATGCTTCTTTGCTCTTACCTGCAGCTCTTGATCGACATATGGAGGGTACAGTACGTGAGTGCGCATCGCTATGAGCTGTTGGGTGTTACAGAGACAGTCAGTTCAATAACCTTCGCACAGATCCTAGACTATTACCGATGTGAGCACTCACCCGCTCGCCATCATCTACCTCTTCGTCCTCCTTAGCTCTCACTGCTCCAGCTAGCAGGAGTAGCGATCCCAGCAAAGCATTCCTAAATCTCTTCATCCTTGAGCCTTTTATGACCGTTCGAGGGAGGCCTTTGTTCGTGAGAGATCGTCCAGCGAGTTCGAGATGCGTATGCGGTTTTTACCGGCGAATAAGTGAAATCAGAAGGCCACGAGATACCCAATGAATGTGATCTATTTCGTTAACCGGTGGTCGTAGATCTCAGAGGACCTGAAGAGCTGTTAGGGTGATAAAGTGCAAGGTGTCGCTGCTCGGCTTTGATGAGATTCGTGGACAGAAGAGCGCAGAGCCGCTGCATGACGCGTCTAAGCTCTGGCAATGTGCGAGGAAGGAGGACATGTAATGGAAATGCGTAAGACCTGTCTTTAGACTGTATACAAAGGCCTCTCTAGTCTCTACACGATAGGCATGGGCGAGGGTATGCGGGGTAGTAGTACAGGGGAAGAAAAGGAACGCACGACACAGCGACGACACATCTGTAGATCAGGTGTACATCACCTCGACTCTCCTCGAAGTCTCATCGAGTTCGGTCTCGGCAGGCTCATCCTCAACGACATTGTCGAGTGGACGCCTGGGTTCAACAGAATCCGGGGGATTCGGCAGATCCGCCAGAGTGGAGAGGAAGGTGTTGTTCATAGGAGTCGCAGCGTCAAGTCCGGCATAGTCCGGGTTGCCATTCGAAGCGGGACCACCGAGAGTTGGGATGGGCAGAGCTCCTAGCGACATGTTCGGTCGGGAAGAAGCCGGACTGGGAGGTACGTCGCTCATCTGCCCTCCATCCTCGTTGGCGCTGCCATCGTTTGAACTCGCAAACGATGCACCTTCAGGACCGTTGATGACAGGAATAGGAGGAGCAAGAGGTATCGGTTCGTCGTTGGCTCCTTCCGCTTGAGAGACTCGTCGGCCGGTAGCCACGGATGCCCTCCTGGACGCTACCTCCCAGGCATCTTCCAACTCGACATCGGCGTCCAGATCATGGAATGTACGCTGCAGGCAAGCTGGCGAGTCAGAAACGGGTTGGCAGCGAACCGCTATCTCGTGGTGACTCACGCAAAGAGGGCACGAAAAGCCAGGATGATGAACCTCAAGGATCGGTCGGATGCACTTGTAGTGGAACTATGGGATGGGCAATGATATCAGGACTTGCAGTCTGCTGACTCAAACATCGAAACAACGCTCGCCGACTTACCACATGCGAGCAAGGACTACAACCCGTCCGAAACCACCGCGCGTCAGCGGCAATTCGTACTCCTACCTGAACCTCTTCCGAGACCCATGAAACTCACGCGATGAATAACGCTTGACAGACGGTCACCGAGAACAAGCAGATGCAACAGTCCGTCACGCTCGCCTTGGGAGCAACCTTGTTCTTCCCGTTTGGCGTGGATGCGCTGGTCGGGGTTTCTGGAACGCCTCCGAGGACTTTCAACTGCTTCATGGCTTCCTTGCTAAGCAGTTCGGGGAGGCGAGTACAGCAGAGTTCAGCAAGACGTCCAAATACTTTACGTTGTGATGGGGTGGAGGAACTAACTTGAAATTATTCTGTCCTCGTTTCTCTCGACCGACTTCAACCTTCATCTTGATACACCTATACATCTCTTCCGTTCCACCCTGGTAATCCACTCCGAGCTGGATGATGTCTCCGTCCTGCACAACGCAAAGGCGAACGAATGGTCAGCTTGCTGCGCCATCCACCCGATGACATGAAGCTCACCTTGATGGAAAACGGCCTAGATTCATGCGTTGGATTCGACAATCTGATATGATTCAAGAACGTCCCCGAAGACGAATGCGTATCCCTGATGTAAAACTATTTCCCCCGAGCAACAGGGGTTGATGATCAGCCTCGTGTATACATACCATCAATAAGATGTTACAAAGCGAGAAGCTCACCTGACCACCAGCTTCGACCCAGAACTCTGCATGAGCCCGACTGACGACCTTGCTCCTGAATGCCACCTTGTTGCTCGTCAACGGTCCACCCCCACCGGCTCCCACTGACCCACTACCAGCAGCGTTCCCATTCCCGTTGACCGTCGTCCTCATGGCCGCTCCCCCAAAATCGGCTCCATCCCTAGCTGAAGGGGCGGTCACATCCCCTCCACCGCCTGCGCCTCTCCAGGCTTCCCCTCTGGCCATATTACCACCGACCGTCTCACTCGCCAACATCACTCCTGGTCCAGTCTGACCCTGACCTTGCCGTTGTGCCTGAGCCTGATCGTGAGCCTGTTGAGCTTTCTCGGTAAACCTCCCAATCTTGACGACCGTCCCCCTTCCCGTCAAGTTGTCGGAATCGTCACACGGCTTGAGGTCACGAACGACGGGTTCGAAGTGAACTGAACGGTGCGTCTCGAGGTGGGGAACTAGGCGGATTCGATAGGTGGTCATCGAGGTAGAATCATCGGCTATGTTGTGAGCGGGTCAAGGTAATGCGAGGCAAAGTGAGGTAAAGCGCAAGGTGAAAGACCAAATCAGTCAGATTCCTGGATCACCTATCCGGTTCTGATATTGTAGTCACCTGTACTGGCTGCCAAAGGCTGGCTAACGCTCCTCCCTAGATCGTTCGCTGAAGCCGCTCTGCTTGAATCCGGCCTCGACCCCGAACTGCTACCTGTCCTTCCCGATCCTCCCGACCCTCCTCCTACCGCTGCATCACCCGTCGTCGTTCCATTAGTATTGCCAGATCCTGGATTCCCGAAACTCCCCAACCTAGTCAACGTCGAACTCCTCGGTCGACTCCGTTGCATAAAGCTAGGCAGAAAGCTGGACCGAGGGCTTGAGGGACTCGCTAGCGGTGCGTTTTCTGGGTTGGTCGAACCTGGAGTTCTCGGACGTCCATTCCCACTACCACCTCCGATCCCAACACCTCCACTACCATTTCCATTGCTGCTGGTTCCGTTGGGACTCGTAGGCGTCCCAGGCCCCGAAGGACGGCCAAAGAACCCTCCGGAACTGTTGGCGTTGGTATTGTTGGGTGGGAGCGGGATATGGTTCGGACGGGCGTTCGAGCTGGATCTCGTCCGTCCTAGGGAAGGTTGAGAGCCTCTCATGGTTTCTTGCTCGGCGGGATGTAGGTGGATGGGTATGAAATCCAGCTTGAAGAAGAAAAGCGAGGTCGAGGCGAATTCGTTAGAGGTGGGTATTGCACCTCGACTGATGAGGTGATCGCCAGGAGAGGGGAATCAGGTCTGTCGGTGTAGCTGTAGTAATGTTGGGCTGTTCTAATACTATGTTCGTCCACAGCTCAGATGATACAGTAGAGGTTTGTATGACATTGTCGAGGTCCACCCCTCAGGCTCCAAGCATGGGTCGCCCAACCAATCCGTCGATCAATCCCACACGAAACCGTCGTCGTCGTCACCTTCGCTCGCCGTTCGAGGCCTCTGGCTGCCCTGTCCCCTCTGCCGCCGCTCCACGCCTCGCTCACGCGGGCATCGCCCACGACACCGAGGGGCCCGCAAGAACGCCAAGGGATATTGACGGTTTCTGCCTCGACCTCTACGCACTCTATGGTCTGTGAAAGCAGCAGCTCATCTCTAGATCTCTACTCAGTATGGCCTTTGACATTGGCTTGCAACTCCCAGATCGCGTACTACGAATATGCTCCAAGTGCCAGGTGACGCTTCGATTCCCGACCCCCATCCGCCGCGATCGGCCTAGCTACCTTTGCTCCACTCTTCTCCCGCTCGCAAGTGTGCGTTTCATCATACCCCTGGAATAGAACCGTAGCCGATTTCCATCGCTCGACCTTATCAAGGACTCATCAAGCGTCTCACCCTACATCGCTTGCAGAATTGATCGATCTGATGAAGAAGACCCGGACATCTCGTTGGATTTAATGCCCGAGATCTTGTCACCCCGTTTTTCGTTTCATCGGGCGTTCGTCTTCCAGAGCTGGGGCTTGAGCGTTGGAGGAAGAAGGAAGAAGGAAGAGGGGTGAGTATCGAAACATCAGGATCAAGGGATCAAAGATCAGAGACATCCTTTGGTCTTACATGTGCTGTGTGCGCTGTGTGTCCCCCCTTTGAAACTGCGGCTTGTCACACGACCTCGGTCGTACGACAGCGTGAGAATGGAAGCACATTATTGGCGCTGACAGGTGCGCATGGTTCAAGAGGTAGTTACAAGCGTTTCATCTATCCCCCTTCTCGCGACTTGAACTCTGGTCGCAACTCGTGGCACAAAAGCCCCATTGCCATGTTGCCATCGTGATCCGTTCAGTCGGATGAAACGGGCCACCGGCAAAGGAGGGTACTCTCTCTCACTGCTAAATCTGAGCCGGATCCGAATCGTAAGCGATCAATCCTAACCACTCTTGCCCCATCATTCGTGATCTGTCGTCGATGGCAGTATATCAACCCACCTCGCTAAGGCGAAAGAGCAATCGGAAACGTCCTTTCAAAGTCCAAAGGACCCTGCCGTCTACCCTGTTTCCGCGGCTGACCATGCCCGAACGCTCTAACCGAGTGGAAGAGAGGACAAGTGGATCTTTTGGTCTCGTCGTGGCCCATGGTCGTACGAGTTTCCTTGGTGGGTCAAGATTGATCGGGAGGATAAAATACTCCGGACATACTGGTCGATCAATGTCCGTACAGAGTCGTGTCGTCGTCGTCGCTGTCGTCGACTTGGTCAATTTTAGACTTTGGATACTTCCTGTCGTCAGCTCTCGTATGCGATCAATCCGGATGGGATTTAATGCTGTGCTGCGTTTCATAACGTTCCGTACCCGCTCGGGCCCTCCTTTACACTTATCCACCTCATCAGATCCCGGTCGTCACATCGCCCGAGGGTGATATCGTGGTGAGGTCATCTGGAACTTCGGGCCGACGAAACGAACGAGGATTTTCTCAGGGGGTTGCAGAGTGTATGACATGACTTATCACGTTGCTACTGGATGTGATGTGACATGTTGAATGGGTCGCGACCGTGTGATTTTGATCCGTATGACGAATTTTGCTAGATAGTTTTTTCTTCCTGTTCCAAGCCACCCTACTACCACCACCATCTCCATCGACTTCCCACACGACCACCACCTTTCTTCTTCCTCCGACCTTCTTTACAAGCACACTACCCTCCCTGTGAACACCCTCAAGAGTGTACCACGAGAACGACATCCGGGAATCTTGGGCCCGACCATCTCCGGGGACCACACTAGATCGAATTAGACGACTCTTGCTTTAACGACCTTGCTCTTGACGACACCTTACGCCAACGTCGAACTCCAACTCGACCTACTCGACCAAAAACGAGGACCAACTCCCTCGACGACTCACGAACCACTCCATCCACCGATCTCTACATACACAGCATATCATCCTCCCAGACCTTAGCATTAGCATAACCGAATCTGCCTTCTCTTCTTGACGACCTGGATTCAACCTACATCCGCATCGCATCGACCTATAGATTTTAGACTCAGCTTCATCATCGATAGCCCTACGGGCCCGCAAATTCTCTTTCCCACTCCGGCAGACATTATCAAGAGAGAAGGAAAAGCAAGGCAATCGAGTGACGACGAGCAACAGGGTGTATAGACTGAGTGAGTCGATTGCAATCTCTTTTACAACTTCGAGTCAAGGTTCAGGTGGTTCGGTAACGCGCCGGAGGGGAGACGATGGACGGTAGACAGAGAGGTGTGATGGTGCCAGGCGGCGTATGGCCTATCTCTGGGGACCAGAGTCATGTGCAGCAAGCTGGGATTTACAAGCTGCTCGACCACATACTAACCCATGGTTTCATCTGCTCTCTGCTCTACCATCTCTTATCCAACTTCGCCGAAATCTCGACGATCCCTCTTCGACCCGGGACCCGACCATCCTCTGACCTCATCAAAATCCCACTGCCACTCGCTTCTCGAACCTAATCACCACTTTTTCCCTCATCCCCCGCCATGCCGAACGTGCCGGCCATGCTCGACCGGTCTCGCACGCCATCGGATTCCTCCCCATCCTTTCTGAACGAACTTTCGATGACGATCAATCGCGAACCTTCTTCCCCCTCGGCTGGATCGACTCAACATGAAACGTATTCCAACCACGGGGTCATCTTGCTCTCTCTCCATTCCCGCGCGGTCTTCGGTCATCATCCAACGTGACGTCGCGTTCTAACGCGTATCCCGGTCCGAACTTACCCTCACCACGGTGCTTCCTCCTACCACTGCCTGGGCCGCCTCGGTGAGCCGTGTTTGATCAACATGAAACGCATCGTGGTCCCGCGTGCTTACTCTCCTCTCTACGATCGGCGTAAATGTCTTCCATACCGCAGATCGCTATCCTTTGCAGATCACTCGCCCGCCTCCGAACCGATTCCTCCCTTTTGATCGTTCGCTGCTACCAGCTCTCTGTGCGAGTGAGTGTAACGAGCGATCGAAAGGGAATCCACCTGATTGACAGCGAATCCACTTCTATCCTCGCCCCGAAACTCCATCAGAAGACTCGTCTTTCGGCCAAGAACAACAAACCCGACCTGGACGCACGAGGTCGCGCTCCACGACCCGACCTCGTCCCCGCCGATAAGAAGGCCATATATACAGGACGAGACGGGAGCGTACTCTGAACTTTGGCGATCCCCAAGGTCGAGACTTTCACACCTTGGACTACCTCAAGACCGTCAACAACCAGCATCAACCTCCGACTTCCGCCTCTCGATTCATCTCGCGCCTTATCAAAATAGTTGAAAGGACCTTTGACATTCACTTTGCAACACACGTCACATCTGCCTTTGACCATCACACAATTCCCTGGCCGGCCTGGAATTGTCGATACGCTTGACCGGTGAGTGCCTTTGACCGATAGTTGTCTGCTTAGTCGGCGCGCCGACTTCTCGGTCGATAACGAAACGCCTCGTGCTGATTCCAAAGCCACTGGTGTTTTCATTTGCCCTGACTTGCTACTTCGGCCAGATCCTACTCTGACACATCGAGATCCGGCCCAGAGGTACCCAGCCTTGAACAGTCCGTGAGTCGTCGTTTTAGTTCGGCCGTCGTCTTCTCTTCGATGTGGGCTTGCGATATGAGCGATGGTTATACGTTGGTCGGAGGGATGGTCGGAAGTGCGTGCGGGCCAGACGGATAACGTCAGACCGCGGCTCGAGCAGGGAATCGGGCCTAGGATTGAAACGCGAGTCCGCCGATATTGCTTCGTGTACCTGAGGAACGTACATGGGGCGGATGCAAGACTCGAAGTGATATATCATATCAGATACGATACGCGATCGACGCGGTTACCAGCCATCGATACGGGTGACTACCCCGAGGCCTTGTCACCCGGGACAAAGGCGATCTGCGAGGTGTCACTTTCGTGTTATTGCTTGCGACCTGGCACACGCCCCATAGGACGCAAGCACCCACGCCAAAAGAGAACAAGACACAGCAAGCCCGCGGGTTTCGCCGTTGCGAGAGGAAAGTTCGATGATTTCTGGGGTGGTCACAATCATCCATCGGAGCAAAGTTACTATCTGCCAGTCGATTCTCATGTCCTTGCGACTGAGTTCAGCCTCCAAAGGTCGCTGTTGGGCTCGATGCCCTCAATAACGATAATCCCACACTCCCAGATGAAAAGAGCCCGAACCGATGTCACGGGATCATCTCTCGAGACCGAGGGGTCGGTGAATGAAACCGCATCCATCCATCTCCGTTCATTACCACTTGCCATCGTTCACAAATCTAGGGCTGCATGTCGAATTCGCGGTAGTGGAAGAATAACAAGGGCAAGGACAGCGCGACTGACCTCACCGCCTTTGTCTCGAACCAGATCCACCAGTTCCGACCGTCGATCCACGTAGCGTGACGAGACGTTCTTTCATCAACGCCATCGTTCTTCACCCTCGAACCTGTAAGTCACCGCGATCCCTTGTCCTGGCTGTTTGGTCGTTCGGTGTGTTGTGCGGATGCTGTGGTTTCGAAACAAGGATCGTCGTCGGGTCGGAAAAGTCTGGCGTCATTTGTCACCGGCCCTTTCCCTCCGCGCAGAAAGTTGGGCACGCCTGGGTGCGAGGGGAAAAAAACGAAAGCGAGCGAGAGGATACTGCGATCGACCCCGGCCTGGCGCGCGGCTCGGGCGTGAACGTTTCGAAGACGAAGGGAACAATACGAAAAAGCACGTAGGCCCTGGCCTGGCCTCTGACTGGCGTTTCCGCGCGTTTCGGGGTTGCCTACAGTCACGCTCTCCCGGATCGTTTGGCGTCGCACAGTACGGCACAAACCCACATCCCTGGAGGAGGCGTTTCCGGACCGTGCCGCAATCGCAATCGCGATTGCACCATATGGTCTTCCGGTTCCAGATCTCCAAGCCTGCGAGAGAACTAGGGCGTGAGATAAGGTTACAAGGGGTCTCTTTCCCCCGCAAGGGCAGAGAGAGGGGAGCAGGGCAGACGAGGTGGAGTTGGGATGGAACGAATGGGTGGAAATACACTCGGACGGACGATGGCGGATGGGCGATGATCACAATGGATGTGCTACTTGGCGTGGACGTGACTCCTGCATCCCGCTTCGTGCTTCTAAAGTTTGAGAGAAGTCCCGGAGCTTGAGGACGTGCGCGGGGAGGAGATATAGATACAGATATACACCTATCGTATCGCTAACCGGGTCGGGGTGAATGCGGAAGACGACCTCGCTCTCGCTTGAAAGAGTCTACTTCTATTCTCTACCAAAATCGACTCCGACATTTGCTTCATACCCTCACACACACGACACGGGGCATGTGCTAGCTGGACTACAAGCGACTTTCACCAAAATTCAAAAGAGGAGACTCCTCCCGCCGGTTATATTCGCCTTGTGTGTGTGTGCTTCGAGCTCTCTTTTTCGGTCTTGAGCTACCGCTGCGGGCGTACTTGTTGAAAGGAAGAGGAGCTTACGACCAACTCGCTTCCCTTTCTCTCGCCTTCCACTCCTGTTCAATCACGACGACCAACAACAACACTCGCAACCACGACCGTTGCGCTGTGCATATTCGCCTGTACGACGATCGACCTCGGTCTCTATATTCGGGTATCACCGTTTACGTCACGCGTTACGGCGTTCACTGTCGGTGGCGTAAATTACGTTTTCACGCGGCAACTTCCCCTCTTCTCCCCTGCCTCTCGCGCTGTCCCTTACTTCTTTGTTCCCTCGCGCGCGCACTTCCCCTGACGGCATTTTGGCACATCCCCCTCCCCTCCTCCTCCCCTGCCCCTTCCTCTTCCCGGCCATTGGCACATCACATCACACACACTGCACACACACTGCACACCGGATCCACCCCGCCGACGCAACGCAACTCTCGATCCTCGACGCCCATCCATTCGGTCAACACATTCACCTTCACTCTCTCGGATACAACAACCACCCATCCACCTACTTTCCCTTCAAAATCCTTCGTTTCCCTTCCTCATCTGCATTCACGTTTATTCCTATACCTACCCCTATCTAATCCCTCTCCCATCCCTGGAATTATTTCACGTCGGATCGAGCAGGACTCGAACAGAGAGCTCGCTCGACCACATTTATCTCGACTACCTGAACGCAAACTTTCCTCAACCTCGACACCTCTCTCCCTCAGAAATCGTCTTGACACACCGACAACTTGCTACAACGAAGCCGATCCGGGCTACTTTTTCCTTTCACGTTCTCTCTCACGATCGCCTGCAACCCGTTCATCATCAACCGTCACCACGCCGAGTGAGTCTCAGAATGTCTCAAAGGGAGTTCGGGATCGCCCGGATCGCTTATATTTCTATCCCTCTCGCGAATAGAACGTTGAACATCCTCGACGGTTTGGAAATCGATACAATCACCACCATCAATATCAGTCCTCTTGATCATCGTCACCACCATCCAAACATAACCTACGAATCAACACCATCACCATCATGCCCCCCGCACCTCCTACTAAATCCACTCGACCGTCCATGTACGCCGCATCGAGCTCGAGCAGCATCAAGAAGCGAGCGTCCGTCTCCCCCGCCGAAGCCGCCGCCGGATACCATCATCACCCCCACCCTCATCAATTGCACGGACACCATGGTCACCAATACGCCGCTTATCCTCATCAGACGGGAAAGCCGATCGCTAGCAGTAGTACCGGTAGCATGAGCATGGGCATGAGCAACAAGCGGGAGATTTCTCCGACGAAACAGCGGTTTCAAGCTCAGGTTCAAGCGCAAGCTCATGCCCAAGCTCAGGCTCAGGCTCAAGCGCAAGCTCAGAGTTTGGCTTTGAGAAACGCTGCTGCCGCCATGGCTATCAACTCCAACGCCAATTCAAGCGCTTCCATCATGAAGCCGAGCGGGTTGTCTATGGGTTCCATCGTTCAGACCGGGTCGAGGGAGAACAGATTGTTGTTCGAGGACGAGTACAGCCGGGAAGTCGAAGAGTACATGCACGAGATGGAGGTCAGTGAACGAATCACAACTGTTCATCTCGAGCGGACCCCTTACCTTGCTTTCTACTTACCCGTCCTCAACAGAACCAAACATTAGCCTCGGCCGATTTTATCGACATGCAACCCGAACTCCAATGGTACATGCGACCATACCTCGTCGACTTCCTCATCGAGATCCACCAGCAGTTCCGACTCCGTCCCGAAGTCCTCTACCTCGCGCTCAACATCGTCGACCGATACGTCTCGAAACGGGTCGTCTACAAGAAGCACTACCAGTTGGTCGGGTGTTCGGCGCTCTGGATGGCCAGCAAGTTTGAGGATGCCAAGGATCGGGTGCCGACCGTCAAGGAGCTGGCAGACATGTGTTGTTCGGCTTATGACGTGACGGCGTTCTTGCAGAGTGAGTCGGACGTGGCTGGCAGGATGTCACATGGGCGGGTCGCTGATCATGCTGCGTCGTCTTCTGTAGTGGAGGGGCACCTGTTGCAGACCATCGGATGGACGATCGGTCATCCTACTGCCGAAGCTTGGATGCGTCTCTACTGCCAAGGGACCCAAGAATCCACCCAGGTCCAGCACATTGCTAGGTTCATCATGGAGACCACCTTGTTCACCCGAGACTTTGTCGGTCTCAAGCCGAGCAACATCGCTCGAGGCTGTCTGCTTATGGCCAGGCATATCTGTGGGCTAGGGCCGAGAATGGACTTGTGTCCGGGTGAGAAGGAGGTCAAGCATGTGACGACCTGTTTGGACATCGCGTTCAGCGAGAATGCCAAGCACGTCTCGAATATTTGCATCGAGAAGGTGAGCTTTCGGGTCGTTGTCTACCTGTATTCGAGAGGGGCCAGGTCGCTAATTGTCTCTCTTGCCACCTCTACAGTACGCTCCTCACTATTACAGCAAGGCCAGCACGTTGACCATGCAATACTACGCCATGGGCCGACGATACCGACCGGTCGAGCTTCCTCTCACCCCTGCCAACTGTCTGCCAAGCGGACTCGTCTCGGCCTGGTCTCGAAGGGAGAGCGACTTTTCCAACGGCAGCCCGAGCGGTCTCTACAGCACCAGCTCGAGTGAGTGCGGGGACGAGACCTTGCCCAAGACACCTTGCACGCCGGTGGGCGCTATCAGCCCCGTCGACCCCTTCGTCGTACAGACCATGTCGATGAGCATGACCTCGATGCATCAACAGGATGCAACGACGAGTTCGGGAGGTACGATGAAGGAGAATGTCTTGCCTCCCGGGTACGATGTCTTGGGACCGAAGAAGAGCCTGAACCCGAACGCCAACTCGAACCCGGCCGGCGCTCCTGGATATGTTGCGGCTTCGCAACAACGGGCCGCGCTCCAATCGGTGCATACGCAGGGACACCAGATGCCCATGCTGCGACGATTGAGCAATTAGGCTGTGAGACTCTGACGGGTGGACATGATGCGGCGGCGTCCCGTCGTGACTTCTCATGTGGTAAAAACACATCGGGTTTCCTTCATTTAACGACAACAATTTTCACGACGGATACACAACACAATCTTGGGTTTTATCGGATTCTACTTTCTACTCTCCTCTACCCGCTGGTCACCTTTCTTTTACCTCTTCAACCTCTTTACGTCAAGCAAAGCTTCTTCTCTTTAATGACGACTTTATCACGGATTGCTACGGTCTTCTTAATCGCCTGGTACGGCCGGTCAAGCATGCGATCGAATCGCCCCCTTGACATGGCAGCAACGTCTCTACGCGAACGCACGACGACTCTTTTCACACCCCTACCTTCTTCACGTGGATCTGGACTCTCTTGGATACCGGCCGGTCAACGCACACTCTCCACATCTTTCTTGCACTTGGATGGATTCTCCCGTACTCGCATCAAGTCGATATACGGCCCATCTGCGTCTTCTCCACCTCCACCACATACTCTATCCAGCATTGCGACAGACAACAACGTGTATCAACCACCATAGACAAGACAGATCGCTTTTACGCTTTTCTTCGACCGAATGTTTCCTACCTCTGGCTCCGGTCCAACCTATATAGCTGTTTCCCCTGATCGCAGTCTCTAGTTATATCAGTATAGTCTAGCTCACAAGATGCAGACGGTAGCCATAGCGCTCATAAGCAAAATGACATGATCATTCTTACGCTCATCTCGATCACTTTGCAATCTGCCTGATGAGACGAGCGAATTTTGACAAAGTCAACAAGGCAACTTGAGGGGGTCGGTAGGCATCGGAAAGGAAAAGTTCATTATCGTTCCGTCTATCATTCGCACCAGTCCTGTTGCCCCCGTATTCGACATCAAGGACAGTCGTTTCACATGTTCAAATTCGACTTTTCCATCGTAAGCTGGACTGTGCGGCCGGCTATACGTGTGATGGCTAAAGTAGACCGCTTCACTCTAGGACGAAGAAGCGGGTTCCGATGATGAGGTGCAGGTGACACTGTCCTCTGGAGCTGGATCTTCGAAGACGCAGGCTGCAGCTGGAGAACAGCACGAGAGTGTACCTTACCTGTCCTCTACTGTGGAAGAGCTTGTGAGTATCTTTCAAAAGGACGAGCGACAACGAGACGGCTAAAGTATCAACGGAGACAGGTCGCCCATCTACCCACCTCCATCTCATACTCTCCGCTGCACTTGACCGTTGCTGGGGAGACCAGGGAGATTCTGCGACGAGACTTATACGATGCGAGGTTCCAGGTCATCGACCAACGAGAGGGCGATGAGCCGACTGCAGAGGAAGATTTAGAATCGAAATATGTCGATGCGGACACGGACCTCATTCCGGGGACTTACGAGGGCGGGCTGAAAACGTGGGAAGGAGGGGTGGATCTGGTTGAAGTCTTAGCCGAGTATGACCAAAAGACACATAAGCTTGTCGAGCGGATAAGAGGCAAGAGGGTTATGGAAGTAAGTTGCTCTAGAAATCCTTGTCTCGAATAATGCGGCTCATCTCTGTCGACGCTTGCAGGTCGGCTGCGGGACGGCCCTGCCGACTCTATATCTCCTTCAACGGCTTCTAGAGGCTCCCATCTCGGATGACACACCCACCACGACGCTTCATCTACAAGACTACAATCTCTCCGTCCTCCACCTCGTTACTTTGCCGAACCTCATTCTAGTCGTCATCCCTAACGACCAGTTCGACCAAGAGTCAGACGACCTAGACCTCTCCCCGCAGATCGTCGAGACGTTCAAGTCTCGCTTGGCAGAGCACAAAATCGAGCTCGAATTCTCCTACGGCCCTTGGCAAGGACTCGCCGAGCACCTCCGTACGAGCGCAAAAAAGCAAGACTTGATCCTCACGGCCGAGACGATTTATCGAGAAGACAGCGTTTCTAGCTTGTTGGACGTCTTGCGTTTCGGTTCGACGTCACATTCGACCGCTGTAACGCGGATCGAGGGGTTGGAGGATCTCGACAAGCTCGACCTGGGATCGAAATGGCCAGAGACCGAGACGGTCATCTTGGTCGCTGCCAAGGCGAGTCACATCGCGCTGAACGTTCCGATGACAATCCGCATCTTAGCTGACTCTGGCCAGGAACACCTCTACAGATCCTTTACTTTGGAGTCGGTGGAGGCTTGGTCGACTTTATCAGACAGGTCGAGGCCAGGGGCGGTGAATCGGAAGACGTCAAGTCGTGGCCAAAAGGCGTCGGACGCAAGGTCGTCCGATTGTCATGGCCTGAAGCTACATAGACGCTTTTCAGACTGAGATCGTGTAGTTCACGGTACACTTTGCTGCACATCAACCTTATGCCATATGGTCACGCATCTAGACAAGATACACGCTACGACGGCGTTCATGACATCTACTACAAGCCCTCTAGGCAAACTCGCTGAACTTGCTCTTGTCGGCGACGGTAGCGACCTTGGCCTTGATGGCCTCCCTGGCAGCCTCGCCCTTTCCAGCCTTTTCGACCTGTTCCTTCAACTCCCTCGTCTGCTCGGGCTCGAGCGACTCTACGAGCGCATCGATCTCGGCCAATTGCTTTTCGATCGTCGCAGCGGAAGCCGAACCGGTCTGGAAATAGTTGGATTCGGCGACGACGGTGGTGATGGCCTTCTTCCACTTTTTCAAGTTCTTCTTAGCTGCCTCCCTAGCCTTCTTGGCGGCGGCGCTCTTCTCCTTGTCCTCAGCCTCCTTGGCCTTGTTGGCCTCTTGCTGCTTCTTCAGCTCTTCCAACTTGGCCTGTTCAGCGGCCTTTCGCTGGGCGAGGGTCATGGGCTTTCCACCGGCAGCGGCACCGGGTTTACCGGAAGCAGCCTTCTTGGCCTCCCTGGCGGCCTTTTCTTCCTGCCTGAATCGCTTGATTCGAGGGTCGGCAGCGAGGATCATGTCGACCATCTCACGGACACGGGTGTTGTCCTCCTTCTTGGCACGAGCACGCTCGGCCTTGTTCTTCTTTTCCTGGTATCGCTTCTCGTCACGACTACCAATGCACATAGCCA
The DNA here is from genome assembly GCF_021052385.1 of Filobasidium floriforme. NCBI lineage: Eukaryota > Fungi > Basidiomycota > Tremellomycetes > Filobasidiales > Filobasidiaceae > Filobasidium > Filobasidium floriforme. Next base: position 543,048 of record NW_025763637.1, on the reverse strand, counting down.
AGAAGAGAAAGCCACAATTAGCAAGACTGTCATCTTCCCACTGATTCCACTTGTGCAGGACGACTCACGAATCGCTTCCCTCGTTGACCTCCTTGTCCCACATCTCAAACGTCCTCCAGCTGTCAAAGTTGTACCAGAAATCGTAGAACTTTTCGACATCGTCCTTTTTGGCGTCGTCGTCCCCGAGGCCTGGTACGGGCTGGGTCTTGCTGAATCGGGCTTCTCGAGCGAATACGGGGCCGTAGGTGGCGACTGTGCAGTAGCGATGAGGTGGTCAATGCATGTGGGAGAAATCGTCAGCGATCGTGGTCATTTTCACATGAGAATAGGCGAGTAAAGCGACTCACTAAAGTCCTCGGGCTTGACGTCCTTGGGGCTAGGTACGTGGTCCTCGATGGCCGGGTCGACACTGTCGAACTGTCTCCTCGTCTCCGGGTTCAACAAGACGTCGAAAGCCTTGGCGATACACTTGAAGAACGAGTCGTCGTTGGGTCCGGCGGAAGAGCCGGCCTTCTTGTCCGGGTGGTGACGGAGGACCTTTCGGCGGTGAGCTACACGGATGTGGTCTTCGGTCGCTAGGTATCGGAGGTTACCCAGACCGAGAACGGCGTAGTGGTCTTGTTTCTAGAGAGTCGGGAAAGGAGGAGAAGAGTTAACAAGAGATCGACACTACACCCTGCATCCCTTCACTATCGTATCGAAGCTCACCTTCCACTCCTTGGGGTCATAAGCCAACACATGCTTCTCCTCGACTTCCTCTCCCAAGCCGGGGTAGAGCTCCTCACCCGCCTCGATAGCCTTGGCCTGGAGCTTTTCGTGGTGAAGCTTGGCTTGGATCTTGTCGTCCTCCTCGTAAGACAGGTTGAGGATGTCTCGTCGAGCTTGAGCGATAAAGGAGGGACCGGCCGGGTAGACAGGGTACTTGGTCTCCGGGGCTACAAGGCGAATGTCAAGCAGAGAGTGGGCGGTGGTCATTAGCATGATCTCCAGGCAAGGTTTCGCGGCATTCACTGACCCGAAGCCTTCTTGGACTCGGTGGTGGGCTTCCAGTCGGCCGGAGGAGGTCCGACGACGAAGGGCAACTTGACGATAGTGGGCTGCATGGTGGATTTGATGTGAATTGAGAGGTTCAAGAGCTATTACTTGGGAAGGAAATGGTGCTGAATGTGCTGGGTGATGGGTGTTTGATCATAGCGAGGATGATATTTTTCTCCTCAAAGACCAAAGGTCATCGTCCTGGGTTTCCGACGAGTCTCGGCTCAAATGTCGTCGTCGGCGGCGGGAGGAGAGGTGGCCTTTAGTAACCGGAGTTGCTTTCGACCATATCTTGTGCGACTAAGCAACTTGCGATCCCTTCTACCAACCTCGAATGACATAGCCAAACACAGACTTCACGACCATGTCAGATCCGACAATATCACGGCCAGATCTCATCCGGGATGCGGTGACCTTTCTTCGAGATCCCAAGGTCAGCCACACCGCTGCCTTGACAAGAGACCTCTCGGCTGACTACATCTTATCCACGTTACGGCTTGCTATAACTACAGGTTCTCTCATCTCCACTAACCCAGAAGATCCAGTTCCTCGAATCAAAAGGCCTCTCATCCTCCGAGATCGAACGAGCGCTTCATCTCGCTTCGACCGGATCCGGGTCAGGAGCTGGGTCATCGGAAGAGAGAGGGCCTACGACGCAGGACGAGCGATCTGACCTCGATACATTTGGAGGAGGTTATGGTCAAGGTCGGGCGGAGATTCAGAATCAAAATCAGAGCTATGGGAGTGGAGGTGGATACGCCAGTCCGTATGGACCGGGATATGGGTATGGACAGGGGATGATGATGCCGAAACCCGAACTCCCACGTAGAGATTGGAGGGACTATTTCGTAAGACCTTCTCCCTCTCTTCGCCTTTATTCGACGTTCTTCTTCGAACTTTACTAACGGTAATACTCCTCGGCTTGCCACCACATCACCTTTCTAGATCATGGCAGTAGTTTCCGGAGGGGTCATGTACGGCCTCATCTCCCTCACCCGCAAATACCTCCTCCCGCACCTCCAACCCCCAACGCGGACATCCTTCGAAGAGACCTCGCATTCCCTTTCCGAGCAATTCGATGCGGCCCAACAGCTCCTTGATGAGCTTCAAGCCCAGACCAAGGGGTTGCAGGAGGATGTCGAGAAGGAAAAGGAAGGTGTCAAGGGGGTCGTCGAAGAGGTCAGAGAGGCTGTGAGGCGGGTCGGGGAGGGGGAGGAGAGGTGGAGAGAAGAGATGAGGGAGATGAGGCAAGAGGTCGAGGAGCTGAAGTCGCTCGTACCGAGGGTGAGTTCGGATCGATACTGACATGAATTGTCTCTTTTCAAGCAGGAATCTCGATGTTCGATGCTGACTCCTCTTGAATCGCTTTGTTTGCAGATGATCGAGAAACACGCTACCGCCCAGTCTTCCTCCTTGCAAGAATTACAGACGGACATCAAGTCCTTACGCACGCTTCAAGCCCGTCGACCGCTCACCCCTAGCGTACCCGCCGCATCCTCCTCCACGTCCGACCAAGTCCAAGGCGCTTCATCATCATCGCCCTCTTCATCATCACCACCAAAGACCTCCACGTCGACGCAGCCTCCTCCAGCGAGTGCAGAGGCGAACGCGCTCTTGGCTCCTCGTCCTTCGGTGCCTTCCCGCTCGGGTTCAGGGCTCGCAAACGGCTCGTCCAGTACCGGAGCCAACCTGTTGGGCACGCTAGCTGGAAATGGGGGTCGGCCGAGTATCCCGGCTTGGCAATTGGAGGCCGAGAAGAAGGAGCAGGAGAAGGAGGTCAAGGCGAAGGCGGAGACGGGAGACGTCGGTGAGAAGGCTTGAGCGGAGTAGACCGTTGTATGTATGTATCATAGAATGCGATAATGGAGGAATACAAGACGTTCAGTGTCATCCGGCGGTCGAGAGAGTCTGTGGTTGTTGATCGTCCCTCATGACCGCCGTCGGCTTCGGGTGGATGATCGAGTCGGGAGACCACCTCCACCCGGCCTCTTTGCAAAGCATCCTGCAAATCGTCTGCAGCTCTGTCTAAAGAAGTAGGATGATTTATCCTGTATTTTAAGGCGAACGTCTTCACGGGCCAGACCTGTTGGAATGAAGGTGGTGGCGGGTGGTTTGTGGTCCGAGTGATCTGGACCAGCGGAGCAGGAAACTTGTGGAATGCCACCAGGCGATATAGTTGTTCCAGCCCGTGTACGTATAGATTGATGTAATGTCCATGTGGCGTGAACACCTGATCAACCTGGAGCTGTGTGGTGGGGTCCATCCAAAGACGGACATCGGTTTCCAATCTCATCGGACCCGAAATCCCCTGTATACCGAATCGACCCGAGCATGCACCGTTTGGGCAATCAGTGTGACCGAACAACTCCCGCTAGCTTTATTCGGCCAACGAGGGTAAGGCCCTGGACCCGGACAAGTACTCGGTTATCACAGCGGCGACCAGGTACAAAGCGGGCAGGTCATGAAGTATTTGGTTGATATAGCGACATCGAGGCGCCATACAGATCGCCTCGTCAAAGTATGCTGGCTACGTTGGCGAGTTGAAGTAGTACGCCAGTATCACGGCGATGAGGCACACAATAGTGAACAGGGTCACCTCACCCATTCCGGGCCCTTCGTCGCTCTTTGGCCGGATACGTAGCTCGATCCAGTGTTCCGACCCTGGCGAATCGTTCGCATGCGTCCACGTCAACGTCTGAGCGAGTTCATCGACCGTCCACGATCCGTCCGACGTCTTGACGATGAACGGTCGATGCGAGAACGGTCGTCTCCAGGCCTCGATGAAACGCGGTGGCAGAAAGACGACCGTTTCACGCAGGGTAATGCGAGGATGACCAGTCAATGGCGGACCCAGCGTAGAGTCGAATGGGCGATCGTCGTGAACGTGCACCGGGTTTGCGAATTCGAATCGAAAAACGGTCGTTTCAGGGTCGTAGCGCAGTTTCAGAGGAATACCCGCCGTGCGAATTGGATATGGCCGCTGTGTACCGATCGATATCAGCTCGGTTACTATAGGAAGTGCTTCCCGATAAAACCTACGACAATCTCGTTGAGCATCCTCGCGCCCAGGTCGAGGTCCGAAGGACCTGTAGTGATGTCTGATTGGCTCTCCAGCCGTTCCGAGCGCAATAGTCGCTGGTAGAGCATGTCTTGTCTTTTCTCTTCTGAAAACCACGAAAAGTTTTCGTGATTCCACTCGTCACCTGCTTCATCCGTATTTCTAGGGTTGTAGTTCCAGAGACTAGAGTATGCGAAAGCGTCAGTTTGGATACAGCAACCAAGGCTACATCAAGCACATACTTTACGCCAATTAAACTTCTCTCGATCGCCGTCAAGATGCAGTCCATCATGCGTGACTGGTATTCAAAGTCGCCGCTTCTGAAAGCTTGCTTTCGGCTGCAAAAACGTGACATCGAGTCAGTAGTGCTTCGCCGTCCGAGTTTCTAGTCGCGTTCTCACTTCAGGTCCATAGGTACACCGGTCTCGCCGATGACGATCGGGACCTCCCCCAGCTTTTCTCGAGCGGCCTTGACGATATTGCCTATCTGTAGGGAATAGTTGTTCCGGGCAGCCTTGTGACCAAAGTAGATGGCTTTACCGACAAACATCCCCTACATACGGACCTCGATTAGCTGAAGGAAGCTTATTGACATCATACCGCACGACTCACCCTCGAGAGACCTTGTACGTTCACCGTCATGAAGCCGAAGCTTTTGTTGAACAGCGCGTTCAGGTCATACCAATGGGGCGAGAAGATGAGCTTTTCTTGAGGTCGCACATCTTCCGGCCAATCCGGACAAAACTGAGCCACCGAAGATTAGCACGTATCGACGATTGCTTCCTGCTTCTATTTTGTGCTCACCTCATTTGGAACACCTTCGACGTGTACCATCGCCTTGCCTCCGTACCGACGCTTGACGCCGTCTTCCCACCGCTTGACAAAGGGCCAATAGAAGTCGGTATAGAAGTTGACTTTCTTGCCCTGAGAGTCCTTTGTGAAGTATCCCTCCTTGAGCACGATCGGCCGTCTCGTGTCCGCATCATACCCCCAGACCCCATGTCGCGCCCAAATACACCGACTTTCTTTCGCTGTTCGTCCAGTCGATGTTGATGCTTCTGCCGAGTCTGCTTCTTGTTCGGGGCTGGTCCACAGACTCAGTCCTGTCGGGTTCATCGTCCGATAGCCCTTAATCTTGGACGGAAACGGCCAACTCCGTACGTAATGGGGAACTTCTTGCGTATATCCAGCTCCCAAGGCAAACGATTGTAGAGCCGACGGGTATTTGCCGAGATGTAGGTCGGTATCATAGTTCTGTATTTTGCCGGACATCATTTAAGTGATGATTCTGTGTGATTTCGCTAGGAAAGCCAAGTCCTCATTGACTTACGAAGCTGTACAGACTGGGAATACCGATATAGCCCGGATGCGGCTCATTCATCATCTGCCGGCCAGATTTCACTCAATCACTGCCCCTTCATAAATGCCTCTGGCGGAAACATCACCGACTCACCTCGTAACCCAACACCCCCTCGACCCCATCGAGAGTCTCGACGAGCTTGTCAAACATGGCCAGATACCTCTCTTGCAAAAATATTTGGATGTTCTTCTTCTGGCCCTGATCTGTGGGATCTTTAACGAGCAGGTTGGGGGCGAAGGTTTTGCCCGCCCAGAACAAAGTGCTTTGAGGAAAATGATAATTCGTCATTAGCACGGGAATCTTCGGTTTCGCAAGTCATACATGGCCTGATGACCTGATTGTGAAACTCACTTCATCGTCGCGCAGACCAATTTCTGATACCCCGTCGGCCACAACCCCCTCTCCCTCTCCCCGTCCGCATCCCCTTCCAACATGACCTCCCCGTCCGTTCCCACCCTTCCTCCGTTTTCCACCTTCTTTCCCTTGTCCACCTTTGCAGCAGGGGGGAGTTGTGAGGACGACGACTGTGAAGACCGAGACGCTGCGTCGACGCCCTCGACCCACGCCCCGCCTGTTTCAGAGAGGATGTGCGGGTCGATGGTCATTCCTGCGTATTGGATCGTCCATGCGGGTGCTCCTGACTAAAGCGCAACGTATAGGAAAAAGAAGCACCAATCAGTGACATTCCTATCTCGATTTCTGAACCTGCAGATTGGCTAGGGAGTCGGCACATACCCCGCCGCATAACCTGGACCAGACGTCTTGATGTAAAGCCTGCCGTCCAACAGATCAAAACGGATCAAGTCAGCCCCTGGTCATACCTCTCTGGCACGATTCTCGGGACACGATGCAGGGCTTAGCGACTTACCACATAACATATCAACCCCGCTTGCGTCATTCCCTCTAGTAACGCTCTCAAGTAGGTCAAGTAGTCTTCATCATATTCACCCCTATAAATTCGGGCGATTAGTATTTCTTAGCATCATACACTAATGCGCTTTGGGCGATGACACGTACGGTCCGGCATGTTCGACAGCTTCCCAGGTGACCGTGATCCGCACTATCTCACACAGATCTACTCAGCCGCTTCTCAGCCATTTCCAGAGACGAACGTCGGGTCTTACGATAATAAAGACCCCATCGTTTCAGCCTCGCCCAGTGTGTCGGCGCTTCGTCGAGCGAGAACGGTCGGTTGATGTACGAAGCTAGTTTTGGGTTACCGATATCGATGTTAGGATCAGAGCTCGGTCTACAACGTTCGAACATCGTGATAGAAACCCAATCAGCTGCTTATATCCGATAGACATGCGATCACCCGTAACCGACGATGGACTTGCACTTTGCTACATCCCGAGACGTTGGCTCCTCGTAAATGTATGACGCGATTGTGGTTGTCCAAGAGGTGTCGACCGTGCACGTGGATCGACGCCTGTGGGAGCGATTCTGACGGCGATCTCGAGGCAGAGTTCATCCTTGGTATCAAAACGCCTGCTGCCATGATGTAGAGGTCTATGAAATGGTTCGGCTGTTCCCTTGATGAGGTGGTGTGAACTTGATGAAGTGTACCAGGATCTACCTCGAAGATGTCCCCTCCCCCTCGACCCGCTGTTGTTTACTTTGTGAGCCTGTCATCTTTCTTTCCCACCTTTCCCTCGGACGATGTTCCTCCAAAAGTACCATGGGCCGTGGCGATCCGATAGATTCATACTGGCAATCTGGACTTCATCCTTGAGCCGGTTCTAACAAACCTAGCACCATCTCGACGTATCTAGACATGTCTCGCCGATCCGTGACCTCTCTGCTGCGAACGGCCGCCGTCTCACGGCCAACGGTCGCATCCAGGTTCCTCGCCGGACCATCAATCGCGAGCTTCAGAGCCGCCTCGACCGTCACGCCGCCTCTTATCACACCCGATCTCGGAAAACAACGCTCGGATGACCCTAACCCTACTGCTCGTAAGCTCCATATCCGTCATACTGTTGCTTCGAACGAAATTTGACCCCGAATTGCTTTAACATCGCCAGGTGCCGAAGCCCAACTCCGTCGGTTCTGGAAGACGGTCGGCATCCAACCTCTCCCCCTCAACAACCCCACAAGTTACCTCATCACCCTGGATGGAAGACCCTTGAAGACGCCCTCGGGGAAGAAGCTCGAGGTACCGGCCGAGAGGAAGGTCTTGGCCCTCTTGATCGCGAACGAATGGGAGAATCAGAAGGAGATTATGAAGGTCTCGGGATTGCCTATGGTGAGTCGCCGGACGCTCGCTTGGCCGGCTTCATCTGAATTATTTGAGACTGATATCGAGTCGGAATTTGTGTTCGTCTGCCGTGCTGCATAGACTTCGCTAGCTTCGAGAGCGCTGGATGGAATGTCCGATCCTGCCATCAAGTCGGGAGTCATCGACGAACTGCTCCGATACCTCGATACCGATACGACTTGGTGCGCCTTCTGATTCTCTTCCTGATGAAACCTAATTGCCACATCCAACAAGCTTGTTCTTTGTTCTGACGTCTGGTACCTCCATCTTTCTTCCGCTATTCAGCTTTCCATCCGACCACCCCTCAACTATAGTCCGCCTGCAAAAGACCCACTGGGAACCCCTTCACGCCTACTTCAAAGAGACTCACGGCGTGGATATCGTCAGCTACGAGACGCTCGTCTTGGGAGCAGGGAAGAGGTTCGAGCAGAAGAAGGAGACAAAGGAAAAGTTGAAAGAGGTCGTTTTAGGGTGGGATGAGTGGCAGATTTCCGGTAAGTCGAGGTCTGCGTTTAGGTTTCTTCGATTTGGCGATCAAGGGAATTCTTTTCTTTTCAATCCAAAGGTTTGAGGCTAATTTTGTTCATACCCCTTGTTCCGATTGCGACTTGTGACAGCTTTGGAAAGGGCGACCTACTCGACCAAATCCTTCTTGACGGCCTTTGCCTTGGTCGACGGTCACCTCACCGCTGATCAAGCCGCACAAGTCGCCCTCGTCGAAGTGCAGAGTCAGATCGAGCTGTGGGGGGAGGTAGAAGATTGTAAGTCCGGAACTACGCGAGATCCCCAAAGATCGACAAAGGCTAATGCAATTTCGGGGTTTGATTTAAAACGAATACAGCGCATGACGTGGATCATCAGGACATTCGGAGACAGTTGGGCAGCGTCAACTGTCTGCTTATTAAGAGCCCCTGAGAGGATCGATTCTTCGAAGGCGTTTCAGCATCACACTAGCAAAATTACGTCATCGCGCCGTGTGCCAAAGGCAGCTCGAGAAGACGGAGGAAGGACTTTGCCGCAAAGGAGAATGCCAGCCAGGTCTGAAGATCAGGGGACCGGAGAAAGGGGGCACGCGTGTCGGACCGGGAAGCCGAGGTTACGAGGTTTGTAGTGAATAGCCATTCATCCGATCGATTTACATGATCACGTTTCATCAGGTTCGGGTATCAGGGGGTTCGATCGGTCAGGGGTTGACGTAGCACGGGGTTTCTGACGGTCCTTGCCTTGAAAGGATGATGCGACAAGGGGAACTCGAACGTGGGTGCAAGAGACGTCGTGTTTCAGCGCTGACACTACGGCTATATAACGCTTCCAGGGATAGTGAACATGGAACGGTTTGGAAGATGGAAATTATTCCTCTCATCAGTCACACACGATCAAAAGTTGGCATATCGGGCTGGTCTCGCCAATTCAAGAAAATCTTCACGTTCGTCAACCGAAACACACTCTCTTACCTACCCAACAACTCAAAACTTCTCGACCATGCAACTCAAGCTCGTCGCCGTCTTGTTCGCCTTGGCCCAGGTGGCCCCGATCGTTCGAGCTGCTCCTGTCGAATCTGCGCCGGGAGGCCACGGAGGTCACGACGACTTCAAGTGCGTCTCTGACACCAGCTTCATGCGAGGTGGTTACGAGATCCAATGCGCTCCTGGAACCTACTGTGAGGATGTCGGCGCAGAGGGCGGTTCTCCTTGCGTCTCGGAATCTACGGGGGGTGGAGAGTCTTGCCCCCTGGACGTTGATACACCTGGGACTGACACTACGGCTCTAGGTCCTGATGTTCAGCCCACTCTTACCGGACTAGGCGACGCGAACGTTCCGGGTGGCGATCCTACCGCTGCTATCACCGGACCTGCCTCGGATGCTACTGCGACCGCCGATGGTCCTGCCGAAACCGATGTGGCCGCTACCATGACGGACGCTGCTCCAGGTGAACCGTCTGCCACTGATGTCGAACCGACCGCGCCCATCGGAGCCGTCTCGGACGCGACTGCGACAGCTGACGGTCCCGCTGCCACTTCGGACGGGCCTGCGATCGGACCAAGTGGATCGTCCATCACTGGTGCTACGTCTATGGATCCCACGGGATCCGCCCTCGCAGTCACGGGTCCTACTGAAACAGGTGCAGCACCCGCCGATACCACTGCCGACGGAGCGCCAACGGTCGCTGCGGCCTTCATGCGCGATCGACCCAAGAATGGCGATTGGAACGCTCCTGCTGTTCCGACTGCGGACCAGGTCGTACCCAGTACAACTGCGACCGTTCCAGGTGTACCTGACACCCCCGTTGTACCGGTCGCGGCCAGCTCAACGGCTCTACCCGCGAGCAGTGATGCTGCGATTGCGAATCCAGGCGCAACGACCTCGACCGGAGCCGTTGCGGCAGTGGCGACGTCTGAGCTCGCAGTTCCAGGCACTAGTAGCGTGCCGACGGGCATTGACGGCTCGGTTCACACGGCCGCCGAGGTTCCATACCAAGAAACCCCCCCACCCCCACCCGGGGGAGGAGGTACGTGCAGATTCCGGGTAGGAGGTTCGTGAACTGATTCTATGTGTCCGCAAACAGAGCCTATCGGATTCTGTGACATCCCGCTTGGTACTCATTGGGCTACACTTCGTAAGTCGGTCAGCGAAACCTGGTTGCCACGCAGTCGTCTAAATTTTCCTTGTGTGCAACGATACTACTCGAGCAGCAACGGCGATGCATGAAGCCGCAGGATTGATCCCGGGCGGCACCAGCAACGCTTGTGGCAAGACTGTATTGGTTACTTGCAAGTCCCTATTTCCAAAACCCCTATATCTGATTTAGAAGCTGATGACACGCAACCGCAGACAAAGACAAGACGATCTCTCTTGTGGTCAAGGATAAAAATCCGACTAAACCTGCAGATTGGCTCGAGATCTCGCAGGCCGCCTTCGAAGAGTTGTTTGCGAGTCTGCCCTTAGTGGCTGGTATTACAGATCAGCCAGGTCAGCTTGGCGTCATCGGTTACGGGAAGATCCCTTCCGGCCGTCCCGAGCTTGGACACGTTACCTGGAAGTACCAAGTCTAAAGTTGTTTCCTCGGACCGTACCCATTCGCTATGCAAGTATTTGAAACCCGTCGGCATGTTTACCCCCGCCCCATTGTAATCGTTCCTACCGTACCCATGCATGCGGCTAGAAGCAGCAAAGAATTCTTGTCTACATCTTGGTGTTCTCCGAGCTATGTAGACCGGACTGTCAGGGCGCTCGAAGCAAATAATGTGGTGAATACAAGTTTCCGGCATCTACCCCCCCCCCCAAGCTATATATAAATACGGGCGAGATCTTGCCTAATTATCCTTGATGCTCTATACCACAACGACAAGTTTTCTAGTCTGGAAATACCTCGCGCCCATCGCGAAACCTGTCGCCAGCATCATCAAAAGCCCGTTCATGATGATGGCATATTTGTAGTTGCCCATCTGTTTTGCTGGGTCGTTCCCAAGGATGTAACCCGAAATTGGAGGTCCCAAGAGGAGCGCAAGCGATTGACAACCTGAACACGAGTATGTTAGCCGACCGATCCGAAACGTCTGTTCCAAATCCAAGCTTACCATATAGTTGCCCAATCAGGGTTCCTGCGCAACCCAGATCTTTCGTCACAGCAATGACGCAAGGCCCTTGTAGTGCGATGTTCCCTCCCGTGACCAACCCGTAAAAGACGGCGGCCACGAATAGTGCTGGTACCGATTTGATTGCCATCCAGGCAAAGATGATGATAAAAGTGACGACCAGTTCGAGGATGAGGATGTTGAAGTATCCCAATCGATCGGCGATGACCCCACTGCTAATCCGCCCGAGCAGACTGGCAGCGTTGCAAGCGATCAATACGTAGGGCGCGGCGTCCCCCGCACCGATCTCCAGCGCGTACTGTCCACAGTATACCAGGAAGAAGAAGAACCCCATCGAGAAGAAGAAGCACGAGGCCGCCATGCATGTGTAGGCCGGATGGGTGAGGAAGGTCTTGGGCATGAACAAGGGCTTGCCTTGTTGACGAGGCAGTCGGGTCCGGATAAGGAGCGTAGCGGAGCTCAATGCGACGAGTTGGATCAAGGCGATGATTCGCACAGTCCAACCGAAGCCGACTGCAATATAGCTCGATGATCAGTGCTTGATCGGTCGGAAGGATGCATGTATAGCTAGAAAACTTACCTCGTTGAGGGAGGTTAGCGATCATAAGAGGCCACACAATAGATCCTAGGGAGCTGCCTCCGACTGTAAACTCGATAAAAGATCAGGGGCCTGTACACCGGTTTCATGGTGCGGTACACTACTCACCGACGATCCCGGTAGCCAACCCCTTTCGCTCGTCAAACCAACTGTCAAACCAGGATCAATCAGCAAGCTGTCCTGGTATAAACTCGACAGGGAGAAACTTACTCTGCAACGCCGCCAACACCGCAAACGAACATGGCTCCCATACCCGTCGAGATCAAGACCGATTGTACCAAGAAAAAGTGCCAAAGTTGAGTGCACTACAAGGCGATCGTCAGCATCGTGGACTTGATGACGAAATCAAAACGAAACTTCGCACTCACCCAACTGAGCGCCAGATACCCAGCGAAAGAGGTGATCGTTCCAAATATCATCAACGGTCTTGGTCCGTACTTGTCGAACATGGATCCCCCGATGATCGCCAGGGTGAAGACGAGTGCAGCTTGGAGGGAACCTATCCAGGCCGTTACTGATCTATTCCCGGGGCACGCGAGATTTAGCAAGCTATATAATGACAGGGGAAGGGATGCGGGACTTACAGAGGGTAGGCGGAGAGGTTGTGGTTGTGGTAATACGTGTTGAAGGCTCCATACGACCCGATCATCTGTTCAAGCGTACCGAACGGGAAGGATTCTAGTCAGTCTCACACGGTCATATCACATTTTCGATTGCAGAATGACTCACCCCAAATCCCGAAAAGACCATCAAGAACCCTCCTAAAACCACCAACCACGCCTGTAACCCTCCATCTGGGTAGGTCACGATCGTCTTGCCTCCTATTGTCGCCTGCTTTTCCAGTTCATTCAGTCCCCCGTCATACGGGATGTAACCCTTGACCTGGTCTGCATCATGGTCGACGTCCGTCTCATCACTCTTTCGATCAAGGATCGGTGCGAGTGTGCGTTTTTCTGCGAAACGCGACCCGGTTAGCGAGTCAGAACGTGAAGCTCGTCCACTACCATGACCTACCTCGAGTGAGCTGTCGATACACCGATGGTCGTTCTGATACCCTAATCTCCTGATCCTGTTCTTCCCTCGTCTTGAATTGCGTGAGTTCAGGAAACGGGACCGCCATTTCTCGAATTCACTGGATGTCTCTTGGTGCGCCAGGCGGTATGGTATGAGCAGATTTGGGGGGATTCGGCGTTTCAGAAGCGGGGATCGTTAGGAGCTTTCGGTTACAGGTTCAGGTTCCGATCAGATGAAACGAGTGTCGCAATGATTCTAACAGACGTATCCAAGGAGTCCAAGTCAGAGTACAAAGTAACGTACGAAATGTATCCCTATGATCCTGTTTGCTTCCCCTTCGTTGCTGCGAATTTGGAGTCATACCCATCCATCCTCACACGAATTTCCCTGCACACACAACGCCGGTCCCCTCTCATCGGATTTGACCGAACAAGAGGGTGGAAAAGTCAGGGTTCGGCCTTGTCGGTCGAAACGGCCCATCGGTCCGTCCACACGAGGAGATGCCGAACCACGCGGACTTCGGCATCGTCCCAGCGGGGTCCTTGGAGTTTGGGGCTTGGCAACGATCTCTCGATTGATAATAACGGGAATGCATGCATGTTCTGAGATTCACGATCGCCGACGCTTGGACTAGCTACTGTACTACCGTCTACTACGCAATTGCGAAGGTTGCAATCGTCCCGCTCGTCTGTGTGTTGATATGATACATCTGTATGTGTGCTGTGTGGTTCTATGATTGTGTACGCATTCCCGTCCTTCCATCTTCCGTTGCGATTCTGCTTCCTGCTCACTGCCTGAACAATTCCGGCGGAATCTGACCCTATCCTCGTCCCGAACGAGATTCGCGCAGAATTAGTAAATCTGCCTCGAACGATGCCTGCCCCGCTTGTTACACTCACCTTGACCTCCTCGAACCTGATCGCAGCGCTAGCTAGGTCGTACCCAGAATTCATGGCCAGATCCATCGCTCCTTGGGTGATCAAGTTGGTCTGCGCCTGGACCTGCGCGACAATCATCATCTGGTCCGGGGTCTAGAGCAACGTTGCGTTAAAATGCTCGAGCGGTGTCAGCTTTCCTAGCTTTTGCTGGAACAAGAGATTCGAAGGGACGGTCTTACGATGTTGGGTATGCTGGCGATGTCAGGCGGAATCCCTTGCACCGCACCAGCAACTCCAGCTGGACCTGGATTCGCGCTGGCTGCACTTTGCGCTTGGACTGGGGTTCCTCCTACTGCGATCGTCGCATCATTGACGGCCAGGCTCTTGGTGAAATTGACATGCCCGCAGTATTGTCGGATAGAAAATGTGTCTGAGAGGATGATCCCATCCCAGCCGGCGAGTTGAGACCTGAAGTAAAGTGTCTTGGTCAGTCCCGGATGGTATCGCACTTTGTGTGTTGGTCGACACTCACGGTGTGCCAGGAGCCGATTCGGCGATGACCAGTGTTCTCGAGAACGACCTCAAACCTTCCGAAGGTACTGTCATTGTCAGGTCGAAGTCGGTATCAGTCACTCATCTTCTTTCCTGTATAGCCCATTCAAGATCTAGGACTCACATTCGGCAAACTCTCCATGCACGACCAACATGATCCTCCCTACCCCATTCACCGGGTCCATCCCGATCACATCATACATCCACTTGCCCACCTCACTCAACGGATGCCGCGTCTTGGGCAGATCATCGTTCAACCACGCTCTCAACTTGTTTTCATCGGTAGCGACGATCAAGCTCTTCGTCCACCTTGATGGGCCCGTATGGATCAAGTTTCGATGAGGTAATTTTTTGAGACGTTCGAAATTTAGAGCACGCTGGTTGGGAAGGGTGCTGAGGTATCCGGCTGCTCTGGCACGAGGTGGGACTGCAGAGGTAAAGTTCATGGACAAGGTGGCGTTGGGAGCATAGGCGACGAGCAGCTGGTTGCGGTCATTGTCAAAAAGTTCAAAGAATCTGTGATAAATACCCTCATAAACGATGGTCAGCAAATACGACACTTTCCCCTTTTTCCACCATGCTCGCTCACTTTGCTAGGAACCGATCCCCAACGAGCCTCATCGCATCCGCATCTGCCCACTTGTCCTTCACATCGAACGGCCAGGTATACGGCCTCGCTTTCAGCTGGTCCATCTCCTCCTTGGCGATAGGCTTTGCAGGCAAATCCGTATCGATCGGCAAGACGAGCCGAGGTACCGGTTGGCCGTCCAGCAAGGTCAGGTTAGGTAACCGGATGAGGACGTCTCTAAATAATTTGACGTTGAGGTTTCGAGCATGTTAGCGACCCATACCACGCTCTTCGCTTTGAGAACCGAGATGACTTACCTGATGTACTGGCCAATCCTATCATGCCTTTCCGCATCATTCCGTAGTCTAGACCCCGTTAGAATGATCTCCTTCAAAAATCTCAATCCATGCTGATCGTGTCAATCGCCCAATTTGTAATCAGCTTCAACACCTTACACCGCTCTCTAACATATCTCGGGCTATCCTTGACTGACCTTTCCCAAGTCCCCAGGCCCCGGCACGGTCCGTGAAGAATGACAACTCAAAGTGTCTAGCCCTCCGGGTCCTCCCATCTCCGAGATCCCCTCGTTCCCGCTCAAATCCAGTGCTCGGATGTGGGGTAGGTAAAACCCAATTCTCGATAGCTGACGGAGGTTCTTGAAGTTGTTCTCTCGGAGAGAGATCGTATGTGTGTGCTATGGGTTGTCGAATACGTCGACGTGATTTGTATGGGTATCGATTGAGATCAGTTGTCAGGGCAGATCACGGAAAAGAAGTTGGAAAGGCATCTTACGACATCATCCTCTGCTACCACCTTCCAAACGACATCCCCCATCTGCGCGAAAGCATCCGGGTGCCCAGGCGGTTTAAGCCCAGCCTCTAATAACACCGGATCGTTCGCCATGGCCTACAAAAGCAAGTTGAGATCATGGGGTGAGTTTCTGAACGAGCTTTTACGCAAGGCATTCTCTTGTATGCCGATCGAACTTGAAAACTCACGCTGAGATCGATCAACCCCGGTCCTCGCTTCCTAGTCCCTATCCACTCTTTGAGCGTCTTGACGTGTTTTCCCCCATCCCCTCCCGACCCGCCTGTACTTGCGCTCGCCCCCCCGTCTCTCCTTCCCGAATGACCGTCCCGTCGACCGGATTTATTTGATGGTTTGGAAGACGAAGCTGTTGGTTGAGTTTGGGAGTGGCTAGGGACTGAGGATGAGCGGCCGGGGCGGGAAGAGGTTAGGGATGGTCGGTTTGGGCGAGAAGCGGCGGAGTATGGGGTGTTGGATGTATGCGACTATACGCCAGGAAAGAATTCGAAGTTCAAGAATTAGTTCGGCTGGGATGATCGTCTAGTGGTGGTTATCTGGATGAGAGACGAGGTGTTGAGGAGCTCGAGTTTAAGGTTGCTCAAGCTAAGCCAGGAGGCGCAAAGTTGAAAGGCCGCGAGCCATCTTGGTAGCATTTCGCGATTGACGGCAGTTTACATCGAGTTACTCCAGAAGAGTGGCCATATGTCGACGTAAGAAGAAGCGATTTTTTTCAATGCTGCCACAGAGTCGACCTTTGTGTAGACCGTTTGAAAGGGGTCGCCAGAGCGCGAAGACGCCGAGCCTGACCAGGCTGCACCTCTTCTCTATCGGCAAAAACAGGGACTGTAGCTCACCTTCCTATTCCTCGCAGGCCTTCCACCTCCCGCTCCGTCTCTATCCACCTCCATCCCGGTCGTCGACGATGAGGCGGCTCTTCCACCTCCACCCCCAGCACCAGCTACTCGACCGACCACGCCTCGCGAGTCATTGTTCCCCCTCGTGATCCCGGCCTTGTTCAGCGCCGTGGCGACCAGGTTGGCTGGTTGTGCCATGGATAGAGATTCTAACGAGTGTTTGATCCTGTGTTCCAGTGGGAAAGGGTGAGGAAACGACAAGTTGTGGTCGAAGTGAGAAATATACAAAAGGGTTGCTAGCTTAGGTTCGGTGTGTTCAGCTAACGGCATCTCTCAGAAATCACGAGCGCGAACTGTAGCCGAGATCACACAAGGTAGACAGACAACGGACATCAGCAAACACTTCGGAATGTCCGTTTCTCTCGGATATGGCCGACCTCAGTCCGCTGCTTGCTCGATCCTTCCTGCTCTATAACATTCCTGGCTGTGGACGGGACTCAAGAGCATCGGTAATCATTATCACAGCGATAGCCTCGCTCATCTTGTCCGTACACGAAGGTAGCTGCTGATGACGGTCGAAGAACCTTGCGATAGCTGGTGACGAATACGAGGTCCATGTCTGTGTCACGTGACCTCGGCGATCATCTCGTTCAAGCTTCCCTCGATACGTCTAGCACAAGGCCCCGACTTGATAGTGTAAGAAGCGAATCCTCTATACTCTCATCACAGATTCTCTCTTCCGTTGCACTCACAAGCTTCTAGAAAAAACATTTCGAAACGCCATGAACCTTTCCGGATTAATTACAAGTAAGACGATGTCGTCTGCCTGACATCAACGGGGGCAGCACTCACCGCATTTCATCCCAGATCATTCGCCTATGGCGATGAACAGAATAGCCCGCCGATCTAAGCTTTGGTCACAGCGAAAGGGAGCACGAAGCTACCTGCACACGACTGCAATTCGGGATCCGTTCTCCGAATACCAATCACCTGCGATCGGCGGGTCAGCCGTCAAGAAGTGGAAAGCGAGGGAACGACCGGGACAGGAGATCAACGGCGACGAGCTAGCCGAAGCGTTTAGGCATGACTTGCATGGTGAGATGGCTTTCTTCTATCTTAGAGCTGCCTTTCTCGAGCTTAATATATCTGTTGTGACAGCTAAGATGATGACCTCGCCTATGCGAAGATGTGCTGTCACCGGAGCTAGACTACCTCGAGGTTCGTCCATCCCTTCCTATACCCTAACCTGGTCTCGCACTGATACCATCACTTGATTCTCTAACACAGACTTCTTGATATGTCTTCGACCTGCAGTGTACCCTACCTCCGACTCATCACTATCCGACACCCCGAAAGACCCTAGAGAAGGCAACATCTACCTCGTACCGGACAAGATCCTCCATCCTAATCACAACGATAAGCTTGGGAAAGGTTCTTGGTTGTTATGTCATCGGGGACTTGTGCAGACGTTTATTGATCGACCAGGTGAGCCTTAGAGAAACGTGTCAAAGTCAGTTTGAAGGTGTATCCACTGACTTCAACTTCTTTCGTTTGTAGGGAGTGCTAAGCGAATATCATCCTCGGCTTCCGCGTCTAAGCTCTTGCCGCTGCACATCGGAAATCAGCTGCAGACCAAAATAGTCAACGACTTTCTCCTCTTCTCCAACACCACAGCGTTTTCATCATCGCTTGTCAACCTCACTTTGACGGATCTCGACAGGTTGAAAGCTGGGGAAGAGGCTCTACCCGGTATCCTAGCGGTACTCGATGTCCGTGGAATGACAGCGGAATCCATAGTCCCGCCTCGGCCTCGTGATCTGCTATCAAGAGCAGGGGAGGAGACCACGTTCCCGTCCGTCCCGCTGTACTCGATATATGGGAAGGACACGCCACGCACAGGCTTGCCCGATAGAGTCATACCGGTATACGAAGTTGACAAGGTTCTACCCAGATGGATGCACAAGAATGTCGTGGACGCCATTAGCAGAACGGATTGCCCATATACAGACGGGTACCTCGCAATCACATCCACCCCGACATTGTTTCCGCGAGGGGACAACGCAGCGTTGGAGGTGTGCAAGTCGTTATGGAGGCTACGCTTGTATCAGGGTCAAGGATGGGCTGGTATGGAACGGGAGGTTGAGCCAGGGCTCATTGTCAAGGGTTTCGAAGAATGGATGGAAGGCAAAATGCACGAGAGGATATCGTAGCCTTGTGCAGCGGTAATACCATTGTAATACAAGAAATGGCAATGGCATCAACAAGATCATATCTAGAGCAACGTCGCCATCTTGACTGGCTTTCTGACGGCGCTTGAGCTTCCCTCGTTGAATTTGTAAACGACTCGGAACTTTTTGGCAGGCTGTCCATCGATGCCCTTCGATCCGACTGCGGCGAGTACATTTGCCTTGGCTCTGCCAAAGAAATCGGTAGGTGGCTGGTGGAGTTCGATGTCAGCTCGACCTTGCCTGTAATGGCTCTTGATTGCTTTGGGGGATCTGCTCACCTTGTCTGCCAGATCGACGGGCTTTTCCTCCTGCGGGGCACTATCGACAAAGAAGGCGAGATCGCGATGAGCATTGCATTGCTTTAGAAATAGTAATACCGCGATTTACGTCTTGAACATCCCATGTAGTGGTTTGTTCTCTTTACCACTACCAGCACCCCTACGTTTGGCGACTTCGGCATCGACCTGGTCATAGACGTTCCATGAGCGAAAACGTTCCTCATCGTCGATACAGCGGCCAAAAACTTGCCGCTTGCGAGACCAAACTCCGCACAGCGAAGCGCGAAGTGGCAATGTCACTCGCCCGCTTGCCATCATAATGCACCAGCGAATCAATAGCGCTAGTTAGGTGTGACCGACGTTCATCAGATATAGACCAAGAACAGAAATTCGCCCTAGACGGCCACTCACGGTTCCAGCCGAAAAGTCGCCTGTCCTTCTTCCGTCTTGTCTCGATAGAAACGTAGATTCATGTCTATCATAAGATCTACCAAGCGGACCAAGGTCGCTTTTTCATCCGCCTTTACGAGATTCGAGTTGACCTGCATCGGAGGGGATCGTCAGCGAAGCAGACAAGGTTGTAAGATGTCAAAGCAGGCGACTAACTGGTTTCAATGGCGGCGAGATAATCCGCATCAAGTATGGCCCCAGCTCGGTCAGGATGGACGAAGAGTTGTAAATCGTCCGTAGATTGGCAGGGATCGACTGAAGCAGCGCCGTGCCTATCTCCTTGATTGCGCTCGATTTGAGGAACGCCTCATAGTCCGTCTTTGGAAAGTCGACCGCTCTACTGGTATTAGCGGCGGCAGCCATATGTGTGTGCCAAGGTACCACAGCGTATGGCATGTAACCCATCAACTCAAATTCTTGGAACTTGCCGACTCGATGATGTAGTCGGTCGTAGTGGTGGATCCAGTCGTGTATCCGTGCGACGTTCTTTATAGAGGCGTCGATTGGCTTGAGATTTGGATAGTGCTCGAAACAACCTGGTCGACGACAAGAATTATCATCGACAAATGTCTGTCTCAATGCCAAGCAGTCGGGCTTACCTTGCATGACACGGTCGACATCACCACTGCTCATGACCACTTCGGCTAGCCTACCAACGTATTTGCCATCCTCGCCCGTCGCCATTCCATTTTGCCGCTTCTTCTTGCTGGTGACTGGCACAAAGAGGTTATGCCAGACCCCATGAAGAGATGCTCCGCCATCTTTGAGTCCCAGCGCTGTCTTTCGTACACTCTTCTCCGTAACCTCGGTCGTACGTGATTTGATGAACTGCTCATGAGGTCTCGGTCAGCCAACTACAACGCAGGGACCAACCATGATTGCACATTGGCTCACCTGTAACGTATTCAGGCAACTCCGGACATCGCCTTCGGTGATCTCGACGAGCGCCGCCAAACCACGTGTTTCTGCCGACATGTTTTCCCTCTCGCAGATATTTCTCAGGCGGTTGACGACAAGCTGAGGCTGAGCTTTCTTGAACCTGACTATCCGCGCGTGTTGTCGTAGTGGTCGCAAGGAAGAAGCGTAGCTGAACATTGCCCTGATTTTAGCCAGTCGCCTCACTTCGAATGAGCCACTTGTAACTCACAGATCATTGCAGATGCAGATGATAGGGCGTTTGAGCACCTTGGCCGCCTGTTTCTTCCGTTTGTTCGCCGGCACATCCTGGATCAGCTTGATCAGGCTTTTGATAAAGCTCTATTATGGCGATTGATATCAGTCCCCCGCATCACATGACGAGTGTTCCAAGGGCACCTCACCGTATCGCCACCTCCTGCTGCGCCATCAATCTCGTCGATGACCACGCAGATCGGTTTGCCCCTGCTTCGCAATCCGCTCCCTGCATCTATAGCGTTCTGTATCCGGTCCGTCACGGTAGCAGCCGATCGGTCATCACTAACAGATGTGACCGCAAACCATCAGCAAGATTCGCCTGCGGCCTCGATACAGCACCACAATATTGACCTCGCGTTGATCTCGAAAGCGTCGTAGCCCGCTTGCTTGGCGACGATATGTGCCAAAGTTGTCTTCCCAAGTCCAGGAGGTCCGCTCAGCAGCAAAATCTACGGAACACATTGTCTGATCAGAATGACTCTCATCAAGAAGCTCTAAGCCGCAGCAAAACTCACCCTCTCTTTAGGCCGGCCGAGCGCATCAAACTGTAATACCGCAAATTCAGCCATCGACCCAATGTTCTTATAAGCCAACTACCTCACATAAGCAAACTCCTCATTGCTCTCTAGGCGATTCCGTTTCTTCGCCTGGACTCCTGGCGCGACACTCTTAAACACGCACTTGTCCCAATCTTTCAGCCACGAGAGGACGTCTCGGTGGCATCGCTAAATTTGAAGTGAGGGAAGTAATCCAAGCTTAGCCAACAGATGAGACCTGTTTCGATCGGCTTGCTGAAACTGACCTCCTCCCCTAACAAATCGGTGAACTTGGTCGGCCGGTATTTATCTACCCACATAGCCTTCTGTCCGATATCTTTCCCTTTGCCCTTTCGTTCCAGCCTTTCTACATGTTCTTGACGAGCGAGATTTGCTTGTAAAGTCTGGTCCGCACGTTCGACCTCGTCCTGGTCGATCTGTTTTAAAAGGAGGTGATAGGGGACATCGAGGAGCTGGAGTCTACCGTCTTTGTCGCCTTTAGGTACGGGTCGGGCCTAGATTTAGGTCGCCGGAATACGGCAAGCTGAGAGACATCCTGGTTATTCAGCTGTCAGCTATGACTCACTGCTACACCGTCCCATTTCCGTCTGACTTTGCGGCCAAAGCTAACATACTTGCCATCTGCCGTGGATGCGAACATCCTCGGCAACGACAATGCCTGGGCGTTTCTCAAAGCCGTGTCATCTCGGTACACATGTTGATGCGATACTCTTTGCTTCGATGGTCCTGCGAGGTTGGTATTCGATGATATGTAGGTGTCCGTATCGATATCAAGAGGGGTTGACAATCGAGATTCGGCACCATATTGGCTAGGAACCGACGATCCGATCCCCTCTTCGCTCTGCCCAACGCCAGGAAGCCCCGTCTCTCCTCCCTTGCTTCCTGCAAGCGACCCGACTCCACTTTCGATATCCAGCAGCATCTGATCGTCCTCCATCATGGCGAGCAGACCGTTGCTTTGAAGACCGTCATCCTCCTGTAACCCTGAGAGCAAGCCATTGTTCACGAGGCCGTTGTTTGGCTCTGCCGGAAACTCCATTCCGCCGAGAAGACCGTTACTTTCTAATTCAACAGACATGATCGAGTTGATTCCAGCGTCGAAGGAGCGACTGTGACTGCTACCTAGCTGCCTTTCATCTGATTCTTTGACTGGATTGTACGAGCTTGTTCTATCATGGCGATCACGACCAATTGACCAATTGACCAATTGACCAATTGACCAACCTGGCAGCTTGGATGAACCGGACACGCGACGCGTCAGGACGCGTTTGACTACAAAATTACGTAGATTACGTTACAACCCTACACAAGAGGTCACTTGGATCATCGGAAAGGTCTGCTTGCTAGCTTGCTGCTTGAGCGATACCGCCAAGGTTCGGTCGATCGTTCACGGGGTCTACCTGTTCATTCGTAAAACCCCGGGCGATATGGTGGAAGCCTTCTGATTCATGTCACTGGAGACTATCGTGTTTCTATACTCTCAAATCAGCATTATCGTACATCTTCTTGATACACCACGCACGCTACGAGTATCCTTCGGCGAAACGAAATTGGCAACCTTTCGAAATCTAGTATGCAGTCACTTCGGATGGGAGGATGCGATGAAGGGCAAGAATGAGAATCTGTATCTGAAACAAGGTCCATGAGAGTTGCCTCATTTGCGTCACCCCCGCGTTCTTATCTGGTCTGGTCGTAAAGGGTCGTTAAGCTATACCCACAGGGAGAGCGATCAGCCGCGTCTCGAAGCGTTATGACAACTCGTGTTCCCGATGCTCACTTTGTCGGCGAATGCGAGCTTAGCCCGCACTTGCCCGAGGAGGAGCTCTGCGATGGACTCCTCAAAGAACCACACAGTTCTTGTTCCTCTTCTGCCTCCTTCTCGCACCCCCCTGACCCGGTCCACCTGGCCCTCCACCTGGTCCAGCAGCACCTTGTCCAGGGGCAATCCCTTTGGCGACCTTGATCCCCCTAACGGCCGTCTTGAACGCATTTTCCACATTGTACCCATGCTTGGCGCTCGTCTCGTAGAACTCGCATCCCAATCGCCTGGCTAGGTTCGCTCCCTCTTCAGGCTGGACATCACGCAGATGTTGCATATCCCGCTTATTTCCGATGATGACGATGGGTATTGGGCCGTGAGCCCGAACGCCGAGTGGGGATTGGGGTGATTGAGGGGAGTAAGGGTACGAGCCGTATGCACCACCCATGGTAGCGGCCTCTTCTTTTACACGTCGAACCCGTTTGACGATTTGTTCGACCCGCTCGAAGGTATCCCTCGAGCAGACCGAGTAGACGACGAGGAAACCTTCTCCGTCGCTGTGAACACGAGACGAGAGACGGGTGAGCCAGTTGTAAAACCAAGTCGCGAGCAAACCAGGCCGACTTACCGGATCCACTGATCCCGCAAAGCAGTATACTCCTCTACGCTCGCGCACGAATTTCATCGTCAGTCTCATCTCCATCTATTGCTACAAACTACGCCAGGGATTTCTCACCTTGTCCTGCGGTGTCTAATACCTCTAACAGACAGGGCTGATCGTCCACAGTCCATTGTTTTCGATAGCAGTCTTCGATCGTCGGGTCATATGTCTCGACAAAGGAGGCCATGGTAAACTATTTGCGCAGTGGATCGTAGCAAGCAGAGTCAGTTTCGGTTGCCTCGTTCATAGGCACGATACACGCAGGTGGAATATGACAATCTCGCCGTTACCGAGCCTTCGCCATAATGTGCTGCGACGAAACTTACCTGTACAGTCAACGCCGTCTTTCCTACACCTCCCTCGCCCAACACGGTAATTTTGAACAACATCCTTGGTCTCTGAACGGCAGAATTTTGGTACGACGACGATGGATTGGTCTGTGACTGGTATTCGTGCCGATAGGACGGTTGATTTCAAGATGAATGTCGATGCCAGAGAGTTTTCAGGTGTCGAGAGGTATATCGATCGGTCACGTCGTTGGTATGAGTGGTGTGGGTATATATGAAGGGTGTCCACAGTCAGGCAGGAACGGGTGTATAGCGTATCAAGGCCAGGGAAGTATATCGAATGATCGAGAGTCACGTCAATTCGATGAATCAATGACGAGAGGATGAAAGGAGGGCAATCGGAGTTTCGTCCAAGATCCAAGTGTCGATTTCGATTTTTCGAGGTGACGGCGGTGTGGCGAAGGCAAATGTCACCCGATGATGCAACACAAAGGTGGCGTTTCCCGCAAGAGTGACCAGAGAGACCCGAGGCAGTGGAAAGGGGTTATCGAAGGACAATTGGGAGGAAGCCAGGTACCGCCCGAAAGAGGTCGAAAAGTAGGGTATCGATATAGCGGGAACGCAGTAGAAATGTCTCGAATCGGACCGGGAAGGAGGGGGGTTCGGATATGCAAGGGTGACCAAAGGATGGGGTTCGGATGTCGGCAGGCAGAAGACGTCGACGATGATCCGGGATTCGACGGGTTGATGTATCGTTTATCGTATCCCGTGAGGTGTGGATGAGGTGTGTCGTGGCGACGAGGGACAGGTTCGATCGGTTGCGATCCCGTGAGTGATGGAGGTTTGAGGTTTGAGGAGATCGGTCGTCGTTCGGGATTTAAGCGATCAAAGAAAGACGAAAAGCCGGCCGAGTGATTCGCGGAGGCGAGCGTTCGGTGGAACAAGGTGGATCAGGAAGAAAGAATCCAAAGGAGGTCGGTCAGGTCGCAGGTCGACGATCCGCCAGGCGAGCAAGCGATCGAAACGTAGGGAGTTGTCGCAAAATTGCAAGTCGTCGAGGTCGATAGGTGTAGCGAAATAACAGATAACAGGGAACTATCAGCGATTGATCGATATCTTCTGGGCTGTTTCGGCTGTCAAGTCTCGAGGTGATGGAACAACTAGCGGTCGATCGATCCAAGACGAGACCCTGTCTTTGCGTAGCTTTATGTATGAAAGTTGAACAGCTCCACCATCGAAAAAACCTAGTCGTTCAACATTCTCCTCAAGTTGGTGATCATGACATCTCGCTCGTCCGAGCCCGGCTGCCTCGCGTTTCGATATCGATCGATCCACCGATATCTGAAGCATCAATTTCGGTGCCGCTCCATCCTGCTCCGCTCGCTGCTTGGCCAGACGCCACATGTCTGCCATATTTGGTGTCTCATCCGACCTAGCCCACGACCCGCATTGTAACCCGGATAGATTCAGGAACCCTGGCTGGATCTAGCTTGACCGCGGTCGAGGATCATGCGCAGGCCATGCAGGTGCATGCGTGTTGACCGGTCCATAGATCCATAGAACGAACGGCTGGGGCTGGCGAGCTTGTTTCCCCATACTCATCAAACCATCGGCCGTCAAGACCCTCTTCTCTTTTGTCCTTCAAAGACCGAAGCTTGGCAGAATGGAAGACAGAACGAACAAAAAAAACGTGCTGCTCACCATGATATGACAACTCGACGACCCGCTTTTACGATCGGCTCTCTCCTCTTCTCTTCTTGAAACGTGGTATCGTCCTCTTGAATCCTCTGATCTATCGTTACGTCGTGGTCGTCCGGGAACAAGCGGATTTGAAGGACTGATCACTCAGGGTGGTATCGGAGAAGAAATGATGAGTGATGATGGTGATGGACTGATGACCTCGTTATTCTGCTTCCGTGGCCCTTCTTCCCGCGTCTCGAAGAAAGAAAGGGGTCGGTCGCTCCGGGTGTTTTTGACTTTCACACCGGGTTTGAGCCCCCTGAATGTGGCTTGGGATCTGGAGAACCGGATGGTGCAATGTGATACGATGATACGAGGACCGAGGATGGCCTTAGCTCGTGAAACTTTTGAGCGCTGATAGACGTTGAGCAACCTTAGCTGACAAACAAGCAGGTTAGAACATTGTCTTCGACGCAGCAACATCAGTCTCGTGGCTTCGGCGGCGTACCGATCAAGGCTGGTCCCTAATGGCTAGACCTTGGACAAGGGCTTGCGGCTTCCCAAGAGGTGCTGCTCTGGTGGTGAACGAGTTGATTACCGGTTCTGGCCGAAGAATATCGATGCGCTATGGATCGGGTACGATTGCACAATATCGAGTCAACCTTGTGTTGCGTGCCGATATGACGGAAGCCGGAGTCAAAGCTAGTTTCGTGATCACTGAGCTAAGTCGGCGTAAGGTTATATGTCATTGACCGCCAGAAACGAAATCTTGGTGTCCTTGTCAGCCTTGTCATTGCGTCGAACTATATATCAGCATCTTGCATTACGCCCGCGTCTTTGCTTGAGTTCAGGATAGCGACAAGGACGAATCGAAGGTTCGATCACATGGGACGACGGGTTGGACGGATATCGATCCACAAGACGACAACCAAAGACGGGGGGCCGTGCACCCAGTGACTGAAATCTCCGGAAGCGATAAATGAGCCGAGGCTGTGATTCTCTTATATGCTTGGAAGAGGTCCGTGCTGTACCATATGAGGATCGTCCTTCCTGCTATTGTACTATTGTCGTCGTCTGACACATTGCTAGAGCAACGCGAAGATCCTTGCGACTCAGAGATCGGACCGTCATTTCCGGATCGGCGATGCTGCGGAGAAATTTATGATCATCGAAAGGAGGGTACTGGCAATGTAGATCCTGAAGTCATTGAACATCGAACAAGACCATCATTTTCGACAATAGCAGACCACCACTACTACAAAAGCGACCTCGGGCATCGGAAGGGGATCTGCTTCCGGTTCCCACCGGAACCACTGGAGGCAAAAGTCGGATTGCCTGAAACGAGCGCGGGAACGCTTCTCAGAGCTCAGATGAGTCCGAGGGCAGTCCCAGCTAGGTCTCCGACCTGGTCTGCGACGCGACCGGCCCAAGTCTTGTCCTTGGTCCTGTAGAAAGCCCTCAGGCCTGGACGAGCTTTTGGTACGCGTTCGCGCTGTCCCTGATCGCATCGTCCATGCCGGGGTTGCTCCTCCCGCCCTCGTGATCGCAGCACTCTTTGGCCATACCGATCCCAGAGTCAAGATTCTCCTTGGCAGATTTGATGGCCTTGCTAAAAGCCAATTCCTCCTTGGTCCACTCGCCGCCGTGAAGGGCTTCAAGCGTCATGACTCCAGCATGGGCAGGGACTGGTCGAGCGATCAGGGCGAGCGTGTCGACGTCGTAACGAGCGCCAGCGGCTTCTTGCCAAAAGGCGCGGGGGTTGCCGACCGATTGAGCCAGCGCGCGCTGACGGTCAAGGTTGGGAGCGTTGCGCTTTTGTTTCAGACCACCATGGGCGGCGGGTTTGGGTTTGTGGGAGCTGAAGAGACCCATATTTTGGTAGATCGTTCGAGGTGATTGTGTTCGGCGATGATGGGATGTGTTGACGAACAAGGTCTCCGGGAAGAACATCTTGCAGCTGTTATATAGATCTGCCACAAGAAGACCCCTTTGATGTCGAAGGGGCTCGAAGCAGCTTCCTGCGTGCCATGATTGCCCTGATCCCCATCGACACAGCCGCAACCCCTTTGTCTCCTGCTTGCGGAGCGGCATTATTAGCAAGACCCTCTTTGTCAGAAACGGCAACCCCCTTGTCAGTTGCCAAAGGTCCTTTGCAACGCGACTCGTGGTGACATCATGGCCCTCGGTGCTGGTCTGTTTGCCAGTGCGATATCACGAAATACCGGAAAGTAGGGTCGACGCGGCTAAGCGAGAGAGGCAATACCAGAGAGGGGATTGTTTCGTAAGCATAAAATAGATGTTACAGGTCGTCATTGTGTCGTGTATCGTAAATAGTAAGTCGTATACGTATGTCGTCATCGCTCCTGGATCGGCGGATCGCTATCGACCATCCAGTCCGGGACGTCTCTAGGCAGGTCGGGCTCGATCCACAGATCCGACTCAGCAGGATGGTAGTCCAGCTGAACCTCGTCTCCGAGACTGACGGTATCGGTGTCGTTCAACGTCGCGACTCCATGTCGATTCCTCAAGAACTCGTCAACCGAGGAAGGCTCGACAGTTCGTTGTTGCAGATCGAACTCGGTAGGAAGGCTTGGTAAGTCGCTAAAGACTCGTCTAGCCGCTCCGACCCGCTCGAGATATCCTTCCTGGGTCAACCTTCGAAGAGGGACTTTCTTCGATTGAGCATTGTCAAGAACCATCTCGATGGTACTGTGTTCCTTGATCAGCTTCAGAGCTCGCTTGAATCCGATTCCATGAATCCGCTCGCAGGCATCGGTGCCGCACAAGATCAAGAAGTCCCTGAAACGATTGGCGACGAATCATTTGGTCAGCAGTGTTGCTAAACGAGCGGTCTTTCTGAGCGTGAACCTACTTGTACTGCTCATTGGTCATGTCAAGAGTCGTGCGCAGTTCCTCGCCGTCAATCGACTGAAGAGGAAGAGTACTGGTACCAACGTTCTTCAGCAAGAGAGCCCCGTAGACGAGGACATCCGAGTCTTCGGTTCCCGCAAAGTCGGCCATCCCGCTCAGAACCATCGCAGCGCAGAGTCCTTCAGCTTCGTATGGTGATGGTGCCTGTACGATAGGTACACCCATAACCTCGAGAAGCTCTCGCGCCTCTTCCATATCCTGTGCTGTCGGCTTGGCGTGACTACGTTCGTAAGTCTTTGAAACCTCTTTCGCGCGATCCTGCAAGTCCCGCAGCTCTTGTTGGCGTTCAAGGAGAGCGAGCTGAGAAGGCGAATCGGATGTGATCGTTTTGATGATATCCGAAACAATATAATTCTCGTTGGCCGTTAACGCCATCTGACGAACCGTCTCGGTGAACTCGAGTGAAGGCTCGACGACAACCGTGGCAATGTCTCCGATGTCATCCTCCTGCCGCTCGAGAAGCATCGGATCACCCGCTACATCAGTCTCGACAGACGGTTCAGCTTCCGCGTCAATGCGAGGCATACGAGCCAGCTGTTCTTCAACATGCTTCAGGCTAGCGGCGAGGCCGGAATCGGGGTGGGCGGTGTCCGAAGCAGCATCACCGCCGCCGATCATAGCGTCCTGACGTGGCTCCACCTTGGCGACGTCGGCGGCTCCAGCTTCACCCTCCTCTTCCATGGATCGATCGATGAGGATTTGGTCGACGGACCTGGTCGCATGTTTCTCTCCCGGACGGCTCGAAGCTCGACACTCTCGCAAGAGGAGCAACGCCTCGTGCAGCGTCTTCCTGCCTGGGTCCTCGTTGACGGCTGTGAACTCCGAAGTCAGAGCGAGCTCGTCCAGGTTTAAGAGTTCGTTCTCAATATCAACCTCGGTTCCCGCAGGAAGCTGCTCGGTTTGAAGCAGAGCCCTAGCTTCCTGTAAGACATTCTCGACTTTGACCAAGCGTTCTCGGCGGGCGTCTTCGAGTAGTGACCGTGCGAGATTGAGCGAACGTTGGGCTTGTCGTCGAAGATGCTCTCGAGCCTTCCACTCGCGAGGGCCAGGTTCGTCAAATATAGCGATAGGTTTGACACCAGCTTCCTTCATACTGCTTATGAGGCTGAAAAGACAGAACAGACGATTTGGTGTCAGCTCGGGCGAGGCGTATAGTTCGAGCTGAAGTCGACTTACCGGTGCCAATTCATAACGATCCTCTTACTCTCGAGAGCATCATCTTCCATTTGCGTATAGAAGAATCTCGTTGTGATCAAGGTAGCGTCAAGGGCGACTGTCTTGCCCTGAATAGCGGGGTCTGTCCATCGATTGTTGTATGTCTTGATAAGATCGGGGCTGTAGCAGCGAATATGATGTTGTCAAGTTCTGGTCCTGCAGGGTCGAGAGAACCAAGAGACTCACTATTCCTTTTTGATAGCCACACCCAGACCCTGTACTCCGCGCACGAGAAAAGAAGGTCGCATGATTTACTGGCTGCTGTAACAATGATTGAGATGTAGGTTACGGGCTTCTTGTCGAAGCAGAATGGAGCGTGCGTTGTGCCATTTGGCTGGACCGATTCCGTTGCCAGTGCTGCAGGCTTAGAGTCTTCTTATATATATGAGTATATGCGCATAGACCGACCCCATTCATAAGTAATCCATGTCTAGATGATTTGATTGGACTGGCCAGTCCTTTTGTCTAAACCGAGTACCGGAACGATACACACCCCAGCGTGCCAGCGTTGTGACGTTGTGAGGATTGTTCTGATCAATCCTCTCGCCCATCGAAAGCGATTTCAGGTGGAAATAAGCCGTCGAAGCGTGACGATATCACTTGGCTCGTCATTTTGCATCGTAAGCGATAAGCGATACAGGTTCACCAGGCGTGCATCTTGCATCGGGAACCCGTCTTTATTGTACAGAGGCATGTCTAGGTTACACACAACATTTCATGGAATGGGATACAACGGCTGTTCAGTATGCGATCAAGCGAAAATGTGTTCGTGTCATTTGAGGCGGATCAAGCTCTACCACCCCTGCTCGCGATGGAATCGCTCCATGGTATCGACTGCGCTCTTGACCTCTTTCTGCCTGGCGGTTCTTCGATAAAAGATGGGACAGTCCGCCGAAGTACACAAGACGTCCTGCACAATGCAAGAATCGATACATTAGGCATAAGAGAATGCATAGCTTCGAGAAGCTCAAGATACGCACCTGATGCAAAGACCCTTGACATCGTTGACACTGTGTCCAAAGACGAGCGAAATCGACTTGCAGAGAGGCCGTCGACGCGGACTGCAAATTCGGCGATAAGCATGTCACATCGCCTGGGCATGCTCGCGAAGAGGCACTCACATGCTTCTGGTAAAGTTCTCCCAGCCTCGGTCGGCAGTTTTGGCACACAGCTCCATCTGT
Source organism: Filobasidium floriforme (assembly GCF_021052385.1). Classification (NCBI taxonomy): domain Eukaryota; kingdom Fungi; phylum Basidiomycota; class Tremellomycetes; order Filobasidiales; family Filobasidiaceae; genus Filobasidium; species Filobasidium floriforme. Next base: position 512,071 of record NW_025763637.1, on the reverse strand, counting down.
AAGTTTGACGATTAGTGGGATGCGCATGTGCTATTGCGCTCAGCGACATACCCTTGTTGGTCTTCAGCGGAGTCTTGCATCCCAAGCAGGTCACGGTCTTCACGGCAAACTTCATCAATCCTCCGATAGTGGGTGTGGCGATCTGTACCGTCCGGGTATGATCTCCGCTCACTAAATAGATCGCAGCTGCAGGTGAGCTATGCATCGAACGCCCCAGTGCAATAGTTGTGCTTACGCAAACTTCCAGCCTTGTCTCCCAGAATTGGTTCGAAGATACGTAAAAGGGGTTTCGAGAGTTGGTTATCGAGGTAGTACTTGGTATCGATCGGGATGTTGTTTTCGAGAACATAGAGTGGGTCCTCTGACTTCTCGTAAGCGGCAGCCCCTATCACAACATGATCGTGAGCTTAGTCAGTTCAGACAATCAGATATGAGCTGAGATGAAGATGATAGGCTTACCTTTGATTCCCTTAATGATGACGTATGCTACTCGATCTCCCAAAGCCGGAGCAGAACCTGGCGGAATGTTGGCAAGTATCAGACTTGAATATCCTACGCTGATGCTCAACTCGGTACTCACCTGCGTCTCGCTTCCTCATCCGCTCGGCTAACTCGACATGAGCCTGTTTCGCTGCGTAATCTGATGGACAAGAGGCTCATTATCAGATTATCCCATACTATCAATTCGGAGATGATACTCACCTGCTTTAGCGAGTGCCTTGGTAATGACAAGCTGGGACATATCAATCTTGTTCTGCAGCAAGTCCGCGATAGTTTGTTTTGTGTATCTAAGAAGACCAAGTTAGTTTGTTTGCGCAGCTCGTCGTACATGACCTGACTGACTCTTCAGCCCCTTGCACATCACGGTCGATCAACATCTTATGCAAGCATGTCTCGATGACTGAAGACACCAGCCGACAATTGTCTCGCCGTACAGTCTGCCGTAACGAGCGACTCAGCAACTTGATCGGTCCAAAGACGCGCCCAGTCTCTCTGCTCACCTCAATACCCTTTGTATCCATCTTGTCCCACTTCTCAGGCTTTGTCCAGTAAAGTCCCGCATAACGCTTTTTCGAGATGAGCAGGTACGGGTAATACACCTTTTCGAATTCCAGTTTGATTGGGTTGACGAAAGTCGCCGATACAATATCTGCCGCCTTAGCGCCTGCGAGTAGGTTCAAGGTAAGTCAGAACCCAGCGTCTCCGAGATATGGAAGGCCGCGCCGTACCGAGATCCATTGCCGTTTTGAGATCTGAAGTGCCGAATTTGACCATGACCGAGTCGGTATCACCGTAGATAACCTCTGCGTTGTGCTCATATCCCTTCTCGACGGTGAACTCCTTCTCCACCTGCTGCTTTGTAGCTTCGATCATTTCCCGGCCGTATGCTGTTGTACTGGACGAGATGGCGAGACACGGCAGCTTTCCGATTGTTGCACCGGTGAAGCCGTAGACCGAGTTGGCGGAAACCTATCAAGATACGGTCGGTCAGTACCTAGGCGATCGACATGAAGGTTCATAGCGACTAACCTTCAACGCCAACTGTCTACCATCCAGCACCGCCCGCTTGAACGGGTCCTTCTCCACCTTGAGATCGTTCTTCGCACGCTTACGAGCAGCAAGCAAATCTTGCAGAACGATAGGTAGCAAACCTTCTCTTAGTTTCCGGGTTGCAAAAAAGTCTGATTAACAAAGACGAGAATCAGATTCGAACCTGATATGACGGGAATGCACCGAGCTGACCATTGTTCGGCGTCTTCACGTAATCCGACCCTTCCTCCAAGCGCAATCGATCGATAGTAGTCTTGTCCAGCAGTGTCGTATAGCAGAGGTTGTGCGCCATCATGATCGAGGGATACAGCGAAGCGAAATCGAGGGTGGCAATGGGTACATCGTAGTATCCCTTGACCGGCTCGATGACTGTAGCTCCCTCGTATTGGTCATCGGTACCTGTCGATCAATAGATGCGGTCAGTGATCAAGCAGGAGGGTCATGAGCGGTGCAGGGAGGCGAGCTTACCCTCGCCTTTCAAAGCCGGAATCAGATATCCCGAATCATTGGCCTTTCGGTACAGTTGCGAAATGACCTTGATCTGCTGTCCTCGGGATAACAGATAATTGAACGGCACTCCCGTGACACGCGACATCTCGGTGTAGTTGATGAAGCACATCAATTTGTCCATCAATCGTTGTGGTAGGTAGGCGTCCTTTGTTAGCAACAGCGATGTCAGCGATAGCCCAGAGGAAGGGTGTTGGTCAAAAGCCTTACCTTGAGACAGTACACAGCCAACCTTCGTCTCGACTCTGCTGTACCGTTTTGCAAATCCGTAATGATCGAATGGTGCACGTCTTCCTTTTGCTCTCCCAGGAATTGCGCGCACACAGCGTTCAAGGTATAGCTCCGCAGCTTGTAATCTCGCTGCATGACTTGCAGTATATCGAGCTGAAGACGACCCTCCATAGCGACCTGTTTCGAATCTCGTGTACCGTAGGCTTTGGACGAAAAGTGGGTCTCCTTTGCTTCGGTCTTGACACCTGTAGCAGGTCAAGTTAGATCGACACTGAAATCAACCGAGCGGTCCTCACTCGCCCGTAGACGTACCAACAAGCTTTCCAAGATAGGGGAACTGATTGCACTTGAGCGCTTTGGCTCGGTCCAGAAGGTAAGGCAAATCGAAATTCGCAATGTTGTATCCGATCACGACGTCCGGGTCGACCTCGGCTACGAAATCCCTCCAAGCCTGCAACATTTCCCTTTCGTTATGGTATTCCAGCACTTGCGATCCGACGATATGGGCGCAGGTATTGAGGGTAAAGACGTTCCGGATGAAAGGCTTGCTTTCTCCTTGCCGTGTGACCATGTTGGCGATCTGGATGACGGGGTCGATGTTGGCTTCTGGGAAGATACCCTTTCTACCGGCACACTCGATATCGAAACTGAGGATTCGGAGGGGTGCAATATCCGCTCCATCACCTTCAGGCGAATGAGAGATGAGTTTGTCGTAGCTGGTTGATCAGGACATTCAGTGTCAACGTGGCGATAACGACTTGCTCGTTGGCAACTCACCTGCAGTCCGCTTCAAGCTGACACGATGACACCTTCTTGCTCCCTGATCTCACGGTATACTTCCCTGCAGGCAATTCGATCCAGTTCATACCGACAATCTGCCACGCCAGGACATCATAAGCGTACAGGTTCTATCACTGTCATCCGTTCGGATCCGGCTTACCTTGGTATCAATCATGAATCGAAGGGTGTAGGCGATGTTGCTTTCGTAAGTCATGACCTCCTGGGTGAACATATCTCTGAAATCGATCTGAGCCCTCTCAAAGAGCCGTATCATCCCGCAAGCCACAGTCCCACGAGAGGAAGAAAGGTGTATGTCAGCTCGTTCTGCTCAAAAGTGTTGTAGATGTCAGCCAGTACTCATCTTTCACCCTCGGAATGGACCTCTGGTCGACGCATGTGATCTTGATGAAAGGCACGTTCTGGTTGCCTCGGTATCCCCATAAAGACTTCCGCATACAGGTGCTGACGTTGACGACGGCTGCCTGGTTGCCGGCTGTCACCGAGGCCTATCGAGAAGAGATAGTTCAGGTTGATCAGCCGATGTTTACGAGTTGTGGTCTCTTTTCGAAACTTTGCACGACTCACGTTCAACTGGTCTCTCAGGTGCTTGCAATCCTCGGTCATGAAGTCTTTCGGAGCAGCCACATAGAAGTATGGCTTGAATCCGTGAACATGCAGGAGGACCGAATTGCCCTTTTTCGTCAAACCAAAGAGCCGTAGTGTAGAACCGGTGGTGGCATCTGTTGACTCGTCAATGTCGATTTGTTGAAAGACTGCAGTCGATCGAGGCATCGAATTGAGCCACGCACAGGCAATCGAGCGATACAAGCTGCCGTGCTTACCGATCTTGTCAGACTGAGCGTCCCACTTTCCCAGAGCCGGTCGAGGCCATGCGGCACTCGTTTCGATATGCCCGATCTTTCTCTCCCCGTCCGCTTCCCCTTCTATTCCTCCACCTTGAGCATACTCGGCGGACTCTGCGTCGGCTTCGAGCTGGGCCAGGACCTCTGTAAACGAGTCTTGCTGCTTCAGGGCGGTGTGCGAGGACCCGTAGGAAGACATCTTTTGCCGCTTCGCCGGAGGTGCATCGCTGTGATGATAGATGCATAAGAGAATACACATAAGCTAGATTCGTGGGCTTTGCAACTACAAGCAAGGAAGACGAACGCTGGAGGCGGAATGTTCTCCTTCTTCACGTTGAGGACCATGACGGCGTTTCGCTCGAAGTGGTATCGCCCGATCGACCGCTCTGCGTTCCGAATTCCGGTGAGGTGAAGGACGAGAAGGGATAGGTAAGTCGGGATCCAAGACTATCTTTAGAATGAGGCAAGAAAGAGGTGTCGGCGAGGTTGCAGGATTCGATGAGGACGATGTAAGATGATTAAACATCGATAGGGTTACCTCGGCGAATCTCAAAAGCGTACTCTCCCCGTCCAAACGCGTCCCTAATGAAATCGCGTCAACGGGCTGACCTTCCACGCGTTTGGGAAGGACGGAGGTCTACACGAAACGCCTCGAGATGCGCTACATGTGCAGCATAGCAGATCCGGTTACTCCCTTGCTTTTTCAAGCGGCCAGTCGCTACTCAAAAGTGTCTGTATGATTAAAGATTGCATTGCCTGCAACCGCCGATAATTTCGAGACAATTTGTTCACGTTGGCACTTAGCTACCGATGCCAACCAGCAATCTGGCGGAGAAGGGGTAACATACAATATAGATATCAGTGCCGTTTGGACACTGACATCTTACGAGGCATCACCGAATGATCATTCTTGCGGTGATCCGTTGATTATATGGATAACGATAAGACCCTGATCCTACCGTCAAATTTTGTCGGGTATTCTTGATCCTCAACTTGTTTTCGCAGCGAGCCACAAGACGCCGCTTTGAGTAGCAATGGCCGTATGATTAAGAGTCGCGAATGTCAGTATTTTTAGGGACGTCTGGTTGCTCCTTCATAACATGTAATTCTCGCACAGGCGGTCACCCGATACCGCACGCAAACTTTCCCCGGCGGTTCTCAAAGAAAAAGGGTACAGTATCTATTATGCGTCCATCGTCTTCAAATAGTACGACCATGCCAATGATCCTCGAGTTCGCTCGTTCCCAGAACGTTTCCTGGGGGCGAGGTCAGCAGATCTATACTTAGGCATAACTCATTTCGAGTAACGTTCGGTAGTTGACCGGCAAGAGTAGTACCACTGAGTCCTTGCTTCACGCCTTCAAAGGGACAAGAAATCTGAAGGTCCAATGAAGGCACGGTCCCTCGACCTCCCTGTCTCTCTGCTTACAAACTGTACACTGAACCAGTCTTCTTACCGGGTGCAGAAAACCCAGGCAAGGCAGAGGCGCTTCTCGACGGGGCCGTTGCCACCCCGATAGAGCATACAGACAAGCGCGCCGTTCAGCGTTTCGCAAGAGCCGGTCGTGCCTGTTGCTACTTGGCTGAACATCGGCCCGCAGCCATAAATAAGCATCATAATGTCGGTATAGGCCGTTATTAAACGTCGAATAGACCTCACGAAACAATCATGGATATAAGAGACTATGATCAACTTGATACGATACAAGTACTGTCGTTGGTGTGCCGATCAAATTCAACCAAGGTACCGCTTATGAAGTTCAGGTCGAGGCAACCCAGAGGTCAGTCAAATACGGCATTCCTGAGCCTCCCGGGCGGGTTCCCTTGCCGAGCGAACTCAGGGGACTCAATGCTTTTGCCTGGGTCTCGGAGTCGGAGTGGGAGCAAGATTGGATCTCCGATGCCGAGTGACTGTGCTGCATATGTAATGTCCCAATTGTATAAATGTCCCAATTGTATAAATAAAAATAGCGAGACCGCGAGTGTATGCACGACCGGCCGGATTTACGATGGCAACGGGCTTCCACTACGACGCGCTCTAAAACTCAGAGGCTCATTGAAAGATGTGCATATAATATCAGCTTTTTGAGTGATACCAAGACACATCTCAATCGTCCACGTGGACGACTTGAAGAAGAAGAACATGTCGCCCGACCGATGAAGTGACAATTCTGAATGACAGCGATTCCCCGGTGGCAAGCAGTGGCATACAGCCCGCCGGCACGCAATCACCGCCCGGGAACTTTTGGCCTCGATACAAGCAAAGAGCTCCGCTCAGGATTTGCTGACTGGGAACAAGTTTAGCCTTTGGTAAGCTACTTCTTGATCGCTAAAGACTGCAAGAATCGTCGTCTTGACGATTGTTCATCCAGTCACGTGATCGCTTCTCGGGCATATCCCACGTTGATTTAAGGTTTCCCACCATCAATCCACCGAGTTCACAGGCCAAGGCCGAACCCACCGGGACGACGGATCCCGAGTCATTCGTTCATCATCAGCATCAACATCAGATGACAGCTTCACCTGTCGAACCGCCACCTCTTCTCGAGCCATAATTGAAGGACGTCCTTTCAGAGCTGAGCAAACAGCCATGAGTTCTACGGCTGACATCATATACATCTACAAAGACGGACCCGAGTTTCCGGACTCGGAGCTGACGGGGGAACAGCAGCTCGCGGAACAAAGGGCGTACGTGGAGTCTTTCGCCAAGTTCGAAGAAGAAGAGGCGAATAATGGGGATGACAAGGACGAACATGCTTCTGATTCGGGGACAGGTGAGATTGAGTGGTCTCGCACACCTTCGGCGACAGTGTTGACTCGAGATACCTTTTTTGACAGAGGATTATATTCCGAGCGACGATGAAGGTGCGGATCCCTTGGCAGAACCGCCCGCGGATGTCGAACAGTCCATCACAAACGACGGAACATCTCGTTTCCTCCAGGAAATCCTCTCTGAAGAACGAAGAGGTCAGTAGCTAGATTGCGCAGACCCCGATTTGAGTGATCTGACGCAAGTTGCGTCTCCAGTTCAAGGATGGCAAAGTATTGTCGAGGAGATAAGCAAGTTCTGACCCGCTCCCGTACAGCCGGTCGGTCAGCTGATCTTCGTGCTACATATATGTATAGACAAATTCATGAAGACTGTTCCACCGAGAGATATAACGGCGTCGAAGAACTTGCTGAATCTGTCCTGCGCTTTAAAGTTAGATCAGCAAACAGGGGTAGACGTCGTCATATGGACTGGTGAGTTGTGGTTCAGCGCGTGTGCATACGTACCACAACTAATGACACCACTTCGATTGCAGGGGATGATTCCCACTTTGCTCTTCCCGAATACTGGGATTATACATTGGACTGCATCAAGAAGATGGATGCTCGAGAAACTGTCGACGGCATTGTGGGAAAGCTGTTCAGATCAGCCTTTACCAAGTACCGGGACGACATCCAGGCATTGATGGTCGAGGCCGGCCAGGTACAACCGTCAGGTGATACGGCTATGGAGGAGGACGAAGTCAATTTCATCTCCTGGATGGAATACTTCGGGCGAAGTGGAAGCTGGATGACCACAAGCGAATTGTTAACCCGGATCTGGAATCACCTCTCCACGTACGGTCCCCCTCCATTGGTGTCATTGGACAAGCCGCGATCCCTTTTTGAGTGTGTGCCTCCCAAGAAGGCCGGGGACCCTATCGTTGCGCAAAGAGATCTGCGCAACATAGTCCTGCTTTACCATTACTTCCGCACCAGAAGCGAGACGTTGATCTCCCAGATCACTGATCAGATGATGGACGAGGAAGATTCTCAGGGCCATCGACTGCGAATGGTCACCGAGATCGTCCGGTTGAGAAAGGGTTTCAACTCGGAACGACATAAGCCGAAATGGAGAAGAGTCAAGCGGGAGGTCCAGACACCCTTCTTTCCCACCTTGCCCGTTTCCGCAGGGCCAACCAAGGCCGAGCGCTCTCAAGAGTCACAGGAACAGCGAACGACCCGCTTGAAAGCTCGAAAGCGGGAGCTGGAATACTTTGTCTGGGAACGGGTTGGGGCGAATGATCCGGGAGAGTCGTTTGACAAATGGCTTAAGGGCGATACGAAATAAGGGCAATACGTTGCCTTGAGAGGCTAAAAGGGTCGGTAGTAAGGGCAGGACCTTTACTGTGTTTCTTGTCGCGTTGTATCATATTCTACTACTGATACCTGGGACGCAGATCCCAGTCATGTATTATAGTCGAAGGGCTGTTCATTTCCCTCCTCCACCTTTCCATTCTGCACCTGCCTCACTTCGCAGATCGACAGATCGATAGACCTTGCGGAAAGTCCACGTGCAGATTTCAGCGGCATCACTTTGCTTGTTCCGGTCGAGGCGTCCGCTCAATCAGCAACATAATCATTACTCGGAAGACATCTCTCTTTGCCTGATCCTCTTGAGTGTTCTCTTCCTCGTCCCTTAGCTGGACCAACGCTTCCAACATTGGATGTAAAGCCTTGCTTAAGGTGTAGGTGATTCTTCTCAGTATTGGATGGAAGGCTCGCTCAATTTTGTTTGGCGCAGTGTCATGCTGATCGAGCATGGTGTTCCGGTGGAGGAATCCCTTGCGCGCTGATCTCTCACTCGCTTCGATGCTACCTCCCCCTGTACGATAATCGGCGACCTAAAAGTATCCACAGCGATCAACGCGGATTTCATATCAGACTATCTACAGATCGATTCGTAACAAGGTCGTTAAATTGAAGAACAGGGAGTGACTGCTAGCACATCAAGCAAGCCCGGTACATATCACAGACAAGTCAACTAAGGCGTTGCTTCCTAGTCCGAGTACGGGAGGAAAAGATGGGTCCTCAAGCCTGGACAAAGGTGCACGACCCGATCGTCGTACGTTCATGCATCGGAACCCGTCCGAGCGGCAAAGTACAACGAACCGGATCGAGACTGTCCAGACTGATAAACTCTTCTTCTTCATTCACACTTGCTCTTTCCGGGAGACCTCATCGACCGACCGACAGGGAAAAGCTCTCGCTTAGTGCTTCTTTCCCAACCCGGACCTCGACCTTCGTTGATGACGAGCCTGCTGGACGGCCCTCTTCCTCTTTTGCTGCGCCTGGGTAGTCCTGACTCGGCAGGTCTTCTGGGCAGCTACGAGACAAGGGTAAGCAAAAGTCAGCACACAGCACAATGACGGACCGTCATCGAGACTCTAAAACTCACCGGCAGCAGAAGTCGAAGCGGGTGCAGATTCGGCAGGAGCAGATTCCGTAGGAGCAGATTCGGTAGGGAGAGCAACTCCGTTCTGGTAGCCCGGCTCGACCGCAGCGGAAGATTCAGCTGGAGCAGCGGCGGTCGAGCTAGGAGCCTGTTCAGCCGGGGCGGCACTGGAGCTGGGAGCCTGTTCGGCGGCGGGCTGAGGGTTGGCGCCAGCCGGGGCGGGGGACCCGACCGAAGCGCCACTGTTGACCGATCTTCCGTTGACGACACCAGTACTAAAGGTTGTGCATCCAAAGACTGTCAGCGTCCCGTTCGTCCTCTCGAATTCTCTGGAGATTCGCATCCACTCACGTGTAACCACCGGGGTAGACGGCGACACCGGGGAACTCCCACTCGACCAACTTCTTGTTGTATCCATCGTGGTAGATGTCGTGGTGCCACTCGTAGTCGTCGTAGCTGTACATGCCCGGGAACTTGCCCGTTTGGGTGGGCAAGTTGGAACCGGAAGACTCGAGCATGATCTCAAAGGCGATGGGGTAGTGTTGAGGGCTGGCCGAGGTACCTTCGACAGGTCCGGTGTTGTTATGCAGAGCGGTGAGCTCGTGTCGGACAATGTAGGCGCCTTCACACGATCGACATTCCGTACACATCAGCCTGCTTGCCCGCAACATCTAAAATCTTTTCAGGGACAAGGCACTCACCACCGGGCAAATCGTTGGGCAGGAAGAACTTCCACTGTCGTCCGTTTCGGGTCATGATCTCCGTCGGCCAATCGTTGGCGTCCTTGTCAAAGTTGTGTTGGGCGATACAGAACCAGTCGAGCGTCGTGGCGTCTACCTTGGAGCACGAGTCGCCGGGACATTTGGCCATCCATTCTCCAATGGGCTGGGGAGAGCACACGAACCCACATCGACGTCGTCAGCTCGACTGTTTCTTTGACGATGAAAGATGACCAGCAACCCGCCCCGACTCACACCAGGATGTCCCTGAGGCCAATGGTGATCCCATTGAATCGTGATCTCATCTCCAGCCTTGGCCGGAATGACCCCGACGGGAGAGATATCATCGTAATCCAAAGGATCCTGGTATCCTCCGGTAGCGAACGATTTGCCAAAGATGTCCGTGGGTCCGAGATCAAGACGGTCGGTCTTGCGCTGTACAGTTTCATGGACATGAGGAGGAAGAGAAGGGTAAGTTAAGGTTCTTGAGGCGATGTTGGCGATGATGGCGGAAAGGAGATTCAGAGCAGGGCAAGTCACTAACGCTAAACTTTTGAGCAGGCTGTTCACCGTACTGCGGGTCTATCAGATGAACAAGCCAGTAAGCACAAATCCCTCTGCGAAAACCCGACTTGTCAGCGAAAACCTACCCTGCTTCTTGTAAGCGGCCTTGTAATGATCATCGAGGTCCCAAGCGTCGTACTGCTGGCCGTTACAACCGATCCAGTCTACCTGACCGTGAGCGTTGATCAAGGCAGGTGCGGCAGCCAAGACGGAAAGGACGAGGGAGAGGGTAGTAGCCTGACCGAGCATCGTGAATGTGTGTTTGTCGAGTTGATTCAGGTGAGGTGGTGATGGAAAGGTTCGAGGAAGAGGTCGTTGAAGGTGAGGTAGAGCGATTTGTGCGTAAAGGAGGTTTCCCGGGTTGAAAGAGAGCGTGTGGGTGACTACGTGTAAGAGTTCTCGTTCGACTTGAATCTTCGTAACCAGACGAAGATGGCAAAGAGAGTGAGAGTCGAGGTAGGTCGTGGGTCGTTAAGTCAGAGAGAGAGAAAGGAGCGTGAATATGTCAAAGAGAGAAGTCGGATCAAGAGACGAAGAGTCGAGGGTTGTTGTTGTTTGATGATGATGGAGTGAGGTATATGTATCAAGGCATCAAGGAGAAGAAGGGGGGAGGAGCGAGGGGTTTTCTGATGAGAATCGTGTTTGATGATGAGAACAAACAGCGCACAGCAGCAGCGCAATCCCCTCCCTCCCACCCCACCGCGATGTGTTACCCCTTGATGCCAAGACAATCCTAAATTTCGCGTTTCAATCGTTCGCGTCACAGCCTCGGTCATCGGCTAATCTCCTCCTCCTCCCGCCTGCCGCGATGTGTCCGAGCGGGCGCTACTCTCTTTGTTGTTGTCGTTGTTGTTGTCACGCGTCGAGGACCCTCCTTTCCCGGTGGAACAATTGATCAAAGGAGACAAAAAAGGGGGGGTTGTTCTCCGTGATCGAAAGGGTACCGACAGGACAATCAAGGGATACGAGGTGAAACGCGATCCACTCAACGGATGGGGTGTGGCAACGTTCTCACTGCAAGTCGAATCTATCGGCTCGTACTTTGTTCATCCGGCGTCTGACGTTGACGACCTTCGGAGCTCCTGATACGGTTCAAAATCGGGACAAAAGTCGAAATTTCCGCTGTCTGTCCTTCTTCATCACGATCATCCGGCACGCTTTGAACGACTCTCGATAATATGGTTTGTGTCCTCGTGTCATGCTCTATTCTACAAGACGTTTCGTTTCACTACAAGCTCAATGCATGCATCGTCCGCCTCTATCCTTCTTTGTCGTGTTCGTCCTCGCCGGCCTTTCTATTTTGACCCAGGTCTCACCCTTCCGTACTCGCTCTCCTCCTCGAGCCCACCTCCCTCCTTGACATCCCCGAATCCAAACTTGCCACCATATCCGCCCTTCTTGCCTCTTTCAGTCCCGCCCTCACCGAACTTGCTAGCCCATTTACGTAGTTCTTCCAATGACGACCCTTCGGCCGAACTGGGGGAGATCTCGCGTAGGGCGAGGGTAAAGTGCTTTTTACGGAGGATTCGAGGGGGTAAGGGGGGAGGTGTCGAGGAAGAGGTGGAGTTTGCCGTTGATGTTGGTGTCGTTGTTGATGATGCGGACGAGGGTGTACTGGGTCCTGATGATGCTGATGATGATTCGGATGATGCTGTTCCACCATTCGTACTTGAGGCACTACCTGCCTCTTGTTCTCCCGTACCTTCGCCTTTCCCCTTGCCGATGCTCATCAAGACCGCCCTTTCTTCACCCGCCGCACTGACCTGCGCAGGCGCGACCGGCAAGACCTCTCTTCCACCCGGCCCTCCTTCTCCCTGCTCGATGGTTTCCCTCTCCACCTCTTCCGACCCACCTCCGCCCATCCCGCCAGGTCCGCTTTCGTCGCCCGCCGAGGAGGACGATGACGAGGGTGTTAGTGGGACGGACGGAACGGAGCCGGGTTTGGTGAGTTTCCAAGGTGGCGGTGCAGATTCTTTCAGCGCATCCATGGCGGCGGCCACACACAGGTCTGTTTGGGCAGAATAGTATATAACATCGCCATCATTGGATCAGCGGGCCTGATTTCATACCGACTAGAGAGGGAAAAGCCTTGGCTCGAACTCACGCTTCAGATCGGAACCCGAGTACGTATCCGTGTCTTTGGCCAATTGTGCGATATCGACATCTTCACCCAGAGTCTCGTTCTTGAGCAAGATTCGCAGAATGGCTGGCGGATAAGTTTGAACGGTCAGCTTTGTACGTGTGTGAACGAGAGGGATTTACTGGGCTCACTTTCTCGGTCCTTGAGGGTGGGAAGATCGATGAGAAGTCTGGCAGCAGCACAGCCAATAATCAGACTACGAATTCTATATCTCGTGTGTCAAAGCCCATACCGAAGCTCACCTTCGTGGAAGTCGTCGTAATACCGCTTCGTCCATGTCCTAACGGAGGGCAATTATATATCAGATTCCTACATCTATAACCCCAACAACACCTGCGACTCACAAATGGTCTGTTGGTCGCGGCAACAACACTGACCCGCGCTTCCTTGTTCGCGCCAGACGACGTCAAGCCGTCCATCTCTTGCATAAACTCTGTGCAAAGTGTCTCCGAAGTCAGCGGACGAACGTTCACTTCGTCTCACGCTCGCAGCTCACCGGTCAACACCTGTCGATGCGCAGCGTTGCCAGAAGAGAACCCTCCGCGGGACCCGAGCAAGCTCTCGGCTTCGTCGATAAAGATGATGCAGGGCGACAAGCGCCGGGACAAGCTGAAGAGCGCCTTGGTCCTGGCTTCAGATTGACCAACGTACATGTCGTTGATGTCCGCCGGTCTGTTTCAGCAGAAGTATAGAGAATACTGATCAGCGATTTAGATGAATGTACACTCGGTTTCTGCCAGCTCACGTCACAGCAATCATGCGGCTGCCACTTTCGTTAGCCAGCGCTCGAGAAAGGTGCGTCTTTCCCGTTCCAGGCGGACCTACACGATGTCGTATTCATTCGTCAGTTCTAGTTGTCAGACTGTCACGGCCCGTCCGTCACCACTCACCATACAACAACACGCCTTGCGACGCATGTTGTGCTAAAATACCGCTCCTGAACGCCTCGGGATAGAGCAAAGGCAAGCTAATCGTGGACCTCACGGCATCCTTTGTCTTCTCTTCCATGGCCACATCGTCAAACGTCGTATTCTTGACGGCGGCATGATCGACGATACAGCTCAACAGCCGCTTCTCGTGATTGTTCAGTGTCTTGTCCTTCTTCAGCTTCTCTACGACAGGGTCGACCAGCTTCTTGTCGCTGCCAGCCTTGCCGGAAGACGATTTCTTGCCCGATCGAGGATGAGGATGGACGACGGCCGATTGAACGGAAGACGGGCTGGCCTTTTGGTTCTCTTTCCACTTTTCCAGCCCGTCCTCTGCATGTGCTTCAACGACCGACGCTTCGGCCAGATCCTTCCATCCAACCTCGATCTCCGCCGCATCCGCGCCCGACTTGTTCCTCTGGGTCAACGCATGACCGACTCCGATCGTGGCCAAATGCTGCAAGGTTGTCCAAGGCCAAACAGCGGACGCAAAACTGTCTCTGAGCTCTTGATACTCTTTCAAAACCTCTTCCGACTTCGGCCCATCGCCATTCAAGTCCTCCCCGAGGTCGGAGTCGGTGAATCTCAGACCATGCTTCCCAACTGCCTTTTTGAGCAAGAGCCGGTTGAGCTCGAGTCGTTGGGTGTAGCGTTCCAGCATCTCCGCGGACTTGTGACGTGTAGGAGGGAGCGTGCCGAGAACCCTCCAGATACGAGGAGTCGTTAGTGGGGTGCCTCTAAGTCGCATGAGTCCCTCCTTGGCCTCGGGTGGGTAGTGACTCGGGATATCCGGGTCATCGAACGTTGGCAAGAAGCGACGTAAGGCTCTGTCATCAGAAATACAATGAGTTGCGATGATAGAAAACACGTCAGCCCTGATCGATGATTTGTCGGAACGAAATCTCTGACGCACCTCTCATCGCCCAATTGAAACCCGGCCAGCCTCTTCCTTAACCTCTTCCGTCGGCCAACCTTGTCCTCCTCCTCACTCCCCTTCCAAAACTCGTCCTCCTTCTTGCCCTGCCCACCGGCTCCACCTCCCGGCCCTTCTCTCATCCTTTTCATCGCCTTCATCAGCTCTCCTAGTCCTGGTGGGAGACCCGGATTCTCGGCCGGTTCTGCTGGCGCAGCGGGAGCGGGAAGGGAGAGATTGGGACCGAGGTGCAGGAAGGAGGGTGTACAGGAGAGGACGATGGTTGTGGGTTTACCGGAGGCGTTACGTAGGCGGACGGCCCGTGTGAGGGCCCACCACCAGGATGAGAACGAGGCGTTCATCGAGGTAGAATGTTGGACGAAGATAATTCTCGGCTTGGTCTTCTCTTCTACATCCCCGTTCTTCCCGATAGCACTGTCGAGATCGACCAGCTCCTGGAAGACCCGCCTCATCCCCTCTTTATCCACTTCAGACCCAACATCCCTCGGCTCGTCCATCCCGATCCCAACCTGTCCACCTCCTGGCACAGCCATCATCCCCATTCCCGCCCTTCCTCCGCCTCCACCACCTCCAAGCCCGCCAGGGTTCCCACCGACGGGAATGGCGATCTCGAACGGTCCCGAGATCACGTGAGAAGAATTTCCCGCATCATCATCCCCCTCGTGCTCATCTTCATGTTCTTCGCCCTCTTCACCGTCTTCCTCGGCCTGGACGTGCCCGTCCTCTTCGGGATCATATTCCTTATCGGGCTCCCAACCATCCATTTCTTCCTCTCCTTCACCCCCTATCCCCACGCCAGAACCCGACCCGGACCCGCTCCCAGAGGCAGACCCACGGATCTCGCTCTCGTCCTTGACCAAGACAGGATTACCCATTCCCAACTTGACAAATCCCCCAGCATCCTTTCCCCAATCCCCTTCTACGCCCAATCCTACTGTCCGTACCAAGTCGAGCTGTACGACGTCGGCTCCTACGAGGCCTGCTGCATGGAGAGTCGTTTCGAGTGTATGAGCCTCGGATCCTTCAATGGGACAGACAAGGGCTAGGGTTGGAGGGTCTTTCTTCGATAGGTTGGGGGAGGATACAGCTTGAGGTTTGACTGCGTGAGGGGAACGTCGACCGTTCGAGGACGATTGCGGGTCCTTATCCTTATCGCTCTTGGGGTGTTTCGTCGGGACGTTCGTATGCGAGGGCAAGAAAGAAACAAGCAAATGCGAGGCGAGGGAAGTCGTATAGTAATCCGGCGTAGCAGGTGGTTCAGGGGTAGGGTGGTAATATTTCGACCTGAACGATTCTGGCAAGAGGTTTCCACCTGCGCCTGCTCCCGAACCTGACCCCGCTGCTGGGGATGATCCTGCATCGGCACCAGCGCCAGGTCCTCCAGAATAAGGCTTTCCATCCGCCTCTCCACCAGTGCCCGAGTGATCATAAGCCTGACCGGGTCGAGCTGAACCGGGTACGATCCCACCGAGCTTGATCAGCGAAGGTCGGGAGAACGCCGGGGATCTCGCCCTACCGCCCAGTATCGTCCTCGAGGTCGGGGTCGTATTGTTACTTGTGAAGAATGTTGGACGACTGCTACCATCTTGCTCGGGATCAAGCGTAGGATCCTGATTGTCACTACGAGCCCGTCGTCGGATCGAGGTCGTGTGCAAGCAAGAAGAAGAGCTCGAGGACGAGGTCGCGCGTATCCGAAAGTGATGACGGTGGAGGTGACGTTCGAGCATGGCGGACGTCGGTGGTCTCGCACGGAGTTGTGCTGAGATCATTGATGCGGAGGTGGTCGATGATCGTTGAAGAGGGAGGCGAGTCGGATGGCTGTGGTTGTGATAATATGATGATCAAGCTCTTGCGAACGCTGAGCGATCGACCGATCAGACCAGGAGTGGAGGCGATTGTGTGACGATTACGTTAGGGGGTAACGGGCTGACACCTTTCACGTGACCTGGCTAACGCTCGTCGACTAGCTTACGGCATCGCCTTAAGTCAGCCTGGACCTCGATTGCGACCAACGAGCATTCGTTCAGTTGTCATCATCATCATATCATCATTCGATCAGCCTAGGTTTGGACGTTGGCATACCACTCCCTGGCAACCCCGTACACCTCATAGATAGCAGCGTTGTCCACCATGTTCGCCATCCGCCGCTCACTCCTCCTCTCAGCCCGTCCCTCCTCCATCTCCACCCTGACGGCCACCTCCATCCGCCTCAACTCGAACCTCACCTCGACCCCTACTCGCCAGGTGACGGATCCCAAGGAGAATGTCACCCAGTCCATCGTCTCCCATGACCAGGCTACTATCGATGCTCACCAAAACAGTGGATTGACGACTTCGCACCCGAGTCCGGAGATCATCAGTGCGGACGTCTTGAGCGATGCGCCTTGTAAGTCGGCGTGTGTCTATGGGGGTAGCCTGTTGTGTTGACAATGCAGCTCAATTTGATCCTGTCGTTCCTCCTCTTCTGCTGCCTACATGTCCGTCTCTCGTTCCTCTCATCCTCATGACCTCCTGAGAACCACGCAGACGCCCTCCACGCCCGCCAAGTCCGCATCTACCAACCCACCAAATCCACCATGCAATCCGCCAAACAAGGGACCTCGCACTGGCAGATCGACTGGGACACCCTCCAGGGCGCCGGTCGATGGGAGAACGAGCTGATGGGCTGGGGATCTACCGCGGACTACATGCAGGGAACGTCGATGAGGTTTAGGACGAGGGAGGCGGCCATCCATTTCGCCGAGAAGCAGGGGTGGAGTTATCAGGTCGACAAGGTTCAGGAGGCGAGGATCCCGCCGAAGTCGTATGGTCAGTGTCGTGGAACTTTTGATTGTTCTGCTTCATTTTTGCGTCCTCGACAAGGGCCACAATTCAGGAGCAGAGTCTGGATCGGTTTTGATTATTGGGGAACATCCAGCGCTGACCCGCTCATCTTTATCTTTTCCCCTCATACCTCGGCATGTCCTTTCTCGCCCTCAAACTCGCTCGCCCACCTCGACACTGTATTCTCCGGTGATGACCATAACGCAATAGCCGAGAACTATGTCCATAGTCAGTACCCCTCCCTCTTTTCACCCTGGCTGTTTAGATCGATTGGGAATTTGACAGCTGATCTTCCTTTGGTTTTCACGCCACTCGACAGTCCCTGGAAAGCTCCGACGATACCAGACCAAATAGACGTAGTATGCCTCGGGCATTTGGCGTTGGCATGTCGCGGCCGGGATTGGTATCTCTTGTTGAGAGGGAAGAGCTGAAGAAAGGGCGCGAGCTGAATTTTGTCGGTACGAGACACTCGGTGCGAAGCGCATGCGAGAAGAGGAGCTCAAGGATGGATGGAGGAGGAGTTGTACAAGTTCGTTTCTTCTGTTTACTATGATTGACCGATTTATTACAGCGAGACATCGATCGGTCAAACGAGGCGATCGTCCGACCGTTCCCATTCACAGTCAGGCGATGTGTCCACGTGTCAATCCACCAGCTAGGGCAAGGGCATGGACAGGTTTGCCGATCAAGGCGTCTGTTTGAAGCATACTTCAGCCTTGGTCATACCGTCTTTGTAGATGTGAGTCGTGACTGCTGCAACGGTCGTGGCCCATTCGACTACAGTGTGAAAGACCGGAAGACGTTCCTTGATCTTGCCGTCTTTCATGCCAACATGATTTCGCTTTTCCCAAAGCATACGCCAGTGCAGAAACTCCTTCAACTTGAGCAGAACATCCTTGTTGTGAGATGGGACAATATGGAGGCCTTTGTAGCTAAAAGGGTATCCCGGATGAGCAGGTCAGCAAGAGCCTCGGATGCCGGGTGACCCACCCGCCTGGCTGATGAACTCAGACCTCCATAGATCTCAGGAGTTCATCCCACTCCATCAACCTGCCCGGAGATACTCTAGGAATCGATTCAGAGACTTTGTAGTGAAGTGTTGACTGTTTCTGGGCTTCTTGACAGATCTCAAAGGCATCTGGTCGGTCAAAGAGGGTTAAAGAGGAGAGGTTTGCTAGCCTTCTCTATCGCTTTCTGTGCGGCGATATACATAATTCTAGTCAATTTAGTTCGTGTGATTGTAATTGTTTCAATTGTCGAGACGCCTATTACCGGTCTCCTCCAATCTCAAACGCCCAAGGCTGGTATAACGACGTTCCGTCGTGATACTCACCAAGATGGCTCAATCGATTCGGACATCCCGCATAAGACGTGGCTTCCGTGTGGCTCATTTGAAAGGCGGGATCGAGTGTGGAGATTGCTACCCCTTCCCGTCGCTGTTGTCATGTCACACTTCGAGCTCTCGAATGGATACGTGGATACAGACAGCATCCTATCGTGTCGGTCTCTGGCGCGCTGCGCTACGTCCGAGCTCGAGACCATAACCTGAGAGCTTGAAACCATAGACTGTATTAGATTCATTGCACAAACTTCTGTCTATTAAGCTATTAACGTCATTCCGCGAACTCATGTCAAACAAGTATCCAAAGCGACCCGACCTAACTTCAGTTTGCAAACCTCTTGACAAGTCCGAACTTGCCGCTTGACGAGGAGCGCAGGTTGAGCCATGACCTCGGTCGATGTCCTGGAGTCCATCAATCGATACAGAGGGACACTTGCACACGTACAGATCTACATAGCATGCCGGGTATAGGAAGGTAAGAACAGGGACACTTTCAACACTGTATCTTCGCTCGTTTGAGTCCCTGAACTTTGTAGGCAGGCAGAACTCGCGCGCGCCTGAATCCGCAGGCAGATGAGCGAGATGAGCGAAATTAGCCTTGGGGCGGGCAAGGCGGGTTGAGCGATCTACCGTATTGTGCGTATTTAGCTAAGTGCAAGCACGACAACACCTCCCCCTTGGTCAGAATTGCCTCTGTCCAGATCAGATCATCGCTAAAACGTCCCATAGCATCGCCGAAGCAGCTCGTGAGCTCTAGCCCCTATATCGCGCAGTCCGAGCCATATCCTTCACTTGGATCGCTCTCGGGCAAACGGCGCAAAGGGCTCGCGTTCGGATACAACGAAACGCGAATTGGGCTCACATCAAGACATTCGACTAAAAACCCTATGGAGCCGACCGACGAGGTGGATCGGGGCCTCGGCTCGATGAAACTCGTCGGGTAGTCGTATGTAGGACCCGACGGGACTCGTACTCGTCAGACTTTGGCTTGGCTAACAGGCAGAATAGTATATATATCGGCCAGGCGATTCAGATACACGTCAGTCAGGGAAATTGCTTCCTGCTTTTGCCTTTACGTCACATCAATCTCCTTCCGGCATCTTCACCGCCGATCAGTAGTCTCTCGCTCATTCAAGGTTGCGATCGACCTGACATCACTCTACCCTCAACAACCTCAACAAGCCTCATCAAGACTCTTAAGCCTCGTCCGAGATGGACATGTCTGGTATGGACCATGGAGGGTCTGACGCGGGTGGCGGTGCCGCCTGCAAGATCTCCGTGAGTCATGGCTTGCTCGCCGATCCCGCTCTTGCCTTTTGTTCCTCCTCACTGATCATCACCGCCTTCCACCTGCACCGTGAATAGATGCTGTGGAATTGGAACACGGTCGATTCGTGTTTCATCTCGTCCGACTGGCACGTCCGATCCAAAGGAGGTTTCGCAGGCTCGTGCATCGGCGTCGTTGCCTTGGTCATCCTTCTCGAAGGTCTCAAGTACCTCCAGCGCAAGCACGACCGGTCGATCGTCGTCGCCAACGCTAAGCGGGCGAGACGGATGAAGAAGCAGAAGATGATGGAGGACCAGGAGTACTCGGACGACTTCGAGCAGCGAGGCGCGGGAATCTTGAGGGAGAAGGATTATGGGATCAACGAGACCGTCCAGGACCCTTCGTCTACCGCGGCATCGTCCAGCTGCTGCAACCCTCCTCCGGCACCTACCCCTATCCCAGCCCCTCTCGTCCCGGCCCTTGTCTCCACCTTTATTCAATCGCCCTCGGACCCACCTACTCGACTCCGCCTGACCGTCCCTCAACAAGCCCTGCGAGCTCTCATCCATACGGCTCAGTTCGCTGTGGCCTACTTTGTCATGCTCCTCGCCATGTACTTTAACGGGTACATCATCATCTGCATCTTCCTTGGGGCGTATATCGGGAGCTTCATCTTCAGCTGGGACGTCCTCGAGGGCGGAGGGTAAGTCGGCTTTTCCTGCCTCTGCTAGGCTGCGAACGAATCGCTCATTTCGACTTGATGTTTCGCGTTTCTTAGCGGCGATGACGCTCAGGAGACCACTGGCTGTTGCGGATGAACGATCACTCAACTTTTTCTTTCCAAAATTTTCTCGGTTTCCGACTACCTGGCTTTCTTTAACGACCCTTCCCTTGGCTTGTGAGCTGGGATACGTAATCATATACTGTATTTTGTAATAGACGATACGAGGAAAGTGTAGGATGATGCGGTGTGATACAGGGATACCATATGATGCTTCAGTTCGTATATGTGCATGAAATCCATGGCCTACGTGTATCGAGCTGCAACGCTGATGTCGACGACACCGCTAAGCGATCAAGCTATGCCTGTAATGGGCGTTCGTCGACCTGACCTTGTAAGCCCAATACTAGATGTCAATCGAGAAGTAGTGAAAAAAAATCCATCCACTTGAGCCATCTTTCGCAATTGATATTGACCTACGTCCGCGACATCAGGTTAGATATCCCTTCAGGGAGTATCCAAAACATCTACACAATTCCGCTCGATACAAGCAGCCTCGAATATTCTTAAATTTGTATCGAAACGATTGAGGTAAAAAAAAACATGATCCACGTGCATCCTTACACCTCGGAAGATCGCCTCAAACAGAAGGCAAGCGATTCTGGCAACATCATGCGTCCATTTTTCCAGTTCTGTAGCACAAGTATCAAGTCTTCTCCTTGGCCGCGGACGGACCTGTAAGACGCTGTGGCGGGTTCCCACAGCAAGGTTGAATTCCTTGCCAAATTGGCTCAAGCGCTCGGTCATCATGATATTGCCAGTAAACTCCACTGCCGGGGTGTATTTGGATTTTATTGCTACCTTTTCTCCATCGATAGGTATGAAGAGAGGTGTGGAGGTTGGCGGGGTAGAAGTTAGGGGATGCAATGTCGGTTTCAATACGGTAGAAGCGGGAGAAGTGGTATTACGATGTGCGGACTCGAGGTCCGTGCATCACGAACTCGAGGTCGCTAGTCAAGGGCGCTACAGGTGCAGAACGATCAGGAGGATAAAGCAGTTCCGCCTAGGACCCTCATCAGCCAGATCATGGGAAGACTATCCCACATCAGCTTGTCCCTTTTGTAAAATCGGATCAAGGCTCTCCTCAATCCAACTCTGCATCATCTTGGCTAATTATAGCAAGCGCCCCCAATGATTATTGTTGTGACAGGGGTGATCTGGCTAGCCTACTCCGCGACCCACTCCATAATCCTGAGCGTCACCAGTCATCTCTCTTAGCCACGATTCTGGATTACGCTTGGTTCCACAGTCCTCATCAGAGCTACATGTTCTATGCTGATATCGACAATGCAGTGTGGATTCAGTTCATGGATTGCTGCTGGTTGCCTGGGGAGATATTAGGCGAAATTATGCATGATTCATGTTCCCACGTCGTCCAGTAGGATATAAGGCTGTGCTACAGTAGCCCACTATGGCGATCAAAACAGCGCGGGCTCACCCCAGTTGATTCTCACTGTTCTGCGTCCTTGGTAGCAGGGGGAGTCTTGTTCGATATCAAAAAACGCTCTCAAGGGGCGGCGACGGATCGAACAAAGAGTGTCATTCTGCAACGAGGCGCAAAATCGACGAGCCGGAAGAATATCGGAGAGGCGCGTCGGACCCTCTCAAGGGCGATCTCCCAGGGATCGCTTCTAGACTCAGCCAGGAAAGCACAAAGGGTCGAGAACGAACACACCATTCTCATTGATCATCTGGTTTGTAGGAGGCAAGATGTTGAAGGATGTGAAGAGGTGGTCGTAGGCGGGCGATCGTTTTGTGTGGGGGAGGCAACAAAGTGGCGCATCGAATCGAGAGGAGACGCGCGCGCGCGTGGTCCTCGTGGTCGTGGGTCGGCCGGGGATTCCTTCCTTCCATCAAAACAACAATCAGGAGATCGACATCAGAGATCGATGGATCAGTGGATTGATAGATACAAGCTATACTCTCTTCCATCTGGTCCTAGTATCGACTGTGTCGAAGTCGTGTGATTCATCACTCTCGTTTTCCACCCTTTTGTGCCCGGACCCGGCATATCGAATTCACGCCCGGGGCACACGACCCCCCCCTCTCTCTCCGCGATCAACAAAGGAACCTCTCGAGACCCCGAACCCCTGACTCTGCTCTCTGGCTCAGCGAGCGAGACGAGGAGATCTCGAACGTATACAATCATCAAGGGTCGATCCCGAACGCCAACTACGGCTCTTCGTATTCCTGAGCAGTTAGGAGCTTAGGAGATCCCTCTGCTCTCCGTCATCGGATCGATCGATCGCTCGCTCGCTCGGACGTGCCCGTGAAACAAGGAAATCCAGGTTTCTCTCAATCAAAACGATCAAGGGAGACCTCAACTCGTCGTCATAGCTTTGATACATCATTCTCCAACTCAAAGTCTCAAACAAACATCACAGAGTTTCGTGACCCCTCGAGCATTCTCCCTTGCGCCCATCCTCCGAATTCCAAGACGCTCACAGCAAAAACAACAAAACAACAATGCTCAACCACCCTCCGCCGCACGCAAGGCTCGTCAGCCCTACACCTTCCCTTCCAACCATCGCCCGGACCTCGACAGCAGTAACCGGGACGGCGGGGATGAACAAGATGATGAAAAAGGCTGTGATCACCGTGACGAGTATCGCTGGGCCGACGGGGAGCGTGGTTTCTTCCAAGTGAGTACCAGAGCGGTTCTGTGCGATTTTCACATCGTCGCGAAGAGGAGGATGTGCGAGAGGGAGTCCCGCCTTGAATGCCGGATGAAAGGAGAGGTTCAGCTCCAAGTCCGAAGTCTGAGGCTGATACAAGCGTTCTTATGGCCTCTCTCGTATTATAGTTCCGAACCGACCAAAATTCCCATCGGTAAGACCCGTTTTATCACTACGAACCCCGTTCACTCGCATTCGCTGACCTTTCGCTTTTCTCGCTTTGCTTTGCTTTTTCTGACTGCCAGGACCCATCGTCGGAGGAATCGTTGCTGGTGTAGCGGCCGTATTGATCATTGGAGGGATCTGGTTCTGGTGTCACCGCAAGGCTGAAAAGGAGAAAGAGGTCAGTCTAGTTTCCTCCTATGGTGATATCGACCGAAATCCAGATTTACTGATGCGTTCCGCTTTCTCACCCTAATAATCAACCGGTTTGACCTTGACGTGCCGTCTCGTCAAACAGGAAGCAAGACAGCGTGCGGCAGCCCGTGCGGCGAGGAAGAACGGGACGGCTCGACCGACGTTGATCAAGAACAAGTCGGCCGTCTCGGACGCTCCTTCTGAAAAGGACATTCCAGGGCATCACCCGCAAGGCCGACATCAGGCCCCGCCTGTTCCTGTTATACCTTCGCAGTACCTCGTCAGCAAGCACGGTCACGGGCAACAGCAACAGCAGCCTTATGGGCAGGACGGAGGGTACGATCGGTATGCCGAGAGGGATGGCGAGTATTACTCGTCACACGCTTCTACAGAGATGAATACGCATGGCACCTCGCCGACTTCGTCCACCGGTTCACACGCCTCTGTCACTCAGCCGAAACCGACCGTCCCTCCTCCTGCGCCGATCAGCTCGTCTTCATCTTCGAGCGGGGGCGATCGTCGATCTCGAGCACAACAGAGGATCGAGGCGGCCACTGCGGCCAAGGAACGCGAGGCCGCTTTGGCCGCGGCAAACCCGATCGGGAGGTATGCGCCCGCTCGACCTAGTCCTCTCCGGGCGGAGGAGCGCAAGGACGACGACGAGGCCGTGCCCAAGTGGGGGTCCAAGCCGTTCAGGAGCGCCAACACCAGTACAAGCAATACCAACAACCAGGAGAATGGAGAGAACAACTCGACCGCGCCGATCAGCTTGGCTCCTCCTATCGATACGTCGGGGAGGGACAAGGCAGTCAGCGGGGAATGGGGAGTTGCGTACTCGGACGTCGATGATGGAGCTGGGGCGTTCGAGCACGATGACTATGACACCCGGTCGGACGGGAGGAAATCCATGGGTGCTGATCTGTCGACGTCGATACCGATGACGAGCTCGGGCAGGCAGCCTACGGGGTACGCTTACGACCCTTCAACTTCGCCGCGGAGTCGGGCGGTTTCGGGAGGGGCACCAGACGTCTATGCTCAGCCACAATACCACCAACAACCTCAGTACCAGCCACAACAGTACCAAGCGCAAGACCCTTATGCGCAGTCCCGGTACGCGTACCAAAATGACGAGGACCCCTATGCTCCAAGTCCGGCCAGGCGGGATGTCGGACGAGGCGGGTACTAGGCGCTCAAATTCGATCTCGATGCGCCTGTCAATGGACTTTTTCTTCTTCTTCGCTACTTGCTCTTATTGTGACTTCATAGGGCTGGCTTTTGTACCGCACCATCTTACGTACGCTGTACCTTTCTGATCTTCGGAACGAGATTCCTTGTCTGTCTCTGATTTGTACGGGTTCCTTACCAATGCTCTCCTGATTCTAAGCGGATGCCAATTTCTCCTCCTTTTTGTCACGGGGGATGAGCTTGCCGGTCTGGACGCGCCAAGTCGAGCGATTTCTAGTTACAACGACGTCAAGTGGAAAGCAATTCAAACCTTGAGCAGAGCCACCGAGCTAGGATGTGGCCCGCGCTGATCCGTAACTTTGTTTCCCAGCAATCAGACTTGTTTGGGGTAACGTCAACGGATCCACTTCAACACTGTAATGTGCTAGATAACGATCAGCAAGACTTTACAACCAAGCTGTTGCCCCATTAAATGCAGTGACGAGTCCATCGGTGATGATATGGCAAATATGGCAATCATGCAATGCCTATGCTGTCTATAAATGCTAATGGTATTACAACGTGACTAAATGCGATTACCTTCTACAACTGTATTATCACCCAGTGTCGCCCTTCATCTGGTTTCACGGTCATCTCTGCGTGCATGTTTCGCATTCGCGTCATTCCGGCTTGAATTTGCCGCCGCGAAAGGTATAGTAATGAGGACTGAAGGGTGAAAGGGGATTAGCCCATCGCAAGCAAATGAACAGAGAGCATGTGCAGAGCTTACGCTGATTCTACCAGCCAATCCTGTTCGATGACGGTAAGATCCCGGATAAAGCTTTTCGTGGTTTCTATCACCTCATGGTAGATTACCCAATTCGTGGAAGGAGTCCTAGTGAAGAGAACGGATGATGGGTGGACATGGAGGAGCTGTGGGCAACGACACATGATTGAGCAAATTATGTATGTCCCGAAAGAGGCGCATGCCCGAAAACTCACTGCGTTCTCCCGGACACTTCGATAAGTTCCGTCAGGCAGCATGCGGGCGGCATTCTGTTCTTGACATGGACACCGTTGTAAAATCTCGTACCAAGGATCGCGTCGAAGAGACTGACTCACCTTGAAATACCCAGTGACCAGACACTTTCGCAACCTTTTCGCGTCTCCCTCACAGCTTTCAACCGGAATGTTGAACCGCTCCAAATATTTGCCAAGTTGCTTCCGGATGGAGACGGCTCGCAATAAAGCCTTGTAGTTCAACTTGTGAGAAGCACACCATTTTGGAGATTGCCGGCCATAACGGACAAAGGCATTGTAGGCTAAACGAAGAGACGATAAGCTTGAGCATTCATAGCGATCTATGCCTCTATGGTGGAGACTAACCGTTCAGCAAAGTCAGGTGATCCTGAAACAAGACAGAACGTTAGACATTACTTTGCGCCAACGAGCCAACAGCAGTGGGGATACTTACGCCCTCTTCTGCAGTGAATTTGCGTCGTTCTATCTCCCCCATAGCACCCGCGGCCCCCTCTCCAAAGACAAAGACATTCTGTACCGAAGTCATAGCCGCGATGGTCAAGATCTCCTCTCCGCACTTGAAATTGTGAGAATTGAGTAGCTGCAGAAGCCAGGCATTTGAAGTCAGAAAACAACGCAAGGACCGGCACTTTCGGTATGTGGCTTACGATAGCTGCCATCATCGGGTCAACCGGCACTTCAGCCATGCTGGTGCCCAGAGGCTTGGTCAATCTGCCAGAGTCATCGATGGCTTTGAGCGAGTATAAGAACTCCATAGCCCGAATCATCATTTCGCTTGGCGGACTATCCATCCAGTCGAACCTGAGTACATTGTCGACTCCAAGTGCCTTGAGCTGCAGGATGAACAGCGAGATATCCGATCGTACCAGCTCTGGGGGTGTCGTTGGAGGCATTAGTCCAGAGGTAATGGCTGATTGAGGGAAAAGTCGGTAGGATTTGCCCGGCTGAGTACGACCTGCTCGACCGGAACGCTGATTTGCCGAGGCGACTGAACAAGGTGTCACTGTCAAAACGTCCATACCGGTGCGAGGATTGTACGTCTTGATCTATGTGAACGAGATACGTGGACAATAAGTACACATGGTCTGAATTCACGTGTCGAAAAGAAGGCGGCTGACCTTGACGTGTCCGCAATCAACGACATAGACGATCCCTTCTATTGTCACACTCGCTTCGGCAATATTGGTAGCCACGATGACCTTTCTTGTGTCCCGACCAGCGGGCTCGAAAACGACCTGCTGATCCTCGGTCGGGAGACCCGCATGCAGCGGTAAAGGTAGAATCCGAGGTGCCATCTTCGGTAGTCTGCGACATCGATCGTGTCTTAGCGGACCTGCGAATTCGTTGACCAGATCCTACTCACGTTAACGAACGATCAGCGATCTCCTGGCAACATTCCTCGATCTCTTCCCTCCCTGTCAAGAAGACTAGGATATCTCCCTTCGGATCCTTCATGTGAATGTCGAATACGGCTTGAACCGCCGCTTCAACGTAGTTGGGGCTGGGGGTTTCTAGGTAAGCGGTTTGGACGGGGAAAGTCCGCCCTTCGAGCGAGAGGACTATCCGGGATTACGCGCGATCTAAGCATGGTTGGGAACAGAGTGTATAATGATTAGGGAACTTACTAATGGCATCGTCCTGTGACCGATCGTCACCATCCGCGTTCGAGTTGAAGTATTCCAAAAAATCCTCCCTGTACCATGAACCGTATCAGCTGGCAAGCATCTGGTGTCGAAACAGCAACACCTCCAGACTCACGCATCGATGGTCGCTGAAGAGATGATAATCCGGAGCTCGGGCCTCTTACGTCGAATCCTACCGGGATAGGTTTTGGATAAGTTTCAACACGAAAGCTTTGAAAGCGGGAACTGACTTTTTGAGCAGTCCTAGCAAGAGGTCCGTATATGCGCTCCTCTCGTGAGCTTCGTCGATCTGCACGTCGGAGTAAGGAGAGGATCAGCTCCAGAAGGCAGAAGGCAAGAGCTTTTCTATGGTACTGACCATGATTACGCTATACCGACTCAACAAGGGGTCGACCATAGTCTCCCGAAATAACATCCCGTCCGTGAGGTATTTGATCCTTGTCCGCGTTGGTGATGAGAGATCTTCAAACCGGATCGAGTAGCCGACCTTCAAGGTACATAGCGACACATACTAGTCAGCTACAAATCTCGGCTGACTCCAAGGACGAGATCCGAAACCGACTGACCTCGTCTCCTAGCACACTCCCGACCTCCTCGGCTACTCGTGCAGCTACTGTTGTTGCAGCTACCCTCCGGGGCTGCGTGCAAGCTATTACATGGTTCTCCGATGCCCAATTCGCCTCTTTCAGGTACTGTGGTAGCTCTAGAGTAAAGCAAGAGCGCATTGAGCTCGGACAGGCGATCGGTGTGGTAAGTTCAGAGTGTACGTACGAGTCGACTTTCCACATCCTGTCTGGCCAACCACGATCACGCATCCATACTTTTCCACGCAATACAAAAGCTTCTCCCTGTGCTTGTAGATTGGTAGCCGCGTCCGCTGCGATGCCAGAGACAGGGAAGCGTTCAGGTTGTTGTTAAGAGGTCCGGCCAAGAGCGATCCCTCGGTTTCAGCTTCGCGGTCCAGAGTAGAGCCAGGACCCGGTGTTCCTGGTTTCCAGAACTGGAGGGGAGGCATTTTAGTATGGAGCACTACCGATGTGCAATGTTCTTCCTGTGTTGTTTGCGTTAGAAACGGGGATGTTTTACGGGATTGTTATGGATTCTGCGCTCTGCTAAACCTCACAGTTGCACACAGATGTGCAGTCCTCAAATGCCTGCCTCGGTCGGATCGATCGAGGTCGGTATTTGTGAACAATTACGTAAGCAAATCATGTTTGGCCGGTCAACCTCGACGTTTGGCATGGCTGGCCTCTACTTGTCTCACTCTTGTACTCTCAACGCTATTATATCTGTGGCCTGTTTTCCGCTAATATCACAACCGATACAAGTACAACATCCAATGGAAAAGGGTGAAAAAATCGAAGAGTTTCGTAAACTAATAACGCTCGAGATTGGCACAACAACTAGAGAATGCAAGTAAATGAGCAGCTGCGGTAGCTCCTCGGATGTCCTCCTTGATCTCTTTGTTCAACACGTCGGTACTACAGACGGAGAATCCATCGATCAGCAATTGTTTCCCGAACGAACCCATACATTGCGACTCACTCTACCGGTCCGTAGACTTTGGTCACAGCAACACCGATTTGTGAGACAGACTCCGGCCAGGTAGCCAGCATGTCCTCGTCAACCGAAAAGGCCACTTGGATCTTCGATCTTGACCCCGTAAGAAGAACCGTTGAACGGCATTCAAAGGTCTTGGACGCTTCGAGATAAGAGTACTTGGTAGGGTACTGGAGACCCATCAACCGGAATTCAGCCCTCAGCCGTTGAGCGGCGGTCCATAGGCGAGCGGTGAGTTGTACCAGCTGCAAAGGGCAGAGCGTAAGTGTTTCGTTCATGTTGATCTTGGTCGCTACCACTCACCCCTTGGAATGTCGACGTCGTCTTTGCTTTGTCCACTATAGGCTTCATCAGGTCGAAAAGACCCTGAGTGGCCGACACGTCCTGATCCGCCTTCGATAACAAAACGATCGAAGCGGATCCGGAAGAGGGTTGCGAGTCGGAACATGAAGCCGTGAGGCGGATCTCCTCGTCGTAAACAAGTTCGATGCCGGTACTAGTCAGCTTGTCCAATCGCCACGAGTTGAAGTTCTGCAGCGCCTTAAACTCCTCTGTAGACGCCCAATGAAGAAGATATCAACAACCTGTAGAAAGGTCGAAGTCGTCAAGATGATCAACTCACGCTCGAAACCAAACGCTTCGCTCTTGGTGAAACCCTTTCGTTGTTCGCATTCCCGCCGGGCAGCCGCGAGTGCGAGACTGATCTCGTGCTTTTGAGTTTGATGTTCCTCTACCCCTTTCCTGAGCTGTTCTAGCTTCTCAGTCTGTTCGTCGAGTTCAGCCGTAAAGGCGGCAATTTGAGCGCTAAAGAGGTAGTTCATCAGTAGCTGCGCCGTCTCTATCCCTTGTCTCGTCAGTCTTACCCTTGTTCGCCTATAGCCGTTCTCAGATCCTTCAGTTCAACCTGGTCGCATTCGGTGACGGCATCGATCGACATCTTTTCCAGCGCCAATGCCTTTTCGAGTGCCATCCGTCGCTCCCTCAGGTGAGGCAGGGAATCCTGCGCGTCTCGGCGAATGGCGTCGATACGCTCCTTGTCCTAGAAGCGGAGGGAAGGATAGAAGTCAGCCGGGTGTCCAGGCGGATGTGGTGACGAGCATGTTGATTTACCTCTTTAAGGCTAAGGTTCATCGCTTCGATCTGCTTCTGTACGCCGATAGTCAACTGTAGTCGCCAGTCGTACCACTTCTCCTTGGCGAGCAGCCGAGCATTCGTTTTCAGAGACTGAAGCATTGCCTACAACAAGCCGAACGATTTCGAGTATGTTCAGTTAAGTACAAGACTCAAAATCTTGACCGCAACGCTCACCTCAAACAAACCCTTCTCTTCCTCGTCTGCAGCCAGGTATTCTCGAACGACGACTGGATTATCCACCGAAGCGTCCCGGAACTGATAGTCCAAAGTAGCTTGACTCTTCTCAATATCTTGCTCCATCTGCTGGCAAGCCCAGTGGTACATCTTGTAGTAGAACCAGGCGTTCATGCCGGCTGCGTACTCGTGCAGAGGATAATCGCCAGCCTCGCCGGCCATCATTCTTTGCATATACTCGGCTGGCATGCCTCCGTTGAGCACGCTCTTCCTCCTCGTAGCGGTCGGCATCGACGTCATGAATTGGATCCCGGCCATTTCCAAAAAGTCGGCGAGCGCTATGTTCGAGTACTCGTCCTGAGCCCATGCGGGTTGTTCCACCGTCTCGGTTTGCGACAATCGCGAAGGGGTCGTAGGCCGATTGACTTTGGTAGGAGAGTTCATCATCGCTCGAGCGGGCGATCGTGGCGCGAGGTGTTTGTGAGGACTCTTTTCAGGAGCGCCAAACACGCTCAACCGCTTGTTCGGTGTCCGAGGTCCAGAGGCTCTGACACTCGACTTGACAGGCGATGTCGACGAAGAAGCGCTTCCAGCGGGCACGTTCTCCTTGTCGGCAGCCGCATCAGTCCGCCTCGATTTGGTAGCATCTCCTTGTTGCAGATCGGCTTCGAACGATCGTTTGGCAGGAGAGACCTTGCGAGGAGTGACAGACTTGGTCGGCGTGAAGACCAGCTTCTTAGCGACTTCCTTAGCGACTTCGACGTTCCGGCCAACGGGATCGTTCTCGGTTGATGAGCCAGCCATTCTCGGTGGGCTAGGTGAAGCACCAAATGGGTCTTGCCTGGCAGCGAGGACTGAAGCGTCCGGTTCTGCTGTTGCGAGCGCTCGTCCGGAGCTAGAACCAGCAGGAGGTGATGCTGCGCGAGAAGCATTGGACGAGCCGACTCCGAGCGAAAAGACGTTTGAAGTTGGTTCTGAGATAGCCTCGTGCTGCTGGCTCAGGATCCCACCCTGAGCGATCGTGAAGTCCATGCCCTCCTCCTCATCGGCGTTATTAGTGCCACCAAATCCAAACACGCTAAATCCCGTCGAATCCTCGTTTCGCTTGAACGACAAGGTCGGCTCACGGGGCGGCAACTCGTCGTCGTCCACGCTGCTGATCGTCTGATCCTCCCGAGTGAGGATCCCACCGACTGCGATCGTCTCGTCCATCTCGAGACTATCATCCCCGTTGGAAGCCATGACAGGCAGGGTGAAGACCCTCCCGTCCTCGGAAGCGGTCGATGCGGTTCCGAACGGGTTGTTCAGTCCCGGGGTCACGCGGAGAGGGGAAGAAGAGGTCGAACTAAAGATGCTCCCCATCGTATGACCTGCAGCGGGGTCGTACCCATCCGGCAATTCCGTGGTATATCCGATGCTGACCGCACTTCTCCAAGCGTTGACGGGTGGCAAACCAGGGATGATCCCCCCTACGGCTACTGTAAAGTCCATCGTCCTTTCTTCCGGCCCATTCTTCCCTCCATTTTGAGGTTCCTCGTCCTCATCATCGTCTTCGTCATCATCTTCCGAATCCTCCTCTTCGTCATCCGATCGCGCAGAGACGGTGCTAGCGGGAGATCCAGTCGGCCTCAACGTACCCATACCGGCGACAATCTCGGTAATGTCCATATCCACCGTGACATCATCCCCGATGCTCAGTCTCCCTCGCATCTTCTTGGCCGGCGAAGCAGGGACGATGTTCGAGGTAAAGATCGAAGAAGCACCCGTATGGTCATTGTCTCCGGCAGCGTCTTCTCGTTGAGCCTGACCATCGAGTGCGAGATCCGAGCTGAACGCCGAGTAAGCGCCCTGTCGAGACCCTTGAGCCAAGTCTCGCCTGACGCTGAATCGAGGCATCTCGAGCGGAGCAGGTGCGGCGGACGTCGTTGAAAAGATGGACATCGTTGTGGGCTCATCAAAGGCGACGGCCGAAGTCGAAGTGAAGTCCATCGTCTGCCCCTCAATATCCATGTCCTCCTCCTCCTCGTCCTCCGACTCGTCTCCGTCGACCTCCTTCTGCGCCTCTTCATCGCTCTCCGAGTCGGTCTCGATATCCATGGACATCGCACTCTCGTCTCCAACCTCCATCACAGACCTTCGCTTCGAGCCTCTCCCGCTCTGTCGCTCAGGTTGACCTTGCTGCGCCGGAGTGTCCTCAAAGGGAATCGCTTTCGGCTGAACAAGCGCGGGCAACTCTCCAATGGACGTGATGGAACTCTGTCGGCCGTGTCTCCTGCTGGAACCTCGTTTACTCTGAGTAGGTTCTTCCCCGTCCTGTTGTCCGCCGAGTTTCCCGAAATCGAACCCCTTGTTGGCCGAGTCCCCTTGAGCCTGTGTACTCGCAGCAGCAGCAGCGGCTGCAGCAGCGCTGAGCATGGTCGAGTTGTTCACAGGTGTGGCCGAAACGACGGTGTCGAACATCCTGACATGAGCGTGCGGCGCAAAGGATACGCTCTTCCTGCTCGCCAAAAAGGCACGTCGGGCGGCTTTGGCCTTTTCTTTGTCCGTCATCCCCGCCGTACTGCCTGGTGCTGTGGAAGTATTCGTTCCGGCGAAGCTCATCCGTGATCGGGGATGAAGAGAAGCTGGTAGTGTTAGATCGTTGTTCTGAGAAGGGATATCTTCGAAATCGTCGTCGTCATCGTTGTCCTGTCCACCCGCGGAGTTCGTGTTGCTGAACAGCATGTTCGGTCGAGAGCCGGAAAAGTCAATGGTATGAGCGTATCGATCCGCCCCTCCTGCCAACGGTGAAGACGTCATGGCTGCCGATGTTACACCAGGAAGGCGTTTGGAAGGAGTGGTCTGTAGCGTGGCGTTGGTCCGAGGGAGATTTCGTCGCTGAGAGTTTGAAGGAGAGTTGGGTGATCGACGGGGAGAGTGGGCTGAAGTTGTCTTCAAGATGGATTTTCGAGGTTTCTGAGTGTCACAAGTTCAGAAATGGCGTGACAAGGTTAGCGTTGGAGAATTAGCTAATACGACGTCTTGCCAGGACTCACAGCAACCCTCCTAAAGCTTCTCGGGCTAAGCGCCTTGAGAGCAGGATCCGTAACCCCAGCAGCGATAGCATTGCCTCCTATACTCATAGCTCTTCGTTTGATAGCTTCCTTGCTCTTGTTGATTGGTTTGGTAGCAAGACCTCTAGCGGTCACGTCGTCCGATTCTGAACGGACCAAGGAGGGTTGGACGAGGTGCATGTTGGAAGGGTCGTTCAGGGCCGAGAGAGACTTCCTCGCTCGGGGTAGCACAGCCGGCACTTCTAAGGCTGCCATCATGAACGAGGAGGATGTATACTGACCAGATTGTTGTCGGTGGTGGTGGTTGTGTTCAAATCGCGGTCGATCGATTGATCAGTGTAGATCGTTGGTTGTTGATTGTTGTTGTTGTTGTTTGTTTTGATGAGAAAGACCGGATACGGTTGAAGCAACTTCTACTAACCATTGTCGGATGCAAATATGCGCTTGACCCTAGTTCGGAGCCGGAAATGCGCTTCTGATTGGTCGACAAGTCCGGAGATTTACCTCCGGTCACTCGATCAGAATGACGTCAGCGAGCAGACGAGGTCGAACGAGATGTTTACCCGTTCAATTGTCCAAGGATGTCGTTCGTATTTTGATTCTGCGTACCAGCTTCTTGGCAAAGCCAATTCCAGAACCATCAGGATTCAAGCATCTCGACCTTACACTATGAACCCTCTTCGTCCCACTCTCGGCCTCGCTTCGTCGCTCAAGACGCTCCGGTTCCCCACCCGGCAATTCGGTCAACTCAAGCCGTACCATACCACTCAATTCGCCCGTTCGACACCCATCGCATCATGGTCTCGAAGACTCACAGCCGTCGGTCTGGGCAGTGCAGCAGGTCTGAGCTTGTTTGCTCTCAGCCCTGGGTCGAGCAAATTCTCCCCCATCCGGGTCGCTGAATGCGAATGTAAGCGACAAGTCGCCTATACATCCGTTGGCAGAGTGTAACTGATCGTGTCGACTTACACTCATATCCAGCCTACCCTATCCGAGCGCAGCCTTCGTCGGACGATCTCCCTTCTCAATCCATTCTCTCCCCGTACCAACTCTCCTTTGGCGCCATCTGCGGTATCTGCGCCGGTATCTTTGTGAAAAAGGGAGCCAAGCTCGTAGCCTTTACTTTTGGAGCGCTCTACGTCCTCATGCAGGTGAGTTCCTAAATGTCCTCTTATCGAACAATCTTGATTGAAAAAGAAACTGATCCTTCTCCGCTCACAAAATCTTCCGACTTGTAGTACGCATCGTCCCGCTCGATCATCAACGTAAACTGGAACAAGCTCGGATCCCGTTACGAAGCCCTCTTTGGTAGCAAGACTGCCGAGGGCAAAGTGGCCGCTCCTACCATTGACGGCGTCTATCGATGGATGGTCGACTTTTTGACTGCCAACTTCCAGCGTGAGCCCTTCTCTAGCTCTTCAGCTGACTATACTTACTCGTGCTTGAACACGCTGTGCTGACTTTGGATTGGCTTCGTTCTCCTGCGTATCATAGAACGGGCGAGCTTCATCGCCGGATTTGCTCTCGGGATCAGGCTCGGTTAAGCCAGGAATCGATGCAAATGTATTCACAGACAGGCCCGTAGAAGCGTACGAGATGATCCGTTTGTAAAACCACATCAAGAGAACATGGTCAGGATTAGCGCATGTGTATTGGAATGACCGGAGCAAAGGCAATGTAAAACGGTCCTCTGGTGCGACAGACAGTCTCGTTGACCATGATGGTTTTAAAGGAAGGAACACGACAACAGCACAGTTGAGGCAGAATCTGGTCGAAACGAGTCCACGTGATATCATGAAATTGGTAATCGCGCCAAATGTCCTCGCCCCGTGTCGCGTTTCAGGATGGTTAAGCCCGCAAACATATCGTCCTCTCCCACATCGATGGCCGACAACTTGTCTGATCGATGGTCGGAATGCGACATATATCGGCTGGATCGGACAGACAGTGCAAAGAGGAATAGGTAGATCGTCTAGAGAAAGGGACAAGCTGTCAACTCGACTCGCAGCATCATTGAGTTGTGACTGATCCATGGAGGCAGGGTTGTCCTCATCCTGTTCGCCTACCAAATCATCGTGGTCGGACCATAAGTATATGCTTTTAGATTCTATTCTACTCGGATCATTCACCTCGGTTGCGAATTAGTTCTGATTGACGAATCTCTTGCTCACCCTTAGAATTCAGTTTGAGGATTGCAGTTTTTGTTTGTTGTCCATTCACCTCGCATTCCGTCTGAGCGTGAACCTGCTTGTAGCTAAGATCACTTGGAAAGTCCAGCTGTCCACGCCTATCGTTAGTGCAACTGGGAGTTTCTGTTTGGTTCCCTTTTGAATGGCGTGAACATTACATCATTCCCTGTCAACAACTTATATCAGCTCAATACTGTCAGTCAGACCTCGCTCACCTGCATCGTTGCTGGCCATGAAGGGCAGCAACGCATTCGGGTGGGGAATCGCTTGTCCTAGCAGTACGTGTCCTCTTGTGGTCATTGAGGAAGAGCCAAGATCGTCTGGCGAAGGATTGACCCGCAAGCGTCATCCGTCACATAAGGTCCCCCAATGCATCCAGTTCGATGCGGACACGAAATTGACGTCGACATAATATATATATTTCCGGCCAAGATGTGTGGTAACAGGACAGTGAGATACGCGCGCATACGGAACACGTTTGGTCGGCGGAGGTGCTTGTAGTGGGAAAGATAGCTAGCGGGATTCATCGCATTTGGCCTTGTCATGCCTGTTTGGATGATGAGATACCATGTCATTTCGATTGTTCGAAGGGGTGTCTAGCAAGGGTTCCGCTTCGCATGCTTGGCGAGATTGTTGAGGAAGGTAATATCGGGAGCACAATGGATGCTGTGTTGGCTTCGGCAGTCGCGCGAAGCGCACTTGCTACGGCTTCTAGCGTCCTGCCTTTTTCCAGGTGTGCCGCAGGGATAAAGACCTTCCACTTGATAAGGGTGTCGTAGAAGTTCGATTCTTCCTGAGCTTAACTTATCTGGCAATAGGCCAGCTATTATGCCCACTCGCCTCCTCAAGAATACCGTGGTAATGTTCGCCCAGTCGATTCGCTTCCTCCGCATTGTTCTTGAGTTCAGCGGCGAGAAGTTGGCTGACCGCTTTCACCAAGCAAGCTCCCATAGCCGACAGCCACTTCTTGTCTTCCTTTGCACATTTTATCAAGAAGGTTACTTTCAAACGATCAAGACTGGGCCGGTGGAAATCATGAGCGGTTTGTAGGGAGGGCCAATTAAGGTAGAAGCCTGGAGGTGGATGAGGAAAGGGAGACGGTAAAGTACCTCCTCCAAGCCCGAAGTAGACCTTTCAGAAGGGAGCCTGGTGTTGCGTTTGGCAAACTGGACAATTACTTTGGGATTGATTGTTCAAAGAAGTAAGGTACGATTGTGTGAGAAGCGCCCTTTGCGCTACAGTGGGGAGACTCATGGCATGCTCTTCCTTGCTCAAGTGATCTCCAAAGCATTCTTCGGCTGGAAAGAACACAAAAAATTATTTCCATCCCGCAGACCGAGAATGTCTCTCCGCGCCGGCACTAGTGATGGGTGCATATACATGTCTGAACGATCTGATACGAAGCATCATCTCCTCGCCATTCTAGCCCTCGATTTTTGGCATGTCTATTAATCGGTTCCCATCCCGTTCTGAACTCTCCTAATCAACGATATCGTCTCATCTTTGCTGCCTAGACGTCGCTTCGATAGGTGCTCATCCCGGTCTCTTGATATCCTAACGTGATATCAGGAACCATGTTGATTGAACTCCACGATCCAGCTCGACGTTGTCCCCGTTCGGTTTCAATCAAGACACAACAAATGATAATATCTCCCTTTCTATATGATTAAGAAGAACAAGAAACCCTTTGAGAAACCCTCTGATATACATCAATCGGCCGCCTGCCCGCCCCTTCTATTCTTTGACTTGAAGGGTGAAAGGGGCAAGCGGCACATGAAGAAAGGCCGAATCAACGGACCAACGCGGATGACCGTGGCCTCGCCTGCCAGATCAGCTCGACCGTTGTAGTCTCGCCGACCCCAGTCCAGCCTGACCGGAAATTGTTTCGGCGGCGAGATCCAATTCGCCTGCTCACTCCAACTCTTCCGCCCGACCGTCCCCTAAGCCATCCTCTCCATCTCGTGTCTCCTCGATCCCCTCTACAGCTCCCGGCGCGTCCGCCTGTTCCACCTGCGCCTGCTGCTGCTGCTGCTGTTGCTGCTGCGTGAGGTCCGGCTCTTCTTGCTGTCGTTGTCGTTGGAACCGAGAGCCCGCTAGGGGTTTTCGCCGAATTTCTCGCTGATTTCGTTGTGACTTCATCCAAGCGCCCTGTGGCAAAGGATTGCAGGTGTCGGCGAGGTCGCGATCAGACACAGTAAAGGGACAGATGAGGACAGGAACATGGGTAGTACCGGCGAACAGAGATCAAACGGAAAAGAATACTCGAATCAGCTCGATTCGAGAACCTTGAGAGACGGCCTCGATGCGAATTCGACTCACATCCTTGGGCCGTTTTTGCTTTGCCCACTGCTCCTCCAACCTCTTCATCCTTTCCACCCGTTCCTCCTCCTCGCTCGTTCCACTACCTCCGACACCTTGCCCATCAAACACAGGTTTACCTACGTCAAACTCCGGTTCACCCGCGGCCGAGCTGGAGGGCGTCGTTTCGGGCTCTTCATAGCCGAGACCAGAGAGGGCTGAGAAGAAGATGATCACGCAGCTGTCGGGAGGGATGGGTTGAATAGGTGAGATAGGATCATGTTCGCCCAATGTCAGACCACTTCCATAGCTACTCACGTGAAGAATACCAACAAGAACGGCAGCTGTCCCCTCCTCACCGTCCTGATGACCCTCAAACCGAACGCCCTTGTGACTCGCTGAGGACCGGGAAGGATCCCCTGTTCGTGCTGCGCATGATAGCTAGGCGCCGATAACGGGTGCGACGAGGACGAGGAGGAACCCTGCGATTGCGCTTGAAGGAGATGATCGGGGACGTTCCCTCGATGCAGAGCGTTGACATAATCCGATTTGATCCCTTGGATGTTTCGGAGCGGGTTGTTATCGAGCACGTCTGGGGTCTGGGGATACTCGTTGGTCGGTCTCCGGTCGAGGTGCGAGTCGACCGAGAGGTTGGCGGTCGATGACGATGCCAGGGGAGGTGCGAGCGATTCACTCATGGCAGCTACGAATTACAGTGATCGAGGTGAGATGTATGGCTATGTGTTTCGTTCGAGGTCACAAACCCACCCGATCAACACCGACACATCGACCTCTATCCAATTGTTAGGAAGCTTAGCTTCGGAGGTAGAAGTGAGGGATGCTAAAGAGCTGGAAGCAGAAAAGCGGACATCAGCGCGTATTTCTACTTCCGAGACTGAATCTCGGAGGTAAATACACGGACATACGAGAGATATCCCGCCCGGGGCTCGGTCACATCCACCGAGCCTAGAGGGTTCAACAATCTCGTTGACCATATACTTACTCGTATACTTGTACAACTATACTACTACCGCACGGTTCTCATCGCCAGACTTGTCACAATCACTGTCGGATCCGATAGAGGAGTACATGGTCGCGATATCACGTTCACCATGTCGCTGAAAGTAAGCCCAAGACTGCATCGATCCTCTATCGCCCGAGCTGACCTACTTGCCATTGACTATCGCAGTACCTCCTTCCGGCCATTCAGTCACGTCCAGAAGCCATCAAGATCAGCGAAAATGAATTCGAGAAACTGCTTACGGATGTCATTTCCATCGGTCGGGTGAGCTGCTGTGTCCTGGTCGCTCCTCACGCATCCAGCTGTTGGAACGGGGTCGAACTGAAACTCGCAAATCGATCTCGTAGGAGAAAGTCCCCCCGCAAAAGGCTCATGACGAATTCTTGAGTGGCTGCGAACGGATGTTGACAGATATTACCAAAGCATACGTCAGTATCTCTTTCGCTACGCACGCTGCCCTTACGAGTAACCTATTATCAGGAGCTGATCCTCAGGAACCTATCTGCTACCTTCTACACTCAAATCGGATTGGCCCGCCATATGCATGAACCTGTGAACACTTGTATATGGGGACCACAGCCGATAGAAGCTGAACCGTTCATGAAACCCGTTACGAAAAAGATTGCTCCCGATTACGACAAAGGTTCGTCTTCCTCGAAACTCCGAGAACAAGGGATCGACTGATCGACCTTCTCTTCTCATCTCCTGCACTTGCGAATCATAGTCATCTCTGAACCCATGGATATTGGTACGATGCAAAAGAAGATCAGGGCCAGGGAATACCGAAACAAAGCACAATTCGCGAGGGACCTGACGTTGATCTGGGAGAACTGCTTGAAGTACAACGCCGACGTCAGTCCAGAATCCTTTTTCTACCGCAGCTGAGGATGGCTCGAGGCCGTCTCACATCAAGTCAAGCTGAAATGCAAACCCGGATTCTGTTGCACTACAGCCACATCCGGTCAGGAGTCATGCGACTTTCATGCAGCGGTTGGCGAACCATCATTTGAGGTACTTGCCGGACAAGAGCGATGTAGCGAACGCCCTCAATCCCGAGTATGGGATGGCTGCGAAGAAAGGGGCAGCCGGGAATGGGGATGCTGGTGCTGGAGGCTTGGGTGTCGGTGCTGCGGGGATAAATCGAGAGGCGGAAGGTGCAGGCGATTCGGCTGGAGGTGAGTAGGCTGATAAGTTTGTATCATGAGGTCGTGCTGACGAAATCTCAAATGCTGACGAACTCGCAGTCGACGGTATGGTAAGTCATATGCGCGAGCTTAACCCCCAGAGCGACAGACTAAATGAATTCTGACCCTACTTGCAATTAGACCGGCTTTCGTCCGCCAGCCATCTCGGTCGCCAAGACTCAAGCCATCTTGAGCGACGGCCAGTCATTGTTGAACAACCGTAAACGGCTCGGATCGACTTCGGTAACAGCGCTGCCGGAAGTTCCGAAACGAAGGAAGTTGGAGGCTCCCGCTTGGTTTCCCTCGGAAACGGTCACCTCTACCGATATAGGACAGGACGATGAAGCTTGGTGGGCCGAGCTTGCCCCCGTCGGCTCAGCCTTGCCCTCCATACCTGCGCCGGCATCTGCTATATCAGCATCGACATCATTAGCGGCTGCCGCGCAAGAACGTCCACCCCGCCCGAGCGAGTCCTTGTCACACCGGATAAGTCAGAACATCGCGCTCATGCAGGGGATGAGGGAGACGGCTTCGCTCTTGTCTGCACTTGCAAATGGGAACATCGAAGATCATCCTGCCGCTGAGAAGGATCTCAGGGACCATTCAATTAGGGTGAGAGAGTTCAAGCGGGCCAGGACGAGGTCGGAAAGGGTGGTAGATGAAGGGGTGGCTGCAAGCCAGTTGAGGTTGGCCACGGGAGTCATGTTGAGTCATGCTGGTTTCGAAGGCAAGTTCAGAGTTGCTTAGCCGTGATGGCACGTTCGAAGCTGATATCGTGTATCTGTCGGGTGACCGTGTGCTCAGGCTGCAACTCGATGGCTCTGGATTTCGTTAGCCGGATCGCCTCGGACTATTTGATGGGGCTCGGCAAGACGGCGAGATTGCTCGCCGACCGGGTCAGCCAGGTGGATCAGGTCTCTGCCTCGGTCAGTCCTGTTTGTCGAGCAAAGGTTTGTCTCGAACCACAACAGGGATCTGATCGAAAACTTTGTGTTATTCACGAATCGATAGAGCCTGATCGAAAAGGTGCTCGGGAACAATGGCAACGTGACAACGAGAGAACTAGACGATTATGTTCAGGACGACATCTTCAGGTATGGTGCCAAGTTGGACGACATGCACAAGAAGCTTCGGCAAGCCTTGGACGAGCAGGTAAGGGAGAACACGGATTCTGGGGCATACCCGGCTGCGAACTGAAAACTACTCGATGATCTACAGGTCGAACCGGATGAGGATGACGACGAGATTGGGGAGGATGAATTGATGTTGTGAGTTGATCTCCGAAGTCAACCCTCGAAGAGCTACTGTTTACGTGATTTTCGTTCTGCTCTTGTCGCAGCGGCGGGATGCCGGGGATGGGCGATATGGAGGACTTTCTGGGCTTGGGAGGGATGGGAGCGATCCCCAAGAAACTCTTACGGGACCGAAAATCGAAAGCCAAGTCCGAGCCGAAAGAGTGAGTAATATCGAGCTGTGTCAGAACCGCTACCTTGAGGTAACTAACGTCCTTTTTGCGCCCATATTAGACCCGAAGCGCCTCCCTTGGAATATCCGGGTCCACCACCATTCATCCCGCTTACACCACAAGATATCCCATTTCATATCGGAATCTTGCGGCCGTTCTACCTCGAAAAGGTCGCGCAAGCTCGTGCTCAAGCTCAAGCTACGGCCGAGAATGCCGAGACAGATGCAACTTTGGGTCAACCCGTGGTACCCGATCAGAACATGGACATAGACTCCTCATCAATCGCGCTGGCAGATCAAGAGTGGGATCCGACCATGACGCAGTTAGGCGCCTTCGGTCAGGTCATCGTCAGGAACGTCGGTGGAGGGGCAAAGAAAGTTCAGGACAAAAAGGAAGAAAGGAAAGCCAAACGGGAAAAGAAACGAGCTGCAGGGTGAGTCACGATGCTGTAAGGGAACGACCAGTCTAAAGATTACAGAATTGACCGCACTGCTGGCGATATAGGGCTGGATTAACTGGGGCACCAGAAGAGGCATTATCGCCTGACGCGGAAGCGTAAACTTGTATCACCTCAGCGTGTAACAATGCTACATAACAATCGCCTACAGAAGCATTGACAACTAAAGGTCCTTGCTGAAATGTTCTGGATAAAAGGCTGTCAGCATATCTGGGCGGCCTAAACATGTACTTTATCAGCAAAGGAAGGGATCGAAATGACTGACGTTCATCTGTGACGCGAGCATGAGTCAGGACGATGTTTGAGAGCGGCGCAGAGAGAATCACCTGCGGCGAACCCGTTAGTCTCGCGCGAGGGAATGTCAGTATCCTGGTCACTGTCATCGAGGAAGGTGAGATCGATAGCATTGATGGCGGTCTTGGTGCGACGGGTTGGTGG
The DNA here is from genome assembly GCF_021052385.1 of Filobasidium floriforme. Lineage (NCBI taxonomy): Eukaryota > Fungi > Basidiomycota > Tremellomycetes > Filobasidiales > Filobasidiaceae > Filobasidium > Filobasidium floriforme. The sequence continues at coordinate 469,587 of NW_025763637.1, read as the reverse complement.
CCGGAAACAACAGGGGAGAAACCAGAGCTTGAAGCTAAGCAAGATGCCAAACGCAATCTCGAACCTTTGCCCGGGCAAAGAAAAGGGCGAGTCAGGGTCGTTAAGGGATCCGAATCTAAAGCCGGCAGGGTGTAGGCCGGTACTGAGGAGTGGGTGCAGGCAGAGGAGGTACAGTTGGGGAGAGCACAGACGATTTTGATGGACTTGAGACCAGCTCGAGGTTTCTTTCGGGTCACAGCCGACTTAAGTCTCTTGACGTCTGATTATACAAGGCAGGAAGGGTTGTTCATTACAAGAACATGAAAGCGGTATGTACATGAACAACCTTCTAAATTTGCCAAATAAGCATTTCAAGTGGACCCCTCTCTTCTACAACGTTGTCCACAACCAGCTTCTGAATCCATGGTTCAACCATTTGACAGCACAAGAGCTCGCATGTTCGACAAGACCTACCCTACTTGTTCTGACATTGTACAAGTAGAACCTTCCAACTTCCTACTTGGAGATTTACCCATGCAGCAAGCTTCTTTTCTGTGATGAACGGTAAAGCAGGTTGACAGCAAGACCAAATCTATAAGCCCCCAACTGACTCTCGCTGTTGTACCCTATCGTCTCAGATATGGTTCAAGACACAGTCTGCGCCTCACAATGCGCTCGATCTCGGAAGCGACATCGTCCAACTGCCTAGGCGGAACCGACCACGGAACGGAAAGCCTCCTCTGTCCGAGTCAAACAAGCGCGGGATCACCTCATCCCCCCGTTCATGGCGTGCTTTCGTACGACACCCATTCCTGCCGAACCTGACTCGATCAAGAAGAAGTCACAGACGTCCGAAAGAAACATTCATATAATAGATAGAGAGAACCCCGGAAACGGGTCGACCCGAAAGCCGAGACCGTCCGTCTACCAAACAAGACGAAACAAAAGAACAAATACTAGACTAGATAGAAACAGGGACAAATGCGCGCGAGGATGACCTCTTTTTTCTTCTTCCAACTACTATAGAAACAGGAAAGGATGTCGACGACGAAAGACAAGAATGGGAAAGACGGGAAGAGAGGGAGAAATTGTCCGTAATTTTTTTGTGGGTTTTATAGTGTTTTTCTGGTTGGACGTCAATCTTCCTTTTCCGCGGGCGAAAAGACGATGGACGTGCCATGAGCGCGAAGAAAACCGAGAACGAGATTGTTGCTGATAGACTGCTTTCTTTGCTCCTTCCGATATGAGGAGCAAGGAGGTCGACCCTCCTTCGCTGCGTAGCGAACGATGGTCTAACCCCCATGGGTTCGGGCGCATCCCGCGCCCTTTTTTGGGGATCGGTTCCGGTAGCGACATTCGCGAGCAGAAGATCGCTTACGGTAACCGCCTAGGTATGTGTTGATCGATGATATCCTGGTTGATATTCTTGTTGTTGTTGATGATGTAGATGAAGATGGTCGGATGACCCCTTATCCCGCGGGACAACCAGATCACTCGTCGAGATCCATGGGAGCGGGAATGATGGCGCCGACGTCCTCGAGAACGTGTTCCAAGCCGATCGCCTTGAGCTTGGCCTGGACCTCTTCGGCCCAAGACCTCCAGCCTCGACACTCGTCCTTCAACCCGTTCTGATAGTCGGCCTTTCGCTTCCTACTCTCCCTGGCGGCGACACAGTTCCTCCTTCGCTTCTCCTCGATCTCGTCCAAAAGACCCTGTTGGACGTCCTCGCCCATGCTCTCGGGCAGGACGGCATCCCCCGTGACGTCAGACTGAAGCTTGAGCTTCTTCTGGAACCCGGCGGGGATGAGCTTTCGGGTCGTAGATCCCGGCGCAGCGTAGGTCTTGGTCATCGTCGGAGCGTCGGCGTCGAGGAGCGGTCGGCTAGACTTCCTCGTCCCCGTAGGTCCGGCATAAGGCTTCTTCTTGGTCTTGTTGTTGGACCCGGTCAAGCTGGGTTTCCTCGATTTGCCGGATTGGGCGTCTCGAGAAAAGTCCTGCTCTACCTCGATGAGCGGCGAGGGGGGCGAGCTCGACTGCCCGTCCGACGTCTTCCTGGTCATGTGAGGAGGAATGGCCGAGGGGGTCGGCAGGAACAGGTTCCTAGGGGAAGCCGTCTGGGAGATGGGTTCCGACAGGTTGCCGTAGTGACCGCCGGCATAGTTCGCGGCGAACATGTCGAGCGTGGCATCTTGGGGCGAGACGGTCCCTGCCAACCTCATGGCGTGCGAGGGAGAGAGCGGACCAAAGTCGTCTCCGCCTCCGGTAGTCGTCGCGGTGGCCTTTTCCGACTGAGCCTGTGCAGCAGCGCCCGAAGGCATGCCTCCGAATAGCGGAAGACTGAACATGCCCTGCTCAGTCAAGGCCGACCCGTCGACATCGTCAAAGGCCGGTTCGGATCCGAAAGAATCGAACCTACCAAGAGCGGTCGTCGGGGCCGACATCGCCGGCTTGGTGGTACCGGCAACTCCGGTCTGGTCTGGGAACATCTGCCCCAAGACCATATCCGGAGAAGCCTGCTCGATGTCCTCAAAGTCCGAGCACAGCTGAGTCTGGGTCGACCAAGGCACGACGGCCGGGGTGGAGAAGGACGTGTAGAGCGAAGTCACGGCCGAGGCCAGGGCGGCCTGGCTGAACTCGCCGTTGGCGTCTCCCAACAGGGCGCGCAAGTCGAACGATTCGTCGACCGGGGCCGGAGCCGGGGGAGCGACGTCTGGCTCTTCCTGCGCGTTTCCAAAGTTGAAGAAGGCTGAATAGTCTGCAGAGACGTGCGCGAAAGGTCAGCCAGCGTTCCCAGGCCCGTTCGAATCTATCCGCCGACCGCGACTAGACTCACCTTCCATCTTTCCTTCTCCTCCGAGGATCATCTGATCTTTGTTCATCTTGTTATCATCATCATTTCGAACATCAACACTGGTCATCCCGAACAACCCTTGCCCTTCCCCATCGTTCCTCATCTCGGCGAGCTCGAAAGCAGCAGCCGCAATCTCGTTGGCGTTCTCTAGCGTCATGACGCTGTTCATCGTCGTCATCCTGGTCGTCCCGTCCATTCGTTCCTGTTCATCACGGACGACGTTCTCATCCTGTCCCTTTTGTGGTTGGAGGTACGCTCCACCCCCTAATCCTCCCTCGGGAGCAAAAGGGGCGAGCGGGAAAGAGTCGAACAGTTGTTCAAAGTCCATCCTTTTCGTTCGCTGTTGTTGGTGATCCTGTCTGATCGGGTGTTTGTCTTTTGGGTTCGAGTTTGAAGTCGGTAGGTCTGGTTTTCGACCGAGAATCGGGGGAGGAGGGAGGACGGAAGGCAAGAGGCTGGCTGGTTTGGCGATGCCGAGCAGTCGAGAGGAAGAGTCTGGGAATCTACTTGTTTTTGCTGTTGTTGTTGTTGTTGGGTTTTGGTGTTTTGGAATTCGAGTTGGGAAACCATCTTGAAGGTTGACGTCACGAGCCGAAGCTAGGAAAGGTTGTGTGAGAGGGGTGTTGTGGTGGGTGGGGTAAAGGGTTTTAAAATCCGTTCCGAGGTAGTCCAAAGACAGGAGCTGGTTTAGAGTATATTTGGAGGCATGTTGGGGGTTTGTGTTGCGAGAGTCCTGGTGGGGCTCGTTGTGTTCTGGGGCGCGGGTGCCGCTGCTTAGCAGGTGAAGGCTGTCATGATGAGAGCGAGCGTGTTGTGTTTATCAATAATGTTGGCGTAGACGTTGGTATGATCGCAGGTGATATCGAGGTTGTTTGTATCGTTGACGATGATGATGATGATGGTTGAAGAAGGGAAGAGGTCGAAAGGGAAAAGGCGACGCACGAGTTGGCGAGCGAGCGAGCGAGCGAATTGGATCAAAGTTGAATCAGCTTCCGCGCGTGAGAGAGAGATAAGAGTCTTGAGATCACGACGCGTGAGAAGTTCTCACGCGTTTGACCCAAAGTGGTAATTCTCGTCGGTGGGGTTTCAAAGGAACGCCCTTGCTTTCGATCTCTCGTCTCGTCGACCTCGGAACAGAGAAAATCCAAACCAGAAACTCACAAGCCATCTCCTGTAGTTTGTATCGGACAATGTGCGTCTGCGGTTCCTGCTGTGTTTGGGTGAAAGACATTGCTACTGTCGAATAGCGCGCTAAAGGTCCGTGTCTCTTGTCGGTCTTTCTGGTGCTGATTCTGTTGAATGTAAGCGTTGGGAGGATCCGGAACTGAAAGGTAATCTGGAGTCCTGAAGTTTGGGAGAATTGGGATGGGCTAGCTTGGGGTAAGGGGCGAGCAGGGGAAGACGTCGCCCGGAGAAAGAAAGGTGGTGGTCGAGGGGGACGAAGGGAAACGAACGCCGGAGAGACTCCGAAAGGTGAAGACGAGAGAGCTCGCTCAGATGATAGTCTGGGCTGCAACGGGGAAGAGGCCGGGAAGGATCGGTCGATACGGATTCAAGTCAAGAAAGACGTTGGAATGAAAGAGTAAAGAAGAAGGAGTCGTTTGTTGCGTGGTTTCAACCTTATGGGAAGGGGGGGGGGGGAGGGGGGGGTCGCAAGTGTCAAGTTCGGCGTTGGCCGATCGGCTCCGAATCAATGGAAGCCTCTGACTCGACGGCGATATTTGTGCGTGATTGGGTAATCTCATGACGATGACAGAGCATGATAGACCGCAGTTACGTGTCTGATACTGCTCGAGGGGAATCTGCACCAGCCGCGAATGAAGAGAGCCCCTGAAAGCATGATGATATATATGTAATGCCTCGTGCCTCGTCAGACAGTGTTGCCATACAATGCTGCCGGCGTGATGAAGATCGTCCTATCTCCTGGCCCATCTCTCTGCTCCCTCTTGACGGCTTATCAGAACCCAGCGGCTTCGCCCGGCTTCGAGATGACTGTAGGGACCGATGACGGCTAATCGAACAGATCGTTGTCAGCTTGACTATTGCGGTCCCCCCCTCTGTGCTTTTACACGACGACTACGTACTGGAATGAAACCGACCTCCGAACAGATCGCCGTGATAAGCGCTGCTGGTGTGAGGTCATACAAGAGGTGAATCGGGGTGAGATGTGTTGGGATGTCGCCTTCTTCCTGTGCCAATAGGGACGAAGCGTCGCCTACAATCGCAACAAATATGTGTCAGCTGGAAGACCATAAGCGCAACGCTGGCAGTCGACAATTCGCGCAGCTTACCTAGCTCGTTACCCGTCACGGCGTCCAGCAGAACCCTCTCCCCGAACTTGTATGTCTCGCACGCCGCGACAACCGGAATCCTGTTCTCCTTGGCCAACATGGCCACTGCTGCTGTACCCGCTCGAGAGTACAGGCTTCCGTCGGAGAACAAGGCGGCCGTACCTAGAAGAACGAGCGAGGCACGAGGGATGATGCTGGCGAGCGAAGAGAGGAGAGTATAGCTGCAGGGGATCGAGTGGGTCGTCAGGGTTCGTAGCAGTGCTTTGCCTGTGGTCGGGGCGGACGGGCGAAAGGTCAGCGGATGTCATTCGGGAGATCTTTCGCAGAGCCCTCGAATGTACCTTCCAGCAGCGGCCCCGAATCGACAACAACGACGTGGAAGCTTGCCTCCTCGTCTTCCTCCTTCATCTGCTTCCAGGCCTCCAAGAGAACCTGCTCGACCAGTGACGACCTAGCATACGTGACGATCGTATCCCCGTCCCTAATCTTTTCCGTTGCAAACGAGCAGATGACCTCGCCAGCGAGTTCGATCCGTTCTTTTAGGTAATTGTCGATGGCTTCGACGATCAGTCGTTTTTGCTATCGACACGAAAGCGTTCAAAACGATCAGCATGTCGTGTCCGTTGAGAGTTGTAGCAATTAGGACGACCCACCTCGCTCTCATCCCTTATCGACTCGTCCGTTCCGACCCTATTGATTTCTGCCTTTAACCACCTGATCACGTTCCCACCAGCGACCCCCTTTGGCCTACATCCATCTAAGAACCCGATCATCGGACTCAGATGAGCGGGCAAGACCCTGTGCATCTCTCTTGGTGGCCACGAATGGTCGAGAATAACTTGACGGAAAGTCAAGAGGAGCGCCGTGGTCCGGGCATTGGTGCCCCGTAGAGGAGGGCTTTGGGGTTGGAAAGCCGGAGCAGAGGTTGTCCAGGTGGAAGGAGTGGAGAGGAGGAGTCCCAGACGGTAGACGAGCGGGTGGAGGTGTTTGTGAGACGAGGTTGATGGGATCGCGCTGGGCGGACGGGAAGAGGGAAGATGGGAGAACAAGAGGGTCGAGACGGCCGCGATCGAGGTCGCTCCCGTAGCCACCGTCGTCCCAGCTACCACGCCTGCAGCCGGATCTCCTCTAGCAATTCCTGCTGCTGTCGAGGTACCATCCTGACCAGTTCGATCTGCCTTGCTAGACTCTTTGCCCTTGCCATCCTTCCCGACCGCTCCTCCAGATGGTGCCCCCGGTCCAGCTGCAGGCGGTCCACCAGCCCCTCCTCGAGCGGCGACCGCTGCAGCTCGTTTCGCCTTCTTCTCCTCCTTGGCCGACTTTCCTCCCGCCGCCTCTTTGCCTTCCTTGTTCTTTCCCTGAGCTGCTGTTGACGTTGCTGCTGGTGTTTGCGAGGTGGAAGGAGCTTGTTGTGTTTGTTTCTGCTTCTCGCCCGGTTGTTTCGAGCTGGATGCGGTCGGTTGTGTCGATGTCGACGATGATGCGGTCTGCGGGGTGATGGGTTCCGGCATGATACAGATGGATAATTCCTGCCAGATGTTTGTTGTCTGGAAGCTGTTGAGATACACTGACCCCCGTCTCATAAACACATCAGTCCAGATCGTAACCTCGCTGATCGTCATAGCAGTTGTACCCCCCTGCCTCGACATTCTCGTAAGCGCGCATCCCCCCCTGACTCGACGCGCTTCTACGCTTATCGACCTCGAATCGATCAGGAATGCCACCGAGCGCATGCCGGCAAGGGCGATTGATTCTCTTTGAAACGTCGAACCTGTCGGATCTCGCACGTTTCAGGAGGGACGAGCGCCTTCTATCGAACGAAGACCCGGCAATCATGTTGTAGCAAAAGCATGAAAAGGGTACCGGTGTCGTCGCCTTTGCCCCACATGAATCGTCATGGACTGCTTAGATCCGCCGACCGTTCGCGTATTATATTGTCAGACGAAGAACGAGGGATGGCTCTTCCGAATGGCTTCCGATCGAGACGATGGTGATGTGGAATCTCCCTCGAATCTCCTCAAGTCTTCCAAGTCTTCTTGTCGATACTTGAGGTTTTTGATATACTCGAGCCTTGCTGAAATTTGATGGGTCCCAAGTCGCCGCCATCAAATCCTTGGAACAGTTGGACCTGTTGGCTCGGTTGTTGCAGCTCATGCTGTTGCTACTGAGGGATGTGTTGCAGGTCCACGATGCTTTGAAGTAGGCGGGTGGTCCAAAGGTTCGCTTGACTTTGTTCAGCGTTTGCTTGAGCTGGCAACCAATAGTGCCGCACCTGAAGTCTTCATTGGAACTTCAACATGACCTTCATAATACAACGGCAAGCTTAAACTCGACGGACATCATGAGAATACGGTGCATACTCATCGCCGATGATACGTCGTTTCACGTCGAAGCTACCCGGGAACTCCGATCTCATCCCCTTGCCACTCCGGTCTTCACTTGGGTCGTATTCTGCCCCAAATCGTTAATCCTGTCCAATATCCTCTTTCACGCCGATAAATGATTCGAGTCATCCAAGTAAATTTGGCAGAGGGTAGTACATGCGACGACGTGCCTCCCTGTACACGGCGCAAAGCTTTCGACATCGGGACCTCGCAAGCCACGCGCAGCGACCTGAAACGGCAAACAGCAGTACAAGAACACAGCCAGATACCCCGAATCCGGACGGTACGACTGCAGCGCAAAGACCCCTTCACCCGGAGGACACGAGCGCAGGAACGGATACGGCCGTCCCGTCCGTCTCAACACATACGCGCATATCCCACCCTTACCTTGTCTGGCCCCTTGTCGTGGACTCTTTCGGAGAAACCCCCGAGGCCCTTGGTGAGAAGACAAGCTTGGCTCGCTTGGCCTTTTGTTGCACTTGTCACCTGATCATATGACCCGGACGATCCGTACCACTAGAACGAAATATTCTGTATGTCGAGGGAGAACAGAATAGGGGGAGGATGATTTCTCTCCTGCTGGGCGAGAAGAGTGAGCAACATAGGTTAAGGATACATTGTACGGTGTTTCACATCGAGTCGGACGCGATTTCTCGTTTCCCGGTCGAGGGAGAGACCGCTAGAGATGGTAGAGCGAGGGGCAAGCTTGGATCCCGGCGAACCTTTGAGACAGGCGTAGACTTAGAAGGAGTTTGACCAGCTTCGCTTTGTACTGTCAGGCAGCTGGCCGCTAGAGGTGAAACAGACGCGATGAATGGCAATAAGCGGCCGATGGAAATGGGTGGTGATCCCACGGGATGATCGATGACGACGGCGGAGGCGGGGGTCGATGATGGGATCGCTTTTTGATCGCCGAGCGCGACGCCACAGCCCAAGAGAGCCGAACGCGCGAGACGGAGATGGCCGAAGTGAGAAGTGAAAGAGATGAAATGAAATGCCAGCGGGTTTTGCGCTTTTCCCTCGTTCAATTGACGATGAAGAAGGAATCGACCTAGCTGGCATCAGAAAGATAGCAAGTTCGACTCTGTCGTGTATGAGTTTGTATGTCGAGATTCATCATACCCGTGCTGTCGTCGTACAAGACTTGCCCTCTCGATCGTGGTCGGGTACTTGCCGGGTTTATTATCGAATTCAAAGACGATGCCGAGCCCAACCCACCCACCCTCTCGCCCTCGGTCGGTCCGGCGGGCGACGCGGGCGAGCGAGCGGCCAACCAACCAACCACAGGCGACACCGAGCGAGCAGGCCAGGGGGGGGATGACGATCTCGTGTATCCCTGCTGCCTCTTGACAACCAATATGCCCCGGACCTCGACCTTCTTCGTATTCTAGTACTACTGGCAACTCTGTTATATTGCTCCTGGTAATCTCCGGTGCTTCAAATCTCGACGTTGCGGTCGAACCACGTAAACCCTCTCTCCCCGGACTCCACCCGACTCACCGCCGGCTTTAGTCAGCGCACCACCTCGCTCGGCAGCACGCTCCTAGCTCGTTGCGTTGGGTCGACTCTTCGAGAATTTGAACTACCACCCTACCTATTACTTGACCTCATCACCCTTGAGGGTAAAGACACCTCTACCTATACCCAGATCGTGGTGTAAATACAAGCCGCTCAATCCAAATCGTTCGTCGATCGAACACCTCGCCATCACCCACGTCGTCTCTGTAACCGAGGACGTTCGACTCGCGTTTCAACTCTCCAAGAAAGGGTCGCTTCCTTCAAAGAATCGGACTTTGGAAAGCGATCTACTTAGCTACTTACCTGGATCAATCGTCCAGCGAGCTTCTTCATCCTCGTTAAACGTCACGTCAAGACCGGACCGGATCTTCGTTCGAAGATCATAATCTAATATCAGCCTCCGACCTATCACGCTGCACCTAAACCCCACCTTGTCGACCTTGACATTATCAGCTACAAACCAACTTTCACCGCAATTTCGATCCCATCGCCATGCTCTCCGCACACCCACCCGTCCCGCTCGAATCCATACAATTCGTTCAAGACCCCAACGGCACCGGACGTCGACTCTCCCTGACGACAGCCACGGGCCACGTCCTCCAGACTCAACGTGGAGTAGCGGGTACGCCGGGCACTTTGAGCCCCTTGCCCGGGACCCCCGAAGATACCTCCCCGGAACATACGAGCAGTGAGCATGAACATAGCGAACCGGGGACTCCGGGAGGTGAGACGACCAGGAGCGGTCAGAGTACGCCGGATTTCGGTGGGTTGGGGCAGGGGACGCAGTTGGAAGAGAAGGATTTCGAGGAACATGCGAGGGGAAGGAGCGTGAGTTTCGGCGTGTATACGGGCGAGGGTCCTCATGAAAGAGAGGCACGGTCCCGGGGTGATTGGCTCACATATGGATGTTGTCTCTCTCTACTCGTTACTGCTGCCTCCCTCGGACCGCGTTCGATGGGATTAGGACTCGCATTTGCCTTCTCGGCTGAGGGAAATGTCGATTGCGGACGACGATCACACCGACAACCATGACCACCATTCCGAGCAGAGTCCAGCTCGACCGGCGTCAAATACTGCAGCGTCAGTGTTTGGTCGCAGACACTTGCCAGCAGGTCTACAGATCACCCCGGCCTCGCCTTCAGGTTCAGCCAGGGGGATGGGTTCGCCATCTCGAAAAGCGTCCTCGGGATCGACCATGACGATGGATCAAGGGCACCCACACACCTCGCACACGGCCGCCTCGACACCAGGACATTCCCCACCAGCTTCTGCACATGCGACCAGGCATGCAAAGCATCATACTGGACCTCTGCACGACTTGAAACGGTTCCTGAACCATCACATTGGGCATCACGGGGATAGACCTTCGGGCAGTCGGAGTGGGAGTTTCTTCCACCGGGATCGAGGCCAGAGCGGGAGTGAGACCCCGGCGATCCATCCGGCCGTGCTCGCTGTCGCTAGGGACGGGATGGCTACCCCGGGAGGCGGGATGAGCGGGGTCCAGACGCCCGGATCGCAGCTGCGTGGAGGCGATTTCTTCACCCTCGCTGGTGCCGGTAGTGGAAACGGGACTGGTTCCATGACGGGAGCGACGAATACCCCGGGCAACGGAACGCCCGTTTCACAGTCGACGACTACGGTTGACAGCCTTGGAGGATTCGGATCGGTCGTCGCGAGTCCTACCCAGACGTCCGTCGGTTTGCCTCCTAGTTCGCCGAGTCCCGTTCACCAGCAGGGCAACCAGCAACAGCAGCAACAACAACAACAACAACAACAACAACAGCACAACGGCCACTCGTACTCGGTCAAGGATCATGCGAGACCCGGCAACCTGCCCAAGACGCGCGACAACCACTCGACACACACGAACAACCTCGTCGGGTTCCTCAAGCACCATAACCGGGATCACGACAAGAGTTCGTCCTCGCTCGCTTCCTTCTTTGGCGGCAGCTCGGCCGACAAGGAGGAAAAAGCCAGGCTCAAGGAGGAGAAGAAACGTCACGAGCGAGAGGCCAAGGAGCGAGAACACCAGGCCAAGCTGGAAAAGGAGCGGGAACGAGCGGCGGCCAAAGCGGAACGCGAAAAGGAAAAGAGCGCTCACAGCACGCCCTTGCAAACGCCCGTTCCATCCAGAGGCGCATCGACCATGGTCAGCCCGTCGATTGCCCCCACGGCAACTCCCAGTGGTGCGGTCACGCCCATCGGACCCGGTCATTTCCCCGAGCCTAGCGCGCTCGAAGCTACTCAGGCTCACATGAGCAAAAAGTACGGCAAGTGGGGTCGCGTACTGGGCAGCGGGGCGGGAGGCACCGTCCGACTCGTCAAGGCGAGCAGCAAGACGGGTGGGACGACCTATGCCGTCAAGGAGTTCAGACCTAAACGGGCCGGAGAGGACGCCAAGGATTATCAGAGAAAGGTCATGGCCGAGTTTTGCGTGGGGGTCACGTTGAAACACGTCAATGTAATCGAGACGGTCGACATTCTCAATGATCATGGTCATTTCTTCGAGGTGAGTTTGGGCGTTTAGCGTCGCTCTACGTTCGTAGCCCCATCGCTGACGTCGTTTGCACGTCTCACCTTATGCTCTCTGGCAGATCATGGAGTACGCGCCATACGACTTGTTCTCGGTCGTCATGTCGGGCAAGATGTCGAGGCCGGAAATGTACTGCGTCTTCCGACAGATTATCGACGGGGTTGATTACCTGCACAAGATGGGTCTCGCACATCGGGATCTCAAGCTCGACAATTGTGTCATGACGCCAGACAATATCGTCAAACTCATCGATTTCGGAACTGCTACCGTCTTCTATTACCCTGGCAAGCACAACATCCCGGCTTCGGGCATCGTCGGATCAGATCCCTACCTCGCCCCTGAAGTGCTCAGCAAAGATCACTACGACCCCCGCTTGACCGACGTTTGGTCGGTAGCGATGATCTTCATGTGCATGGTACTCCGAAGGTTCCCCTGGAAGCTCCCGGACACCAAGACGGACGCTAGCTTCCGGTTGTACTGTAACACGCATCCGGACCTCTGCAAGAAGCCTGCTCGCTCTGCAACAATGTCAAGAAGCGCGTCGGTGGCCCCTAACGGTGCCATAAGGGATTCGGACACTGCCTCGATCACCCCTACCCTCAACAACGAAACTGAAAACGGCGCCGTAGACAAGCAGCGAATCAAACAGTCGCTACAGGTCACCAAGCTCAGCGAAGACACAGCCGATTCTGCTTCATCTGCCTGCTCGATCGCTGAACCGCTGCAGCTCTCCGAGTCGCCAGAGGCCGAGATGGACCGCAGCGTGCTGCAATTGGCTCGACCGGGAGACTCGACAGCCAGCTTGCCTCCCACAAGACTCAACACGGAAAATGACGGCGCTGCGCCGACGCAAAATGGTGATCATTTGCATCCAGACGAGGCTCGCTGGAACCGACCGCGAGCGGCAACGGCCTCGTATCAGGACCAATCTTTGCCGACCACGCCTAGTCGACAACCCCACTCTTCAGCACCCGTACCTCCGCCATCTCGCCCGCGTTCAGACTCTGCGGCGACTTTCAATGCCGGCGGAGCCGATTCCATCTTCCGGCTCTTGCCTCGAGAATGTCGTCCGGCCCTCACGCGAATGCTCTCCGTCGAGCCGACTATACGGTGTACACTTTCAGAACTGTTGCGCGGGAGGGGAAAAGACGGATTGCATTGCGAATGTGGAGCCGACGGTTGTGGTGGGGAGTTCTACACGCCAGCGATACAAAGGCAAATCGAAGAGGTTGGCGATGAGGATCACGGAGACGAATGGCTCCAGAGCATTGCCTGCTGTTCACATCCTGGCGGCGCCAGAGACCACCATCAGCATATCAAGGTTCAGCCAGAAGAGGGGAAAATCAAGAAGAAGTTGTTCCACTGAGCGGGATCACTACCCAGATTGAAGGGGTGATTACAGGAATTCGAGAGCTATTTGTATCATTATAGGAGCATGAAAAGCCTTCAAAATTGTATGCGACAAGCACGATTGAATAAGTCTAGTCCAATGTCCGGGTCTGCTGTGACTGGACTACAAGCAATCATCAACGGCTCTCTTGTAGCATCGGCAGTCGGTACCGTTCAATCACATCAAGGAAGCCCGATTCCCGATACCTGAGGCCACCTCGCCGTTCGGGAGTGGACCCGTGCTACCGCCCACAAATTTGCGATAGCTATGACACGATGTACCAAAGTTTCAGGCAACAGGGTCTGAACAATGACCGAAGACTCCACTCACATCGTGTCTAAGCGTGATCTTTCAGCCTCGGGCAACGACGGTCTGGTCTTTCCCAGGGAGCGCTGCAAATGGGCGTCCTTGATATATGGCTACGCAAAAGTAGGATCTGAGCTACTTGACCTGTATGTATCCCATCGTTATCACCGACCTTTTCTCGGCGTTGACTCGGCGAGCTTGCCTTGGTTGTTCTCTCTCTTCTGTCACCGAGGACCAATTCAACCTGTTACTCGCGGTCAGCACCTGGACTGAGCCACACACGAAGCCGCCCTATTTACCTGCTTGAGTAAGTCCGACTTCTGACTGACGTTCATCGACCTCTCCTTGTCTTGCCACAGCCTCAGCTGGGCTGGACTCAGATTAGCGGCACCTGTCGTTGATCGCGGGTCGCCGTCGGGCATGTCGAGTACATCGTGAATCGCTTCCAACTGAGCGTTTGAGATGAGCGATTGCAGATCCGCGCCCGAGAACCCGGCGGTTTTTGCTGCCAGCCGAGACAGGTCGAATTCCGAGCCTAGCTGCAGCTTTCGTGTGAGAGCTTGGAGGATCTGGATCGAGCTTTGTTTAGCAATGCAATCACTTTCACCTTGCTGTAGGAGTGAGCTCACGTCTAGCCTCTCTTCTTCGTCCGGCATATTGCAAAGCAGGCTTTTGTCCAGTCGTCCTGGCCTAAGAAGGGCCCCGTCAATCAGGTCCGGGCGACTACATGTCACAAGGTTTCGAGAGTTGAGTACCACATAGCAGAGACAGCAGGATTGTTTCTGCGCTCACCTGGTCGCTGCCAGGACGTATACCCCGTCTAAACCCTCGGCACCGTCCATCTCCGTCAGGAGCTGATTCACAATCCTGTCGGTAACCCCAGTGCTATCGTGACCTCTGCGACCCCACAAACAAATCCGTATGAAGAAGAGTTCGATATAGATTCAAGCGAGATGACTCACCGCTTCGGTGCAAGCGAGTCGAACTCATCGAAAAACAGTACACACGGCTTTGCTGCTACAGCTCGAGCGAAGATATCACGGACCTGCAAGGTGGAAGTCAGCTAGGGCACTATTTGCGCATCAAAGAGACAGCTGCTAACCGATTTTTCACTAGCTCCGATATACTTGTTCAATAGTTCCGGTCCTTTGACACTGATAAAATGAAGCCCACATTCTTTCGCAACAGCCGAAGCCAAAAGAGTTTTGCCGCAGCCTGGATAGCCGTAAAGCAACAAGCTACATCCAGTATGTTCAGCACCCTGCGCACTTGAGGATTTCAATATCACTCACCCGGAACGCAATCTGAGCGGACATTTTGCAAATATCGCTCCATATTTCGTCGGCCATTCTAACGTTTCGCGTAAAACGCGTCTCGTTTCGTGTAGGCCTTGTGAGATCCCTCCAATTAGCGGTAATTGGGCAAGCTTTGTCCTTTAGCACGTACCTCCGATATCCGACCAAGCGATCTGTGAGCTCTGAAGTTTGACGTCACGTAAAGAACGGGGTTTGCACTCCTGGGCTGCCTTGGCAAAATCGTCTTGAACCAGGCGTCTCTGTGTTCGCAAGTCCTGATAAGCGAGGTTACCGACCAGCAGGCTTATCAACGGAACCACTTACCTCCTCAGAGCCTTCCATCATCCTGATCAACATATTTTGCATTGCGTTATCCACCAGATCCCGGATGTCTGCAGGCGTATAACCTTCCGCCAGATAGGAAAGTGACACGAAATCCAAGCTTGCTTTCTCCTGCGGAATTGAGCTTGCTGTACCAGCAGATCCAGCTGTTCGTGCACGGACAATACTCTCAAAGATCTGAGAGAGTGACATTGCATCAAGCGGTCGTCGAGCATGAAAATCGCGCCGAAGCTTACCTTTTGCCTCGCAATTGCATCGAGAGACTTGACCTCTACAGTCTGACCGAATGCGTGCATCGTTCGCAACAGCGGATGAAGGTCCATCACAGAAGTAGCTGTTACGAGAACAGATACACCTCGTCCGGCCAACTCGCGAAGAACATATAGAGCCTGCTCTGCAGTCGCACGAGTATGCGTGTTGTCATCTTGCTATACGGCGGGTGTGGCATCAGCTTGCTGTACAACGTCCAGGTCGCAAATACCCTTACCTCTGTTTCTGCCTTGACCACGGAGTGGAGGTCGTCAAATATCACTAGGGTGGAAACGGCAGTACCAAGGGCGAGCCATCCATCCAGCACTTCTCTCATGCCCTTGAGAGTTCCGGGTATGTTGGCTGCCTTACAATCGACATAGTGTGTCTCTATATCGAAGATTCAGGATTGGTGTTTCATCGACGGAACTTTCCGATCAAGGCACACTCACTAAGTGTGGTATCTTTGTTGACCTCCATGCGCCGGGCGATCTCCCGAGCGATTGTTGTTTTCCCTATGCCGTTACCAGCCGTCAAGAGGAGAGCCTTACCTATTAAAGGTATACATGACGGTAAGAAAACCAGGCCGTTGTTTCCTGCCTGTTACTCGAAGTTTAGACTTACCATTTTTTGAGTATCTTGAACATGTCATGTAATCCTCGCATCTAGCGACGATATCACCGACGCCGGCTAGTGTTTGGCTTGCCCGGCCCAGTGCTTGCTGTTGCTTCACGAGTGAGTCGATGTTGACCAGAGTTCCCATCCGTTTGCGGGAAGAGATCTTTTCTCTGGGGATATCAGGCGATATCAAGCTACAACAAGAGCAATCCGATCAGCACGGGTTAACGGGACGCCAAAGACCCTTCGGCCCCAATAATAAACTCGCACAGGTTGGGTACTCACCAGATCTTGTCCCAATCTTCTATTCGCCATGCGGAGTCGACATCGCCTTCGCTTCCCCATATCGGCCAGAGAAAGACCTGATCCACTGGCATACCTTCAAGAGCCCGCATGACGGCTTTCCGATTCTTCCTAATGGGTCGAGGTTCAGGCGGTTCCCCTTCGTCGGTCTCTGCATCTCGTGGTAATTCGACTATTGGCCGAGGGCTCGCAACGGCTTCTACCAATATCCGGTCGCCTGTACTCTTGGCTCTAGTTTTCCGTTCGAATCTCCTGAGTGTCTTCTTGTTGGCCCAAATCATCCAACGACGCTCATCGCCGAGACCTGATCCGCTTGGACCATTCTGATCGGCTTGAAGTTCGCCTTCCAGCGCCCGGAGACAATCGTCCCACTGGCAGAAGATGGCAGGCGGAATGCTTCTAAGGTGCATCGACGGGAGGGTTTCGACCGTCGTTGGAGGATCTTTGGCTGTGTCCGTCAGCCACGGATAGGATTTGGGCGAAGCCGTCGTCGAAGTCGATACAGAAGGCTCTGCGGTATCTGTTGCCTGTTTGATGCTAGCCAGCGGCTTCTTGTCATCTTTCGTCCCAGTGCTCGATTTCTGCGCTTGCACCTGTTCGTCGGACTGGCCAGATTTGGGTGCCTTCCCCCCATTCGGCTTGGATTTGTGTCGAGGTCGAGGAGCCACAAAGATCTCGGTGTCCGGATTGATCAGCACGGCGGTGGTAGGCTCTGTAGGCGGGTTCGTCTCGTCTGACGTAGACCAACAAGCGTTGTCAGTAAGGGTTGTAACGGTGTACAAGGAGAGGCTAGTTAGACTTACCGACGACGAGGCTGATTTTTGTCTTCCCGTTGACCCAGACACTAATAGTTCGGTCCTTATCAGAACTAGCGGCTCGGAGCTGCGAAAGAAGATTCTGTTCTAGGTAGTTCGTGTGTAGTTCCTATAATACCGCAGCGAGCATATGACGCGACTCAGTATCCGCCTGCAGGAAGGGGAAAATCAAGGGACTCACCAAGACTTCCCAATCATTTGAAGTCAATGGCGTCACGCTAACGCTCTTCGCCCTTGACGGATTGCGAATGATAGCGATCTCTACCTAGAACGTCGCTGCCCCCGGTCAGCTAGCCCTGTCTCTACAGCGATCAAGTTGCTACGTACAGTCTCTCCGTCCGCCCAGCCGAGCCCTCTTGCGACATCAGGGTCCATTTCTACGGTTTCCAAACCCTGCTTCCCTCTACCTGCTTGCTGCATCGAAAGAGACGACGCGGATGAAAGCCCAGACCATCCTAAGTAGGCTTGCTTGACCGAGCTGGGCGACCTGGAAGATTGGATGCTGAGATGTATGATCAGGGACTGAGGGCGCTATCGACCAGAACAAGAGTCTCATCAGCTCAAGTTCGACCGCCTCGGAGTAATACGCTTTACTCACAGTTCCTTGTTGTACGAGTCCTGAGTAGATGGATAGCGGTAGATGTACGAGGTTGGACCTCAATGACCGGTAATGAATGGTTGCCCTCTTGGAGGACATTGCTTGATACAGAGCGAGCGACGACAATGGCACGCTAAAAAGACCAAGTATAGCGACAGGTTCGAAGCCTAGGACTATGCTGTGAGAATGGAGTGTTCAAGTCGAGGTGTCGAAGTATCACATGTCCCAAGCTACTAGCTACTAGCTAGCTGGATGCTAGATGTTCAGCTGCACCCACCCTCTCCCCGGATGTAAATCGGCTACTCTCTGTGCATTCCGATGGTGACCTCGGATCTCTCGAGCCACGAGTTGGCGGAATCTTTCGTCATTTGCTTCCGTCCCCTACGCGACACATTCGCTATTTCGATGTCGAACTCAGAGCTCCTGGAAGCTGGAAGAGAACATTTCGAGGTCGGTCGTCGGCACAAGACAGTAGGGTTCGAGGATATCTCGAGGCTCAGCATCCAGCTTTCAGGATGTCATGGTATACTCGCCCCTTGTGCGGGCTCAGGTCAGGCTTCAAGGTCATCGACACCCGATCGACCCTCCCAAAAGCCTACGGGTCCCGTGCCATCTCCCGGTTAACTC
This sequence comes from Filobasidium floriforme, assembly GCF_021052385.1. Classification (NCBI taxonomy): domain Eukaryota; kingdom Fungi; phylum Basidiomycota; class Tremellomycetes; order Filobasidiales; family Filobasidiaceae; genus Filobasidium; species Filobasidium floriforme. Next base: position 451,488 of record NW_025763637.1, on the reverse strand, counting down.
ACCATAACCGTACCACTGTCATCACCAAGCCCGCGACGATTTTATCGCCGTCAGACGGTGTCAGGACGAAACGATGGGAACATGGTTCTCGTAGTATACCGAGTCAAAAACGGGCTTCGTCGACCTATACAAATATCGGTGAGCTGCAGCAGCGGGCGAAGACGAGAGCGATGTAGAGCGACCGATCTGAACTTCGTCAACACCCTCGGCTTTTCTCGCTCCAGCCCTCCTGCTCGTACTGCCCTCAACGTTTTACCTCTTGGGGAGCATATACCCACCCGCAACCCTCTCATTACTCTTCCCACGGAAGGCTCCTGCACCGATGCGTGTCGAAACCCCTGAAGGTCAGGCTCACGTTGAAAGACTCGAACAGGAGATCCAAAAGTTGGACCTCGTTCAGCAGTTACGTGAAAAGACAGCTGGAGGTGATGCGGCGGAATGGTACGAGTGCCGTAAGTTGATACGAGTTATAGTAAGGTAATATGGTGAATGACTGACAACCAGTCACACTGCAGGCCCTGCCTCCAAACCGATGCACGAACACTCGCTCACGTCATCCATCCTGCGTGGACCCGGAATGCTAGCGGTTCCTCCCCTGGCGTTTGTAAAGACGGACGAATCGGAAGCGGTCCTGATCTTGCATCTCGGACGTAGTCTTTGCGGTCACGATGGTATCATTCACGGTGGAATGATTGCCACCATCTTTGACGAGGCTTTGGGTCGAAATGTTCGTACGACCAGCGGTTTCTAGCGCGCCTCGGCAAGCAGACTGATGAGAGGCCCCTTTCAGGCTCTTCTTAATATCCCTTCAAACATTGGAGTTACCGCGACGCTCAACATGCAGTACAAGAAGCCCACTAAAGCTGATCAAGTAAGTCAGCCGTTCCGTTCGTGTCTAGCGAGCATTTGAGGCTAACTTTACCCTATGTCCAGTTCGTTGTTATCCGCACCAAGTTCGACAGCGTCAATGGACGCAAGGTCAATGTGAGCGGCACAATGGAAGATCTCCAGGGTGAAACGTTAGCAATGGCGCAAGCAATGTTCGTCGAGCCGAGCTATGCGAAATACCTGAGTAACAGCGGAGTCGCCGCGGCACTGGGTCGCCGGCCAGAAATCCTCGACACGGCGGGCAGGTTGAAAGACGAGAAGAAGATAGATGCGTAACGGCTTCTCGTATGCTCGATTTTTCAGACGCCAATTATACATGTTGTTACAACCAATCATAGACATAGACAGGTACGAACGCTACAGATATGCATTTATACCAAAGAATCACGACCATCCAGACTTGTCCCCGCTCTTCCCGACCATGATGGAGGGACTCGATTTCCACTTGGAACCCTTTGCTTTCCCGGCAGAGTGAAGAGCCTTTTTCGAGTGGTGTTGTTTCTCGGCGCTGGAGCGAGCCCGAGCGATATCCCCGGCGACGATGTTCTGAAGCGCCTTGGGATCCCGAAGATTTCGCTTGTGCGTTGCCGTCGTCGAAGGTGTGATGATGCTTTCCTCATCTGAAGATGATTCCTCTTCCGAATCGTCGTCATCGTCCTCCTCGCTGTCGTCTTCATCGTTGTCGTGCAGCTCTGGTGCCTCGTCTCCATCGGCGATAGACATCTTGGCTTTCAACTTTCGGCTCAGGCGCTCTTGCCCCTCATCCTCATCATCATCCTCGCTTTCTCCCTCACTCGAGACGTCGTTTTCACCGGGCTCAGCAGACACATCGTTCATATACTGTACATGCCAAACGAACAATCAGTATGGGTCAATAAGCTTCAAGGGCATCACGAATTCGGTAAACTGACCTGTTCGAGATCCTGCCACATGTTCCTGGCAAAGCCACTGGCTTCTACCAGTTCGTCCAGTCTGACCTTTCCACGACGTGCGAGGATCGTCTTGTCAGATCTCTCGAAAACCTCATCGTCGTCCAGCTCCGGATCGAGACCGCTTTCGGGTTCCGCTCGGCCCGCCAGTTCATCCGCAAGATCAGCCATGGTCTGTCGGAAATCCGGGCATTCGTCTGACTCGTATCGGAATCGACGACGGAAAAATCTCCGCACGCATTCCACATCGCGATTGAAGAAGCTGAATTGAAGACTTGTGTTAAACGTTTCCTACCTGAGTGAGTCGTCAAGTTCGACTCACTATTCCGCGTTCTCGTGTCCAACGCTGACCATCTGAGGGAAATCGATGACTACCGGCTCGAAAGACTTGTCTTTGATCATGACGTTGAACTCGTTGAAGTCTCCATGGATCAAACCAACTCGAGCCAATCGTACGATGAGCTGCATCAATTTCGCTTGGAGGAGGGCTGGAGTCACGTGAGAGGGTAGCTCGGAGATTTGTCGTCTGAAATGGTTGAAGATCCAGCTGTTTAGCACTATTGTACTGTTTATCGAGGCGGTGTACTCACAGAGGAAATCCTTCAACAAGCGACATAACGATACAATGTCTTCCTTGATCAAAGGGCTCCGGCACGGGGAAACCATATTCATAGAGCACCTGTTCAAGAACGGTTACGCTCAGCCGCCGCGTCTCTTGGTAGTATTGTACGCTCAAAGATCAACTCGCCTTCATGAACTCCCATTCCTTCCTGGCAGCGAGACGAGACATGTACATCCAGCTAGCGGACTTTCTGGTTCCTAGGTAGTCCCGCTTCGTCTTGATTGCTCTGAACGATATTCGTCCCAATCTGTTCAGAACGAGGATTTAGTACCGGTTTGACATCACGACTCCCATCACAAAAGCATACCGATGGATCTTCAAGATTCTCGTCTCCTCCTCACCAGTCGTCTGGATCTCCTGCTCTTCAAGTTCGTCTTCATTCCATGCGTTGGTGCCCTTCCCCTTGATGATGGAAATATCTCCTTCTTTACCAACACCGATCCTCTGTCCGACCGAGGTAACCGTTCCACGTTTCGAAAAGGCTTTCAGAGCAAGCCAATCCAGACCTCCGTAGGTCAGACGGTAACCATCGTCTGCATGATGGCAGAATATTAGTCACAGTGTCGCCACAGTCCGACTTAGCGTTACGAGCTCACATTTCGCTCCTTGTACCCTGGAAACCAAACCTCGCTTGGCGAGACTGCCTAAACACTTGTTGACGTTTCCTCCGGTGATTTTACTAAGCTGAGCGATCAACTGGGTAGGTACAACTTCATGATTCTTAGAGCCCGTCTCGACCTTTGGTCGTATCACATCCGTCAGTGAGAAGGTGGAGGCAACGAAAGATCGACGAGACTGGTCTTACAGCTTGCAGCACTCGGAACTCGTCCGGCAGCACATATCTCAATTCAGTAGCGTCGAGCTTCATATTAGCTATTCTTATGAGATGTTGGAATATGCAGATGTAGGAGAAGTAAGGACAAGGTCCGGTGTCTCGTGTCTCACAATTCATGCTAATGCAATTGCTAGCTGCTAGCTGCTAGCTTGTAGCTTGGATCTCGGACAAAATCAAAGAAATTTGTCTCCGGGACACCTATTACGTAAGCAAATGATACCGCTCAAATGCTCACACAACGACAGCCATGCAACGGCGGCCAAAGCGGTGGTACAACCTTTTCTCAGAAATCTAAATCGTCGTCGGGATCGTCGTCGTCCATATCATCGTCTGACCCTGGTTCAAAGATGATACCCGCCCCGGTATGTGTGGTGTCGTACCGCTTGCTCTCGGGAGTGTCATCACCTGGAATCAGAACGAACGCGTTGACTGAACGTTAGCTTTCCATAACGAACTGTGACTGCATCAAGTCGATTAACAACTTACCTTCGTGTGCATAAGGTATCGGCACTTCGGCCCTCGATGCTCGTTGCGCGTCCGTCAAGCCTAGGTTGAAGGTCGAATCTACATGTGCCTGTCATTTCCATGCGCTCGCACTCATCAGTATCGATACGACCCAGTCACCACATTGGAGCAGAACTCACCTTTCCCTCATCTTTCTTCTTATTGTCGCCCTCTGCTTCTTCATTTGGAGTTCGGACCGCCTGATAACCCGATGCGAGCGACTCCAAACCCTTGATATCCTGCCAGCGGCATGCTTCCAGGTCGCATTCTGAGACACGCGATTTTCCCTTGCCTTTGGTGCTAGGTCGTAGACCTTCCAGTCTCCTGACCATGCCCTTGGACGCGCCCCCAGCGGCCTTACGGACCAGGATTTCGACGACTACTCCGCTTGTAGTCGCCGACGAGGAGGCTTCTCCAGCTGTCGAGCCCGCACTTTGACCACTGTAGTTTGCAGGACTTGTGATGGAATCTTCCCCAACCCAATCGCCCACGGAAGCTCCGAGTTCTCCGGTCAACGTCAACCGCAGAGATTCGTTCCGCTTGGTAGCGTTCTCCAAGATCCCTCTGAACCGGGAACCTCCGGTCGTTCCAGCTTCGGAAAGGTCGCCAGAGACAGGCGGTGGGAATAGATATGCCGAGTGCAAGGAAGAGATAGTCTCGGGAGGATGAACGATGATAGATGTCAGAGTGGAAGAAACGGTAGGGCTGATCAGATTGGGTAGCGAGGAGCCAGACGTTGAGGATAGGAGGACTAGGCGGCTAGGAGCTATTCACATAGGTAAGCGAATATGCCAGAGCTTCGCGAGGGGCGTGGTCCTACTGACCTTTAAGGCCCGCCAAAGTCTTGACCACGTCTTTGACCATTTTCGCGATCGCAGAGACAGAGCCATAATCTTCCGCCAGAGTATCGATGTCATCGATGTAAACCTGGACACTCCGCCCGAGCTCTTTGCATGACGCAAGAATCCAGGATATGATGTCATCTATCGTACTGACAGCCTTGGTCTGGGAGCTCGATGGAAACCCGGGGATGGTGTTGGTCAGATCGAGCACTTTAATGGTTGATTTTCCAGCTACATCGTCGATGCCCAGAAATTCCGGTCTATGCATTGCTGAAACAAGGATGATCGGTGACCCGCTGTCATCGGGAAAGTTGGTCAAAGTTGGTAAGCTTCAGAGATCAACAGGTAAATCATCTTTCTCACTTACCTGTCCCTGCTTCTCGCGATGAGCTGCCTCAAGACGGGTATTCCGGAGCATGTCGATGTGTCTTGCAAGAGCAAAAAAGGTTGATGCGGGGTTTGTGTGTTTGCAAGCACGGCCGGCAGTACAGGTCCCGAAGCGTTCATATCGTTGCTATCCCGGTCGACACAGGGGCAAAAGTAAACTCTACGATTCGGGGCATACCAAGCTGAGGGAGATGAGAGATGTGCTTCAAGAGAGCAAGAGATCAAGTGATGGGTGGGTGACGAATCTGCATATTATTGGGGACGCCGGTCTGGGCACATCCCGCTACGTTACGTTGAACAGGATATCACGTGACCTGTTCATCACCCTCCCCTCAGCAGCACGCACGGCCTCTCGTTCCCTCTGGCTGTATATCCCGAAGCAATCAATCATCTACAAACTTCTGTCGGCACTCCACCTTTTATGGAACCTTTGCATCCTATCAATACTCTCCCTCATCGCCGTAAGATCCCCCTCATGAACGTCCTCAACTCGGCACCCAAGCCGAATGATGTACCGTTGGAGCCGGGTCCTACGGATTCCGTGACGCGAATCGAATTCAATCCGGTTGTGGATTACTTGGCCGTTGGAAGTTGGGACAATCAGGTTAGTCGCAACCGCGGACCTTGATGGCAACAGTGTCAGAGAGGGCCGATGTTTGTGTTCCTTATCTCTTGTTGGCAATGTCGTCTCCTAGGTCCGAGTTTACGAGGTCAACGCTACGACGGGACAGATCACGCCAAAAGCAGCGGTGCAACATGAGGGTCCCGCCTTGAACCTCTCGTGGTCCAAGGTAAGTTTCCGGAAACTCCATGGATGATGTCGTATAGCCTGGTATCATGAGCCTGTACAGCGATGTGCAGCTTCATACACACCCTTCGAACATGTCTCGGACCGACCCTTTCGAAGGATACAAGCTGACCACCGGGACAACCTCGCTTTCTGAACTCAGGATGGTACCAAGCTCCTTACCTGTTCAGCCGACAAGACCGCCAAGATACTCGATGTTGCTACCGGATCATCTCAAGCGACCCAAATCGCGGCTCATGATGGACCCATCAGTTGTGTGAAGTGGCTCGACATGCCGAGCGGTCAGGGTCAGGGAGTTTGTGTCACGGCCGGGTGGGATAAGATGGTCAAGGTATGTCGAACACTTCAACAGCTGGACATGATAGCGGCGTCAAACTGAAGCGTTCTTGCCTCGCTGCATAGTACTGGGACATGAGGCAGCCGAATCCGATTGCAACAATCACCGCAACAGAGCGGATCTACGCCTTGGATGCTGTCGACAAGTTGATGGTAGGTCCAGTAGGCATCCGGTTTAACAAGTGCTCATACTGATGCTTGTACGTGTACCAGGTATTCGGTACAGCAGACAGGAACGTCTCGATTGTTGACCTGAACAACCCTGGAGTCGTGAAAAGCGTGAGCGTCGAGCAAAGGAAGTAAAGCCTGGATGTGGGCACTGAGCTATGCGAATGATACAGTCGAAAGAATCTCCCCTGAAAATGCAAACTCGAACGATTACGTGTTTCCCGGCGAAATCTCCTGCCGGTAACGGGTATGCTATCGGAAGTGTAGAAGGACGAGTGGCCATCCAGTGAGTACTCCCGGACGGATCCTGGTTCAGCCCTGGCTTATTTCTCATCCGACCTGCAGATACGCCGAGGACAAGGACAGTGGACAGAACTTCTCGTTCAGGTGTCATCGAGGAGAACCTGTGACGGTCAACCAGATGAACCGAACCACCGAGACTGCCGTATATTCTGTTAATGATATCAGCTTCAACCGGCTACACGGAACGTTCAGTACTGCTGGAAGTGATGGATCGCTGAGCTTCTGGTAAGCGAGCCAATTCTGTCTGCTATGTGTATGGTTTCTGATTTACGCTGAACAATTCTCATAGGGACAAGGATCTGCGAACTCGTCTCAAAAGTAAATCAATGCAAAATAATCAGTCGAAAACCCGGACTAACGCGTCTCGTTCTGGTCGTGCTTTAGCTTTTGTGCCGAAGGATCTCAACAACGCTGGCGACACCGTCAACAAGATCCCTCCGACTCCTATTGTTGCCACCGCTTTCAGCAAAGAATCAAACCTCTTCGCATAGTAAGTACAATCGTGTCCCGCCATTCCATATTTTGGGCGCGTTCTGACGGTCATGACAATCCAGTGCCTTTTCCTATGATTGGTCGAGGGGCTACACCGGTGCTGTTCAGCAGAACCTCAACAAGGTTATGATACACCAGGTTCAGCAAGAAGAGATCAAGCCCAAGCAAAAGGGTAAATAGACCGAGAAGGAGCGTGTCTAGTTTACGACCTTCAGCTCTTGCCGAATCAACTGAGACGCTTGAGTGATAATGTTGGATAATATGTGGTTCTTAGTCCTGCTTCTTTCCCTTTTTGGGCAACGTGTATGAACAATTCTATTTTCGCTGCTTCAATCAAGCATATAACAGAGCACGACTTCGAACTGAGCGTTGACACTAGCTTTTTCTCCTGGTGACATATTCCGGCGGAAGCATGATGATGTCTAAAAGTTGAAGACCTGGTCTTCAAGCTTGGACAGAGCTTTCGGGGCAGGGTAACCGAGGCCAACAAGGTTGCGTCTACACGATTGAAGCGTTTGATGTCAGCAATCATCCGCGCAAGAAACGCTCAGTGCCTGAAGCTCACTTCATCGCCTCGATCATGGGAGGAGGTCCTGTTACGTCAAAGAGTCAGCCTGTTATGAAGCGAGGCACGCGACGGAATCCGGGACATACCGCATAGCAAGACCTTGCTCTTTTCGACCTTGGGCCCACCTTCAGGCATGTACTGCTCAATCATGTCACTGGTGACGAAACCAGTTCCACCAGTCCACTTCTCCGGGGGGTTGTTGAGGACATACTAGAGTAGCAAGCGGGGCCGTTCGAGGTCAGTTGCATCCTCCGTTCAGCTTGTCAGGTTTCCCTGCAGACTTACGTGAACCTTGAGACGGCCTGCAGCCTTTCGCTCGAGACCCTTGAGTTCATCCCGCAAGACTAGATTTTAGAGGCTCTCAGTCAGATGTGATTGTGGCATAGGTGGTGCTACGCGACTCACGGATGTCGTCCTGGTTGACATTGGCGTAAATGAGTCGAAGCTGAGTCTTGTCCTCGGGATCCTGAACCGAAGCCTTGATGATTTGGTACATAGGAGTGATACCGGTACCACCAGCGATCATGAGAAGATGAGGGGCGAGGTTCTTGCTGTAGTTTGGCCAGGAATGGGAATTCGGTAAGAGGCGTCGTCGGATTTGCAACATAACACGACGATGCTACGTACTCGTACTTGAACCTTCCGCTGGGCCCCTTGACCTTGACGGTCTGGCCGAGGGTAAGTAGCGAGAGATATTTGGAGATGTTACCCTGGTCATAAGTCTATAGGACACCTTGTCAATTCAAGTCACTAAATGACGTCGGGAAACCAGCTGCTAACCTTGACGACCAGGTGGAAATGACCGGGGTCCTCTCCGTCGAGCGTGGTAGGCGTGTACTTTCGTTGAATCTCTTTTCCATTGATCTCAGCAGTCAAACTGATGTGTTGCCCGATAGGCAGACCGAGGATGGGTTCGGGCGAGAGTCCAGGCATATGTCCGACGGGGTGGGGAATTTGAAACCGATACAACGCAGTGTTGTGAGATAGGTGAACCTTTTGCACCAGCTTGGCATGGTGAAAGTCGGAAGAGGTAGGCAACACGGCCACAGCATTGGGAAGGTTCTTCTGTGATGCAAAGACGAGCGACAGCCCCAGGCTGAGGGCGACGACGAGTATGCCGACCTTGATATAGAGGTGAGTTTCGATCAACTCGAAGACGGACACGTCGATCCCGGCGAGGCCGAGAACATCCCGAATCAGCTTCATGGCGAGCGAGCACGAATCGTGTTGATGAAGGATTCGAAGGGGAGTGAGGGATGAGGAAGATGGGGGTAAGCTGTATAGTAGCTGGCTAGCATACAAATCTTGATGGATCGAACTTCGATGTTTACCGACACGCTACAACGCTCGACCGCTACCACGGATTTCCCCCAAAGGTCGCGACGGTCGACTTACGTAATCAGACTGTTTCACCGTCGAGCGGGTATCGCCCGACTTCTAGGCAGCTATTGACGACATCTACGCATCTATCGTGTGTACAAGGCGAAACTGATACGTTGCATTCGAAGAAAGTATCGTCGAGTGCGTCAAGGTTATCCGATACAACAGGTCGTTATCACGCGTGGTTTCTCATCTATTTGGAGGGTGGCCGTAGCCTTCCCGATCTTTGGGAATGATTAGATACCAATCTGATCGACGGCGAGGGATTTCGCTCGCATCCTCATCGCCTCTGTCTGACTAGTGCGGTTGTTTGCTATAGATAAGAAGATATTCCAGCCTAGGCCGACTACCTGGTATGCGTAAGAGAGACGTTTCACCTCAGTCGATCTATCACAGAGAATCGCGCTCTCCGGGCTCACCTGCGTGAAGAGCATTCTGTGCAATGGTGGAACGACAGAAAAGTTGACAAGTTGAGCCGGGCCGAATACCGTCCACGAGGTGAAGATGGCTTGTGGAAAGACGAGTTCAAGTCTGTCCTTGACCTGCTGAGTCGATTTGCCAGCGAGAAATCCCGTGGCCGTCCCTGAATCACAATCATGTACATGTCATGTTCAGACCGTGGACGGATATCGCGATTTGCAGATCGTGCGTCAATACTCACAGTACACGGTGGTGATAAAGCTTCCCCAGCAAAAGATGTCTAGGCTTGTTCGAGCGATGACCGTTCCAACCTTGCTCCGAAGTTTGACCTTTTCCACGACCCCGAGCCATGTATTGACGAGCGGGGCAAAGATGAAGGTACCATAGAAGACGGTCCGACCGGTACGAAGTAGGTCGTGCTCCAAGCCCCGATGCTCGAATCCTTGCTGAGCGACAATGTCTCCGACACCGAATAGCGTGCCCGAAGCTATCATCCGAGTTTGAAGGGGTTTGCGGACCAGAGCCCCGCAATACGCAGACCATAGTCTACTAGCAACCATAGCTCATATAGATTGGCGACTTTTGTAGTTTCGCAGCCTCGAGGACAGGCAGAGACTGGCCGGTGTGCGAGGCGAATGCGACGGGATGTTGAGATACAGTTGGGTCTAAGTCAGATTTCGTGAATGCATAGCCGTTACGGTCTCATGCCGAGAGTCGCAATGTCTGGGCTGATTAAACGGCTTCAAGGGAGTGTAGAGGTGTTCGATCGTGATCCTGGTCTCGGGAAGGTGTTGGCGAGATTGCTCGATGTACGGTGCATTCTATCACAAAGGGTTAAGGGAATGTATTTTGACTCGAACGTTCAACACCGCCCGAAATAATCTGCATCCGGTATCGGCACCTTTTTTACGTACACGGTAACAATTGGGCGTTGACTCGCTACATGAATACATGCTATGGCTACATACTCGCTCGACCCTAGTCGCACAGCAACAGTCTATCAAACCGCCTTGTACTTTTTCATCGCAGGACATCTATATTTGCGTAATCCACCGACCTCTATCTTTCTTCTGCATTACTTTGACGATAGGTAGGTCGATGCCGAGATCTCCATAATGCGGCGTCACGAAGGCCTCTCGCGTGTCTGCGTCCTGCCCTTTCTTAATTGTGGAACTCTTCGAGGTAAGGCTGCTGGATGGCATCTCTAATGGCCGCGAAAAAGTGCACAAAGACTTTCCAAGGTTGGGCAACCATGCTGGATTGATCTTCGTGACGGCTGTGTAAGAAAGGGTAGTATGGTCAATACGCGCCGATGTGGCAGCGGGCCGAAGGTGGCGTTAGGAAGAGAGAGCACTTACTCCTCAACCACACTCGACTCGTCCGTACCACCTCGCTGAAGACAATCCAATCTGGTGGCGAACCCCCAAACATGCCGCTACTAGGGTGAATGAAGGTCTCGTCCGATACTCCAACAGCTTTGTAGACGACTCCACGGGTGTTTTCGTATCTTTGGCCAGGTTTGTTTTTCGATACGAGATCCGCCCGAACTGCAACTTGGTCGATGAACCCGGCGCAGAGAATTTGTCGCAAAACCTTCATCTGTTATGACCGTCTTTGTTAGCTACGAAATCATATCGCTAGTGATGATTTGGGTCCACCTGCCACTTGCCTGTAGATCGCTAGGTGGCTTGATTTTGGCCGGCATCGTCAGAGATGGTGTTTGTTGTGTCGCGATCGAGGTGATCTGTTGCCTCAGCTGCTGAATCTCCTTGACCGCCTATAGCACGTCGTAGGTTGTTGATCAATACCATGGGGGCTGACGTGTCGGAAGTATATGACTCGCCTTGGCTCGAACAAAATTGCGCTGGCAGAAAGTAGGTGAACTCCCCTCGAAGTCGTAAGCCCCGATCAGGGCGATGAGTTTGAACAGATCACTGCTTCCGTTTCCTAGAGTAGCGAACCGCTGCAAACGATACAAGGTCAGCGAAGCGTATTGAGAACAAATAACAGCCAGATGTGACTTGCCTGCTGCGCTTTGAAAAAGGCTCGACGCTTCGCCTTGCGCTCTTCCCTTTCTCGAATGTCGCCGCTCTTGATGTGGCTAATCTCGGGTATCTCGCTCTCGAGATCTTGCTGTTCTCCTTCATCTTCGCCTGGCTGGAAACCTAAGCTTTCCTCCCGCAAGAAGGGGTCCCCCACTGACAAAGCCGCAACCACCGCGATGACATACGGCATACAACCGTGCTGATGGCCGATTACCAACATCTTCGCGAATCGCGGCGTGACCGGGTAATTCGACATGGACCGCCCAAGTGCCGTAATCTTGCCACCAACGGTCCCGGTCTTTTCAATACCCTTGACCATTGTCGTAGCGGTCGTGGCTTCCAGAGCGCCCAAGTGCGTGAGCAGAGACTCTGCCTTTTTCAGCGAGATGCGGTCAGGCGGTGTCGGGAACGGGAAGTTGACTACGGCGTCGATGTTCATGCTCTTCATTTGCAGTACGATCCCCTCAATCGGCATCCGAAGGATCTCAGGCATCGAAAAGTCTTGAAAGTGATTCTCGAACATTGCGGAGGAGAAAAGCCGGTAGCAGTGGCCTGGTCCGGTACGACCCGCTCGCCCCGCCCGCTGCGCCGCCGACGCTTTGGATATCCAAGCGACCCGGAAAGTCTGCACGCCAGAAGACGGATCGTATTGACGCTGAATAGGTGACATCATATTGTCTTCAGTCCTTTGTGTCCCGATTCGCTTTCCACAACTTGTTAGTTGACTGACCTCTTTTACTCGTCCAGTATCCACGACATATTTCATGTTCGGGATCGTCAACGAAGTCTCTGCTACATTCGTTGCGACGATAACCAGACGGTGTCCTTCCGGCGGAGCCTCAAATACCTTCAGTTGTTGTTCGTTTGGGAGCAAAGAGTACAGCGGCAGCACATGTAGGGGGACTGTTTGCCATGTAGGCGATAAAAAAACTCAGCTTCACAGTGGCAATCGAACAGGTCCAGAACGGCACAAACTCACCTTCTGACTCCTCAGTATCGATTCCGAGCCTCGCATCCTCATCATCCTCCTCCTCGGAATCGAGTGCTTCGGGATCATGAGAAGTATCCTCTTCACCATCGTCTACATCGCCGGCAAGATCGTCGTCGTATCCGATATCAAGGTCCTCTACCTCAAGTGCAGCTGATCAATGCAACCGGTTAACTATGTATGAGAGCGGCCGATCTGATGGCTCTTGCTTACCATCTACGAGAGAGGCCGATTTTGCGGTCGTGGAACCGGCGTCAACTTCCTCAAGTTCCCATGCTCGGGCTGCTTCGTCTCTAGCTAAGCCGGTCTGCTGAGATTTGTCCCTGGCTTTCTGACGTTCCTGAATCGCCCGTTTGCCGAATTTACGCTCGAGCTTTCGGCAGAGAGAGGTGATCTCGCCCTGACCCGTCATAAAGACTAAGATACCGCCGGCTGGGAGCCTCGCATGGATCTTGGAGACCTTTTTGTAGGCCTCAGTCACGTAATCGTTTGTTGTCTTGCGACTGAAGTGGACCGTAACGGGATGTTGCCGGGCAGAAATCTCGATGACGGGAGGCCGTTTGGCGAACAAGGTGGTATTTGCGGCGAAATCTGATACTCTGAGCGTCGCCGACATGATAACAATGCGTAGTGGCTAAGATGAAACGCCGCCAGCATCAGCATCAACTCGATACAGGGATCGCTCAAAGACCGACTGACCTTGGTGTCGTCCTTTTTCTCTCGCCACAGCTTCTCTCGCAACTTGGCGACGCGGCTTAAGACTCCTACCAGCACATCGGTATTGACTCCTCTCTCATGTGCCTCATCAACCACTACAACCGAATATCGGCTCAGAAGAAAATCGGTGGAAAGCTCTCTCAGCAGCACACCATCGGTCATGAACTTGATCGCCGTATCTTTCGAAGTCGTAGATGAATATCGGATTTGATGTGCAACCAGATTCGATTTTGGCCCTTGATTTAGTTCAGAGGCAACTCTGACCGCCAAGGAGACCGCAGCGACTCGACGGGGTTGCGTGACAGCAATCATACCGGGATTGTCCGATCCTGGGAATCCGAAACCAGCTTCATAAAGCATCTGTGGTATTTGTGTAGTCTTTCCGCTTCCCGTCTCCCCACAGATTACGACCACGGGATGTAGCAAAATTGATTCCATGATCGCTTGCTCTTCGGCTACGACAGGCAGTTGTTGTCGCGCCTCGTCCACTGATGGCCGACGTTTCAGGATAGGACGAGCCCCGGGAACCCTCTGCCTGGTTTGGGACTCTGGCGTACCGCCATCCCTCGATAGCAAAGACGTGGATGGTACGCTGTACTCTTCCCCGAGAGGTCCTACTTTCGGCATGCTAGGCCCGGACGATGGTCCTTCCACGTACGGCTTGTTCAGAGCAAGCAAGTCAGGAGCAAGGTTGACGCCGGTTTGTTGCAGTGCCCATTGTCGGAATTTGGGCCTTTTCTGCTTTGCAAGATCGTTCATCGTAGGGTCGGCTTCCGAGTCGGAGGAACCGGTATCGGAGCCCTCGGCAATCTCAAGATCGCCTTCTTCATCAGACTCGACGCCGGCTTCGCTTCCTGAATTCAGGTCTGACGGACCGCTGTTTGCTGAACGACTCTCCGCACGCACGATTACGTCTTCGTCGTCCTCGCTGTCATCGTCCTCAACATCCTCGTCTTCATCCTCATCTTCATCATCTTCATCCTCGTCGCTGTCCGTTTCGTCTTCGTCAGCAGCGTCCAACATAGCTTGCCTTTTCCTCAGCAGTCTCTTTTCTGCTCCAGACATTCGGGTGGTCTATGCTTGAGACCGATCAACAGAAGAACGAATAGACCTGCAGCCAGATGACTTACTTTCACTTTCGCGGCTCGAACCACCACTTTCGGTCCTATCACAGACCCATCGGGAGCCCGCTTCAGAGCGGAACCTAGTGATAAACTCAATGGGATGGACGAATCAGGCTTCACAGTCCCGACCGGCAAGTCCTCCTCTACTGCCATCGCCAACAGCTTCTCCAGATCGGCGTCTTCAGGACTAGTCGCTTGGTTCCCTTGTTCGCCGTCTGAATCGGTGCTGTCATCCAGTTCTGACTCGGTATGGTTTGTAACGATGATCGGATTTCCCCATTTGTCCTAGTACAAGTTCAAGCATAAGCAAGATTATCGCCCCTCCTCAACGATAAATATCGCTCACCTTTTTCACTCTCCTCATCTTGGCCTTGTTCGTGATATGTACCTTGCCTTTCACTGGATCGGACGATGAGCCAACTTCGTCCTGCTGGTCGACATCCACGATTATCCCATTCTTCTCGGCTTTCTTGAGGCGTTTAGCTTGTCTATGCCCAAGGCCTTCACCGGCTCCGTGAGCTGATGTATGCTCATCGTCGTCTGCATCCGAAACATCATCGTCGTAGGTGATTCCATTCCGCTGAGCAGTCTTGTGCATTGCTCTCCTGACATCCAAGTCTTCGCGCTTGTCGACTCTCTGCTGGGCACTAAGAGGGTTGGAGGGAAATTGACCTAGAGTAGACGTCGATTTCAACCTCGAGGCTATCGAAGCGATGGTCGCAGATGACGGTCCAGCTCCGCCTGACGATCCGGCGAGCTTGTAAGAGTTCGCAATAGTTTCCAGAGACTCCAAACGAGATTCTTGCTTGAGTTTCTTGTTCTGAGGCGAGTTCAAAGTAGGTCAGCGTCTGTCGACCGTGAGACGATAGAGAATTTGAGACTAACTATGAATGCGTCTAGCCGTTTCCGCTTCTTCGAGCTGAGTTGCTCGCCTTGGTCCGTGATCTCACGTCGCATAGCTTCAAGTCTAGACTGTCTCTCCGTCTCCTTTTGCCCGGGCGAGATCATATCCAGCTCGGCCGGAGCCTCGCTCGCAAGGGTACCAACGGGAACATCCTCGTTATTGACCGTACTGCGTCGACGCTTCTTGTGTGCTAATCCCCCGATCGTAGATTGTCGCGCTTTCGCATTATATCTCTGTCTGACAGGAGGACCCATCTTGCTATATTCTGGGTCTCTCGTGGTGCTAGAAGGCGTGCGTAAGGCTGGCTTGCACACCTCTTGTTGCAACAGCATCAGCGTATCAGCGTCGGTCTTGCATTCGAGCAAGCCTGAAATTACTGAGAGGCCGATCGATGACCGGGCTCGCGGATGCAAACCTCGTGCTTACGAGAGATCTGCCTGCTGCCCGGCTACTCACGTGAGTCGCGCTTCGTGAGACCCAGTCCCATGCTGTTCTCGTGGATAGCGATAGCATGTTACCTCTGAGACTCGAACCTGAGTGAGTGGGACAGAATGCGGAGCTTTAAAATATCGTATGTATTCCTGACTGTGACATTCTTTGCTCGGCATACGAGCTGTCCGGCTCTTGGCCGAAGCGTAAAAAGAAATGATTGAGATACAATGATGTGATCCTATATGTTCGCCGTCCGGTTCTCCCTTGTTTTCTCGCGGAGCCTACACTTAGACGTCTTCCCAACCGCTGTATAGGCCAGATAGTGTTTCCGTCAGTACATTGTAGACGGTCTAGGTCGCGCTTAGGAGTACACTTACCCTACCCTTAGGGCATAAGTGGACTCGCCGTCCGGTTGACAAGGGCTGTCTACCAATTTCGCGATCCGCTCTTCCCCACGTCCTTTGCTGCGGAGTTTTGGTTCATCAAGTTAATTATGAACAATAAACCGGTTCCTGCACCAACACAATCCATACCGCAACTGAATCCTAGTCGCAGACCTGTTGAGATCGCGTCAAACTATTTTCAGTGCCTGGCGTCGTATATGTTTCTTTTTGCGCTACCAGAACACTCACGCATGAGCCAAAATGTGGCTGTACAGGATAAATCGACCGAGAAACATCAGTCAGCCCAACTAACCGCGATCGCATATCTTCAGGGTAATCGCTCACCCTCCGATAGGTTTAGCACTTGGGCCCGCGAAGATCGCCGTGGCTCCGGGATCGGCTTGTACCTGCAGTCACTTCAACCCCTGTGATGAGCTTCTTGATTGATTATTGCATATAAGTATCACTGACTTGGTTGGTCATGAGTACAGCGATATTCTAGAGATTTGAGCGTCATCATGTTGTTCGGACATTTGTTCGTGCTGGACAAGCTTACGAATTCCTCTGCCATTTTCGCGAGTCTCGACAAAAAGGCATTTAATTTCTGTCGGGTGATGAGATTCAAACTCGATATATTCCGGAAGTTAAGAATCAATTACCTGTTGTCTTTCACTCAGTTCACCTGCGAAATAGCGAAAGATAAGATGTTAGAATCGGAAGCGATGCCTCATCCGGTAATCCCGCGCACCTCTTCCACTGAAATCGGAACCTGCATGTCACCCGGATATTATTCATCAGCGACCGATCGAGTCCCTGCATGTCGAATAGAAGACTTGCGAAAAAGGTTCATCACCGAATCGATGACCAGAAGTTTGAAGGTTCGATCTTCAACGAATCTGATGATACAAGTGTTTCCGCTAGAGTCAGTTAGCGTCGAGACGCGATCTGTTCTGCGCTACGGTACGCACCTCTGCGCTAACTCGAACAACATGTCATGTTGTTGCTCCCTGAAAAGGGACTTCATCTTCAGCTCTCATGTATCCTCAACTCCTACCGGCTACTGACGAGGAATACGCTCTGCCGCAAATGACGTTCCTGTATTGGGCGACTTGAAGGCTCAGTTGTTGATACATCACGTTCTGGGAACGCGCTCACCCGGTCGCCGCCGTCGTGTCAACGCCAAATCGGTCACAGATCGCGTTGAGCCGTTCCGGGCGAAACGTCCCTTCGGTGTCTGATATACAACACATATTTCAGCGCGATTTAAAGCTCGTCATTTCCCTGTGTCGATTTACCAATCCACGCGACTTTACCCCCTCCACCACCCATTTCGAGAGGGAGCTGGGTGCTGCTCCAAGAGGAAGTCAGCCGACCTGAACCTGTGTCGATCCTCTCCAAAGCTGCTCTTCAACTAACGTGATTGCCATGGTATGAGCCAATTGTGTCTGTCACAGAAATCCTGATCTGTCAATGTAAAGATGTCTCGTATCGCGAAATCCGCTGGAATCACCTTGCCAGTACCTGGGACGGGCAAGGTTTCTGATAAATACATGCGTGATCTTCGATCCAAGATGAACAGCGACTCACGGTATTCTCCGAAGACCTCAGTCAAGCTGCCCGTCTGTATCCCTCCTGCTCAAATATCTCAACCGCGGTAAGAGCTAATCGAAATCGAATCTGCCTTACCCCGCACTACTGACCGCCCAACATCGCGTCAACGGTCTTGCTTCCAGTAGTGATCATCACGCAACATTCCCTCCTGAGACCGATCTCGGCTGCCGTAGCGAAAGTGGGAGGTAACATTTTGGCTGCGGCCTCCTTGAGCTTTTCTACCTTGGCTTCAGACAGGCCTTTGATCTTGAGAAGGTTGCGTCGAGTGGTTTGGGACACGGACAGGATGGTGCAGATACCGGTGGCTTTGAGCTTGTTAATGTCCTGCACGTTGATACCTTGGGACTGGAGTTCATCCACGCTCTACCCGAAACGAAATCAGTGGATAGTCACGAGAAACATGTCGGCGATCATGTTCTTACCTCGAATCCGGAGACCGCCTCCTGAGAAATTCCGCCGCCACGATCAGTCAACATCATGACCCGACGATTGCGTACCTTTCGAAACGTACATCGTCTTGTTCATGGTCCGACATGGCAGATTAACAAATATTTTCGAACTTTAGGCTGTATCGATAGAGTCCAATGCGGTCTTGAATCAGCGGATCGACCGACAAACCGGTCGGGAAAGGTAGTGGTGCTGCCATTCATGAAAGACCCACATGTGTATGGTGTGCTTTTGAGTAGTCTTGAACGCTCCTCGGCTTGCTGGAAGTAAAGGGTCAGTCAGTCGAGTGGATCTGAAAAGACAGAGATGACTCGAAGTGATCGTTGTTGTTGTTGTACGTATGCATATGTGTATGTAGCATATGTAGGTGGTCGAAGGTCGGAATGAGCTTTGCTGATCGAATGATCGGGAGAGAGGAAGGGGGGGAGGGCTAGGGAGGGAAGCGGCGGATGCAAAGATCCTCTCGAATGTCCAAAAAGTGAAACACTTTGATTGATGTGAACGTGAGAATGAATATTCGTTATTATGCGTCCTCCCCCTCCCTTTCCTTTCCCTCGCTCTGGCGGTATTTTCTCGCTCTTCACCAGCGATCCCAGCGACAAAAGAGACATTCGACGTCTCGTTCTGATACCATATCCCACCCAAAACTCGATCGATAGACTCGTCTAGATCATATCGACATCTGCCTGAAATTCAAGAGACAATAATGTCATCAGGAGTCGAGTCCCAAAAACCCACCTCGCTCGCCGAGAAGCTTGCGGCATCCGCCCGACAGTCTCAGCAGACCTCGATCAACCAAGCTGGTGGTGCTCAAGGAAAAGCTCTCGGCTCGCGACCTCTGCAGTCTGCCGGATCTGGCAACATTCCTGCCAGACTCGAAGAGGCTCTTGATGTCGAAGGTGACATCCCTATCAACGAGGTAGAGGTCGGAGGCACCGTAAGTCTCGTGGCAGGTCAAAGGAAATCAGGTCGTGCCATTCGACTGAGAACGAAATATTCTTCTTCCAGCCTTTGCTCAAGATCCTCAAACACTCTACCGACCCCAGCGGCTCCAACTCTTCTTCCAACCCCAGCCCCGTCGACGCTGTGGGTCTCTTGCTCGGATTAGATCTCAGCGGAGTTGCCGAGATTGTGGACAGCTATCCTCTTCCTGGAGGCGTTCAGGGAGCCTTGAACGCTGTCGGAACCGGTGCTGATACTGAAAAGAGTGAGTTCATTGAAAGTCATGCCCGTAGCCTTCGCGGTTGAGCTGACAATAATGCTACTATTTAGCCCCCTTCGCTCAAAACCTTCTGCGACACTTGCGGGAAGTCGCCCTGCTCGACTCTCCCATCGGGATCTACCTCACCCTTCACTCCCCTACACTCTTCTCGACTCTTATCTCCGAGACCTTTAATCCCTCTTCGACCATCTCGGGAAGCAAAGACCCTAACAACCAAAACTTGGCCGGCTTGGCCCCCGGAAGTGGGTTCTTGATCAAGGGTATTATCGAACTCATGGCCGCTGTGGAGAGGATGGGAGGAAATCGGGGGTCGAGTGGAAAAGGTGGTAGCAGGGCTGTGCTGATTGTTCACGGTGAGTGCGGGAAGGTCTTTGACGCAGCATTCGTAACGCTAACTTATGAATTGTGACCTTCCTCAAGACGCCGCCCGATCTTCCGCTGGTGACGTCTCGATCAAGGCATACAAGTTTTCCGACGGATTCGCTGCTGCCTTGAGGAAGCAAAAGTTCGACACTCAAAGGTGAGTTGGAATAGCTCAACTCTACATGGCCTCGACTGACGCCTGACCCCGTCATATCCCGTACTCGTAGCTTGATCGAACACCGTCTTGCTCCTTCCACTATCCTTCAGCCTCTGAAGCTTCGAACCAAGAACCCTGCCCTTCTCAACGCTCTCTTTGCCGAGATGTCCACCCCGGCCGATGCCTCGCCCTCTTTGCGAGAGGCCAAGAACACCGTCCTCCCCTCGACATTCCTCCCTCTCCAAAACACCACCGCTACATCTCTTCCCCTGTCTTTGAGCAACACCCTCTCTCAATTGACCAACCTATCGACCGAGCAGAACAATCTGGCCTACCAGTTGCGTCAAGTTGGACGAGAGAAGAGCAAGCACGACCAAGCCGTCCAGAGCAGGCAGCAGGAGAATGAGCTGAGAAAGAAACAGGGGCTTGCGCCTCTGCCGGATGTCGCGGAACCTCCTGCTCGCAAGATCCAGGACCCCAGCCGTTTGGACTTGATGTTGTGCCTAGGAGCCGTAGATAACGCCGCGAAAGGTCTGGCTGCCGAGGCCGGAAAGGGTTTGGTCAAGGCGTTTGCGAGCGGTTAGAAACCTCGAGATTTTGCACTTGTGATGTATTTTGCGTAATGTACATGGTCGTTCGTCATATAAGATCGTTCGGCTATTATGCTCAGGCTCGGCCTTCTCGGAACTTGTTGAGCCGGAGCCATCGTTGCTGCCGTTTGTGCTGTGTATGATTCGTCCTTGAATCTTGCAAGGTAGCATTGATATCGCTATAACGTCTGAGATGTTTGCGCAATCACTACACGAGGCAAACTATCTAAGCCTTGTCGGTCGAGCTTCTTTGAAGATAGCTATGAATGCAGTCTGGTACAACTGGGATCGTAGGGAGAAGCAACAATCTTTAAGCCTGGGGCCGGTTCTGCAACATCGCCATGAGGTTGCTAGACATCGCATCGGGCGTCATTGTGTGAGGCGGAGGACCTGGAGGCATGTGACCACCAAAGCCCATCGGGTGAGGATGCATGTGAGGCATGCCGGGTCCTGGAGGGAGATTCTGGATCGGATAAGGTCCGTAAACCGGAGGCGGCGGCATGTTCATGGGTGGAAACGGAGGTCCTGGCATAGGCATGCCTCGAGGAGGGTGTGGCCCTCGTGGGAGCTCTCCTGCAAGTTGCCAGAATTGAGCCTGTTGTTGAATAGCCGGAGTCATCTCGGGTATATTCGGTCTAATTTGCTGTGGCGGGTACATCAGAGATGTAGGGGCATTGGGCATCATATCCATTCCCGGCGGTCTGATATGGGTCGCAGCGAAATGCATAGAGGGTGATTCCAGGTCCCGTGGGATAGTTGCGGCCGGCATCCGGCGCTCATGGGGTAACGTAGGGGTTGCTTCGGCCATATGATGCTCGGATGGCTGTTGGGTTAGGCGCGCGCCGTGGAGCTTGACCTGGGTACCCGTCGCTTGGTTTGAGGGTTCGGGAATCATTTCTGTGCCGAGCTGGCGTTGAGCAGTCCTTCCGTCGTGATGGCTCAAAGATGTCGATGGCGGTATCGGAGAAGAGCTATGTTTCAGCTTTTCACCGTTCAACATCGCGGCCAGGAAGCGCGATCCAGAGTTTGGGGAGATCGGAGCCGTTGGGGCAGATCGAGCTGTAGCGGACGGCGTGGCAGGAAGCGAAGGCGGTTGAGCCGTTTGCTGAGACGCAGGAGAATACAGATATTAGCACCATGCATGCAAACATCCGCAACCAGTGAAGAAGCAGCTACTTACGGCAGTCTTGAGCATTCCCAGTAATCGGGCCATGTGATCCACCGATTGCGTCGCCGGGTCTATGTTCGCCTCACGAATTGGTGGCATACCTAGAGTTGGCGGAATAGGCGGTGTAGCCTGACTATTGGTACTTATGACCGGCGACTGAGGAACGGCGTCTTTCGCTTTGACCAATGAAGCAGGTTTGATGCCTAGTAAGGCTGCAAGACCTTGTGCCTTATCGACCAGTGTCTCGACTGGCTCTTGTCTCGTCGTATGAGCGGGAGGAATGGTTTGTTGGGGTATCGGAGCTGTGTGTGCGGTAGCCGGAGAGGCGGAAGGGTCGAAGAACCGAGCGAAACGGCTGCCTTTGCCGGAAGGAGTGGCTGGGTCTGACACGCTCGCAGCCAAGTTATCATTGCGAACTTTAGCTTTGGCTTGAGGGAGGAGAAATGACGCCGGGGTTGTTCGTTGCTCCGGATGCGAGCCAGATCCGGCACTGTGGGACGAGGACAAGTCGGAAAATAACCCAGGCGGCTGGTGTTCGGCACGATCTGCGATGTCATCTTGTAACCGTCCGGCTGCAACGATTCGCCTGGCGCATCAGTACCCGGGTAGCATGGACGAGGAACTCATGAGTGACATACGTTGTGCGATACTGGCCGCAAGTCGCTCTTCCCGCTCCTTCATGGCCTGCCTGTACGCAGCGATCTCGTCAAGACCGCTCTGCGTGGATCCCGCCTGTGACTGTTTCGAAGGAGTTGCATCGATCGCAGTGGGGGCCGGATCCATCATCCATTCCGGAACGTGTTCATCCTCGTTGTGTCCATAGCGTCGCGGGGTGGCTGCAGCTACTCTATCCACCTGTCCACTAGTAGTACGTCTCCACGTACTGTCAGCGGTCCTTTTGGAGCTGTGATCGGCCGACCTGAATTCTCGTTGTTCCCGACCGTCGACCTGTTTCGGGGTCCTCCTATCGATCTGTACAGGGACATCAGCTGAGCGTGGCACGCTGGCTATTACAGCAAAGACACTTACTTCATCTCCAGTCTGTAATTTCAAAGCCCCCTTCATCGCAAACCTGCCCATTATCGTGGCATCTCCTTCGGCCGCATCCTTGAGATCCGTTTTAGCCCATAGTCGATCTTTCCTTTCGGTCCTATCGAAAGTTCTACGTTCTGGCGTAATCGGGTCTGGGTGTTCGTCCTGTGCCGTCTGACTGCGTCCCAGGATCCCACTGTCTGTCCTACGTGTTCTAGGAGAGGACCGGGAGTTACAATTGAGGACCAGTGCTCAGACGAGAGCGGAGAATGTTTGAAGACATACAAATTTCTCGGGCGGCCAGAGCTCGCCAATCCCCGCCCGAATGACAGCCTTTCTTCTCCGTCATAATTCTCGCCGGGCAAACGGCCGTTCCCTCGTTTCGTATTCTTGCCCGGCGTCAATATGGCATCCCTGCCTGTTTCGCCGAAGAAAGGAGACTGTCTCGATCTATAGCCCGGTGGATGGCTCTCGACAGTGGACGGTCTGGATCGGAGCCAAGCAGTCGGAAGCGATGTCAGTGGTGATGCATGGATATGCCAACGCGGAAATCGACCCAGCGTACGTGAACCATTCCGATGCAGGAGACATTCCCTGAGGTTCTTTGACCAACGGCGAGTTCTTCAACGCTAGCAGTTGATCTCTGCTGTAATATATCTTGGATCTGTTCCGTCTAGGAACGACATAGTCCTCTCCATCCTCGCTACTCAATTCGGCGAACATGTCCTCTACTGGCGGAGATTTCATCCTGCAGGCGTGTTCTCGAGCGGGAAGAGGTATGGATCTGTAGCTATCGATTGTTATTCGAGGAGCAACACGTGGATGAAAGTAAATTGAATGTGCGATGTGTGCAGTAGTAGTAGGTCAAGCACAACGAAAGCCAGAGATCCAGAGACTAGCTAGACCAGAGTCCCCCCTGCAACAAGTGGACCATTGCCAGCTCCTCCCTGCTCCCTGCCCCCTTGCTCTCTCCTCTAGCTCCTAATCCGCTTCCGCCGCCCACCTCATCATCAAAGAGCGCGTTGCAGCAAGAGATGATCGTGATGTGCATCACGGATATCATATGATATTGTTGTTACACTGCACAAGATTTTGAAGCCTCGCCGATTAACCCTGCCCGGTATACCTCTTGTTGGTCCATCTTTGCCACAGATCGACCCAGACCTCGTATTCCGTATCGACATTATCGCCCTCGCCCAGCCCAAACGCTTCCCCGACGCCTTCTCCCGGTCCCTTGCCATACTGAGCCTTCCCTCCGGCGGTGATGGCTTCGCAAAGAGCAAAGAGGCCAGGCTCGAGTTCCCCTCTGACTGAAACAGGCATCCCAGAGAGCGGGTCGGCTACCGCTCTCACGTATGCCACGAGGACCCCAGGCGCGTGCTTTGATAGTTGCCCGACGAGACTGCCAAGCTCTCGATCGACCTGATTGCCAACGGATGGATCGCTTGCAGACTTCCCTCTCCGGATCATCGATCTCCCCGTCAAGGTGCCGATCGCTCTCGCAAAGGTCGAAGCCTCCTGGTCCCCCAAACAATCGTCATCTTTGGGGCCCATCCATTTCGGTCGCCGATTGATGACGATATTTCGTAGCCTGCCCGATCCGATACTGGCTCGGGGACGAGCGAACAGCACAAACATCCTCGAGTAGGTTCTCATCAATTGTGGGAGTACGTTGAGCGTTAGATCCCTGCGGTGTCGGACAAGCGAGTTGCAAATCGACAGGACCAGTGTCGGTATTTCGAGACTCGTCTGCAAGTCCTTGTTTGTGACTGAAGGCGACAAAGCGGCAAAGCAAGAGAGTACGATTTCGCTCGCGTCTTGCTCGCTGAGGCTGACAGGCTGTTTGCAACAGGAAATCAGTCTGCCGCATGCTACAAGTGATGTCCATTGCGAGACGAACCTTCCTCTCGCTGATCATATCTATGATGCGCAAAGCTTGAACCAATAATGCCGTGTCTGGGCCGTCTGTGATGCAACGATGCAGGACGGCCAACAGCCTGCTCAGGTATAATTTGAAGACCTTGCCGGAGCCTGAACTCGAACACGTAAGATCTCTGCGAGGATGTGTGATGCACGAGAGAACTCACCGTTGATCTGCAATTCCAAGAGCAGCGAACAGGCCTGCAGAGACGCTACAGCAACTTTTCCGGCCGATCCGGTCGGCAGTGCAAGGCTGTCCATCAGGGTCGACAGCAATGATTCATATGTTGCAGAGGTGATTTGTGATAAACTGCGTTTGTACAGCTTGTCCAATAATAGATCGTCATCAGCGGAGCCTGCTATTTTCGCAAAGTCGAACGGCGAATTAGCAGACCATACAGCATTGCTGGGATAGGACCAATGCTCACCTGAGGCTTCGCCATTGGCAGCTTTGATCTCGACCCAAGCCGCAAGCCACATCTGAATGCCTGCTTCGTTTTGTTCCGACGCCACTTCCATGGCCAAGGTCTCCAGAGCAGGCGCTGCTATGCTGACGATTCTCCAGCTTGGATCAACTTCGCCTTCGGTGACTCGTCGCAGGCAAACCTGTATCGCCCGTCGTGCCAAGCCTTTGCTAATTGCTGGGTCAAAGGATGCGCCTGGATTCCTCCATGAGCTATACACAACTATCGCCCGGTATATACAGAGAAGATCCTCGGTGATGTCGTTGTTTCTGAAATGTTTGTCGTACACCCGGCTCATCTTGCGGTGAAGCTCGTCCAGGCTGCCAAGAATATGACTCGGCAAGCTATATCAGAAACAAGTTTAGCTCAATACCATTCCGGCTGCTATAACGGTGAATGCTCACGCTTCAGCGCCGATACTCAGTTCGCGAGGTGCCGTCAAGAGGATGGCACATATGGTGCCTAGTCGCTGGTGTCGACTGATATCGTTCACTAGCTTGACAACGAGGTATGCCAGCAAACCAGAATTTCTCTCATTCCTCGATTCCCTTAACAGTGCGCTTTCAGAGGAACAGTTGGTTAGTTTTGGGTGACAATCTATTCATAAGCGACGTCCAGGCTACATACCTCAGAAGACCCGCAAACAGTTCTCGAGTGATTTCATTGCTTTGTGTCGCTGATGGAGAGGAAGGCACCAGAAGTACGTCGATATTCTCGGTTTCCTTTCGTCATCAACAGTAAGCGATATGTGTGTCGCTCGAAAATCCCATTTGACTTACCAGATTGCCGATGTAACCCGTTTCGGCTATGGTCCTGCTGAGATATCGTCTCAAAAGCATTGACTCTTCCTGGCGTTCCGCGGATCTTGCAAAGGTTATGTCCCATTCATAGGCTTTGCTAACGGTGAAATTCCGTAGATTGCGACTCAGGTATTCAACCGGAGTAAGCATCAGGAACATATAGACATTCTTGACAGCCGCTGGACTTGGGTGTACTGTCTGCATCTGATCTTTCACATGCTGTGAGATTGCAGCTAAGAGTTATAGGTCATGGGTCAGCTTGTTTTGGCGAAAGACCAGGTGGGCCCTAGCTCACCTTGGAGGCGAGGCATTTCCCATAGCTCGCTGGAACACATGACCCTCTCGATTGCACTGGCAGCCGAGAAACCGCGCTCTCGTGCCAACGTAGCGTCTGCACCATAATGAACTAGATTGCGCGCAAAGACGTTCACTTGGTCATCGGTGGCATAAGCTCTGTTAGGATTTGCTGGTGATCAGATAAGAAAACTGTCAAAGCGCACCCGCATTCTGCTCTTACTCAATGACTGAGACACCCCGCGTAGCTACGGTCTGCCATATAGCCGGCGCAAAGCTCTCGGCATCCAAGGTTCCTGTGTACCCAGACCACTTGGAGCTAGCATGCCCTGAGGTCGATAAGAACCCTTGCAGAGGTGACTCATCAGACCCCGCAAACAGTCCAAGCTTTTCGGCGGAATCAAAAGCCGCTAGGAACTGTATTTCGAGAGTGAGTTAGCCTGAGCGGTAAGTGACCCTACGTCTACGTACGGATTCGTAACGTGACTCTGCTACCGCCATGACAGGTGCATCGAAGTCTCCGGACACGGTATTTGCATGATCTTGGAGCGAAGACTCAAATCGC
The DNA here is from genome assembly GCF_021052385.1 of Filobasidium floriforme. NCBI lineage: Eukaryota > Fungi > Basidiomycota > Tremellomycetes > Filobasidiales > Filobasidiaceae > Filobasidium > Filobasidium floriforme. The sequence goes on along the minus strand of NW_025763637.1, from coordinate 424,780 downwards.
AAGGCAGAGCTGAGCAGCCTTGTGATGCCAGCATTTCTTATCTCACGTGCCCAGGAGTTGCCGTCTGTGCTCTTGGTGATGTTAGAGCGCATGTCTTGCCAAATACGGTAGTGCTCCTCTACCAACGACCGAAGCGCCGGCGCTTTCTCGACCTGGCTGTCGATTACGGTATCCAGCAGAATGCAAATCAAACGAGACAGAATACCGAATTCGGCAGCCAAGTCGTTTCCCTCATTCACGGTTACCGCTGAACCATTATTGATGCGTCGTTTTTTGCTTGATCCAACTTGAGCGCCTTGTTCAGCCTGAGAGGATCTCTGACAGCCATCCAACCGTTGAGAAAGTCTCCGAAGCAATATTGCCCAGACTCCTTCGGTGGTAGCGCCTCCCGCCAAGGAGTCGGCCGCGTTGCGCTTCATTTCCTGTTGAAAGATAGCTGCGACGAGAGGTCCACGACATATGCGTCGATAGACATCTTTTGCTTCCCCTTGGCGTATGGCGCGCCGTGTACAGTCGCATAGCAGTTCGAAGAAGCTGGAAGTCTCGTGTGTGAGAGCGTGATACCTCGATACCGTAAGCAGTAGCTTCAAAGCTGGGTCCGAAATCTCAATCTCGGGTACCTAGATGATTTAGCTGTTCAGTCAAGCCGAATGAGAAAGCACGTGCGCCTTTGAACACTCACCGCCATCGCATGCGCAAGGACATTCCGGCTACAAGCCTGCACGTCAGTCTCATCTTTGATATTCAACTGAGTGGCTCCATAATCCAAGCTGGCCGCGATGTCCAACACCCCATAGATCGCACTAGCAAGAGTCGGATCTGCTCCAACCAGAGCTCGAGAAGCATCGCTTACAGTTCGCTGCAAGAGCGATAACCATGCTTCATCCCCTTCCAAGTAGCCTCCCCAGGCTTGAATAGCTCGCCAGACCCCTGCGATCGCATCGCAGCGAGCTGCAAGTTCCGACGTCGGAGATGAGACCTTATTGATGGATTCCAACACAAATCGGGTGCTTTGAAGTACCGCTTGTCGGACCCGTCCTGAGATATGCACGTCAACGGGTACAGAGCTCCTCGTTGAAGCCGATGGCGGGAAAAGCGCATAACGATGTTGCTGAAGCGATCCAATCAAGAGAGCTAGATACCGCGGTACGAAAACGAGCTTGGTCCGAGACAGAATTGCGTTTTGGTACAGAAAGATGGGTAGCAAATAAGCTGTAGAGACATCTTCTTGCTGCAACACCGGTAGAGATAAAACCAGAGCCTTGAGGGGATCTTCTAGTGCTTCCCGCATGGACACGTTGGATTCCCAAACTGCTAATAAAGCCGGCGCCAGCGGCTGCACCGAAGAAGTGATCTGCAAAAGCGGGTTGTGTATCAAGAATCAGTTGAACAGACCGAGATGTTGAACCCGATGACAGCTCACCTTTTTCCTATTTTGTGCTACGTCCAAAGACACAACAAGTTCCGTACCTATCGCCCTGAGTAATCGCTCGACGGGGACGAGACAACCTTTGACGTTCTCCTTGTCGACCCAGGTCAACGCGAGTCCCAAAATGTCGAGCCATCCTTCTGCCTTGCCTGCTGTAGCCGATTGATCGGCACGAACGGTCGAGAGAAGGCCGTGGAAGCTCCGAGATGCGGTTTCGATAAGTCGGTCCAGGGCTTCTATCTTGTGAATGTTGGCGCGTAATGCAGAGAAGAACCCGTGCAAGAGGGCCTGAATAGGAGTAGCTAACGGGACAGACGCATCTTTCTGCACGGAAAGAGATTCGAGCAATTCATGATAACGGTAATCTAACAGAGGATTGAAAGAAGATCTGATATGCAGTGATGTCCTGGATCAATATCGCCTCGGTGTAACCCTGAAGTTACCTGCCGAGAAAGGCTCACAGTTTTGCTCCTCGAACCTTGCCAAACTCCTCGATCACCCATTCCCGTAAGAGCGACTCTTTCCTGTAGAGGAAGAAATCGTCACGATCCTTTGCCTGCTGAGCTATCTCGATCTTGGAAGGCCATCCAGTTTGAGGAGGATCTGACGAGGCTTTGAGGGCCTTGATAAGTGCCGAGCTGGTTTGCAGATAGTCTGGTAACTGCACGGTGACGACCATGACTGTTTCGCCCTCCACAGAGATCGGTCCCAATCGAGTATCTCGAAGGGCTTCTGTTCAGCAAGCTATCGCGGCCTTATCCTCTGTGTACGTCCCAGAGCTTTCTTGAGCCTGTCCTTGCGAACCTTGCACTGATCGACTGACGCTACTGATGAGCACTAGTACTGTAACCCGGTTTCGAACTTTGATACTTCGGCGAGGGAGAGAGTCCGGTCGCCAATCACGTGACATATCGGCTTGTTTCCACCTTGAACCCTAATCGTCGGGTGACTGACTCTCGCATGACTCGCTGTGAGTCATCGGGGGCAGGATCGAGCTCGTCGTCTTTGTTGATCACCTACTATAGTGGCAGGGCCCTCGTCAAGTCGAGGTCTGCACAGCATCGTCAACCATCATCAGTTATATCTACGCTTCCCCCCAATTATGCTCTCCATGCGTCCCCGAGCTGTCGCGACAGCGCTAGGCCCGACGCTCAAGACCGGCGTTCAGGCCCGATCCATCACTGCTTCAGCCGTGCACAAGCAGGACGTAACATTCCCCCGGGATGAGGAAGCCAAATCGAGGCGACTTCAGAGGGGACCAAAAGATGGGTCGACGGCAAAGCCTCGAGGTCAAAGGCTGCATGCCTCGACGGATAAGCCTCGTGATCAGAAGCTTCATAATCGGAACGGTAGCTTCATGCTCAACAAGCGCCTCGCCGACAAGCCAATGTCTCTGATGACTCTGGCAGATCTCTCCACCACGCAAATTGCGACTCTGATCAAGTTGTCTTTGGCTTACAAGACCATCGCTACGGTTTACCGAACTGGTGGCATCATCTCTCGGCTACCCAAGGAATCGGTCGCGTTGATCTTCAACAAGAGGAGCACGCGAACTCGGGTGGCTAGTGAGACTGCGATAACCGCTCTCGGTGGAAGCGCTCTCTTCTTGGGAAAAGACGACATCCAGCTGGGCGTCAACGAGTCTCTCGAAGATACGGCCCGTATCATTGGTAGCATGACGGCAGGAATCATGGCTCGAGTGGGCGAACATGTAGAAGTCGAGGTAAGTTCGTTTAAATACGTCATTTCCAGGTGCGCGCTTTGGGAAGTACTCGGTCTCACCTTGAGAAATGTCATATCTCCAGACTTTGGCGCAAAAGGCGGGCGTCCCAGTCATCAACGCGCTATCGGATCTTTGGCATCCTACCCAGATTCTCGCGGACATCATGACGATGTATGAGATATTGACTCCGGCAGAACAAAACCCATTGTCGCGGTTCAAAAGCTCTAACACGCCGGAAAGGGACGCATTCGCACTGGCCGAGCAGATCGATCCGCTCGCGGCGTTGCAAGGCAAAAAGATCGTTTGGGTCGGCGACGTCAACAACGTCCTCAACGACATGCTGGTATCGCTGCCTCGCCTAGGCATGAAGATGGCTGTGGCAGCTCCTCAAGGGTACGACAAAGTCGATCCTAGGGTCTGGAAGAGGGTGTAAGTCCTTGATCTGCTACTGCTCGGTCTAGATTGTGTTCTGAAGTCCGGAAATCTGTTTCGTCCGGTTTCCAGCGAGGAGGCTGGAACTGCAGACCAGATCCTCATTACCAATTCGCCAGCTGAAGCGCTCCGGGACGCAGACTTTGTGGTCACTGATACATGGTAAGCTTTGATCAATTTGAAGGGGGGCCTCGTTATCCGTCTGAACCCATCTCTTTCAGGATCTCTATGGGACAGGAAGCGGAGAAGGAAGCTCGTTTGAAGGCTTTCAACGGGTTCCAAGTCACTGAAAAGCTGTGCCAGGAGTCTGGCGCAAAGCCGGACTGGAAGTTCTTGCACTGCCTACCTCGCAAAGCCGAGGAGGTGGATGACGAGGTCTTTTATGGACCTCGAAGCCACGTCTTCCGTGAAGGTGAAAATCGAAAATGGACCATCATGGCTTGCTTCGGGTCAGTGTTGGTTGGGAGAGATCCTACAGATCGTCGAGCTGATCGCAATCTAAATCTACGCAGTACCCTCTTTGCGACCTGGACGATCTAAATAATGACATACGCGGGAGTCTGCTTTTTCGATAGAAGGAGGCAGTAGTGGAAGTCGCCGGAGCTATGGTGCATGAACAATCGCTCTAGTCCCACTCTTTCCACCTCTCGAGACCTGTAATACATGAAGATGTAGAAGATGGGGCTTCACTCCAAGCGATGTTGAGGTTTTCAACCGCCTGTTCCGCCATTCCCACGCAATCGTTCACCCCGACGCCCCCATAACCGCTGCCGAGAAGTACCAGCTTGCTACGCCAGGCAGAACTGCCCAAGTGCTTGTGCAATTGATGGAGACGCTGACCATGCCCAACTAAATAGGTAGGGATGCAGTTCTTCGAGATATGGCTTTCCGTCAAGACAGGCTCCGGCACGGACGGAAAGACTTTTCTCAAATGCGCCATGGCTTTGGCGGCGAGTTCGCTCGATTGCGGGATCGGGATGGCAGGCGAAGCCGATGAGAACGGATCCGATGGATAAGTCGACCAGTGCGGCCCTCCCATCATGACAGTCAATTTTGTAAAGTGCGAAGCGATCAGAGGTGAGTCTTCCACGCCGGTCATCGAGGTGGAATCGAAAATGACGCCGATGATGCCGTCGGGGTTCGGGTTCCTTTGTAATGCTTCGCTCTGTGCGAAGATCGAAGAGTCTGCTGTGCGAGGTACCAGATACCCGAACCCGGGAGGATGTATCCTTTCAGGCGGGATGGGGAAAACCAGGTTGACCACCCCTACCGAGGTCGCGGGATTGTACGACAAATTGGGAAGGCTGTGTTGGCTAGGTAAGAGATCCGCTAGCACTGCAGGAGAGAGCGTCGAGACGACCATTGTTGTGTCCAAAGTTGCCCCCGAGGAAAGTGAGACCTGAAGAATAACCAAACAATTCATCGGAAATCAGCGAGTGGGCTCCATTCTTTTTTGCGTTTCGGTGACTCACTCGACATCCGTCATCTGTGGGTTCGAGCTTTTCGATAGTTTGCCCAACCCGCACGTCAACACCGAGTTTGTGAATCTCTTCCTCTAGCTTTTTGGTCAAAGTCTCTACCCCACCTCGAATGCCGTATATACTCCACGTCTTTCGTTGAGCATTCATGTCACCTCCAAGGGACTCCCAAGCCTCCTTTTCGGCTCGTGCGGCATCTTCGCGCCTGACTGAACGGGCGGGCCTGAGTAATCCTAGCACAAGGCTACCTCGTGCTTGCAAGGCGTCCCAGAGGACGGGAAAGGTGGAGCGGACGGAGAGGACCCGAGAATCGGCTGCATAGATTCCATGCACCATCGAGGAGATCAGGGAGTCTGCTATTCGAGGCCCGAGTGTACGTCTGACTAGGTTGTCCACCGAGGTATCGTTGATCTGTGTTTCCAGTACGGCCAGGTTCGAGGTCGATGGGACTTTGGCATCGAGACGTTTCTTCCTGCGGAACGGCTCCAGAAGGATACTCCGCAGGAAGCCCTTCAATATACCGGAACCCCTGCCATCCCTTCTCAACCACAATGTCAGGGCGTCTATCACACTGGACGGCAACTTGACGAGTTTGTGATTTCGAAGATCGAGGATGAACCGGTTCTTGGCGGAAGGGTGATCCAGAGGGACGGGCAAAATCGCCTTTGTCAAGTCGAGGTCCTGGAGCTAATTCTTGCGGAAGGGCATCAGTCGCAGTTAGTGATAGCGAAATCCTGTGTGAAAGATTCTCGGACTTCGATACTTACGAGCTTCAACATCTGGGCAGCTCCCTTGCTTCCTCGAGGCCGAATACTTCTGGGTCCGCTCTCCAAAACGACGTCGACCTTTCCATGGACACCGAGATTGTCCTTGACCCCTTCAGGCAGCTCCATCCATCTTCGTCTACTGTGTACCCAACCTCCAACTCTGGCTGACCTCTCGAGCAGGGTGATGCTCGCCTCTGGATGTAATGCTGATGATGGATTGCCAGATTGGCGAGAGGATTTGACCAGTTGTGCAAGGCGATAGGCCGACGTGAGACCCGTCAACCCTCCCCCGAGCACGGTGATGTGCTTTATCTGCTTCGTGCCGGACGCCATGTAGTCACGATAGTTGTCGTCACTCTGACGAGAGGTCTATGACGGGATAGTGGTGATCGACCACACACCGCTGCGACTATTGCGAGCAGGTTGGCAGATGATTGCTAGACTTGCTACCAGCTACCAGCTACCTGGCAAGTACCTGCAATCATCCAACGATCGATCGGTCATCATCCCCCCCCTTCGCCTTCTCCTCGCGACCATTTTGCTTCCGCGGTCTCGGCCACGAGCAGCTGTTGCATGAATTGCCATGTTGTCGTGCTATCATCGTGTACTACCATTACTACGTGCTACGTGCTACTACTGCTACGTGGAACCCCTCGAAGAGCTTGAGCGTCCACACACATCTACAACATATACGCTCACGAGGAGCATTACGATCTTACAGCTAGAGCACACGACATCGAACCCGCACCCGACGAAGCCGCCAGACACGGATCAAGATGCCGCCCTCCTCGTCACCAGGCTCGTCTCGATTGGGCTTCGACTATCCTCTGGACATTCCCCCGAGGTTATTGCTCCTTCAGGAGCTGCAACAGATCACATCTTCGATGAGACGCTCACCAAGATGGGCATCCCCTAGCTCGGCTTCATCTGCTGCGTATTATTCGGCAGCACATCGCCGACAATCTTCAGCTTCAGGGCCAACCGAGATGGTCGAGCGATCATTGGGTTCTGCATCTCAGAGCGATTGGTCGTCGGGTAGTATAAACACTGGTCGGAAAGGCGAAGCAATCTCTTCTACCTCGGCCGGCACTGAAAGCGGTCCGAGCATCTACGGTAAACGAATAGCCCAAGGAGAAGGGGAAGAGATGGAACTGCTGGCCGCCTTTGTCGGACTGCGCCGGAGACTGGTCGCCGCCAAGGGTGAGTGATTCCTGCTGTAGAGAGACTACACCGTCGGCTCAGCCTCGTATATTTCTCCAGACATCACCGATGTCTCGCCGTGGGACATCCTCGCACCTTTCCTGGCGTTGATCAGGTCTCCCCTTACGTCTGGACCGATCACATCGCTCGCCTTGACTGCTCTCAACTCGATCTGCTTCAATATATTGCCGCTCTATCTACCGGCATCCCGGGAAGACCTCTCGTCAGATCTGTTTACTGCGCCGCCGCGTCCACAGACCGGTCTTCAGCTTGGGTTGGCTGCCACCACATCCGCGCTGGCTCGGTGCAGGTTTCCGTCAAGCTCTCCAGCTCAGGACGAGCTCGTTTTGAGTCGCTTACTTCGCGTCACGGAGACGATCATATCTGGTCCCCTAGAAAGAGAGTTGACCGACGAGGGAGTCTGCGAGATGCTAGAAGTCGGCCTAGGTATGGGCGGAAGGGCTCGGCTGGGAGGTCAGTCGCCGATTCACCTACATCGTGCTCGTTATCGTTTGGGCTCAAACTCTAAAAATTTGTGTAGAGGGCCTTCGAAAGACAGCACAAAACACGATACAATCGATTGTGCAAGCGGGTTTCACGAGGCTCAAACACATGGATGCATCGGTACTCGATGCTCGCGAGCACAATAGTGACACCCTGGTCATTGGCGGAAGCACCGAGATGGTCGTTCCCCCTGATGAGAAGGAGAGTTTTGGGGACGATGAGGCTCGTAACGACAGTTCGGAACTCCCGACTCAAGTCACTGAAGCACAACAAGGGGTCAGCGTTATCTCGCCTGTCATAGTGGAGCAAAAGGCCTCTCAGAAATTGGTGCAGGGCGCCTCGGCCGATTCTGCGCCGCTCGGTGAGCACGGCGGACAAGGAGAGCTTGATCAGATGCTGACCTAGATCTCACTGCAGAGACAGCCCAAATAGCTACTTTTGTACCCTACGGTCTACCGACTCTCTTGGAGCTGCTCAGGGTTGTCACGTCACTACTTGATCCCCTTGACCTGACCCATACGGATTCGATGCGACTCTCTGCCCTCGGCGTGCTCAATTCGATACTGGACGTAGGAGGGAAACACATCGGACAATGGGATGAATTGGTTGAAGGCATCAAGAACGAGGGATGTCGCTACCTCTTCCAGGTGAGCCGCCTGATCCAACACCCTGATAATGTGAGGAACTGACATGCGTCCAACTCAAAAGCTCATTCGGTCCGACAATCCGCAAATATTGGCTTCCGCTTTGCGAACGCTTTCAACCTTGTTTACAACCCTACTACCCCACCTCAAGCTACAATTCGAGCTGTTTCTCACCTTCCTAATCGACCGCCTAACACCATCCACGCCTGTTGCTGTACCGTCGCATCTCATGCACGTCCGATCTTCACGTCGAGGATCTTCAAGACCTAGTTCGACGCAAGATTCCGAGCGAGACAGGCCATCGACGCCCAAATCGAATATACATCTGCCTTCTGTGGCATCCGATACCAGAGAACTCATGCTGGAAACGCTCAGTCAGCTTATGCTCAATCGAAATTTCATGGTCGACCTCTGGGTCAACTTCGATTGCGATCCGGAGAGCGAAGATGTTTTCGAGAGGATGATAGACTTCCTTACCAAGGTGCGCGTCATCGTTGAGTAGATAAAGTTGCGAGCCCGGCTGAAAATCGTTCCTTGTTTGGGCAGGGTGTGTATCCTTCGGGGCTCGGGACAATGCCCAACCATGTACCCGATCATCTGGACAACAGCCAGCTTCTCTGCTTCGAGGGGCTCATCTCGTTCGTAGAGGCGATGGCGACTCGCATGTCTACGGTCAGTCGCATGGTGCGATAGTTTATACGCCAAACTTTGCTCATCCCATACAAAACAGGATGACGAAGCTTGGCCGGCGGGTCTGCCCTCGAGAGACGCCCTGCGTATTCAGAAAGATAAAAAAGCCAAACTAATAGCGGGAGCTACAGCTTTCAACCAGAAACCCAAACGGGGAGTTGCCTATCTCAAAGACAACAACCTAATCGACGACTACCACACACCGACGGATGCGGATGCGACCCGTGCTCTAGCGCGCTTCCTGAAGACGTCGACACGATTGGACAAGAAGCTGCTGGGAGAATACATATCCGCTCCAGATAACTTGGAATTGCTCAAGGCTTTCATTGGCTTGTTTGACTTCGGCGGAAAGTCTATTGCCGACGCTCTTCGTGATCTGCTCGAAGCATTCCGTCTGCCCGGGGAGGCACAGCCGATTGCCCGTATCACAGAAGCGTTTGCGGACCACTTCTTCTCCTTCGGCCCAGAGGATATCGCCGATCAAGAAGCCACATACATCCTAGCGTATTCGGTCATCATGCTCAACACGGACCAGCACAATCCCCAAAATCGCAAAAGGATGACTATAGAGGACTACCAAAAGAACCTTCGAGGCGTCAACCACGGAAACGATTTTGCGCCCGAGTATCTGGCTTCCATCCATGATTCTATTCGCCGACGTGAGATTATCATGCCACAAGAACACGTCGGCCAAGCTGGTTTCGATTATGCGTGGAAAGGTCTCATGCAAAGGAGCAGGAGCGCCGGTCTTGCTGTGTCAGTGAATACGTCTTCGTTCGACCAAGCTATGTTTGAAGTGGCTTGGCGCGCGACCGTGACCTCCATGGCATCTGCTTTTACTACCAGTACACAGGATGAATACGTGATCCAGAAGGCGATCATCGGTTTCAAGCATTGCGCGACATTAGCTCGCCGATTCCGCCTACCGGAAGTAATTGACACGATAGTCCTGTCGTTGGCATATGCTACCGATCTCCTGGATCAGACAGATGATGGCTATCAGCCGGCCAACCATCCTATCGTCAAGACGGAGACGGGCTCTGTCACGGTGTCACCCTTATCGGTCCGATTTGGCACGAGCTTCCGGAGCCAGCTGGCGACGGTGGTCCTTTTTACCATCGCCAATGGGAATGGCAATGCCATCCGTGATGGTTGGATACAGGTATGCACATGTGGGATCGGATACCGGGCCATGGCTAACGGGATTTCCTGTCACAGATCTTCGAAATGTATCAAACTCTATTCTTGCATTCTTTACTCCCGGTGCAATTAACACAAGAGGTCGATTTTCTGTCGGGCGAATCCACCATCCCGCACAAATCTCTCAACGCGCCATCGGGCCGGGAAGAACGCAAAACCGAAGCTGGCCTCTTGTCCACACTGTCATCATATTTGCTCAGTCCGTACACTACCAGTAGCGACGTCCTGACTGTGCCCAACGAAGAAGATATCGAGAATACCCTTTCGGCTATCGACTGCGTGTCGTCTTGCAGATTGGATGAACTTTATGCTCAAGTCCAGTGGGTATCTCCGCCGGACCCATCGAAACGTCGAAGATACTGATAATAGCGGTGTTTGATAGCGAACTCGAACTAGAGGCCACTCTAGCTTGCCTACATGCGCTGCGGGCACTTGGAGAGGCAAGATGCATGTCAAAGGCTAAGGACTATCTCGGAGCTCGGAATGGCAAGGAAGACCTCTCCGGACGACCACTCACACCGGCCTACGATGAAGCTCAACAGCCTTATGATCCGGCCGCCCTCTTCGACTTGGAAATCATGGTCAGCATAGCTGTAAAGTCTCCACAACACGCTGCCGAGACCTGGTAAGCTAAGGTTGCTCGAACATGCTTCAAGGGAACAGAGCTCATGTCCTAACCTCATGGAACAGGCCGATCGTCTTCGAATTCATCTCTTCGTTGCTGTCATCCGCCCAGTCCTACAGTATTCTGCTGATAGAACGGGCGGTCACGGCCTTGCTCAAATTGTGCTTGCTGATCTGTGACGAGGTATGTCTTCTGTCGAGTGATAAGCAGAACGCACGTCGATCTGACGGTCTAGCGACATAGCCCAAATTGCGAGACCAGCTTTCGATCGCTTTGGACGTTTTGCGTAGTCTTCCATCGTCGGTACTCAACGCAGTCTCCGAACAATTGATGACGGGTATCGCGCGCATTCTGGAAAAGGACAGCGCGATAGTCAAGTAAGCAGCGGGAAGAGAGTCAGTGTCAGTGACCGCAATCTTGACATTTGCTCCGTCTAGATCGCAAACCGAATGGAGTCTTGTCACCGCATTATTCAGGGCTACGGTTGCTCATCCCGAAGCCTCCAAAGTCACGCTTGAGCTGGTGCAAAAAATGGCAACAGGTTTCGTCGGATCGGGACCGTCTGCGGATAACTACCCGGGAATCGTAGCAATTTTGGATGAATTTGCTACATCGGCAGGTGCAGCTGCCAGCCGATTGCAGGTCTCACGTCGAGGCACCTCGGTCGCGCCTGCAGCTACTCTGTAAGGTCTTCGCTACGCCACGGGTCTCGCCTCTTGCTGATCCTTTCGACTGATCATCATTTTTGTTCTAGCGGACCTACCGTCGAGCGGGGTTTAGCCGCCCTCGATACCTTGTACGAGCTCAGAAACCGTGTGCCGCACTTGGTGACATCGTCTAACGCTCCTCAGAGTCAGGGTTAGTATAGCTCAGCGATGTCTTTCTCAGGCTACATTCAGCTGCTGATGTCGCGCTTGGGCATATATCTAGCCTGGATGGCATTCTGGCTACCCCTCCTCCTCACTATCGCAAAGCATAGCGTCAACGGTAGTAGGGACATTCGGCAAAGAGCGATAGGTTACCTCCAGCGGGTACTTCTCAGCTCTCAGGTGCTACCGGACGTTGAGCAAGATGTGGCACTGGTATCAATCTTCTCCAGGGTATTATTCCCAGTGGTGGACGAGCTTCTAAAGCCGCAAGTCTACAACCAGGACCCGCCTAGCATGGAAGAAACACGGCTCAGAGCCTCGGCTCTAACCTGCAAGGCTTTCCTTCAATACTTGATACCCCTGTCGGAAAAACCGGAAAGACTTCTCGAGGTGTTCTTGAGGATTGTGGATGTCATGGAACGCTTCATGCGCACGGGATCCAGGCAATTGGTGAGCGCGTTTCCCAGAGCGTTGCCTCGAGCGCGCCACCCAATTAACTAACTTCGACCCAATTCCAGTACGAGGCGGTTCCCGAATCGCTCAAGAACGTAGTCTTGGTCATGCATTCCGCTGGGATGCTAATCCCATCGGCAAGTCCAGACACGAGGACCGAGGCTCAGAAGCAACTTTGGAGCAAGACGAACGAGAGGATGAGCAAGTTTTTGGGTCCTGACTTTATGGCGAATGTGGTACCCCAGGGTACAAGCGTTGATGCTCCCGCGACAGCGATGAATCCAGAAGCGACTATGGACATACAAGAAAGACCATCGCCATCGGAACCGATGGGGGCGGAAAATTAATAAGACGGGATAGTATGCACAGGCCACAGGTAGACTTCGCTTGATGATCATGAACGGTGTTGTAAATCAACGATGACGTGTCACGTATAATCGATTTCGGTCTTCGCCGCACTCGCCCACACCGATCACCGATCCTGAGCTGATCAGTAATTCAGGGATCAGTAATCACTAACTTAAATGGGTCTCGCATCGCCAAAGCAAAATCTCCAATTGCCAGTTGTGCTCCTTGTCAAATCTGCCTGTATTTCTCAAGCACGTCGTCACTTGAAACTCTGCTCCTGAATTCATACCTCAATCCAGTCATGGCACTGAACTGGGTACAGCTAGAATCCGGGAAACCTATGGCACTTCCTAGTGAGCAACGATAACTATCTGTCGAGCTATGCCTTGAATATCGCTGAAAAGATGTATCATGTTGGGACCTGAATAGATGAATCTTTCGTCCACCAATCAGAGAAGGTCAAACTCTCACTCTCAATCCCTCCGAGTCTAGAGGGTCCAAAGCGCACCGTGAATGGACTCGGAAGCTTGTTCATCACAAATCAAAGGGCAAGCCTTCGACGAGCAGTCCGGCTTGTAAGGTTCGCCATCAGCCGCTAAGCGATGACTTGCCTGTTTTATAGCTTGTTTTCGTTCAGGATGGTTCTGCAATTGGTAAAGATCCAAGACTAGGAATGCCAGGAACGATTCGCTGACCTGGACGCTCTGATATATCCCGTTTTCCTGAAAGTGACCCCTGGGGAGCCGGCCGTTTCAAGCTACGCACTACGTACACTCGCCGTAGCCCACACAAACGTCTTGAGCACGGCATTCAATCAACCCATGTTCTTTGGTGCCAACTCGATATCCATGAGTTTTGTTTCTACTCCTGGCGGAGGGCTCCCGTCTACGGGACGTAACGCCCATCTCGATGTTACTCTCGACTTTGCTGAAGGTAAGGTGCACGAGATCTGGAAGACGCTAGAGCAAGCCAGAAAAAAAGCGGGAACGGCCATAGCCGATGAAAGCTGGCAGAGGAACCAACTTCGTAAGATCTGAAAGTGGGATTGATAAATGCTTCTCTACTAAGAAAATTATCTCCTTGATAATGTAGCGCTCTACGAGCCGTGACACTGTCGTCAGTATCAACCGCGCTTTACAGGCATTTCCTGCAACTCTCCGTTGGGTCCAACCATTCCAATGGGATCCATGGTGCCTATGACTGCTTGATTCTCTGGGTTGTTCATCATCAGATTACGTATCGTAAGAAGGGCGTGCTCTCGGATGACTATAATCACACACATACACCAAAAATTGATCAACGAAACGCGGATACATGCGTGGGGTGTCCGGGCAAACTCACGAGGGTTATGTTCGTCCACTACGCACAGCGACAGAACCAAGTGGATACCCGCAGCTTCTCGAATGCGATCTTGACTGAGTTTGTCGTGATATGCTATTAGTCCTAGCAGCTGCACAACATCTCGCTTGAGGGTTGCAAACGCTTGCAAGCTACCGCCTGGACTTGATTCGGTCGCCGGTCTGAGCGGTTTCTGCCGCGGCAATGCAGCCTCTAGTGCACCAAGTAGACCTGTGAGGACGGCGATATGAGTTTGGCTCCGTTTCCCCTATTGTCTTGACCCGCTTACTTATGAGATTTTCGACTGTGGCTTGTCCCGCTTTACGAAGAGAACTCAATGTGTTACCCGCTGGTTGATCGAGCCCTGCAATACTCTGGGCCAGCAATTCGCGCTCGTGCTGAACAGGGATCTCTCGCAGTGCCGCCGCAATGAGACATTGGCAAAGGAGGATCGAAGCCTCGAGCGTCCTCGGTAATATTGGATCTTGACTGGCTGCAGGTTCCCGGTCCTGTCCGCTCTCAAGTAGGGCTTTTAGATTTGGGGCGGCAAACGTCGCAGCCGCATTCAGATGTGGCACCAAGTATGCCACTTCCGGTATGTCGATTGAACTGCTTGATGCCGAAGTCGCACTCTGCAGATAACCGTCCAACAATTTGAGAAACATCAATTGAGATGGAGTGATTACCTCTTCGTCTCTGAGGACGAGTCAATGCTGGTCAGTTTAGCAAGGCCAAACAAGGAAAGGGTAGACTCACGATCCCAACGTGTTGAATAGCGACATCTGTACCGGCGACGATATGATATATGCGGAAATCTGATAACTGAATCGGTCGGCATCAATCCCGCGCCAAGGTCATGTCAAGAGCGCAGTCATTCTAACGTACCCCAAGTCGAAACACTTGCCTTCCAGGGTTTCACTAACAGATTCTGACCATCTCGTCATCTTGTCCAGTATCTTTGCCATTGTCCTTGTGCCTTGCACATTGGCAAGGGTTTGACTGGACAGATGAAGACGCGTTTAGTACAACGCCAGTTCGTCTGCATCCGAATGCTTACATCAAAGAGGGGTCGACTTTCAGAGCGTTCAATACAATCATCAGGACCGATAAATTGACCTGTGCATCGTCCGAATCCAGCGCGCGTCTTTGTGAAGTGTCGGTGTAGGTTGATACGTCAGTCCCGTGTTGACAACGTATCGATTTTCGTAGGATAAATGGTCCTACAAGACGATTTGGTCGGTGCGCACTTCCTCCTGAAAGTACAAGCGAATTAATGATCCGGTGAGGAGGAGCTCCGAATTGTCCCGATCGACCGGAGCGATCAGGTTGGCGATCGACTGAAGCAAAGCGCGAAGCAACGGAAAGACTGTATCCCACCGGATGTCAGTACGAGATTCAACTTGCGACAAGATAGGATTACATACATCGCTCCTCTTTGATCGCACCAAAGCTTGTAGCTTGGAATACAGCTCGCCGGATGTAGGGTTCAGAGCCGCTGTGAGAGGTACAATGCAGTGGATACGCACGAATATAAGCTTGCGTTTGCATGAGGGATGACAGCGAATCTCCAGGGGAACCAACCTGACCAGAGCCTTGGCTTCATGTGATCCCGCCAGACAGTTGCGAGTCAAACGTGCCAAAGCTAATCCTGCTTCGAGTGACTCGGTAGAGATGCCAAGGCCTTGAACATCAAATCGCTCCGCATAAGCCTGCCATGCAACTGTCAAACTGCTGATCGGTGCTCTCTCGACAAAGTCATGCCTGATTGAATGAGCGTAAGACGTATTCAGTTTTCTGTAGCTGAAACCGGAAATCCTCCAGTAGACTCGCCTGGCAGCGGGGACTTGTCCGATGGTTTTGTAGCCCTCGTTCAAAGTCCCGACACATGACTGCAGCCGCTGAACGTCCTCGAGAGCTTCGGACAGCTGCCGAAGAGCGGTAATGATGGCATCCGTTACATCCATACTCTCAAAGTACTATCCCCTTTCGTATGTTCTCGGCGAGTGTGGATGATCAGGGGACCAGATCGTACGTTGCAGATGACATGCGGTGTGACCTCTTGTGTCTACGAGCTGCAAGCACCTTGCATGCAGTAGCATCCGGATACCTTCGATCGATCAGCTGACTGTCACGTGACTGGTCCCCTTCCCCCCCCCTCCGCGCGCGCGATCGCCGATGACGACGGCTGGCGCTCATCATCTACTCGGGAACCTTGAGATCGGAAAGATGCGAGTCTCTTGTACGCTTGTACTTGGCGTACAAGTAGCACTAAGCGTATACTCTACCAAGTCACAGAGCGTGTGTACCTCATCACCACAAGTCGATGATCACGGCCGAGAAAAGTCAATAGACGTATATCAATACTACTACGATCGTGGTATCCGAAGAGACCACCATGGCGAGCCAGTGCTAGACTCCGCCCATGCAACTCTAGCAGATCAAGTACCAACATCGTCATCGCAACTCCACCCTTCGTGCGCTTCTCATCTTGACCTCGATCTTGGTAAACGTCTCCCATCGGTCACTACCCGGACCCTTTTCCCAACCATGCCCAACTTGCAACGAACGCAAAGGCTCACTGTACCTTCATCGGTATCCAGTACGATAGCGGCTCAATCGCACAGGCGACTTGATTCCCAGCCTGTCGTTCGAGACAAGCCTACAAAGATTGCTCTCGAGAGTCTGCCTCAGATCGGCAGGTCAGATATCGCTCCAGATGTACCTCTTCAGGTCGATGAGATCGACAGCATCGTAGCGATTCTCGCCGTAAGTGAACGTGATTGTACTGTCGTAAGAGAAGCCGGCAATTTACAATTCGGTCCGATTCGTCTTGACGCGTAAAACCTTGACAGGACGAGTTTCCGTTACTGGACGAGCCGTTGATCCGGGCCATCATCTCGGATCATTCTCCTGAACAGCTGTATTCTAAGACGGAGGAAATAAGGGAAGACCTCGCTTTGCTACAAGCGAGCGTGGTGCCAGATCCCGATGCTGGGAAATACAAAGCTCAAGCCGAGGATGAAGGACGAGCTGAACTCACCTCACCGTTGCCTGATGATGTGCCAGCTCCCCGACCGGCAATCGATTCGCAACATACTCCTCAGGTTCCAGACATGGTGTCAGCGATGTCATCAAATTCGCCTGTTCATGTCAACTCGAACCTATCAGAAGATCGCGACGTCAATGAGCACGTGGAAGACCAGACAGAGACGGTCGCAGAAGAAGAAAGCCCATCGGCATACGATATCGATGAGCTTTCTGATTCGGACACAGAAGATCGGCTGGAAGCAGACTCAGTGTCCACGCACACCTTTGCAGACGAGTCATACGGGCCAGTCGACTTCCTGTACGAGATATTTGAGCATCTGTGAGTCGGCTCCCAGCGACCAGGATGCAGGCATCATTGGCGTCGAATCTGAATGTGACTCCTCTCGAAGGCCCACGCTTGAAGTTCAGCGAGCCATAGATAATCACAGCATCGCTGAAGGCGGAGATATGTCGTCAGCGATAGAAGACTTATTGTCGTTAGAGACGATACAACAATTGGACAGGGGGAACCAGCAACAAAAGCTGGACTCGAAAGTTCCCGATCATTCTTATCAACAGGAGGAAGGGGACGATTGGCGAAACTTTTTCATCAAGCCAGACGCACCTTCTGCTGTCAAAGCTCCTCCCGTTGGCCAATTTGACTCGGTCCACGAGAGGCTGGAGCTATCGATCGAAGCTGTTGAGGTGACGTCTCATGACGATGGGCCGCGTCCCAACGATCGACCCGCCTTGCCCCTCAACACGCAAATGTATTCCAGAATCAGCCAGCCCTCAGGGTCCACTCCTGCGGTCTCGGATACCGAAAGTCTGGATGACGTTCCTGGCACGCCCAAAGTTCGCAAAGTCAAACCTATCACCAATACTGGACGTTACGCGTCTTTGGCATCACTACCCCGCGAATCCTACAATGGTTTCAGCAGTGGAGATGAAAGTGCCGGCTCGACAAGAAGCCGTCGCAGCGTTGGCAAGCCGTCCAAGGCTATCCCTTTGCGCGACTTCGAGCAAAGATTGCAGGGCCAGGGTTCTTCTTTACCTCCCCGTCGACGACAAGGTGATAGCTCGTGGGGAACGCTCGAGTCGCTAGCAACGTATCTGGCTGAACTGGTCGTCCAGCCTTCCGCCGACATATCCTTCTTTCTGACGTATTTCCACTCTCCCAACCACACAAGTGGTTACGCGGCTGTTAGAGAGGCGCTCGTTAAGGCAGGTACTCCATTGACCGGTCTTAGAGCAGAGCTTTCAATGGTGCGGGAGATCCGGGCAGGTATCGAACAAAGTATACACACGCAAACTTCAGACGAGGATATTGGCGTCTGTGTGGGTGCAGCGGGCGATGTATCTCGCGCTTTGGACTTGCTTGCCCTTCTGGAAGAGATCAAATCATGGGGAGGTGGATCATTGGAGTCCCTTGGATGGCTGGGGGTCGCGCGTGACACTCCTGCAACGTCCCGCCCGAAAGTGGCAGAGAAAGCCCGACGCCTGGAGAACTCTGTCGACGTGCAGACATCCTCCTCTCGACGCTTGTTCCCGCCTGACCCAAAAATGCCCAAGCGCAAGAAGAAAGACGAGCATCCTCAGAACTGGCGGGTAGTCCGAAAGGAAAAGGAAAAGAAACCCCGATCATCACACCGTTTGGCAGAATTCATACCTGGATACGCAAAGAGCTCGTTCGGGCCGGATGCGGTACTGTTTGACATGGATGAATGCCGGCGTCGAGCCTCGGAAGAGCGGCTCAAACGCGAAGCGGCCGTCAGGCAAGCGGGTAGACACTTCAGAAGCGGTGGAAATGGCGGTAGTCGTGGTAAACAAGTCGCTGCATTCTATGCCGGAGAAGCGCGGCGTTATGAAGCCGCTGCTCGTTCCTGGGAGTTGCGTGCAGCCGAAGAGTTGGTCAATCATCAGAGGTAGGTCAACGAACGGGTCGGCCCTGGAACCGGTATTTACAGGTTGAACCTTTCCCTTTATGGCAGCAAATCTGATGGCGCATTTTCCATCGATCTACATGGCCTGACGCTGGACGAAGCGAAATCGGTTGCGAAAGATCGCACTCAAGCCTGGCACGCATCTCAAAATTTCGGTACGACGCTCAGATATTTCATGCGGCTGATTCCAACTCGTAAAAGCGCTGCTGATTTGATCTTCTTGTATGAAACCTTTCGCAGTTCCCGTTCCGTCCAAGCCGTTCCAAATAATCACGGGTCAGGGGAAACATTCCGTCAACCGTGTAGGAATCCTGGGACCTGGCGTGGCCAACGAATTGGAGCGGGTCGGTTGGCACGTCGACCGTGGATATAGTGGCAGGGGCTACATTGTAGTTCGAGGGGTTCGAGGATAGACCCACCGTATAATACGTGACCGCATAATCTCATGACAGGATACCCTGAAACGTCTGATCGCACGAGTGCTCCGCCGTGCTTGCTCGCTCATTGCGCCGATGTCTTATTTCCACCTCGTTCGATCGACAGGACGACGACGAGGACAAGCAAGAGATGATGATCTCTAGCTCTCTAGCTCTCTAGAACTGTTCACACCCTGCAGACTTCGCACGGCATCTCTGTAGTGACAGACGTACCATAGTGGCCTCTTTCGTGACCAGGTACAAAGCAAGATCAACAATGTGGGAAATACCATCGACTCGCGAGGATGCCTCCTCCATCGCCGGATGGATGAGCATCGCCTGTTGGGTCATAGTATACTCTCCTCAGGTCAGTATTTCTGCTAAGGTAGTCGCTTCCTTGTGCTGAAGGACAATGATCGCTTCTTGCACGCAGATTCTGGAGGTGGGTTTGATACATATCGGGATGAAAGGTAGGGAGAAGAGACAGAGACTGACCGCGCCCCTTCAAAGAATTACACACGCAAATCAGGTAAGAAACGGGGTCATACCCGCTCCGCTGCGCCTCTCGCTTACTGCCGCCTTTGATCTTACTAGGGGAGGGCTTGTCGGTTCTGTTCATTATTCTGGTGAGCGTTGTCTCTTCGAGATATTCTGGAGGCAGGCCGCTGGAACAAACGCGATACAGTGGCTAGCAGGAGACCTCGCCAACCTTGCTGGCGGCGCTATGGCACGCCTTTTACCAACCATGGTCAGTCGTCTTTCGCTGGCAACACATAGACCCTCAATCCGTTGAGTTCCTGTTCTGTTCTCGTATCACTTCCTTTAGATCATCCTGGCCGTATACGTAAGTCGTTGTCCGCTTAGTGCTCTGTACGATACTAATGTGACCAGCGGGTTCCTGCAGTACTCGGTCTGCGATATAGTCCTCCTTGTCCAGCTCTACTATTAGTGAGCGTCGGACGTAGGGCCACCACATGATTAGGGGCTGATCATTCGTCACTAAGTTCAGTCGGGCTACACAGCAACGCGACGTCGTGGCTTCAGAGTCACAACCTCTCCTGTCGCCAGATGCCGATGTCGATCGCGAGACTTCCAAGGCGAAGGTCTCGCCTTACATAACATACCCTCTGCTCACGATTGGTATCGCTGTCGTCGGCATAGCCTCGTGGTATATTCAGAGGTCTTTGGGCCAAGGCGGCCAAAGAGATGGAGGATTGCCCAAACTCGAATGGAAGTCGCAGGTACTGGGTTATATTTCAGCTGCGCTTTACTTGGGCAGCCGAATCCCTCAGATTGCTCACAACTAGTAAGTCGCTGACCTCCTATCCTGAGGCTATGGGCACTAGACTTATCTGGCTCGATTGCTTTTCAGTCACACCCGCTGCGAGGGTCTCAGTTTGGCCATGTTTTTCTTCTCAATCTCCGGCAGTGAGTACATGATCTGCTGCATCGCCATCACGGATGACATCTGATAAGGTCGCACTTTCGGTTCCATCAAGACTTGACATACGTTGCGAGCATCTTGTGTAAAAGCCTCGATCGCGAATATGTTTTGGCCAATACTAGCTGGTTGATAGGCTCGGGTGGGACTGTTCTACTCGACTGCATCGTTCTCGCACAGTTTGTGTACTTTGCGCGGGGTCGCCCTGTCGACCCTTTTGAGGGTTGAGCACAACTCAAATGATGTAACGATCAGATTGGTTTCTGAATGTAATTACATGATGCTACACGATTCCTTTCCAACCGGGCAAAGATCGCCCCAGCTGGGAATGCTCTGTTCCATTCGAGCGGCAATAGGCCCATTCTTCCGCCGCAAGCTCAACCGCATCACCTTGGCTCCTGCACTAGGGGGCTCATAGAACCACCTCAGGTATTGCCCGTGTATTTCGTAACGACCCTCGTTAATCTTGACCGAGATATCGAGCTCTTGACTCGCCGAGCTCTGTTGCGACCAGCCATCCTTGGCGTCATGCTGCACCTTCGCCTGGACCGGGCCATCGGCACCGCGTGTGCCGGCAGCGTCAACAGACATGGCATCAGAATCAAGAGCATAATGCACGAATGGCACATAGAGCTCGGTGTAAGTTGAAGTATTCGTGGGCGTACGCGCATCGACTTCGATTTCCATCTCGAACCGACTGGTCCGAATATCGAATGCCATCTTAAGGGGTGTGCCCACCATTGCCGTTGGGTACGGCCGGCAAAATGCGCCGATCGCACGAGCACCGTTCAAAAGTAGCTCAGGGGGTATCCTGCTCCCACTGCGGATAGCCTCGGGCGATACACGATCCCGCAGCCTGTCATAAAGGGCTACGACAGCGGGCGCAGACAACGTCGACGGTTCAACGTGTTTGGAAGCGGGCTTGCCGGCCGAGTTTTGGCTTTCGGTTGCCGTAGCTAGAAGAGCGGTAGATGATGCGGCCGAAGTCGATCCCGAACTCGACTCCGTCTTCGCAGATGCTCCCGCGTAACGCTCAGAAACGACGTCATCCGCGCTCCAGACCGAGAGGTCCTCCATGTTCCTGTAGAGATACGTGAGAATATCAGCCGCGAGCGCCACGAAGAGGTTCGCCAACGACAAGCTCACCATTGATCGCCGAATTCATGCGTGTTGTCTGGACAATAAGTCCAAAGCGTCCAGTTCAGCATGTTGTCATTGTCTGTCGCTGAAAGCGAAGCGTCAAGTGCTCTTTGTTGGTTGGTGTAATCGCCTTGCCCGATACCTCCTTCGCAATAACCATACGCCTTGCGGTCATCCTGTTCGAACATGCATTTGATCAATTCTGCTGCAGAGCGACATATTTGTTCAGACCTAATACCCACCAGATCGAAAGGGATCCCGATCTCCCCTACCAAGCTGGGCATCTCGTTTCCGGGTCCGAAGAGTTTGACGTCGTCCTTGAGGATCCTCAGGCTGCAAGCCATGCTATTCCTGACACGTCCTTCTCCAAGGCTGAGAGCCTGTGCCAGGGTCGGATATTTGCCTCGGAGCAGACCAACGGGTTCTGCGTTGAACCACCACCAGTGCCGGGTTATCAACGTCAGGCCGTCATAGAAATGCGGCGCATAACAGGCTCGATGTCCCAGTTGAGCGGAGGGGATGCGCGGCGGCTCGTGAAACACGGGAGGCTGCACGAAGGCGATAGCTTCGGGATGGTGGCTCCTCACTCGTTCGATGTAAGCGGTAAAATGAGGCAACCAGTAATCCGCCTCGAAGTCGACTTTGCCCTGCTTGCTTGGGTTTCGAGAAAAGTAATCTGGCTTGCTGATCATCTCGCTTTCTAGATCCCATACACCATGTTGCGCCCAGACTTTAGAGTGATAGTGTTAATCTCTGACGATTGGCAATCATAAAAGAGAGGACCACTCACTGCATCGACCGGCCGACCATGAATCACCCCGCTTGTACCCCCAACGTTGTTGCCATTTATCATCTTCGGCTTTATCCATCCAGGCTTTGACCCCTTGAGGATTGAGATCGACCGTACCCTTTTGACTTGGGCCTAGAGCGCCAACGATCCAATATTCGGCGTCCGTGATGCTCATTCCCATTCCCAGTTTGAATTCTTGGAGCACAGATGTTGTGGGCCCCTTATGCATCTTGCCTTGTGAATGATCGACATTGGAGAGGTCACTCCGGCCGACCAATCCCTCGGCTGGCTCATTGATGCTATCCCAGCCGATCACCACCCGTTCCATCAGACTTCCGTTGTCCGCTTGGGCGATAGCAGAAGCCAGAGCACCTACAGCGCCGAGGAAGTGCGAGAGCAACCAGTCTTGAATGTTCATGCCGTCAATCTGACATTTGGGGGCATAATCACGTCCAGCGAAAAACAACGTCCACATGGTCAAGTTTGCAAGACGGTCGTAATTGGTGGACCATATCATGGCTGGAAATTGGGTGGGCGAGGTCGTTTCCGTTTCTTCGGCTCTCGGATCGACATAGAAAGGTTGAAGTAGAGCTGAATACGTTTTAGGAAAGTTTCGAGGTTGTAGGTTGCAAGCATGTAAAGTCCAAATGGGTGCGCCAGATCCGCCCGAGAACCGAGACCACTGCGGCGCAATAGGTGGTTTGTTTCGAATTAAAGCCAAGATACGCAATGCTATTCCCACCGAAGCGAATCTACTCACCACGTCCTGATGCGGGTCCATGAATACTCGAAAGCCATAGTCGCCGCAACGAAGGAGGACTTTGACTATGTAATCGATGTATTCGTAGTCGTATTGCTTAGGTCCCGCATGTTCGATGGACTCCCATGTGAACACGAAACGCAAAGCGTTCCAACCCCACGCGCGCAGTCGACCCAGATGAATCTATATGGGATATACATCGTCAGAGCCAGTTGCACCCATCGGAATCGTCTCGGCTGATCGAAAAGTGTATGCCACGGAATACTCACATCAGCGCTACCATCCTCCAGATTCAATGGCATGCCAACCCAGCTCAGGTCAGCCCCGCCCTCTGCAGAATCCCATAGATCATCCCCGAGCTGTTGAGGATGGCCCTTCGGACACTTGGTCGATCCGCTCAAGTTAACACCTCGCAAAAGAAGCGTGCGACCGGCATTGTCCTGGAAATGCAAGGTGGATGCATGTATGAAATCGGCAGGAACGGGCTTCCCCGTCAAGGGCGATGTTGTTGGCGGCAGATCGAGCATATTGATCTGGTGCTTGAAGAACGCAGACGTTTCGTTGGGGATGAAGACTAGCCAATCGATAGATGAGAAGGTATCGACAGGCCGCGGAGTCACGGTCGCAGGGGATTGTTCCTATATCTACTGAGTCGATCCCACTCCATCGGCCATCGACGTCGTTCCCCGATCCTGTACGTAGCCGCGACGTCATCGATGCACCGGGATCACGTGATGCCATCCGTTACGCTGCGAACTCGTTCCAGCTCGAAGTCATGGCCTCCGGCTCGTAATATGTGGAACGAGCAACCTAGCATGCTTAGCCAGCCTTTGAACGGGGATTGCTAAGACATCGCACAGTGGTACAGTGGCCATCTGAAAGCCGATCACTTTGCTGCTGTTTCCAGAACGTGACAGTGTTTCCTAAATGACTGCGCATGGTGATGACATTATCAGACAGACGATCAGACATGGCACAGGGTTTGAGATGCTTCAATGACATTTCTCCATACTTACCCAGTGGGTATGAGGTCTTTTGACCTGTGCGGCTTTGACTTGCTGCTGAATTATGCTCTTGATCAATTCTCTCAGGAGGATAATACAAGCTGCTATTGCAGGTAGGCATTGTAGGAGACGTTGTTGTAGATGTCTAACTAGTACCTTGTAGTAGTTAGACATAAGGTATTACTTAGACATCCGTTATTACATTACTATACCTACCGTTACCTTTCCCCAGTCCCGCAACCTTATTACCTCAAGGGCCCGCAAGCCACTTGCTGAGCCTTATATTAGGCCCTGAAAGCAAGTGGCCAGGTATAATAGAAGGACTCACTTGCAATTTTCAAGTTGACAGACATCAGACATGACTGACAAGAGGGACAGCAGTTACATTTAGTACATAGATACAATCATCCCAGTTTTGCTGCTTACTCTTCAATTTAATGGAAAAACGGATTCACTGCACCTGCCAGACCTGGTGCAACAACATACATCTGTTTTTGTCCTGTCATGTCAGCCTCAACTGTTGTCACTTTGCTATTATTTCTGTCTTGGGTATTGTTCTGGATACGTATATATAGCTAGGGAGATTATCATCACACAACATTGGACAAAGTCCAAGAAGGAAAAGATCATCAATGACGCCTTGCTGACAGTAGTCAAGTGAGTAGCATGTTCACACGCCGGCAGCAGCAGCAGGCATCAAATTGCTGATAATATCTGGGTAGGCTGAGGCGATGCAGGATCGTTATCATATCATCCTACACTGATGGTGTAGCTGTTCCTCTGATGGTGTTGACTGATACTATCTCTTGTGGAAATGACTCTATATCTGCTTGCTTATATGAGAGTAAAGTAGTACATGGGAGGGGAAAAGAGAAAGAAACTCAAATAGCCTGCTACATATGCTATTCTGATAAGCATGTTTGTTGTGATATCAGCCTAAGCTGATGGTGTAGCTGTTCCTTTGATGGTGTTGGTCAATGCTGTCTCTTGTGTGAATGACTATGTATCTGGTTGCTTGGTTGCTTACATAAAAGTAGAGTAGTACATGAAAAGGGAAAGAGAAATGAGACCCAAATGGTCTGCTATATATGCTATTCTGATGAGCATGTCCCCTAGTAGACTTGCAACTAGAGCAGTCGCATAATTGCATCTCCAGACGCATATTGCGTCTCTGGTCGCGTATTTGTGACTCCAGTCACAAATGACATCACCAATATGCGACTCCAGTCGCATAAGTGCGTCTCTGGTCGCATAAGTGTGACTCCAGTCACATAAGTGCGTCTCCAGTCACAACATGTGATCCTGGTCACATGTTGACCCTTTGTGCTTGAGATTGCACCTTTGAGCATCATCAATGATGTCATAGCATGCCAATCTTCAACACTCCCTCTCAAGCTCAAGCTCAAAGCCTGTATCTTTGACCCGAGACTGTTTTTGGTGTTTTGTCTTTTCTTGATAGATCCATACCGTATCCAAATCCTGAAACCAAGTTCACATCTTGGAGTGAGCCGCATCCTGAAAAGGATGGAGTAACTTTTCGACTTCCAAGATGGTTTGCACCAATCCTTGCTGAGGGCGATCCTTTCCTCCTAAGATTGCGTGCTAAGGTCTACCTGACCTATCCCGTCCTCTACCCTGCCATGTTCCTGTGCAGGGCAGCAAGGTCATCCAGGTCTCTTCCTTCTTGATGCCTCCTGTTGTAAGCTCCTGGCTTCCTGTTGTTGGCATAGTCCTGGTTTCTGTAGGTGTATCCATCACCTATCTGTCCTTGCCTGCATTCCCTCTTGGAATGTCCAGCCTTTCCACAGTTCCAGCAGACCCTTTTGTCTTTGTAGCCAGATTTGACCATCATGGCAGTAGCAAAGATCCTTTTGTCTTGTCTGCCCATCTCAGTCACATGTGCGTTGAACATGGCCCTGAGGTCTTCAAAGGTGGGTTCAGGAAGTTTCATGATCCTGCTCATGTCAACCTTCATGTTCCACCTGTCCTTGAGTCCAGCATAAGAGACTGGCAAGCTCCTCAGCAAGATGACTGCTTTGTCTTGTATGTCCATCTTGATGCCTGCAGTCTCAGCCTTGAGTAGGACAGAGCTGAACTTTTCCATCAACTTCATGGGATCATCTCCCTCTGTCATGCTAAGTCCATGCAGTTCCTCCTGAATGTCTGCTTGGTACTCCTTGGCATTGAGTTGATGGATCTGGACAAGCTTGTCCCAGATGTCCTTTGCACAGGTGCAGTGCTCTATCTCCATCTTGATTCCATGAGATAGAGTCATCCTGAGCACTCCCATGACCCTCTGATCCTTGTCCATCCAGGATTGATATTCCCTGACAAGTTGGAGGTATAGGCTGACCTCTGCTGAAGTTGGAGTGGCTACCTCAGTCCTGGTAGATCTGACTCCCTCTGAAGCCAGTGCCTTTGGCTTCTCCTTTTTATCCAGAGTGATTGTTGAAGATTGGCATGCTATGACATCATTGATGATGCTCAAAGGTGCAATCTCAAGCACAAAGGGTCAACATGTGACCAGGATCACATGTTGTGACTGGAGACGCACTTATGTGACTGGAGTCACACTTATGCGACCAGAGACACACATATGCGACTGGAGTCGCATATTGGTGATGTCATTTGTGACTGGAGTCGCAAATACGTGACTGGAGACGCAATATGCGACCAGAGTCGAAATTATGCGACTGCTCTAGTCGCAAGTTCACTAGGGGACATGCTCATCAGAATAGCATATATAGCAGACCATTTGGGTCTGATTTCTCTTTCCCCTCTCATGTACTACTTTACTTTTGTGCAAGCAACCAGATACATAGTCATTCACACAAGAGATAATATCAGTCAATACCATCAAAGGAACAACTACACCATCAGCTTAGGCTGATGTTACAACACCCTTGGAGGTTTCATACTCAGGCCAGCTTCTCGATTCTCGTACCACAACACCAACGCCTCTACAGATACAGGCCTGTGTCGTTTGCTCCTAGCCATAATCCTTGGAATGTGGGCAACCCTGCTGGACATCAAGCATCAACCCACAGCAAGTGAGCGGAACGATGACACGTAGACCTCCCTAGTACTAGACAAGCTCGATGACATACTGGCTGGTAGTCCTGAGAGTGGGACGCGGACACTGGACGCTCAAAAGGAGCAGGACAAACATGCCTTAGAATTGGAAGCGGCAAGGCTGGAGATCGAGCGACCTGCAACAGAATTTGTACTCGGTGATGGAGGAAAACTAGGAATTGCGTCAGCAACTGCTTATGCAGACACCTCTAGACGATGTCTCTTTGCTTACCACAACCGATTCCAATTCATCAACGCCTGCTCGAGTGCATAGCCGGCTGCGCAAAGCTCTCAAAGACCCATCCAGTAAAAGGTCAGAGGTTTTGACCTGTCTCAGTCAGACCTATCATATTCGCTCAGCCTTTGGGGAACGGTTGTGTGAGGGAGTCGAAGGGGCTGCATTGGAAGTGGCGGTCCAGGTGGAATGCTTCTTAGGACGTTCACCTGGAGTCCCGCAGAAGGCAATTGAAACTGCTTGACACATGGTTCGCCTTGTTGAGGACATGTTGATACTGGAGGAGTGAAGGTCAAGGTAGCCAGGCAAAAAAGTCTAGGACAGTCAATACAGGCCTTCTCAGGTCATACTAAAGGTCTGCTTCAAGCTCAGTAATTGGTTGTGAAGACTTGAGTTGGACTCCTCCATTTCCGGGTTTGGTTAAATCATTGTTAAGTTTGGTTCCCAGTTGACCCAATCACTCGCATATTGGATGTTTCAAATGACATTTCGTTCTATTCCAAAGTCATGCGACACCGCTGTTTGGAATACTGCACTGGTGTTTGACGTTCCACACAGGTATGGTAGGGAAAGTTTGTTACTAACGACTATTCTCAGGTTCTGCATAAACAAATGGATGGTGGACCGGGGATATAGTCTCATCTTCAGCCCTGCCAAGAGAGCAGGATCGACCTAGAGCTTTCGCCTGCTGCTTGATTCATCCTTGTCATTACGGTGTAGTGGCAAGAGATGATATAATCTGCATTGTAAGGGTTCCACAGCACCTCCTCCATGGTTTTTGTGGCTGACACCTAATAGCATAACATGCGGCTGTCAGTCCCAGTTGCAAGAACAAAACATTGCACTAGACTGACCTGAAGCGTGATCGTAGCGGCGATAGTGTTTTGCAACTCGATAAAATGAGGGCTCTGGAAGTCACCAGCTTGATTGTTGATTGTCAAGTAAGATCCCAAAGTGTTACCAAGTCTGGCCAAATTCTGTTGACAGAGTCACTATCAATGCATTTTGTGCGAGCTGTTTGGAGCTGACTCACTGGAGATGGAGCCAACATCACACTGTGGCTGTCTTCAACCCACTGCTGAAGTCTTGCCAAGAATAAAGGATGCAACAAAGCTGCGCCGGAATCAACAACCCGACCGTAGTCAGACTTGGATCTGTCAATTTGATCTTGACTCCCTGCACTCAAGAACATGTACGCAAGGAAAAAGGGACATGCAATTATGGTAAGGATCTCACCAGAAGAATACGCCCGTCCAGCGTTTTATAATGGTGCATTGCACACTCCCTATCTACGATCCCCACTTAATTGCAGTCCCAACACACCCCACTCGATTGCAATCCCGACACATGATCAGCCTGTCCAAACCAAGGAGGACAGAAGTGACTTGCTGCTCCAATGTTTTCTTGAGAACGGCTCACCTGTAACCAGCTGTTACCGCACTCATCCTCTCCTGCTGTAGCAGTGGTCACTTTGGCCAGCCACAGCAAGACCTGCTTTGAAGTCAATTGAGATGTGTATACAGGGTAGATTTGTTGGGAGTCCTGCATGCAAGCACAACCTTCTGTGGCTCAAGCCGCAGCATCCACCAGCTCATCTGCGGATTGTTGAAGGCGGCAGACTGACTCGGTGACACACAACCTTCCCTTCTAGTCAAGAACCAGTGTTGCCACATCTCATCCCCAACCAGCATTCCTCTCAGACAAGGCAGTGAAGCAGTGGTAGATGAGGAACCTCTGGTCAAGGAACTCCCAACCAATGGAGCCCCGACCGGTTTGACAGTCATTTCAAGCTGTTCTAGCCTCTTGTCACTACCGGGCTTCCCTTCTGCTCACAGTGCTGCATTGAGGGTGCAATTATGGACCAGGAACATTCTCTCCCCCATTACTTGGTCCAGCATGTGATCAAAGAACGCCTTATTGCTCATTACAGGGATGAGGGATGCCGGGCCAAAGAGAGGCGCTACAGCAAGACAAACTGTAAAGCCCTTCTTGCAGTACTAAGTATTCACTTAGTCGGGCCTGTTCCAATGTATCGACACGGCAGACTCAGCCACTGTCGGACAGAGCAAAACAGACTGACACACTTACCTGAAACCGTTGGTTGAGCCCCAGTTCCCTGAATCTGTCTTCCGTCTCCTTCAAAACGGCTTTTGCTACACCTAGGTCCCATTTATGCTCTGCGGCGCCAGCTGTTGCGACCAATAAACGAACCTTGCACACCACCAAGACGTTGAGCTCATGAGGGAGCCTTGTCAGATCGGGGCAATAAGCCATATACCCGCAGTCAAACCGGCAGATTATTAGACGATTGTCCTTGGCTACAACAATCCTTCAAATCCAGCAACTCATGAAGTCACCACCATCATCCTCAACGCCTGCTTCATGAGATTCCCCCTGTTCTGAGTCAGGAGACGGCAGACGTCCTGGTTGTGGACAAAAATGACTCTCAGGTTGATCATGTCGATTGTGTCAAAGAAAAGGGGGGCAAAAAGCTTGTAATTGGGGTGATTCTCAAACTGTTTGCGAGTGCCTTGAGTAAGTCCGACCAGAAGTCTATGAAGAGACCTTGTGTATCTCCTGCAAGTTCAGTTGCGTACTGCATGAATGAAGGTCCATTGCCTGGATTCTTGCTGAGCAGTGAGAACGACATTGAGACGGAGAGACGGAGCTTATCAGTGCTATGTTACGCCTGCGGTTAACTAAACTTGCCATCCAGGTGGGTGAACGTACCTGTACCAGGCTTTGCCAGCTTTTGTGCTCTTCTTTGTGATCTCGCTTCCAATGTTGCAATGTATACTGGTAGCCAAGTTTTGGGTGGCAGCCGATGTTACCTCTGCCAAGGATTTGGCTCCAAACCGTGAAACCTGCTGAGTTGTTGCCAAATAGTGCATCATCCCTGTGAAGTAAGCCGATTCTTACGTGGGAGAGGAGCGAATCTCACAACTGAATTTATAACCAGATATGTCGCAGTTGTCTCAACAGTGTCCTATTTGGTGGTTCTTGATATCCTTTGCTTGTTATGCAACAAGGGTAGCTAGTCCTTGTTGATGTTGAAGAGGTGAAGTTGGAAAGGGAAAGGGTGAAAGGGATGAAGTGAAAGGTAAAGGTAATGGGAATGAATCTAGTGATAAGAGGTCTGAGTCCTCATGAAAGAGAAAAGGGATGACCCAATCCTCCTCTGGGGACTCCTATATATATGTACAATCCGAGGAAATAGCATGAACATGTGACTGTAGTCGCAAATGTGTGACTGTAGTCGCAAATGTGTGACTGTAGTCGCAAATGTGTGACTGTAGTCGCAAATGTGTGACTGTAGTCGCAAATATGTGACTGTAGACGCGAATGTGTGACTGTAGACGCAAAGATGCGTCTCAGTTCGCACAAATGTGACTGCAGACACAGACGCGTGACTGTGGTCGCAAAACTTGTGTTTCTGGTCACAAGTTGTGATTGCAGTTGCACCTTTACAATCCCGTAGTGTGCCTGTCATGAACCTAGTAACTCCCCGCAACGAGGAGGGTTTTTGCAAAGAAGAGGCAACAGGTAAGTTCAATTCTCCGCAGAGTCCCAGACTCGCCTAACGTTGAGGCTGTGTTCCAGGCTAGAGTCATGACCACTGCCCTTCCGGCTCTCAAGGAACACGATTATGATAATTGACACCATACCCTCAATAAAATGCGATGGCTCGACCTTCCCTCTTGGTGCGGCGTCTTTCATTTTGCCTATTGAATTCCCCTAGGACACAAACCTGAGAGTGAGTAGAGAAGGCCCAAAGCTAGATGTCATGCGGTGTGCCAACCTCTTCATAACTTTCTCCAGCCATCTGCCTATCGTCCAACATGACCTTGGGTTGCTATAAAGTCAATGCCATTTAGCAATTTCTGGGAGATTGTTGGGGATGGATTGCCGCAACAAGCTACGATGCCATTCGTTCCATTGACGCTGAATTAGCTTAGCGGAGTCAGCAGGTCATTGACAAAGTACAACAATGGAGCAAAGCTTTCCAGATCTTTGGTCTGACCTTCTTTCATGGTCTGGCAGTGCTTTGTAACATTCAGGGTAACCGACATTTGAATCATGGTGACGACAAGCTCGGTTTGGTGGCTATGACCAAGTGGCGCAACTACAATAGAGGCAATCTCATCCTTCACATCATGGAAGGCCTTACCATGTATGATACCAGGTAGAAGACATGATCACCTTCTGATCCGCCATTGCCATGCATGAGATCATGCCGTGCCAGGGGGAGCGATTGGCCGTAGTCCTGTTCTCCAAGAGCAACGCATTAGTTTCTGTGGAGCACATCTACAAGCGTCCAGTTAACCCTGTGATTCCTCTGGCCAACACTTTAGACACAGACAAAAAGGCTGAGTGTGCTGAGCTAGTAGCGGCAGAAGATTGGGACGCGCAACAAATGACATCACCAATATGTGACACCAGTCGCATAAGGATATCTCCAGTTGCATAAGTGTGATTCCAAGCACATAAGTATGTCTCCAGTCACATAAGTGTGTCTCCTGTCACAACATGTGATTCTGGTCACATGTTGACCCTTTGTGCTTGAGATTGCACCTTGTGCATCACTTATGATGTCATAGCATGCCAATCTTCAACACTAGAAAAAACACAATACAATATGCTCCTTAAACAGCTCTGCCGGAGTTGGCACAATATGAGTCCGACGAGCGCGCACCACTAGAACAGAAGATTGGCATGCCATGACATTATAGGTGATGCTCAAAGTGCAATTTCAAGCACAAAGAGTCAACATGGGATCTTTGTCACATGTGACTACAGTCACACCTCTGTAACTGGATTTGCAAATTGGTGGTGTCATTTCTGACTGGAGTCCCAAATATGCAACTGGGGTTGCAATTGTGCAACTAAGGAGGTGTCAGTTTGCTAGTGGAACATGCTCATCAGAATTGTGAATATAGCAGATTTGGGCCTGATTTCTCTTTCTCCCCTCATGTACTGCTTTATCTTGAAACAAGCAATATTGATTCGTCTTTACTACAAGACAAGATGACCTTTAGTAACACACCATTACTATTGCCTAGGTACATCAAGTAACCAGACTTAGTGGATCTAGTTGTCACTTCACAGCAAGCCATGGCTCATCTATCACATTGTTCATGCTGCAAGCTTGCAAAGTCAACAATTTTGCCATCATCACGACCGTTACCAATAGACACAAAGGTTGGTCCTTAGTAGCAAAATGCAGCCAGTCCAGAGTCCGTCGATGCTGTTTGGTTGAGCCCTCAGATTGTTAGGTCAGATAGGAGGGCTGCTGTCCTGGAGACTTTGAGGAGTAATTGCCTTTTGTATTCCCTGTGTAAAGGATCAGGGGAACAACTTGTGTTGCAAATCAGCATGTGATGATTAGTCATCAACATGAGGAAGCAATCTCAACCACAAAGCAGGAAGCAAAGCAGGAAGCAAAGCAGGAAGCAAAGCAGGAAGCAAAGCAGGAAGCAAAAAGGAAGCGAAAGGCACTGAACATTCTAGCAAGTGCTAGAAGGATTGGATTTGAAATAAATCACCGATATTGTTCGCCAAACAACCGATATTGTTCGACCACTGAACAACAGATATTGTTTGCCAAATAACCGATATCGTTCAATGTTGCCACCATTTGCCCCTTCCCAGAAAAGTATATATAGCAGGCCATTTGGGTCTGATTTCTCTTTTCCCTCTCATGTACTACCTTACTTTTATGCAAGCAACCAGATACATAGTCATTCACACAAGAGACAGCATTGACCAACACCATCAAAGGAACAGCTACACCATCAGCTTAGGCTAATATCACAACATACCAAGCTAGCTCCCTCTGGAACTTTGACGTCTTGCCAAGTTCCAGTATCCTTGACTGACTTGAGTTCCTTGTTGATGGCTTCATGCCACAAGTCAGACCTTGGATCTTGCATGGCTGCCCTTGTTGAAAATTGGCATGCTATGACATCATTGATGATGCTCAAAGGTGCAATCTCAAGCACAAAGGGTCAACATGTGACCAGGATCACATGTTGTGACTGGAGACGCACTTATGTGACTGGAGTCACACTTATGCGACCAGAGACACACATATGCGACTGGAGTCGCATATTGGTGATGTCATTTGTGACTGGAGTCGCAAATACGTGACTGGAGACGCAATATGCGACCAGAGTCGCAATTATGCGACTGCTCTAGTCGCAAGTCTACTAGGGGACATGCTCATCAGAATAGCATATATAGCAGACCATTGGGGTCTCATTTCTCTTTCCCCTCTCATGTACTACTTTACTTTTATGCAAGCAACATTGATTCATCTTCACAACAAGACAAGATCAGCACTAGTAACACACCATTACTATTGCCTAGGTACATCAAGTAGCCAACCTTGGTGGATCTAGTTGTTACTTCACAACAGCCCTGTATGACTGAGGGTCTTCCTATGTCTCTGCAGAGTGGACACTAGCCATTGCCATCTCTTGCATGCTGTTCAGCCTGGGTGACCTTCTCTTGATAGGTCCCCTGGGCTTGAGTAGCATGGGATCCTCATCATCAGAGTCTTCTTCTTACCCTGATTCTTCTATCTGAGGTGAAGGATCCCTATAGTCCAATGGCTGATCTTATGGGCCATTGACTACTGGTGGTGATGCTTCCTTCTGAGGTTCTTGATCTTCTTGATCTTCCTTGTCCTCAGAGGCATCCTCAGTATTAGGTGACTTTGTACCTCTATACTGTTGGTCAGGAAGATGCCCTTGATGTTGTTGTGATGTTCCCAGTGGAGTAGTGTTCCCTTCACTAGCTCCCTCTGGCCTCCTGAACACAACATCCCTGCTGGTAAGGGTGACATCTCTTCCTTCTTCTTGTATGACAACAAGGTAGCCTGCTCCAGTGATGTTTGGATGCAGCAGCTTGCCCTTGATTGCTTTCTTGGTGGTGAGATCATTCTTGAGTCTACCCTCCTTGGGTACCCTGATCCAGCACTCTGTTCCAAAGGGTTGAAGTTGGCCATATCCTGGCTTATGCTTCCACATGATCTCCTCCAGAGATCTCCATTGATATTGCTTGCCCATGTTGATGAGGGTGCAAGCATATTGCATGGCATGGAACCACCACTTGTGGTCCATCTTGGCAGCAATAAGCATGGAGGAACACATCTCCTTGATTGTCCTGTTTGCTCTTTCTGCTGTGCCATTGAGTTGAGGTGTGTATGGCGTGGTGACCTGGTGAACTATCCCATGTAGCTGCAGGTAAGGCTTCATGCCTCCCAGATACTCTCCACCACTATCTGTCCTCAGACACTACACTTTCCTGTTGAAAGCCAGTTCTGTGATCTTCATAAAGTTCTTGAAGCATCCTAGGACATCCATTGCTGTCTTGGTCTTTAGACCTCCTATGCAGGTCAAGCCTGTCAAGTCATCAATGAAGGTGATATAGTAGATGTTCCCATTGAAGTCTGGCTTGAGAGGCCCTGCTATGTCTGAGTGTACTATCTCCAGTGGTTCTTGAGCTGCCACGGAGATGTCACCAAAGGTAAGCCTAGTTTGTTGTGATATCAGCCTAAGCTGATGGTGTAGCTGTTCCTTTGATGAAGTTGACTGTTGTTATCTCTTGCGTAAGACTATGTATCTGGTTGCTTGCATAAAAGTAAAGTAGTACATGAGAGGAGAAAGAAGATCAGACCCTGATGGCCTGCTATATATACTTTTCTGGGAAGGGGCAAATGGTGGGAACAGGCTGCGGTTTGCGGTTTGCGGTTTGCGGTTTTGCTTCCTGCGGTTTACTTTGTGGTTGAGATTGCTTCTATGTGCTGATGACTAATCATCACATGCTGATTTGCAACATAGTTGTCTTGGCTATAGCACAGACCTCACATTCTTCCATCTTGAAGGGAGAGGTGTCCTTGTCTGTGATGTGCAGCTGTCCTGATGCTGCAACCTGCTTGATGGTACTGACACCCATGTGTCCTAGTCTGTTGTGCCATCCTTGTAAGGTGTCCTTGTCCTGGACAGTAAGGTAGAGATCCTCTTGCTCTTCCCTTTTATCCAATGAGCCAACATCTTCCTGTTGCTGAGATTGGATATAGTAATCCTTCTTGAGTGGCAACCTAAATGCCCTCAAGGTTCCTCCTGGACCTGTCTTGTAGACTGGAATGTTGATCCCATGTTGGCTGATCATACCACCATGTTGGGTGATATCTACATCCCATCCCTTAGCCAGTAGTGTTCCTTAGCTAAGCAGGTTAGCTGGTGCATCCTCCATGAGGACCACATCATGAAGTGTCAGATGCCCTATGGCACTCTGATCTTGAGGTAACTTCATGGTAACCTTTCCACCATGCTCAGAGACAGTAGCACTTCCTGAGGCTGTCCTGAACCTCTTGGAGAAAGCTAACTTCTCTACCTGGCTGAACACATCTTTGTTGTTGCAGATGTGGAAGTTGGCTCCAAGGTCCACAAGCCATTCTATGCTCTCTTCTTTGACTAGAGCAGCATATTCTTCTTCAGAGATCTCTTGAATAGCTGCGCCTGTCATGTTCCTGTGCAGGGCTGCTAGATCATCTGTAGGCTTGTTGTGGTGATTGTTGAGCCTGTTGTGTGACAGTCCTTTGGGTTTGTGGGTGTATCCATCTCCTATCCTAGGAGCTCTGCAATCCTTGCTAGAGTGGCCTTGTTTCCCACAGTTCCAACAAGATAAGGCTTTCTTGTTGCTCTGGTCCTTGTTGTGGTTCCTTTGTTGACCTTGACCAAAGTTCCTCCTTTGCTGCCTATGACCGGCTTTAGTGTTGGCAGTCGTGAACGGCGACTAGTGTGAACGGCGACTATTAGACGCCAATTTTGAACGGCGACTATTTGACGCCGTCCAAAATTGAACGCCGTTTATTGCCCCCGCGTCGACGTCCACGTCTAATTCGTATCCCCTCGAGCCAAGCGCCGACTAGACGTCGAAATTGTTTAGTCGTCACTGAGATATCGATTGACTCTTTCCATCCTTTTCTCCGTCCATGATTGAAACTATCTTCACCCAGAGCATAGATCAAGTTTCACAGTATCACGATCATCACAACGTTCTAAGTTCATACTAAGACTTGACCATGTAAACGCGTGAGAAGGACTCGACTTTCGACGTTGATTTCTGCTTCCGCAACAATAACAATTGAACTCGTCATGAACGTCGGCGACGTACTAGACGTGCACCCCACTCAAACTACCTTTCGATTCACATTGTTAGATTGTAACGTTCAAAAACTTCTGGAATCCCTAAGTCAGCTTCTAGACGCATGAACTAATCGTCGTTACAACCACGCGAACCTCCCGCACACGATGGAAGATTCGACTAACGCGATCGCGTCCGGGTCCCAGTCGGCCCCCCCTTCGACGCCCCAAAAAAAACGTCCTTGGTCGTCCATCCAAGGTTCTCCGGCCTCGTCTAGTCGGAAGAAAAACCGTCAAGACCTCAGCACTGACCGTCAGACGAGGTCAGCCGACAAAGATGAGGACGATGACGAAGAGGACGAGGAGGACGAAGAGGAGGACGTGCAGGGTGAGTTTGATCGCGTTCAATTTATACGTCTAGTATCCTTTCGGTGTTCGGTATTCGGGGTTCGAAGTCGTCTTGAAACCAACTCGATCACTTCAAACACATAGAATCGCCCTCCAAAAAAGGTAAAAAGGGGAAGAAAGGAGCAACGCTCCTTACCCAACAAGAAGAGGCTTTAAATGAGGGTAAGTTTTGAACGTTCAACTCGAGTGAACGTTCTCGAGTTGAACATCTAGTCGTTTGCTGCGTTTGTCACTGATACGAATGAGGTCTCTCTGCTTTGCGTTCAGCCAAACAAGCTTTAAAGGGGATTGAACGCCCCGAACAAAACGCCACGCTCGAGGAACATCGACAATATCTCGATGCGTGGTGCAAGGTCTGGTTCGATAAGGGCAAGGCCAATAAAAATAATAAGAGGTATTTGCGTCCTACCATTGCGACGCCCGGAGAACTTCGGGAGAAGAGCAAGGAGGCCGGTTCGTTCTGGTGGACGTGGCGATGCAAGTGAGTATGCGATCATGAACGTTCAGGATTTTTGAACGTTTAATCACTTCAGACGTTCACTAACTCGCTTAACGTGAACATCAACTAGATATTGCAAAACCTATTTCGTCCTGAAGTCGAACACCGATCCTGGTTCAGGATCAAGTTTGGAGTACCATGCCGACAAGTGTACCTCCAACCCCCAAAACGTCCCGGATGATGGTTTGAAACAGACCACTATCGCCTCGACGACGACCCTTGGCCCGGCCGTTCATCCTCTGGAAACGAGGCATGCCATTGTCGCCTGGATGGCCAGGAACAACCACTCGTTCAGCGTAGTGGATCATCCGGGTGTAAGTTCATCTTAATATACTTAGTCGGCCGATTAGGTTTGCACACGACTAAACGTTTATAATTCTGAACGTCCAGTTCAAGGAGATGTTCACTCGCTCCTACCCGGAGATGGAGAATGCCCTCCCATCAAGGAGAACGGTCGCCACCGACCTCACAAAGGTTTACCAGGTAAACCAGAAGAGGCTCACTGGCCACTTCAAGGCCCACGACGGGGCCTTTCATATCGCCGTCGACGGTTGGACTGACCGTCGAGGTAGAGCGTTCCTTGGCGTTCATTGCCTTTGGAACGTTGTTGGGCCCAACGAAGTGACGCCCAGGTCGATGCTCATCGACTTCATCCCGTACGTACACATGTGAACGTTCAAGTTTAAACGTGTAATATAAGGTTTGCCAGCAAACCTGAATAGTAACACACGGGACTAGAAGGTACGGGTAGGGTAATGACTGTAATAACGGATGTCTAACTACTACAAGGTGCCAGTTAGACATCTTCAAACACACCTCCTAATAGGTCTCCGAGAGGGTCTCCGAGAGGGTCTCCGAACGGACCTCCGTACGAGGTGAAAACCTACATCCCGCGTGTGTACGACATGCGTACCGCGGATGCCTATAATAGGATCCCCCCCTTAGGGCGAGATTCCAGATTGCCCAAAGTAGCCGAGTAGTCCGAGGCTAGAGTAGACGTTTCATCTTGAAGTTCTTTGTTCCCTCGAAACGTCCAGTGTCTGTACCCCCGCGACTCTCCTCACGTCTCCGCTCTATTGTCCCCGAAGGGATCGTCTAGAACCTTCGATTTGTACGTCTAGGTACACTTGTTCTCCTGAAACACTGCTCGGCGCCCGTGGGTGCTGCGGTGGAGAACGTATTGTCTATCGATGTCGTCGACTCGTCTGAAACGCCCAACCGACGACGATGACGCGTCGCGCGTCCATTTTCTATTGTCTCTCCTGCGGACATCGCAACATGGTTTTGTCCGCAATATTGTTCGTTGATGTAAACAAAGGTGATGTCGTATGTATCGACGTCCTTTCTAACCGATATTGCTATATTCTCTTTGTCGTGTTCGAAGTAACGACTTCTTGCTTTGTCCTAGTAGCTGCTACCTAGGTCTCTTTTGTCTTGTTCTCGAAATGTGAAAGGTATAAGACCCCCGAGGGGGTTTGTCGACTTGATATTTTTCGACGTACGTATCCTCTCTCCTTTAGCAAACCTATAGCTTACTATTCCCGTATCTTTTCATTCCATCCTTTCGTACCATGCCTCCCTCTGCTCCCCCTACTCCCTCGAAGACTCGCCGACGCCAGGCCGCCACGGCCTGGGAAAACGACGCCGTGTATGGCTATATACGCGGTAACAACTGGGAGGGCTTCGAGGTCAACGAAGTCAACGCCTTACAGAAGGCAAAGGAACGATTCCGGGGAACCGTCCCGGCGGAAATCCACTCCGCGTGGATGAGAGGGGATGTGGATGGCGTGAACGGGTTGCTGGTAAGCCTTTGATATTCCTTTTGTTTTGTGTCCCCGATAGGGTCTCCGACTGACTCTCCTTTGGTATTTGATTTTCGATCTCCAGGCCCAATTCTCTGGTGGTTGGCAGTGGTGTTGCCAACGTTGCTTCGACGGCGTCAAGTTCAAGAGCGTCACTCCCGCCGACTTTGTGACGTACAACCCGGAAGACGGCACGTGGTGGGACGTGATCAGCGTCGAAGGTCTCTTTTTCTGTCGCCACCTCATCCACCCGCCTCGCACCGCCGGCAACGTCACCAGGTCCTGCGGTCGGTGTGCCCCGAAGAAGCTCGGGTGCACCTCCGTTCGCCGAGAGATGGTTGTCGTCTTCGACGA
Source organism: Filobasidium floriforme (assembly GCF_021052385.1). NCBI lineage: Eukaryota > Fungi > Basidiomycota > Tremellomycetes > Filobasidiales > Filobasidiaceae > Filobasidium > Filobasidium floriforme. Next base: position 385,040 of record NW_025763637.1, on the reverse strand, counting down.
CGACGAGGACACCGAGACCCGAGTCCGAGCGGGGTTGGTGTTGTTGCGTCAGGACAAGATGGCCGTGGGGACTCGAGACGAGGTCGCGGAGCAGATCGAGAGGCTCCTTGATACGGTTGTGAGTTTGTTGTTTTCTTTTCTTCTCCTTCAATTGACTTTTCTTGCGTGCTATTCTATCCAGATCGTACCCCAACTTAACCGTCGATCCGGAGTCTCCGTCATGAGCCAGCGCGGGGCTCTTTACAAGGCCATCGCCGACAACAAGGAGGAGTGGGACCACCTGGACCCCAACACTCGTTGCGGTTGGGAAGGGTTCGAAGAGGCCCGCAAGATCACCTTCGATTTCGCCGAGGGTCAGTACAAGGCCCTTCCCGTGTGGCCCGGCGAGGAGGACACCATGGACGTGGACGAGGAGGAGACCGAGGTCCAGATCGTTAGTACTCTCTTTCTTCGTTTGCGTTTTGAGCTAACCCAAGTTCTCCTAGGCTGCGCGGGAACGGGACGCCAAGGAGGCAGGCTACTAGCAGAGCAGGGGAGATGATGATGATGATGCTGCTACAAGGTGATGTGGTGATGCTACATGTGTGTGGGAGCCTCTATCTATGTGTGGGAGGAGAGGGCGCGCGCGCCCTAACACCCCCCCTTTGACTTACGGAGAAGTCATAGACTTCAAAGACTCCGAAAAAAAAACTATCTAAAACCCGGAAACGAGAGAGAAGAAAAGAATAGGGAGGGGTGTTCGTCGCCGGTCGATCGGCGGTATCGTGATGGTTTCGTAGTGTCGGTATTCGCTTGGAGCCCGCTCGCTAGTCGTAGGTGGCATAATCGCCGGTCCGAGTCGCCCCGCCGGGTACGTTGCCGCCTCCATTGTCCGAACCGTGATCGTCGTCGTCTCCCCCTTCCCTTAACACTGCGTCCGATCCTACATTCACCCATCTCTTGAGTTTGCTCCATCCCACTCGTCCTCGCTTTGGGATCCCCTCGAGCGTCTCGAGCGAGACCGACCTGTCCCCGCAATGCGTGACTCTCAGGGGGCCTTGCCATTTGGCTCGTAGTTTGCCCCCTACCGCGTACGATCGCTCGTCGGTACCGTCGTAAGCCAGGACGAGGTCTCCGACTTTCGGCCTGAATTCGTTGTATGTCGCCTTTAACGACCTCTCCATCCGCGTCCTTTGTTCGGCCGCGAACGCCGACTCCGCGTCCCGTCTTAGCGAGGATAGGAGTAGTAGTCGCCTCTCGGGGTCGATCGCGTATTGCCCGGCGGCATCTTTGACCCCGAAAAGCAGCTCTTTCGGTGAGAATCCTCCCAGGAATCCTAGTTGCCTCTCGTTCAGGACCTGTTATAGCGACGCGCGCGTACGCCGGACTCGAGTCGTACCAACTCCGGCGGAGTTGTTCAAGGAGCATATCGTATTGTACCACTTTGTATCAGCATTGTAGTATATAGTCTTTCATCTGTTATTACATCTATATACCCTAGTCCTACGTTCTACATTACTCCCGGATATGTCCTCGCAGGTATACATCGAGCCGGTCTTCCCTGGAGCCTTCTCGACGCCTAACAGAATAACAGATCATCCGAGTTCCCCGGGTAATGACTTGAACGTAGCAACTGGAGAACCGTTGGTGCTGAGCAGCATAGGTTCTCCCTCTCGACCGGAGGCTCATATTACGGTCACCGGCACCTTCTACCCGAATGGTACTCCGACGGAGACGGTCTTGATGATCGACTCAGGAGCGACCAGTTTGTTTATAGACACCGAATTCGTCGAGCAACACGGATTCGACCTCATTCCTTTAGAACGACCCCGACCACTCCTGGTCATTGATGGGAGAGAGATCTCTTCCGGTGCAGTTACACACCGGGTACAAGCTAGACTACGTATCGGTAGACATACCGAAACGGCGTACTTCTACGTATGTAGCCTCGGAACTTTCACAACGGTGCTCGGCCTACCATGGTTGAAGGAGCACAACCCCCGAATTGACTGGGAAATGAGCGCAGTAGCGTTCGAAGATAAGTGCGTCCAGAACGGATGTACACCAGCAAAAGAAATAGTATACTCCCCCGTGGATTACGAAGCGGAGGAGAAGGAGTTACGTTCGACGGACCGAATCAAAGGAGGGGTCACCGAAGAACTAGTAGTGGCCTACCTCAAGGCCAATGATGAAGAAGAAGAGAGGGTGAGGCGTCCCGACTTATGGGATTGGGACGACAAGCCAGCGGAGAGTTTCCCGGGAGACCTGGACCCTCCCGAATATATGGAGACGTTACGGAAGGTGGTACCGGAGAAGTATCACGCTTTCCTCGGAGCGTTCTCCAAGACCAAGGCCGACGAGTTGCCGGCACATAGAGACTTCGATCACTCGATCGACGTAGAGGAAGGGAAAGTACCCCCCTTCGGAAAACTCTACAACCACTCCGAAAAGGAGAGCGCCGAATTGAAGCGCTGGATCAAGGAGAACCTTGATAAAGGTTTTATCAGGGCTTCGACGTCACCCGCCGCAAGTCCCGTATTGTTTGTCCCGAAGAAGGGAGGAGAGCTCAGGCTATGTATTGACTACCGGCGTTTGAACGCCATTACCACAAAGGATCGAACCCCGTTACCGCTGATTTCCGAGACGCTCGATAAGTTAACGACAGCGAAGGTCTATACCAAGTTGGACCTCCGAGGAGCGTATAACTTGTTACGAGTAAAGGAAGGGGACGAATGGAAGACAGCTTTCCGTACTAGATACGGACTGTTTGAGTGTCTGGTGATGCCGTTCGGGTTGACGAACGCTCCGGCGACGTTCCAGAGGTGGATGAACCATGTGTTCAGGGACCTTCTGGACGAGTCCGTCGTAGTGTACCTGGACGACATCCTCGTGTTCTCTCCCGACGAGACTACGCACGAGAGACACGTGAAGGAGGTGCTGCGAAGGCTACAAGAAAATGGGCTGTACGCCAAAGCAGAGAAGTGTGAGTTCCACACAACGGACACGGAGTTCCTTGGATACGACGTGTCTCCGGGAGGGGTAAAGATGAACCCCTCCAAGGTGTCGTCCATAGAACAATGGGCGGCGCCTCGAAACCTGAAGGGACTACAGTCGTTCCTAGGTTTCGCCAACTACTATCGGAGGTTCATCACGAACTACTCCCAGAAGATACAGGGGATGACAAAGCTCCTGAAGAAAGGAGTGCGGTTTCAATGGAACGAATCCGCAGAGACTGCGTTCGTAACGCTGAAGAAGGCGTTCACGCAGGCGCCTATACTGGCGCATTTCCAGGAAGATGCAGAGGTAACGTTAGAAACGGATGCCTCGGCCGGAGCGATTGGAGCAGTGATGTCGCAGAGAGGTTCGGACGGAAAACTCCGACCAGTAGCGTTCATGTCAAAGTCGTTAACTCCCGCAGAGCGGAACTACGACGTTCACGACAGAGAGATGCTGGCCATCGTCTACGCCTGCAAGATATGGCGACACTACCTGGAGGGACCTCACCCTATTCGGATCTTTACCGATCACAAGAACCTCGAGTACTTCCGAACGGAGAAGTTACTGTCGAGGCGACAAGCAAGATGGTCCCAGCTGTTGAACAGTCTGAGCTACACCCTGGAGTACAAGCCGGGGGTGATGAACGGTAAGGCCGACGCCTTGAGTCGGAAAGAGGAGCTCCTAGAAGAGAGCGAACCAAGACAGACCGAGACGATGCTACGGCCCATGAATCTCTCGGCTACAGCGCGGGAGATTCCTCCGCATCTACAGATCAACGGTACCCTGCCAATTCCCGGCGAGGACCTCCGGAGAGACCTGTTGCAAGGTTACGAGGCGGACGAAGTAGTCAAGGCCATCTTGGAGAAGATGGAGAGGGAGCCCAACGAGCAGGGTCCCTACAAGAAGGATGGCGAGGGGTTCCTAATCTACAAGGGACTCCTGTACGTCCCTGACGTGGAGTCGGTAAGGGTCCGACTGATGAAGTACGTTCACGACGGCAAGCTCGCGGGGCACTACGGGCGAGACAAAACGGAGGACCTCCTCTCGAGAGACTTTTATTGGCCCCGAATGAGAGACTGGGTAGGCAACTACGTGGCCTCGTGCTTGACGTGCCAGAAGAACCGCCGTCCCCGACAAAAGCCGATCGGAGAATTGGCCCCTCTACCTGCGGCGAGGAAGCCGTGGTCGTCTATCACTTGGGACCACATCACGGACCTCCCCGAGTCATTGGGCCAGGATGCAATCCTGGTAATCGTCGACCGCTTCAGTAAGCGGGCACACTTCATCCCGTGTCGAAAGGATAACAACGCCTCGTACCTGGCGAAGTTATTCTTCTCCCACTACGTCAAGTTGCACGGGTTCCCTGATCAGATCATCTCGGACAGAGGAACATTGTTCATGTCTAGCTTCTGGCGGGATGTGTGTGCTTTTGCGGGTGTCGAGAGGAGGTTCTCGACGGCATACCACCCGGAGACTGACGGACAAACGGAGAGGAGCAACTCGACATTGGAACAGTACCTGCGGAGTTACGTGAACTTCCAGCAGGATGATTGGGCGGAGTTGTTGCCTCTGGCGGAGTTCGCCTACAACAACTCCAAGCATTCCGCCATAGGGATGTCGCCTTTCATGGCCTCCGAGGGGACTGACCACAAGTTCACCATCCGGATGGCCGAAGTGCCCAATGAAAGCGCGGATGAGTTCAGGGAGCGACTCTCGAACATCCACGAGTCGGTACTCCGGGCGTTGGAGCAAGCAAGGGTAGATATGGCGAAATACGCCAACAGAAAGAGGCGACCCGTTCCCGACGAGGGAATGGAGGTCGGGGATCAAGTGATGTTATCTACGGACCACATCAAGACGGTTCGTCCAAACAAGAAGTTGGACTACAAGACCCTCGGACCTTTCAAGATCACCGAGGTCGTGGGAGATGCGAAGATGGCGCGAAGGTTGGAGCTTCCCGAGCAACTGCGGCGGGTACACCCCGTGTTCCATGTCTCGATGCTGATTCCGTACAAGCGGAATGAGCTGCCCTCGCGGGAACAGGTCCCGCCTCCTCCCCCAGAGGTGGTGGATAACGGTGACACCCAGTGGGTAGTATCTGAGATCGTAGATTCGCGGAGCAGGAAGCGGGGACGTCAGACGCGTACCCAATATCTGGTGCGGTGGGAAGGTTACGAGGATGAGTATAACGAGTGGGTACATCCGGAGGACTTCCACCATGACGACCAAGCGGTGCTGGATTATCATCGACGATACCCAAACAAGCCGAAACCTGCTTTCGAGGAGTACGGCGATGCCTAGGGCGTTCGGAGCTCGCCCGTAACGGGGGGATCCTGTTATAGCGACGCGCGCGTACGCCGGACTCGAGTCGTACCAACTCCGGCGGAGTTGTTCAAGGAGCATATCGTATTGTACCACTTTGTATCAGCATTGTAGTATATAGTCTTTCATCTGTTATTACATCTATATACCCTAGTCCTACGTTCTACATTACTCCCGGATATGTCCTCGCAGGTATACATCGAGCCGGTCTTCCCTGGAGCCTTCTCGACGCCTAACAGGACCCGCACGCTGGCACTCAGCGTCTCCGGCCAGTTCCTCGGTACTGTCGGTGTCGTAAGCGAAGGCATGTGTTGCACGTCGAGGTTACACATCCTTCTCAGCCTTTCGAGCACCTGGTGGTTCGTGTTCTCCGCTATCCCGACGTGTTCGTAAGGCGTCGCGAGTCGCAACGTAGTCAGCTCCCCGCACCAGTCCAGTACGTCCTTGTTGTTAAAAGGCGATCCATTGTCAGTCCAGAGCGTTTTCGGTCGCAAGAACTTGTCCGATACTTCTCGCAGCGCTTTCAAAGTCGTAGCCGCGGATCCGGGTCCCCTACAAGGCCAGGCGAAAATATACCTGGTATAGACGTCGATTGCGACCAGGATCGATTCGTTCCCATGGGCATGAGGCATCGCTAAGTAATCCATCGCGACCGTGTCAAATGGTCGAAAGGCGAATACCGGCTTGAGGAGGTACTTTTGCATGCGGTGCCCGAACTGACAACATCTGCGACATTGAGCTATCGCTTCGTCGATGTCCTTGCGCATTCCCGCCCAATGCGTCGTACGAATGAGTTTTCCCAGGGTAAGGTCCCGCCCAACGTGGCCGTGTTCTCGATGCACCCTCGCGGCTACCTCACCCCCCTCTCTCTTGGGAAGCACTTTGACGCTACCTACCCCGGGTATCCTATGCATTAGATCCGGCCCCGCCGTCCAGTAGCTGACGGCCTTCCTCTTTGTATCCTGTACGGCGTCTCTTTCGATAAGTTCGACTTCCAATTGTGTGACCCACCGAGTCACATCCAAAAGCTCGTCATCCCGGAACCGGTCTACGATACCTTGGGCTTCGTCCGCTTCCAGCAGCCCGATAGTCCCCGTCGATTCGTATAGGCTGTTCGATAAACCCAGACGAGCCTCCCATCCAGGCTCTGTGGAAGTACCCGGGCTCGACCCATTTCGGGATAGGGCGTCAGCGATGGTATTTATCCTACCCGGTCGATGGACCATTCGTACGATGCCCGAGCTCGCGATCGCCTCTTTCCAAATCGAACGGGTACCAGGCATGGCGTCGTTGCGCATCAGATCTCGGACGGCCTGGCAGTCAGTTTCTAGCAAAATCCGTTGTCCATAGACCCATTTTTCGAATTTGTCTAGTGCCCATTTGACGGCCAACAGCTCCAACGCGGAGGAGTGCATTCTCGCTTCGGCTTCGGTCGTACCACGGCTCGCATAGGCTATTGATCGTCGTCCCCCATCCGTCTTGTCGGCTTGCCATAGGTGCGCCCCTAATCCGAGTTTCGACGCGTCGGTTGTCAGCCCGAACTCGGAGCCGTCGTACCTCCCGGCCACCAGGATGGGATACGAAGTGAGGCCTGCCTTAAGTAAGGCCATCGCCTCTTCGCACTCTTTCGACCACCGGCTCTCGATATTCGTTTCCTCCAATAGTCGTTTTCCACCCTTCTTGCTCGTGGGTTGTACGTCCGCCGACGCGATGGCATACAGGGGCCTTGCGACCTCTGCAAAACCTGGAAAGTAGGATCTGAAGCAGTTACATGTTGCCACAAACGAAGCTACGTCGCGGGCGGTAACTGGTCGGGGCCAGCGTAGTATCGCTTCGATCTTGTTTAGGTCGGGGCTCACTCCTCTCGAGGACACTAGCGACCCGCCTATATGGGCCGTTGTCACGAAAAGAAACGTTTTCTCCGCGCTCAGTCGTAGGTTGTCGCGTCGAGCTCGTGCTAGCACCGATCGCATTGTTTCGAGGACCACCGAGAACTCGTCTCCTGAGGTAAATATGTCGTCCATCCAAACCGAGACCGGCCCTGGGTCTACCAACTCCCCTAGCGTTTTCAGTACCGCCACTTGGTAAGTCGCGGGCGAACCGGTTGGCCCCATCGGGAGTCTCTTGTAAGAAAAGTACCCGAGGTTGGGGAGTCCGAAACATAAGAACTTCCGGTCCTCGGGCGCAATTGGCACCCAAAAGAACACCCCGAGGCCGTCCATTTGGCATATCCAACGTTTTCCCGAGTGTCGTAGGACCTTCGCGTCTAGATCCCCTGGCATGAACGCGGGTACCTCGGTCGCCTTGTTGAGTGCTCCGAAATTGTGGCACATTCGATAGGTTGCAGCCGCCTCGACCTCTGGGAAGGGTCTTTCATCAGCAGCATCCGATCGTTCGTCTCAAGGAGGTACGTCATTACGTACCGCGGGAGTATGGGGGCTCTCGAAGTCCCCCGTCAGTGTGGGCCCTGGTAATTCTAGCCCAGAGCACGGGGGTGTCCCGATTTTTGTGTCCTTCGACCATAGAGTCGGTAGGCCGGCCGCCTTTAGCGCGTCGTCCGCCAGCCTTCGAATCCGGTCAAGGTCTCCCTCTTGGTATTTGCCTTTTTTCGCGGCCATTACCGTAGGGTAGCACCCAGCTATGTCTTCTGGCGCAATGGGTTCTATCACGTCCGCAGCAAGCAGCTTCGCCGTCATCTTGCGGGCTGCGATTAGCTGCGGCTCCGTCAGAGGCCTTCCGTGCGCGTAGCGAGGCAACTTTGTCCCTTCCGGTACCTTCAGTCGGTGGACCGTATGAGGGCAGGCGCCTATATCCTTGAGGTCGGTCGCCCAAACATCGTTGTACTCCCTGACCAAGTTTTCGACAGCCGCTCGTTGATCTGGGCTGAGGTCGTCGCCGATTGTCACCTTCGACAAGATCTCCTCCGCCCGGTTAGCGGTATCGCCGGCCTCGCCGTTGTCGAGTCCCTCAGCCTTCGTCTCTGAGTAGCCGTTCATTCCGTTGCCGCCGATCCATAAACAATCGCTACCCGACGCCCTGGGTGTCGATATCCATGTCCGTGCTTTCTTTCCTTTCGTAATGGTGACCGACTCGGCTCCGTAGTCGACGACAGCTGCCGTCTGCTTCAACCAGGGCTTCCCTAGTAGGACTTCCCAGTCGCCGTTCGATTCCATCACGTAGAACTTGACCGTACCTCTCGCCGCGCCCTGAGGGTGCGGGACTTCAAGGTTAGTCGAGATCGCTCCGTCCAACTCTACTCTTGTTCCGTTCGCCACTTTAACACCAAAGTTCACGGCCGTGGCTTCCCCGAATATTGATCGGTTAACCCTGTAGAAGTTTCGGTCTATGATGTTAAAAGCGGCTCCTCCATCTACGATTCCTTCGAAATCCAAGTCTTTCGCTCGAAGGCTCAGCGTAACCGGGTATCCCGGTACGTCCGACTCTTCGTCTCTGAGAGCGTATGTCAGCTCACCGCTCTCCGATTCGTCTCTTTCTCCATCTCTAATCTCCTCGTCTATCCTCTCTTCTGTCTCCGGCGTTTCGTGCACTTCCGTCCTTGCTTCGGATCCGCTCCTCCTCGCTCCGCCGCTCCTGGTCTCGACCAACCTTATCACGCCTTCCTTCCTCCACGGCTGGTCGATTCGTCGAGCTCGATTGTCGCCTACCAATCGAGCTCTCCACCATTTCCCTGGTCGGCAAGGAAATCAAGGCCGGAGGGGTCGTAGGCATCGCCATCTAGGCCGATTTCAGTGAGCGGTGGAGAGAGAGGGTATTGGTGTTGCGGGAGCATCGTAGGACTTTGCATGGGCGAGTATCCGTCGAATCCGACGTGTCGGATGCTACCAATAGGGATACCGTTAGCACCAGTTGAGGGTCCGTTTCTCGGTCCCGATGCGTTTTGTCGCCTTTTCTGACCCGCCACGAGGCCTCTATACCTTTGTTCCTCTATCGGTAGTCGGTTCCCTCCATCCGGGCACAGGGGTCGTATGTGGCCTACCTTCCCGCACCCGAAACACTCGTCCGAGCCCGGCGGCGCCGTCCCCGGCGAAGTGGGATACGGCGCACTCAGGGTCACGAACCCGGTCGGATTCCTCTGGTGCCAAGTGCGTCTAGCGGCTTCCCAGGCGTCGTGTCCGTCTTTTGTCTCTTTGAACGGTCCTAGGGGTACCGTGGCTTGTTGCGGTCCGTATGGAGGTCTCTCTGCGTAAGCGGGTCGGCTGTTGTACGCTTGTCGGTCGCTATAGATATTCCGGTTCTCGTAGGCTCGTTGATCGGTGTGGGTCCTCTCCTCTTGGGCGGGTACGTTTTCGTTCGTGTACAGGCCCAAGGCGCTGCGTTGGTTTCGGATTTGAGGCTGACGTTTCACCATCCTTTCGAGCTCCATGATCTTCTGGTCTTGGGCAGCCGCGTGCTTCACTCGGTGCACCGCCGAAGTCGACATGTTTTCGACAGCCGTGGCCAAGTCCCGAACGCTCCCGATCGCGTTCATCGACGTCAAATACGACTGCGTGTAAGGCCCTACGTTGTTTAGGACGATTTCGACCGTGGATTGATCTCCAGGGCTTCCCGCTTGGTATGCCAGCGAGGTCACCCTTTTCGCCCAGGCGATGTGTTTCTCCTCGCCGGCGCTGTTGGTCTGGCCGACGTCTGAGTCGTCGAGCCTGACGTGGAGTAACTCCCGCAGGGCTTTTCGCTTTGACTCGGTGCTGCTCCCGTACTTCTCTTCGATCAACGCTTCCAACGTCTTCCATGAGGCCCTCTGTACGTCTGTAAGGTCCTTGTACCAGAGGTAGACCTTGGACCCCTCCTCTAGAGCGACCTCGAAGAAATCCGCAACCTCCGAATCCTTGTTCCATACTTGGAGGATCAACATCTTGGTCTTGAAATCCTTTTTGAAAGCGGGCCAGTTAGACCCTGTGAACGTGGGGATCGAGATATCCATCCTGATCGGTAGTATGTCGGTTGAATCGTCGATAGGGGTAGCGGGTTTGCCGGTTTCGACTTGTTTGATGCGGAAAAGTTCGTCGAGGGTTGTGAGAGACCAGCCGGGAAGAGCTCGCAGGTCGATCAGGCGGCTGGCTCTGGCTGCCAATTCTACTCGGGACAGTATCCTTGATGAGGCGTTTTGTACCGTATCGGCCGCTGATTCCATAGACTGAGGTCCAGTCAGCCGTCGTGCGTACGTAGTCCGTGAAAAATTTTCTATGTCGTGTCGAGCCTCGTACGTACGTGCGTCTCGATCGGGTCTTTTTCGAGAGGAGAGGCTCAATCCAGCTGCGTCGCCACAAGGAGGCAGGCTACTAGCAGAGCAGGGGAGATGATGATGATGATGCTGCTACAAGGTGATGTGGTGATGCTACATGTGTGTGGGAGCCTCTATCTATGTGTGGGAGGAGAGGGCGCGCGCGCCCTAAACGCCCGCCTCGCGGCCGAGAAGGCCAACGAAGAGGCCCGCCAGAAGCGGCTCGACGCCGAGGCCGCCAGCAAGGTCGCTGAGGATGCTCGTTTGGAGTACGAACGAGCTCGGGAACGCCTCGCCGCCGTCAACCCCCCTCGTCCCCGCACTCCGCCTCCCGCCAAGGACACCGCTCCCCCTCCCGCCCAGGACAAGCAACCCTCGCAACGAGGTAGCAGGGCCAGGTCCCAGCGCGAGGGGACCGCGAGCGAGCACACCGCGGACCGCAACGAGGGTGATGGTGGCGATGGGGGCGGCGATGGCGGTGGCGATGGCGGTGGTGACGGTGGTGGCGACGGTGGTGGCGAGTGATTTTGTTTGTGTTTGTAACGTCTCGTTTGGTCGCCGTTCGGGGGTCGGCTCCCTTTTTTTTATTTTTATGCTATTTTCTTGTTGCGATTCGTTTCTCCAGCGAAGTCTCCGAACGTGTCTCCGAACGAGTCTCCGATTGAGCCTCCAAGCGAGTCGTGGTACTTCATTGTTTTCGTAAGGCAAACTTGATTGTCGTTGGCTCGTTAAGTTCGTAAAAAAAGGAATGGTGATAAACATCTTCGTCGGTCCTGCCGACGAAGGTACAACAATGAGTAATGACAAACACGAAAACCCTAAGCACCCGGAGTCCACAGCAACGGCTCGTCCCCGTTCTGCTTGGCGAACTCCTCATCCCAATACGCCTGGTGGTTCTGGGCGGGAGGCTGCATGTACGTCGCAGCTACCTGCATTCGACCAGCCTGTTGCCGAGCCTGCCACCAAGCAGGTGGGGACCTCTTGGCGTTGCTGCACTGGGCGCTCCTGTGGCCGGGCTGCCAGCAGTTGTAGCAGGGTTTCCCGCCGGGCATCCTCGCAGCGTCCACCTCCATAGGCGTAGCACCCGACGTGGCGGCCGCCGCAGGAGGGGCAACAGTGGTGTTAACCACAACAGGGTTTCGGGGAGCGACGTGGTTACCTGCGTAACGATTCCCGCTCGTGTGGGCACGGTGTGGTGACAGGAATCTATCGGCCCCGACGGTCGCCTACTTCCTACATCCGCGGTTCGCTCTCGACTACCTCGACCTCGCCGCTGTTGGTCACGGTGGATTACTAGACGGCAGCCGACGGTGGATTAGAAGGTTTCATCGGACGACGGGAGACGGGATACACGTGTATAGGTCGAGGCATACGGGCAGAGGAGAAGCGGAAGACGCACGGCCCGGAGTATAGACCGTTCCGGTACTTTGCTCGGTCGCGCTGGCGTAAGCGTACGCTAGACACGTATAAAGGTCCCCACCTCGATATTCAATTCCCCTCTTTTCCATCGCCGTTTCACCGTTGTAGTAGTCAAGCAAGCCGTAGAGAGACCAGTAGTAGACGTTTATTCATAGCTTTTATCCCACATTTCACTTTCGGTATACACCTACCGTTCTACCTCGCTGATTCGCCGCTTCGCGTTTCACGTTTACTTCCCATCACCCGCTTAAGACGACGGATCTATAGCTGGCTTCTGGACAAGGTTAAGTAGATCGGCGTCAGAGTACGGCCCTTGCTAGCTTACCACCCCGAGAGGTTTCGAGTTTATACGACTTCGACGTATCGCGTTTGATCGGAGATATCACCTTTTACCTTCGAACGTCACGTGACCTGAATCACGTAACGTTTACACGACTTTACCTAGCTCCCACCCCCCCCCTTTATAGTCTACCGGGAACAGCACTTGCCTACCGGGACATCCCTTACCACTCCTAGGCTTAGCAACCCTATCTACCTACCTTACCGCCAACTCAGACGAGTTGTTGTTTGACGTCGTCATCGACGTTTGATCCCGAAGACCGGGATTGACCCCACAACGGTTACCCGAAGACGTGTGCCTACGGGCTTCCGCTTGGTCTTCGTACCGACGGCATTCCATCTGGAACTCCGCCAGCGTCATATGCTCCTGGTTGGGCATAGGGATAATAGCGTCCTGAAAGGCTTGGTTCAGGTTGGCGCGGAAGAACGACCGTTTGCCATACTTGTTGAGGTTTGGGAGGAGGGCGGCGAGATCGTTGAACTCGGTGATGTACGTATTCAAGCTCTTGTTGCCCTGCTTCAGAGAGTAGTACTCCTTCTCCGTAGCAAGGATGTTCCTTCCACCTCCGTACATCTCCACGAGCAACGCCTCGAACTCCCGCCAGGTGACCTGAGTTTGCCCCGACGAGTACTCCCTTGCCCATGCCTGGGCCTGCCCATCCATGTACGACTCCGCGTACATAATCTTGTAAAGGTCGGTGTACAACCCCGGCTTGACTTGGAACTCCCGGTTGCATTGGTCCAGGAATCCCCTAACCTTCTCCTTCTTGCTGCCATCGAACCTGTCTGTTATAGCCATCCGCGGTGCGACTATCACGTACATCCGAACGGGTGTTCCGCCAGCAACTCCGGCGGAGCAGGTACTTATATGATACGATAGGTAATGTCTAACTACTACAATCACTATTGTAATATGTAATTCATCTGCTATCACACTCATTTATCTACCTATTACCCTACGCAAGTCCCGGAGAACACACAGGTTGCTGGCAACCTAACAGAATAGCAGATCATCTCCTTTTCCCCGACTTGCAACTATGGAAACCGAAGCCACAGAACGGGCAGAAGTTCCGGACAGGGTAGTGTACGACGTAGCTGGTAACCCTATCACGGTAGCCGGCTACAAGGAACCGGTGCGGAGCACGGGAGGTGCTCAAGATCGAGACAGCGCCGGCGGATTTCTATGGGTCCGTAACACCGGCGAAGGAGACGAGGTGTTCTCCTCCTTCTTGAGTGCCGACCGACCAGCTGTCAGCACCATCTCCCTCTCGAATGACGTCGGGAGGATGAACTCAACCTTGGAAAGGTTGATGGCAAAGGTGGATGGATTGGTTAACGTCAACGCAGCCCCCTCGCCTCCTCCTCCGGCGTTTTCTCGCCCCTCTGTCCCCGTACAGCCTTACACCAAGGCTATCCGGGTGAGCGATCCCGAACCCTTCGATGGGTCGAAGAAGGAAGAGGTACAAGCATTCTTAGATGCTTGTAACCTACGCTTCATGGCGGAACCCCTCGCATACCACGATGACAAGTTGAAGATCGTGTTCGCGGGTAGTTACTTGCGGGACGCCGCGAGGGAATGGGCTCGCCCCTGGCTTTTCGGAACTGCCTGGACCACATGGTCGGAGTTCGAAGCCGGGTTGCTGGCTCGTTTTGGAGTTGCGGTAAGGAGAGCCGCAACTGAGAGGGAGATCGCCGATTTCCGACAGGGGAATCTGTCGATCTCCGAGTACATTACCAAGTTCAACGCTATGGCCAACCTCATTCCGGAGTTGAACGACTTCTGCAGGAAACTCCTTTTCCGAGCACACTTGAATCAGGCGTGGAGGGATGCCATCGTCCCTATCCCCAACCAGGAGAAGTGCACCCTCTACGAGTTCCAGACGGAGTGCGCGAAGTACGAGGAGAAGGTTGGACATACTCAAACACAACATCGTAACACCACATCGCGAAACAACACTTACACCCCTCGATACACCGCTCCTGCGGTAGTGCCAGTCGCCGCTCCCGTACAAGCCCCTGTGGCATCCGCTTCGGGAGCTGTCCCCATGGAGGTAGATGCGGCCAAGTACAGGGATGTCACCTGTTATAACTGTTTCCAGAAGGGACACGTTATTCGGGAGTGTACAAACCCTGCGTTGGTGCCCAAGCCGCAGTGGTACGTGGACCGGATGAAGAAGCAACGAGACCTTCGCGTTGCAGCTACCTACTCTCCCAGCACTGCTCCGACGGATGAGCAGTTCGACAGGGACCACGCCGCCAACGAGGGAACAGGTTATCGAGTTTGGTCTACGTAAGGGTTCTTGTGCGCGACGATCATGTATTTACCAAGGGCAGGTCCCTTGATGTTTTTATTTTTATTCACCATTCACTGCTACTACCGAGCAAAACCTTTGCACCCACACGTACAACACGACTACAAGCAATAACGTTTTGCAATTACCTCAAACTATTGTCAGCGAAAGAGAGAACGACAATATCCAAAAACAACTCCGGCGGAGAACGATTCGAGAACTTCCGAGCGGCATAAAAATTTATTATCCCGAGTACAAATGTACTCGGCTACAAGAGACAACCGTACAAAAAGAAAATCACCCAGCCAATTACTCCCCGCCCGAACCCGAACCAGACCCCGACCCAGATCCCGAACCAGATTCCGAAGAAGAAGACCCCGAAGTCGAGGATCCGGACGAGCTCGACGACTCGCTGTCGCTCCCGTCCCCCATGCTGGTATCCTCGTCGTCCGAACGGTCGTCCTCGAGATCGAGGTCCTCCACGTCCTCTCCCTCGACGATGGTAGGCGCAGGCGAACCGGGAGTAACGACATCGGAACCGGCGATGTCGAGGTCGACGTTGACGTCGGTGGCGACCAAGCCGGCGGGGACGGCGTTCGGAGCGTGTTGGGCGGCCAACCGAGCGGTGAGTTCGTGCTCCACGTGGAAGACGGAAGGAGCGGGGATATGAGGGAAGAGCTACGATATGAAGAAGACAAGAACACAAGCAGGATATTAGCTCCCTCGGAGAAGAATATGGAGAAGGTTATCGGAGAAGAGAATAGAAAAGAGATAAGGGGGGTACTCGCCATCCTCTCTTGCAAACGGGCCACCTCGCGGGCAACCATACCGACACTCCTTTGCGACACCGCAGGATCCTGGATGTACAGCAACCCGGCGCGAACCCTGTGTCGAACTCCGATATCGTGTCGGAAAGCCGTGACGACGCCGGGGTTCATGGGGGTGCAGGGACGGCCTGCATTGACCCTGCACAAGTAGCAGGAGGAAGCGCGGGAGGTCTCTCCCGGAGTAGCGAGGACGTGCCTGCACAACCACGTTTGGCTGACACGAATGCAGTCGACCCATTCGCCGTCGACTCGGGCGCGGTGGTTCCCGGTAGTCGCCAATTCAAAGCAGGGTTGGCAGGCGAACTTCCAACCCCCCTGGCATTGGGCCTAGAGAAGAAGGATATGGACGTGTCAAAGGAGAACTCCGGCGGAACTGCAAATCGGAATAACTCACGACCAACGCGTTGACCGTAGTCACTTGGTTTCGCCTAAAGGCGAGGTCCAACTCCTCCGGATCGACGTCGGCGACCTTGGGCTTGACCTTCTCGGCCTGAATGAGAGTCGACTCTACCGCAGTCCGTACGGACATATCAATACGCCGTTCCAACTTCAAGACCGCAACGGAAGCCCCACTCACTAGTCGCGGCGGACATCTTCTTGAGGTACCGCCACCCCTTCGGCTGAAGTTGCTCGAAGGGCTCGGCCTTCTTGGAGGGAGTACCTTGAGCGGACATGTTGAGCGATAGAGAGAGAGTAGAAGTGTACGGAGAAGGTAAAAGTTACGGACGAGTGAAGAAACGAGTTCGAATTAGAGTTAGCAAACACGCAAGGGGGAGTCGAAGCACCACTCCCTACTCAGCTGCTATATACCCCTCATTCGAGTAGCCATCACGAACAGGAAGACAATAGAGAACATGGTCGACAGGCCTCCCGACAATAGGAGGTTGGGCGTTACTTAGTAACGTCGACAAACTTGGTTATCGACAAATAAGGTATTCAAAGGACCCTTTGATGACGTCTTTGTTTACTCTTTTGGGACAAAAGAATACGCGTCGCCCCGGAGGCTCTCGACGCGTGAGAAACATACACTCGGCTAGAGAACAATCGCAACAATACTTGAAACAACGCTACGTCATGAAGAGTTACCTCAAAGTGGTACACAATGGCGAGCTAGGAAACACGAACAAAGGCTAGCCAGGCGATTACTCGAAGGAACAGGGCGGATCGACCGTACGGAAGCATTAGGGCTGACGAGCTACGCTGAAACACTACTCGGAACAAACGAAAGGAGGATGCCCACGCAATCGTTTTAAGATGAAACGGATTGACAGTACGGGTACACAAAGGTGCTGGCGAGCGACGCTCGAAACGTAGCGAACAAAAGAACACTAGTTGACGCCAGGTGGTTACCTATCGGAACGAGGTGAACCATACGTACGGTGAAACACGACACGAGACGATCTGGAATCTCGTCCTAACGGGGGGATCCTGTTATAGCCATCCGCGGTGCGACTATCACGTACATCCGAACGGGTGTTCCGCCAGCAACTCCGGCGGAGCAGGTACTTATATGATACGATAGGTAATGTCTAACTACTACAATCACTATTGTAATATGTAATTCATCTGCTATCACACTCATTTATCTACCTATTACCCTACGCAAGTCCCGGAGAACACACAGGTTGCTGGCAACCTAACACTGTCCGGCGTACCGAACTTGAACAGCTTCGCTCTCGCTTCCTCCGTGGCCGTCGCCGATCGAGTGTCCCTCGACATCGCCAACTCCATCATCTGACTATGCATGGTCGCCATCATGGAGAGCAGGGCGGAAACATCCGGACTGGTAGGAGGCGCAGCGGCCGGAGCAGGGTTAGCTGCTGGGGGTGTTGACTGCATTTGTGGGGGAGTCTGCCCCATGTTGTTGGCCGGTGCGGCCTGCGTGGAAGCGGTAGGTACCCCCGTGGCACCTACCTCCGGTTGCTGGTGGGCAAGGACGCACTGGTCGTTCACCAGCGTCTCCCCAGTTGGGTTCCTCCATAGGAACCTTCCTTGTCCATCCATCATCTGCATGCTCCCGTCTTCGCTCAAGACCGGGATCGCATCTGCAGGGATGGGGTGGACAGCCCTATCCGGTCCGTAACACTGCGTGAACGTATTCATCGTATACGGGGTCTCCTAGTCGGGGTGTTTGGGTGATCCGTTATTCTATAAGGTTTGCCAGCAAACCTGAATAGTAACACACGGGACTAGAAGGTACGGGTAGGGTAATGACTGTAATAACGGATGTCTAACTACTACAAGGTGCCAGTTAGACATCTTCAAACACACCTCCTAATAGGTCTCCGAGAGGGTCTCCGAGAGGGTCTCCGAACGGACCTCCGTACGAGGTGAAAACCTACATCCCGCGTGTGTACGACATGCGTACCGCGGATGCCTATAATATATAATTGGTTAAACGTTTACATTTGCAACAGCGCCGAACGGGCTCATACTGGTGATTACCTCGCCAATCTTTTGAGCCAGTCCCTAACCTCTTGGGGCATCCAAGACCAGGTCCTCTCCGTGATCTGTGACAACGCTTCCGCCAACGACGTGATGGTGAAGAAGTTGTCTGAACACGAGTGGAAGAGGTTTGATGGGAGGGGCCGTGTGCGATGTTTCGCGCACGTTTTGAACTTGATCGTTGGGGTAAGTGAACCTTTATCTTTCTCTAGACGTTCAACATTTTTGACTTTTGATACTGACCGGACAATTCAAATTCAGGCGATCATCGAAGGGGCGACCGGGACGGCGTGGTCGAAAGACGAGTACATAGAAGTGCTCGCGGACTTTGATGAGGCTTTGATCGCGACCGATCCGAGCATCATCGACGATTTCCAGGCGTTGATAGACGCCGAGGATTACCAGGACGACGACTTTGCCGTCGATCAACCGATCCTGGACGGGATCACCTTGGGCCGAGTGCCGTTCACGCAGGATGTGAGCGACTCTCAAATCGCCACTCAGGTTGCTCGTCCAGCCGGTCAAGAACTGTCGGACGAGGAGGTCGACAAGATCAAGGCCGAAGTGGCCGCAAAGACTCGGGCCCAACAGGCGTTGATGGCCAACGGCTTGAAGAAGGTAAATTCAGTTCTAGTGTGACCACTCGTAAACATCGTTTAACCCGACGTTTACTGATACAATCGTTGTCAACGTTCAACTTTGTGAACGTTTATTTTTTTTGGACGTTTAGTGCCGTTTACTCGCGAGGCGGTTGAAATACCGATCGCTCCACCGACGGCAGTGGGAGCTGGCTGCCGATCTCCTCTCCCAAGAGAAGAAGGTTCCCACCGGGGTCAAGAAGATCCCCATCGACGTTCAAACGCGATGGAACTCGATGTGGGAATGCATCAAGGGGTGCATCGACAACGAGCTTGTGGTGTGAGTCAAAAACGTCTGAACGTTTAGTCGTGTAGATGTTTTCTAGATGTCACACTTACCCACGTTATTCATTGCACACAGCAAGAGGTTTTATACCCTCCTTGAACCGAAGGATGAGCCGGTGGAAGACCGGTTGAAGCCCGCAGAGCTCACCGCTCTGAAACAGCTGGAGCCCGTTCTCAGGGTACGTTCCGTTCAATGTTGAGACTTTGAACGTTAATGATCTAAACGTTCACATGTGTTTGTTAATTATAGCTGTTGAACGCTTGCACCAAGCGTTTCTCCGCCTCGACAGAGGCCAAGGTCGACAAGACCTTCATTGCGGGAGTGATCCCGGTCATGGACGCGTTGACGCGTCAATTTGACGGCATGCGAGGCGGCCCCGATCAGGGCAAGTTGGCGCTCAAGTACGGTATCAAGAGAGGCCAAGAACTCCTTGACAAGTACTACAGCAAGACCGACGAGAGTGTCTTGTACAGGATCGCCTTGCGTAAGTTTTCTTAAACGTTTAATTTTGAACGTTCAGTATTTCCTCCTATCACTGACGTGCAACTATCAACCTTTACAAAACGTCTAGTCCTTCATTCAGGGTACCAACTCGCTTATATGAAGGGAGCGGAGTGGCTGCCGGAGTGGCAGGCCGAGGCCGTACGAGTCGGTCGGGAGATGTGGGAGAAGCACTATCGCCTCGCCCCGGAACAGAAGGTTGCCGAGCCGAACGATCACATAGTAAGGTTCTAAACGTTCATGTTTGAATAGACGTTAGGATATTGATGTCGTTTGTCGTTACAATCTAGGTGACCGACGAGCTCGACATGTACATCGACTCGATGCCCGTTCAGCCCCTCGACGGACCGGACGAGTTCGACCAGTTCATCAACGCGGCCAGGGCCAATACGAAGGTCCCGCCGTTCAACGACTCGGCCTTGGTGTGGTGGGCTCATCAGCCGAAGTTGGGTGGGTTGCAATCGATGGCGCTGGACGTCCTTGGCACACCGGGTAAGTTAGACGTTCAAATGTTTGAACGCGCTCAGATAGCTAACCATTTACTATTTGTAGCCACTTCTGTCGATGTCGAGCGAGCTTTCTCGAAAGCAGGCTTGATGTTCTCGGCTCGTCGGACCCGTTTGAACCCTTCGACGTCGAAGGAACAGATGTGTGTCGGTGATTGGATGAAGAAGGATTTCTTGAGCGAGAAGGCGTTCGTCGACGTCTTCAAACAACCGGGTCGAAAAACGACCGAGCGTAAGGTCGGGGGCACTTTCAAAACGCCCAAGAAGTCGCCGGTCAAGAAGAAGAAGACCAAGAAGTCGGAGGTCATTACCATCGAGTCCAGCGACGAAGAAGAGGATACCGACGGCATGGAGGTCGATTAGACGTGTTTATAATGATCTTGTACAACCGGGTTTATAGTGGGGCTGCTTCTTTATGTTCATACATTGTCCTATGCTCGACGTTTGAATGAAGCCGTTCAATAGAATTAGACGTTTGGTCGGCGTTTATTGAACGCCGTTCAAAATTAGACGCGTCTAATCACTCGCCGTTCACGTTCACGTCTAATTTCAGGGAAAAAAAAAAATTAGACGCGTCTAATCGCGCGTTTACTAGTCGCCGTTCACAATTGCCAACACTAACCGGCTTTCCTAACCATCATGGCAGTTTGTAACCTAACCTCATCCTGACGCTTCAAGTCAGCAATGTAGGTGTTAAACATTCCCCTGAGATCCTCAAAGGTGGAAGTAGGTTGCTTGGTGATCTCTTTGATCCTTTGTAGTGACTTCCACTCTGACTTGAGGGATTCATGTGTCACAGGTAAAGCCCTGAGGAAGTAGGTAGCTTTATCCTCTTCAGACAGCTTGAAGTTGGCTGTCTGGGCTTTCAGCAATAAGGTGCTGAACAGCTCCAAGAACTTGGCTGGATCATCCCCTTCACTCATCCTGAGTGTAGTGATCCTTTCTTCTATGTCTGCCTTGTAGTTCTTGTCATCCATCTGGTGAAGCTTGGCTAGCTTATCCCAGATGTCCTTGGAAGTGTTGCATCCTGCAAGTTCCATCCTGATGCCTGAGGAGACATTGAGTCTCATAAGACCCATGACCTTCTGATCCTTCTCCTTCCAGGTCTTCCATTCCCTATACTCCTCTAGGTATAGAGAGACGATAGATGAGGGAGGTGCTACCTTTGAGCCATCCTTTCCCTCAATCTCTAGAGGCCTAACAGGTCTTGCCTTTGGCTCCTCTGTTAGCACATGCAGTGCTCCATAGACAAGTGCTCCATCCTCAACTGCATTCCTCCATTGGAGGTAGTTGTTACGGTCGTGCCTAGCGCTAGCAAAGGTGTAGCCTAGGTGGATATGTCGAGGGTAATTGTGCAAAGGCAAGTAAGCTCAACGATAACTGTAAATCGGTACTGACCGAGACGGGGCTTGGATCACAGTCTGTTGCTGATCCGTGAAGTGCTTGACAAGAGCACAAGGCTGTTGAGCGTGTTGATAGTGAGGAGTAGTGTAGAGTATTAGGGATGTAACATATGATAATTCTTCTTGGGAAAGAAGAGGAAATACATGAAAGTAGAAGAGTACAATCACTCTGGTTTGGTCTGCTATATATACTAATTCAGAATAGAGTCGGGGGTCTAGCTTGGTGCACTATGGTATGACCATAGTCTGACCATAGCATGACCAAGTTGGTGTGACCATGGTATGACCATGGTATGACCATGGTATGACCAAGTTGGTATGACCACGGTAGTGCCATGGATCACCTAATCGGGCTGGTCCGTAACAGTAGTTGTCGAACCCAGTCAGGATAGGTATCCTACTGGTTGCTGAAGAGCCCGTGGTGGTAGTATCCATTGTTGACAATGATATCCAAGACTTGTCCTATGCTGATGCTTGAGTGTCTATGTTGCCTCAAGTCTTGTTGCTGCTTGGATGCTGATGTCCAAGTCTGATGCTGACTAGTGATCCTCTCTTGATCTAATAGTCCTTAGTCTCCTATGCTGTGAGACTATCCTGTTACTGACCAGTAATATAAACCTGTCCAACTATGTCCAGTGATATCCTCTTGATGATCCTGATGGTTGAGGTTGTTCCTTTGTGAGCTAAGTCTAAGTGTAGATTAGGCCACAACTACTGGGCTCATAACCTGTTGTGAAGTAACAACTAGACTCACCAAGATTGGTTACTTGATGTACCTAAGCAATAGTAATGGTGTGTTACTAGTGCTGATCTTGTCTTGTTGTGAAGATGAATCAATGTTGCTTGCATAAAAGTAAAGTAGTACATGAGAGGGAAAAGAGAAATCAAACCCAAATGGCCTACTATATATACTTTTCTGGGAAGGGGCAAACGATGGCAACCGTCGAACGAGTTCAATGTTTGGTGGTCAAACCAGTTCGGTTGTTTGGTGGTCGAACAAGTTCAGATGTTCGGTGGTCGAACGAGTTCGGTGATTTATCTCAAATTCAATCCTTCTAGCACTTGCTGGAACGTCCAGTGCCTTTTGCTTCCTGTTGTTTACTTCCTGGTTGAGATTGCTTCCATGTGCTGATGCCCAATCATCACATGCCTATTTCCAACATACTTGATGGTTACAGCGGAAGTCGCTAATGGGCGATTGGTCCTAAATCGTAAGGTGTAGGGGGTGTAACCTCTCCGCAACACGTCTTGAAGATGTTGTAACAAGTCAGATAGGCGTGTATTGAATGTGATATCGGAACTTGACCTATTACTATTACAGATCGTCCTCTATCGGATTCGGTCAAGTTCCTCTAGCTATTTTACGAAGACGAGTACGGAGACGAGGCTGGCGAACACTGAAAAGACCCAAGAGAAGAGAATGGCGAGAGATGGCAAAACTGGAAGAATCGAGATGGCGAACAGACAAATCCTGTCGAGAGCAACCGGATTCGGTAGAGGAGGCAAGTTTGGGTTTGCATTTGTCCCTAGGTACGTTGAGTAAGGTTGTCGAGGTCCTGGGTAAGGTTGTCATGTGCCTCAAGGTCCCTGTACCTGTTTGTGATATGTGTCGGGAAGGTATTGTCCAGGTTCACTTTGTCGAGCCGGTATGCCGATGTCCGTGGAACAAGCCTGCGTGTCGGTAGTCGACTCACGTGATGATCCCGTGACAGTCACTCTCAGTCAAAGTTTGCCTTGCAGCAAACTTTGTGCGCTTGATTATTACCATGCAACGAGTCTTGAAATGAGGGTCCCGGCTCTCTTCATGCTTCCTAGCGTGTTTGGTATCCTTGGCCTGCTTTTGCAGTTTTGCTTGTTCTTGATCTTCTTTGAATCTTTGGTGGAGGTCAAGGGATATGTTGATAAAACAGATTGTTCAAGACACATAGATTGGGATGGTGTTGATACATCAGATGTTGTATGTCATGATCCAACATACTGTCATGTGTGCCCCACTGTCTGACTCTGGTGTGGCTGATAATGGAACATTTTTCTATGCCCTTCTTGATGGCCAACTCTGGCTCCTCAACCTACAAAGAGTGTCAGATTCGATCTATTGCTTCGTGGTTCCACAAGGATCAGGGCGGCGAGATCACGGGTGGATATTCAAAAGAGATCACGGGTGGTATATTCCCGCGTCTGCGGCACGATCGCATAACACAACAACACAATCCACCTTATTCTACTAGTATACTAGTATACGTGCCAACCAGAGCTGCCATTATTTGTCCACCTCAACTCTTTCACGACTACTTGACAAGAATGACTGAGAACGAAATTGCATCCTCTTCACCGGTAGAGCTGGCTCGAGCTCATCACAGCAAATCATTGACGGCCTCACCTATCTATGGCTTTCTACTCCAAAACCTCGTCGTGCTCCCTTCCACAGTTGCCGGAACATCGCTCAGCTCGCTCATACTAGAGCCTCAGCATCTAAACTCGAAAGGCAGTATCCACGGGTCAGTCTCTGCAACCATTGTCGATTGGGCGAGCGGGAACGCATTGGCGACTACAGGCAGCCATTCGGGTGTATCGGTCGACATGCACGTGACTTTTATGAACACCTGCAAGGGGGGTGAAAAGATGATCATCAAGGTGAGAGAGGTTTGTTCTTCGAGCGAGGGCGGTCTGAAGAACCGATGCGGCGGGATTCATGTACTTTACAGGGAATCATCGATAAGAAGGGCAGTCGACTGGCTTTCACTCGAGTCGAGATCCGACGAGAACGGGATGATGCGTTGGTCATAACTGCTATTCATACCAAATTCATCGGCTAGACCACTACGTTTTCGAATGTACAACACCGAAATACCCATACGATATCGTCTTTTCGGGTTCATCCCTTTCAGTCGATATTATCCAAAAGACCTGGACATCCGGATCAGCTCGTGTCCGCGATCAGCCTCTCCCTCTCTCCTGCTTTGTCTCTCGTTGGCGACCGCTTCTCGCCAAAAACTAGCCTCTGACCCACGAACCAACCGTCCGTCAACAAGGTAAT
Organism: Filobasidium floriforme; assembly: GCF_021052385.1. NCBI lineage: Eukaryota > Fungi > Basidiomycota > Tremellomycetes > Filobasidiales > Filobasidiaceae > Filobasidium > Filobasidium floriforme. The sequence continues at coordinate 360,808 of NW_025763637.1, read as the reverse complement.
TCCGCTCAAGCCGAGTTTCAACGGATTGCCCCAGATGGCCGGAATGTCGTCGGCGAGATAACTTGCGATAACGAGTTCAGCCAAAGAGGTGATCGAGCCGACGAGGTCGAGAGCGACCGTGACGATCGAGAAGCCTTCAGTCGAACGGAGGATATGGTTCATGCGGAGTTGAGGGATCCATTTGAAGACACTGATTAGGCGCGATGATTCGAGAGGATCAGCTGGTGACCCTGATGATCATGCCTGTTTACCTACGAGATGTAAAGCTTGACATAGGAAATCATGAGAACGTAGTCGAGCCACTCCTGCTTTTTGGCAGCTACCAGGATTCCCTCGATCACCAAAACGACAGCGATACCGACCAAGGACCACGAACCCCATCGGGTCAGTTCCTCTCGTCCCCTTTCTTCGACGTAGGCCTTTTGGTCGGCATCCTCCGCTTCCCCGTCTTCCGACTGGGGCAAAGTTCCGTAGGCGTAGGTCTCCCTGTCCTGTCCATGTATTGTGACGGTCCTCTGGCCTCGAGAGGCTCTCAAACCATAGTATAAGACCTGCAACGAGCGATCACCAGTCAGACCGTCTGACCAAGCTGAACTGGCGGTCATGACCTCATCATCATCCACTTCTCGCTCACCTGAATCAGTCCGATCGAGCTCAACAAAAGAGCATGCGTAGCGAATCCGACATCGGCCCGGCTGACTTGAGGTTCGTGTCCATCGGATCTCCTTGCATATTGTTCTCTAACGACGGGGTTGTATCGCAGCAAGATCGCGTAGAGGGTGTAACAGAGAAAGCCGAGGGGGTTGAGAATGGTAAAGTCGAAAGAGAACCCTGTGGCGCTGCCGGTTTGGAAGGCGATCGCACGTGAAGATCCAACTTGGTGTCAAGACCTGTTCGGCGGACGATAAGGTGCTCATCTACTCACCTCTTGCGGCAATAATTGAGGAACAGTTGGGGATAGAATGAGACGGACCAAGCCGCAAAGTAGATCACGCCGAGGTACGGCAAGATCGCCTCGAGAAGGGCCGAATGGTTCTTCATCGTCGGCGATCGGAAGGGCGGTTCGAGTTTACTGATAGTATCTAGACTGATTCGGGTGAAGAAAGTGCTAAGGAGCTATGAGTCTATCGACCTGCTACAACGAGCTTCATGCGTTCATACAAGGTAGCTAACAGCTAGTAGCCAGAGGTTAGGGCAGTGTCGGTCGATTCGGTCAAAGCCGAAGGGACGTTAGTAGTATTTGATCGCGTCATTGATTGCGATCACATCAACAAGGCGTCAAATCAAGCAAACGTGTCGAACAGACGGGACCCTACAGAGACAAATCGCTGACGACGAGCACGACCAAGAAATGAAGTTGAACAAAGCGGCTGATTACTATTGTATCTTGACACGCAAAAAATTACCCCGGCTCCTGCTGAGCCAAAAGAGGTGATCGTACAACCACATCAATCCCAAGTGGCAGACATATCTACCACTGGTCACCGCCGGCAGCGGCGGCGGGGGCCTCCTCCTGAGCGGGCTGCTCGGCCTGAGCCTCGGGAGCGGCCTCCTGAGACTGCTCGTAGACGGGAGCCGGCTGAGATCCGTTTCGGTGCTCAGAGTGGGTCTCGACGGGCTGCTCCTCCTTGGGCTCGGCGATGGAGACAAGGTCGGGCATGGGCCTGCTGGGACCAGCCTCACCGGTGGGGTCGTAGGCCTTCATGCTGAAGGGAAGCAAGTAAACGTTTCAAGTTGAGCGAATGGTCGATTGCTATCTCGCTCGAAATACTCACATCTTGACCTTGATTCCCAAAACTCCCTGCCTCAACAACACGTGCCTGACGGCCTGGTCGATGAAGTCCCTAGCGGGCTGACCGGAGTGGACCATGTATCCATCGGTGAACTTCATGGCCTTGGCTCGGGCAGCTCGCAGCTTTCCAGAGACGACGACTTCGCAACCCTTGGCACCGGCCTCCATGACGAATCGGAGGACACCGTAACAGGCACTAAGTAGCATCCGGTCCTAGGTCAGACGAGCGTCCTTTCATCCTCAAGACATGCTGTTCGACTGATACTCACCGCCTGATGGCCAAACCTCCCAAAAGCTTGTACCTCAAAGACTCGGCCTGAGCGACGGCACTGAGTCCTCGGTGCTTGACCTTCTCGGCGTAGAGCTCCAAAGAGTTCTCGGGGAACTTGAACCTCTTGGCGACCAAGGCGGTCAACTCCCTGATCCTCCTGCCCTTCTCTCCGAGGACATCCTGAGTGTGGGTGGCACGGATGATGATCTCGGTCTTGGCGTGGGTAGTTCGGACCTCACAACCAGCGTAACCCTCCTCGGCGAGCTCACGGGTGCTGGTCGGTGAAAAGAGAATACGAGGTAAGATTCCGAGCGAGCGTATTCCATAGGTTGCAATCCCCCAGACGAGGTATGAGAGTAGCGTAGAGTTGCACGAGTCCGGGTTGTATGTCGAAACGCCGTCATATGTTTCTATCAAACATGCCAGCAGAATGGAAATGACCTTGTACTTCGGGTCTTCGGATTGATCGTTTGTTTGCCACCAGTAGGATGGCTGATGAGACCATTCGATGATCGGCTGGGATCATACCCTTCGACGTCTTGTCATGCCCGTGTCCTGCGTCTAGTCCCTAGCGACCTCTCCTCTCGCCTGGTAGGTCTATTGCAACGGAACGGAAAACTCACAAGAACTCTCCCAATTCGGCCTGGAAGACACCGTCGGCAACGAACTTTCTCCTCTTGGAAATCTGGGCGGACATTTTCGTGTGTTGTTTGACTTTTCTCTTGAGGTAGAGGGTTTGACTGTCGGTGTGTTGCCGGTGGTGAAGAAGAAGAAGCACGGTCGATTCGAAGGTCGATGATATCGATCTCGAGAATGGGCAAGAGATCTGATCGAGCCAGAGAGGCGACCCCGAGGCTGCGCGGGGAGAGGGGAAGAGCAAAGGGGAGGGGGAGCGAGAAGGAAAATGTCAGGTTGAACCGTCTAGCATCTATCCTTCCCGATCGTCCTGCGCGCGCGCGCTTTTCGATTTCCAATCTCGTGAACAGCCCTTTTGCTCCCGAGCCCACTTCCGAAGCTAAACTCCGATGTACGTTTCAGAGCCTCAACAGAACCGATACACACGTAGCGAGTCATCCGGTACTCATCAAAAGGGGGTCGTAGATGTGATATAACAGTGAATCGGGCCGCGATTGTGAATACAAAGACCACATCGCCCGGTAGCGCAATTTGTATGTCCGCATGTGAAGGGCGATAAATCTGAAAGGGAGGGTCCAAGAAGGATATATGGACGAAAGTGATTGATGATACACTCGGGGTAGCGCGGAAGATGCGAGATTAGAACCTCTGTTTCAGCCTGGCACCAACGCTCCTCAGATGGGCGTAGACTTTGCCTATAGTGTCGCGAGGTCCAAGTCTCAATCGTCAGCCAAGATGCGATGAGGGTAGAGCAAAGACGACATGGTTCGGGTCACTAACCTGGAGGCGAACCCAAGATCAATGAGACAATGGCGTCCCTGGCAATCTTGATGTTTTGCACTGATCCGAGGATATGCACATGCCTAACCCAGAGGCGAAGTCATCCACACAAGTCGCATCGTCAGCCATACACTTCTCGATCTACCTGCGCGAGAGGTGAGGGCAACTCACGTATCGGCTAGGACTATTCTCGTTCGACTGGCGTTTTCGATCGTAAACTTGGTCTTGCCATCCTGCCCAGCGATACGTCCGATCGCTCGGGACAAATGGTCCCCGTGCAACGTCTTGACGTCCTTGATCTCAAACGAGTCGAGATAGAGGTCCTCGAGACGGAGAATGGCGATGGCGTCCTGTGTGGCAGAGCATATTACAATTTGTTCAGCCGCGTGCCTTGATTTCGCAGCTGAAAAGCTTTGGTTTCGCCTCTCACCTTGACGTCGAATCCCAGTGCAAACGCCTTGACGAAATCGGCACCCTTCTGGATCGCACCCTGGTCGGGAGTATGTTTTGATGTCTACACGTTTCAAGATGTAGCATCGTCAGCCTTGAATCTCCAAATACCTCGGCAGTTCCGGTCGCGCCGACCAGGCAGATGAGAAAGGCCAACGGGGGATTGTTGTGACAAAGACAGCTTCTTCACAGTTTCAGCCGGTGGCTCTGCCGCCTTTCTCTTGCCTTCTGTGTTCCGACCGACCGGGATTGACGCCCATAATTCCGAATGCATCTCACCTTCATTTCGACGCATCGCTTGTGCACGTTCATCCTGACCATCAAGCCCATAATCTCGACCAGGGGTCCGTAAATGTTGACCCATTCCTTCTTCAAGGGAGCCATTCGGTGAGCCGGTACCGGCACACGTCGCTCTTCGGGCTTCAACAGGGTTTTGTTTTGAGCGGTCTGAGAGATGGGGAGGAAGTCGGACGAGGTCTTGGTAGCACTGCTAGCTTTGGCGGTTGTCGACGATGAAGCATCAGCGGACCCGACCACCGGTGCCGAGTCGATCAACATGTCCGCATCGTCATCTTCCTCCTGTCCAGCCCGTCCTGTAGGAATCAATCCATCCTGCTCCATCTCAACGTCTCTGTGGCCGTCAGCCGCAACCTCTTCCTCATCTTCCTCTTGACCCAGCGGCTTCCTCGCATCCTGTTCCTCCTCTTGAACGTCGACAGCCTTGCCTTTGCCTTTACCCTTTCCTACAACTCCGTCCTTGACCGATTTGGACTTCTTGACCTTTGGCTTCACAAGCGAAGCAGGTGGAACAAGTTCTCCGGCCGTAGTGGACGGTCCGGCTTCAAGCTGAGCGGCGAGAGCCTTGGCACGATGGGATTTCGAGGACATGTCGCGTTTCGGGGTTGAAAGCTGTGCAGAGACAGTGGTGTATTTCGGTAGGAGTCGCTGATATGGGCTGGCAAGAAAGATGGATTTTGGATTGTGGATCTACCGTTCAGCCTCGTACTCGCTCGTACCTGCTTGCATCTACGTCTCTCGCTTTTGGCCGAGATGATCAACTTTTGATAAAGTGGAGGCTAGGGGGGGGGGGCAAACGCGATCGGATGCAAAAAAATGACAAGAAGTGGATCCGGTCGAATGAACCGTACTGTCGATATTTACAAGCGGGCATAGACAGCGAGCCGCTATCGAGCGCTCAGCTTGACCAGGCAAAGGTATACAACATTGCGTCTGACCGAATTTTCCATTGTACATCCGTCCATGAGAGTGCATGATCGCGCTCGTCTACGGTTCTCGTTGATCCGTCTTGCGCTTCTTCCTGGTCGGACCAGCAAACAGCTCGTCGGTCACGCTGGCCGACAGAGCCGCACCGGGCCTATCCATGTTCACGACATCGGCGACATCTCCCGCGTTACTGTTGGCGGCTGACGGGTTGGATGGGGTTGCCGTCTCGACGCCCGGTGGAGTCGGCTCATTGCTATGATTGGTGAACATGCCATTGAAATCGATGACGGGATCCTGAAACAGTTCGTCGTATTGGTCGTCGTTGGTGAAGACGTTCGGTTCGACGGTAGACTGTTCCCCCGACTGTGCCTGGGGCTGGTTTTGACTTTCAAAAGCTTGTAACAGCGCTTTAACAGCCGGATCTGACCAATCAAAGTCGACCTCCTGGCTCAGGGTGTTAGCGTCCGCCAGCAAACCCGCATCTTGGGTGTCATTGATGTCGACGTTAGGCATGGCAGAGCTCAAGAATGGCTGGGCCAAGTGATCTGGCAGCCCCTCAGCTTGAGGAACTGTGCTGGACATCCAGGACGTGTCGCCTTCCATCCCCGTCATGGTGGCATCCGTGGTCTCGGCGGCGTGCTCGTTACGGCCGACTTCCTGTGCATTGGATGCGCCACCGTGGATGATTGATCCGACCGTAGCATCCGAGAACCTGGAGCCCTGGATGGGCGCGGCCCTTTGCCGGGGCGAGGTGGGTACGGGGCTCGGCTGCCCAAGAAAGGATGCAGCCGATTGACCCAAGGTAGCGAGGAATTGCGCACCGGCAGGGGTCGACAACAACGTTCCCAGCGGTAAATTAAGTATAGATGGATCCAGCGTGTACTGCCCGTTGTTCAACTGCGTGACAGCGGGATTGTGCAGAGCCACCGTGTTGTTAGCATGAGGCTGAAGGTTTCCACGATCACCTCCTTGTCCCAGGTTTGCGTTTGATGATTGCAAAGGAGGAAACAAGCGCGTCGAAGGGTCCACGCTGTTGACTGTAATAGGGCTGGCAGTGTCGCTGGAGCCGGACTTTGTCGGAGTCTCGAACGACATCCGAGCAATCTCTTCGGGTGAGCCATCGAGGCGCTCAAAACGCTTTGATGGCGACGAATCCATCTTACGTTGTGAGCCTGGTACCCGACCGAGATTGAAATTGGGGCGGGTAGGCGTGGCCGTTCTCGCCAGCAAGGGTCGCCCGGTAGAATTCTGTCTTTCGACTGCGAGGGTGCGTTAGGTTAAGGTCTAAGGTCTGCTCAAGGTTGTCGGAAGCAAAATATCCGCGCTTACCTCGGGGTTGAGGTACTTTGATCATCTTTCCACTGTCATCGACCTCCCAGAACTGCCTAGACTCCTCGTGATCGCCTGTTTCCCATAGGTCCGTCTCTTCGTCCATATCCTCATCACTAGCATTTCCCTCAACTCCGTTAATTCCATCTCCGATCATGCGACCTTTGCCAAACCTGGCTATTCGGGTCGGCTGCGTCCCCGAAGTCGAAGGGAGGTTGTCACCCTCGTCTTCGAGGAGTGACATATTCATGCTTCCAAACTGACCAGCCAAGAATCGCATGACGCTGTCCAGCTTCTTTTGGCTCTTCAACTGCTCTTCTCGACTGAGCATGGCCTGGCGCCACAACATCTCGTTCGATGCTTTCAGCTCCGACAGTTCCCTTTCCAACGATATATGAGTATCCTTCATGAGTGTCATCGCCTTATTCAACGATTGAGAATCGACGGCATCCTTGCCGATCTGGTTCGTCGGACCAGGTTGTGCCTCAGTAGATGATGGGACCTGGCCCTGCGTCTGCTGGTTGCCCTTCGTCTTGCCAGCAACGTCATCGTGACCTGAACCTTCGGCTTGATTACTGCCCTGACCCTGAGCAGCCAATGCAGCAGCAGCTGCTAGTTCCTTAGCACTTTTCTTCCTGGTGATGCCGGCCAACCAGTCTGGATGATCTCGATGAAATTTGGGATTCGAGAACTCCCAAAGTTCGTTGGTTGGTTGAGGGAACGTGTTTAATGTTCCGGTCTGTAGATGAGGTACTTTTTCTGCCAGCCATGCAGCTTGCTGTTAGCACATCAGGAAACGCTGCAAAGAGAAGTGATCCAGAGATTACTTACTGAAGCCATACATATTGAGTTGACGTACAAAGCTGGTAAAGTTGGCATGCTTGAAGAATTGTGGTAGTAACTCTCGGCCAAAGTCTTGCGTGTTCGGGACTGAAGGGAGAAATTTCAGCACTAGACTATATGTAGTCAGCTGCAGCACTGAGAGACATACTGAAGAAGGAAGCCCCGTCCGTCGCCCAGTATATCAGGGTGTCTGTAGCAGTATCATTAATCATACTTTGGAGAGAAACGTGATTCAGCATCAGAAACTGGGAGCGCTTCGTTTCCCGCATTGGTGTCCTTACCTGAATAGCTTGTTTAGGAACGCAGGTACCTTTGAGCCTCCTGGCGTCTGGTTATCGGATCCACCAGCGAGCACATCCTTGCGCACATCCGAAGGAGGAGGAGCAAAGGATACGTTTCTGTCTCCGATATCCATATTACCAGCTAACGAAGCAGAGCTTATTGTATTGCCAGGCCTAATTTCGACAATGCTACGAAGCGGAGGTGATGCACTTGGAGGTTGAGCAGATCCGGAACGTCTCCGATTTCGAGGAACCGGGATGGTAGGCGGTCGTGCGGTCTGCATTTGGGTAGTTGGAGCTTCCATCTTTCGCCGAAGTGATTTCAAGGTTGGGTTTGATAGGGTTGTCGATCAAGGTCGGAATAAAAGTCCCCTTTGGATTACGTAGAGAATGGCATATCCAAGAACGCTTCTTGCGGCGGCTTCTTGGGCGGTAAGTAGTTCACTGCGTGATAAGGATGAAGCTAACAGACTTGACTGATGTGACAAGATCTGTCTTCAAGACATCCATCTGATCCAAGAAGTAATGGGATGTTATAATTCCCGACAAGTTACACTTCGAGATTCAAGGACCCCGAGGTCGCTACCGTTGGACGCGGACTCGGCATACTTCGCCGTGTCCGTCGCCAAAGACCCGCCCAAATGATCAAGTCATGATTGTGTTCATTTCGTTTCGTAATACAGGACATCGATATGCATTCCGCTCTTGCCTAGCCACCTGATCCCTCTCGATGACAGGGTATCGACAGAGTTCGTTTATCGTAATTTAGATGATTCGAAATACGATGCGAATCGACTAAGCACCGTTCGATCCGAAGGGGTATTCGAATGGCGCAGGTGGTTCAGCCTCGGCACCGTCGTCGACCTCCATATCGCTGACCGCTGGTGCCTGTGCAGTGGCAGGAGGCTCGGCCGACGCGACAGCTGGTGCAGGGACAGGCTTCTCCAAGTTGGGGTTTAGATCGATGTATTCCGGCTGCTCGTTTGGCTTCGTGTCCCGGAGCATAATGATACCGCCTCCAGTCGACGTTCTTGTGCCCGAAGAGACGCCGTCGGTCTGCTTTCTCGATTTTCGTACTGACTGCCCACCTGAAGAGGAGCTTGGAATAGGTCTAACCGGCTGGTACCGGCCGTCATTTGGAAAGGCGATGTGGGCAAGTTGAACGGGGGTTACTCGTGCAAGATTTTGCAGCGTCTCCGAAATCGGCTCGGCCTTATCCTCAGTCGCTTTGGTGGCCGCTTTATCGTCCTTCTCGGTATTCGTGTCGGCTTCGACTTTGTCATCCTGTAATATAAAGACTGTCAGACGCCGGATCCCTAGCGCATACTCGATCAGAACAACGACTCACAGTCTCCATCGCCTCGCCGTCAGCAGCAGCCTTTTCCTGCTCTCGAGCTTTTGCTCGGGCGTTGGCCCGAGCCGTAGTCGAAAGGACAGCAGTCTTGACTTTCTCCACTGTCTCCTTCTTCGGCGGTTCGTAGGGCGCCGGGTAAGCAAACAAGGAAGGTCGTGCGTTGGAGACAAAGTCCAGCTTGGGTATCTAATCGCATAAGAGCATCGCGTGTACACATGGTCAGCTTTCTTCATTATTGGGTCGGAACCGTCCCCACGCAGTCACACCCACCTTCAGACTCTCGTCTAGTCCAATGACCCCGGTCGGGTTAAAGCTCAAGCTCAAACAATGGGCGAGAGGGAACCAGTACCAGAATTGACTGAACAAGGTCATCCCAACGATAGCCATCATGTTGGGGGTGCCAGCTTTGGTCTGCATCGAGATGGTGACGTTCCTGCCTCCGGCATCGATGATACCTTGAGAAATGGCGGCACCGAACTTTGCAAGCGAGTCCTCGTGCTTGTCGGATACGGTCTTTTCAAACAATTCCCGAGCCATCTTGGCCTTGGGAGTCTGGGCTTCGCTGTGTTGAACCAAGATCATGGCGAGCGAGACGAGTGCTCCCTGACGAACAAAGTCGGTAGAGTCCTTCGTCATAGGCTCCAAGATCTCGATGGCTTCCTATGATGGTCGGATCTGAACCGGTCAGCATTACCGTAACGAGTTCTGCAGACGTGGAAGTTACGCACCGCCAATCCGGTTCCGGCACAACTGATGCCAAGGGCCAGGGTAGCACCATGCCTGACGTGAGGGTTGTAGCTCTCACTCAGGAGTTGAACAACTCGAGGCACCTGAGTGTGGTTGCTGAACATGACGAATCCGAGTGCAGTGACGGCTGCCCGACGGACGTCATCATTGGCGTCTGAGACAGCGACGTGCAAGAGCTTTCTGATGGCCTGGTTGTTTGCGGTACCAGCGTAGGCCAAGGCGATCGTGAACATTCCTCCGTAACGCAAGATGGCGTCCTGTAATATGCAGTCGGTTTAGTCTACTTTCTGAAGTTTTGCAAAATAATCCTGCCGACCAACCTTCTCGGCCAACAACTTCTCGATCACATCGTCCGCTGCTTGCGCCTTTCCATACATCAGGAAAGCGATACCGATCGAGAGACCCCGGATGATCTTTTCGTGCTGAGTCTCATGCGCATACTGCAGCATCTCATCCAGAGCCTTTTCAGAGGCAGATCCGAGCATGACGAGACCCATTGCGTATCCCGAAGCTTCACCTGCCACTGCAGAATCCTGGAAAAGGACGTCTCGCAAAACATCGTATACATCTGAACGCGAGATTGCAGAAATGAAGTTCAGCGTTATGCGTCAATAAGCGTGGATTAGGCAGTACTTGCTTTCATCCTGGCTAGCCAGACCGGTCATGCCCAATCCAAGCGCGGCACCGTGCTGGACAGTCTCATCCGTGCTGTTCTTGAGCTTGTCGACGAGGTAGGGGACAGCGTCTTGTCCGTGTCCGGCATTGATCAGACCCAAAGCGTAAAGACTTCCACCCTCAGAGTAAGGACTGGAATGCGCCGAGACGACACCGTCGGCTTGAGGCAAGTAGGGCCCGAGAACGGTCATAGCTTTGGCGAGCGATCCCTTGTGAATCACTCCTAATGCAGCAGTTGCCGAAAACATGGACCAGTTCGAGGCTCGACCCAGCCATTCAAGGTTCTCGCGGAGGAACTGATCCGAGGTGGTACCAGCGTTGGCAAAGGCGTTCATGAACGTCACAGCAGAGTGGTAGATCGAATGTCGTGCCTCGAGTGCATCCTGTAACGGCATTCTATGCATCAATAACTACATGGCTCGAACGTGGTTGGAAAAGGATTATGCTGACCTTTGTGTTTTTGAGGATACGCAGATCGGCGTGGTTGTTCTTCTGCAGAAATTCCAGGTACAGCCGGATACTCTTCTCGCCGGATAAGATCTCTCGCAGATTTTTGTACATATCCTGGATTAATTTGGAATGGCAACAGAGTTCAATGGTGTTCACGATGCAAGTCTCTTGCGCTGTAGCCACTCACATCATCGCCCTCGCCCAACGCCTCCCGAACCTTTTTCAAAAACTCCTGCCCACCTCCTTCGGCCAGATCGAATCCCACCTGATAAGCCTGCAACTTGTTGCCCTGCTCGATCAATTTCTTGATGGTCTCGGCTGCTAGAGCAGCACCGGTAGCAGCATCGGCGGTCTGCAGCCAAATCTGGGAGATGGACGAGTAGTCCTTTTGCGACGAGAGGTCGAATAGTCGAAGCAAGAGTCGCAACAGCTAAGAAAATGATGAGTGTTAGTAATGCAGTCTGCCGAGAAGAAAGCGGACCGAGACTCTGGAACTGACCTCCTCCCTGAAGCCAGGACCCCATCGCTCATTCCCGCTCGCTCCTGCTGTGGTCTCTACCAAGACATATCGTAACAGGTCCTCGTCGTGCTCGGGCCCTCCTTCAGTCGGCCGCGGATTTTTTGACTGCATGTAGACTTGCTCCAAGAGATCCAATCGACGAAGCGACAAGGTCAGACCGATAGCCTGATCGCGTTCGACCGTTCGGTATTTTCAGCGACCCACTCAATCTCGAAAAGGAATGCTTGGATCCGCCAACTCACCAGTTTAGAAGTACCTGCGCTCCCAACCTGCTGAGCGGCAATATTCCCGTCCAAAACTTCCTCAACAATGCTCTTCAGCCTCTCTTCCACTTCTTCCCCCTGGCCCCTCTGCAGGATGGCTCGGTCGAGACACCTGGCAATGATCGTTTCCTGATATTCTCTTGCCGAGGCATCTCGAGTCGCGGTTTTCGGATCGGCCGTTGAGGCTTTGTTGTCCCTAGCAAAAGCGGCGCCGGCAACCAGGGCAGCATCGACGGCTTCCTCTAGAGATCCGAGGTAAAAGTAGAGCTTAGAGGAAAGTAGGGCGGCGGATTGGCGGGATTCTGGTGACAAGGGCGAAGTAGCTTCTGACAAAGCCTCGCTGGAGGTCATCGAAGATTTCGAGCGTTAATTGTGTATCCTCTACGGAAAGGTATAGGATGATAAAGGCCTCACATGTGAGTGATACTCTCGCTGATCTCGGCCCAATGCGAGGCAACGACTCCGTTTAGCTCTTCGATGGCATAGGCTTGAATCTCGGTGTCCGGATCGTGGAGCAATGATACGAGTCCAACTACCGGTAGATGATTATGAAGTCATGATCAGACTCTTCTCGACCGTGAGCGACCGCTCGAATTACAATCTTACCTGCACTGCTGCTCTGAGCGTTGACCATGACGTGACTTCGTGTTCTGATTGCTAGTCTTCCGATTGCGTATGGAAACTTCCGGTGATATCTGGTGCTACTGGTAGATTGAGATCTGGTTGTTTGCGTCTGTGATCTCTATGGTAAAAGTCGTTATCTATGGCAAGTCGAAGTTGCGATCAGGGGGTTATAGCTGGTGGAACGGACTCGTCGCACTTGGGATCATGATCGAACGCTCCCCCCTCTCAAACGCTGACGAACGCATCGTCACCCACTAGATTATTTTGATAACAGGCTGCAGAGAGGGCGAGGGTGAGGAAGTCAAGACAAAGATGACGTGTCAAATAAACTTTGACTAGTTGCGGGCGGCTGCTACGGCCATCGGGAGTATCGCGGATCGCGCCGAAGCATGCAATTCAACTCGGTCTCTTTCAACCTCTTGTCAACCTACAGGACGGTCGATCACGAGTTACAAGGATGCGACCCAACCTAGATCGCTTTCCAGACCCGATACCGCCCTCGATAGTCCCTCCGTTATCACCCTTGCGACTGCGGTCTTCGCCCTTGGACCTGTAACATCGCTAGACCTATGCGATAACGGGTCGAACAACCAACTTCCCCCGGCAGACCTCCCCCACCCGAAATGTCCATCACTTCGGGATCTTCAACGCCTACGCCATGGTTGCGCCAAGCAAAAGTAGCGGACGATTGGATGAAGCGTGAGTGTGAAAGGCTGATCAGTGGCAATCGCAGAGATCCGCGCTCGCAACACCGCCCTCATTTGCTTGGGGAGAACGGTCGTGCAAGACTTTTTTTGTTGATTTTGCTCGCTGACCGAGTATGTCGTTGCTTGTCCACGTGCGGGGATCTTCGGCACGATACAGAACATCACATGGTCAGCCAATCTTCTCCGATGCTAGCTATCTTTCGAGGCTGAAGTAGCTGCTCTACCTACAGGTCGTTTGCGCAACCTCCTCCTCCCTGATCTCGACCTTTGCAGGCTTTCCGGTAAACGCCGTATCCAAGACATCTACGATGAACGCACGTGCTTATTGATTTCCTTTGTACCTGTTGCTCGTCCTTTTCCTCTCAACAGCTCGATTCTATCAAGTCAAGATTGCAATCGCAGCGCGGAGAAGGGGTGTCATTGGCGAAAGTCGCTGCAGACGTTATCCGCGATGAAGGGATACGAGGGTGAGCAAAATGTGTTGCGGGACGATTTCAAGCGGTATTCGCTCATCGGGTCCTCTTCATTGCTCCTGTGTAGACTATGGAGGGGTCTGCCACTACCTCTAGTCAGCATATCAATAGTCCGAACCATCTCGTTCACCATCTACTCTGAGACCAAGGACTTTGTACAACGGACAGGATTGGCCAAATTCATTGCGAAAGGCAAGGGAAGAGAGGACGCAGCAAGGTCCATCACTCTGCCGGATACCTTGTTCTCGGTGGCACTCACCTCGAGCATCGCAGGAGCCGCCTCTGGAAGCGTCGTCTCGCTAGGTTCAGCCCCGTTCGAGCTCGTCAAGGTCAGACGTCAACTCGAGTTCCAGATCGAGAGGGATAGACGATTACGGAAGTTCAGATTGGCAGGAGGAATAGGGACCGCCTCGCTCGGAGACAAGATTGTCGCGACAAGGACGGACAAGGAGTTGATGGCAGGTTGGAAAGCTCCAGGCACCTGGGCTGCCGTCAAAGACATTTACGCTCGGTACGGGTCGAAAGGATTGTGGACCGGATTCAAACTGCATAGCGTGCGAGATACATTGGGAACTAGCTTGTATTTCGCCGAATACGACACGTTGAGGTGGCTCCTCGGTAGAGATCCAAAGACAGGTCTGCAGGGCAAAGTACCGGACTGGGCGAGAAAGATGGGAATCGGCGAAGGCTGGGTCGCATTCGGGGCAGGGGCTTTTGCAGGAGTGACTAGCTGGTGAGTATAGTTGCATACCCAAGGCACGGTAAGACAGGCTTCCTGATATCGGGTCTACTCGCTACAGGGCCCTGATTTATCCTGTCGATGTAAGTCACCGCAATCCGCCTCTCGCTGAGCTTGTAGTTGACGCTGCGCGACTGCAACCCGCGACAGGCATTGAAAGTGGGTATCTTGCCGTGTGCCGTATGAGAGATACACTCCGATGCTTACTAATCCCCTCGGACCGGCAGACGAAACACCAACAACGCGCATTAGCGGGACTTCAACCGCGACCTTTCATCCAGCAAATGTCTCGGCTGGTGCGAGGTACCGACGAAGCCAACCCCAAACCGTTCTTGATTGGGCTCGGACGCCTCTATCGAGGCCTTGGAATATCTATGATGCGATCCGTCATGACACATGGTCTTTTGGTCAGTCCAGATTAGTCGCTCCGGAACGTCACCAATCCCTAACGCTTGCGATTATTTATTGTGCAGTGGACCCTCATTGACAGGACGAAAATATGGATCGACAGCGAGCCTTTCGAGAGGTACGCACAGGCAACAACAATATCGTAATCGAAACGGCAATCAAGCACAGACACCATGATGTGGCCTATCCAGAGGCTATCTATCACATCCAGGACGAAATATGCATTCACACCCGGCGCCCATAGACATTTGCATTCATCGTCCATCAGAGACTCTACAGAGCTCATAGACATTTGCATCCATCATCCATCAGAGACTCTACACTGTATAATCGCATGCTAAACAATGAGCTACACCGTTCTTTACGAAACCACGGTCTCGAGCGCTTCAACTTTCCTTTGAGCTGAAGCTTTGCGGCACACGGTCTGGTTTGCAGCTGGAGGCAAGACGAGTTGATTGGCTTCAGTTTCCTATTATTGAACACAATGGCAACTTTATCAACACCGGGTTGCACGTTCCCTTCGACATACCGCCGACTCTGATCAGACAAATAACCATACTCACCACTGCATACACCATCGCCGGGGCCAGTATCTCGTGCAAGCGCGACAAAGTGTCCGACCAAAATCAATGCGAGGTTGATTCCCCATCACACAGCGATCCGACGTGGACTTCAGGAAGGAAGGCGTATTGACAGCGATATTGAGCCAGATGTATTCGCTGACATTCTGTCCGCACCAACATCTCAGGCACGCCAAAAATCCCCAGATTTTCAGATGTACTTACCGATGTTCGCACAGTTGATCAACCAGCTGGTGGTGTTCATATCTCGCCACTGCTTCATCCCTGCTGACTTCTCCTCTTTCGAAAACTCCCAAGTATATATTCGCTAGATGTGATCGATCCTCATGCTTCCGTCTACTTTCTTGAAGAATCCTGCAACAAGCCGTCAAATTGGAGTATGTCTGCTTCCTTGGACCGCTTGGGCGGTACTATACCTGTCAGGTAACAGCGCAGCTTGACTTACCGGTGACTGTCAGATCTCGATTCGTTGTTGAACCTGTCCGCCGCGCACTTTTCACAGAGTCTCTGGCGCAGCAATTTTGTTTGCTCTTTGCCTGATCAGAACAGAAAGACGCAAACAGCAATGCGATCAATTTGACAAACAAACCTCAAGAATTCGAAAGCGTGCCGGCAAGAAATATGATGCGACTTGCTTTCGGCCGCGTGAAGCGGCGAAATATAATGAAATGCGGGAATGGCAGCAAAAAATTTCCAGAACGCCAGGATTCGCTGATACTGCCCTGCTTTTTGATCGATTCTGAGCTTCCTCACGTCAGCCATATTCTGAGCGGATACATCTGCAACAACCGCGAGTTGAGCTTTGAGAGCAATCAGGAAACCCAATTGGGACTACCGGTGAATGGCTGGGCTTGTCTCTATAGAGTGGTCACAGCAGTCTGAAGTCCTTCTCAGACCATCCTTCCAGATTCGACCACCGTATACCTGCCATAGAGGGCGCAGCATCAAGAAGAGCGGAAGTATGGTATTGACGTTCGATGCCTTGGTAAATGAGCGGGAGGCAAATTGGATCCAATTGCGCAGCTTGCGCCAGTATGCAGACAGGCTGCTCCAACACGCCCAGCATTCAGGACACGCTTCACTAATCACTCAAGTATTGTGATGAGCAAGAAGATGTTCTCAGAACACCCCTACGAATCCTTCCGGTCGCTCCGCCTACTACTTGTACCCATTTCAGTCACGATAACTCCGGTTGTTCATGTTCCGATTCCCACATGTCTTGAGCTCATAAGGATTCCTGCTTGCATATGACCAAGTCTGATACTGGCTCGATTGCATTGTTGACCACAATATGTGTCACATTCTCACTTGGGCAAGAAGCTAGGTTGTGTGTAGCTTATCGTTCTAGACCCAGGACCAGCTTCGTGTCCATACATAAGTATAAGTAATTGTAAATATACACCATCTTTTCTCCCATCGCCACCACCTTACCATGGGCTTTACAAGCGAAATAGCTGTCTGTTCTATCCCAGTTGTATCAGTCACGCTATCAAGCCAGACTAAGCGGTTTCCATGCCCGTATGTCTCGTACTCTGGACAGTCTCATTCCAAACCCACTCAATGTGCGGATACGATCGCACTAGATCGAGCTAAATATCCGTCCCTCACAACAGAAGACAATCAGAAACAAGCATGGGATTTGTGGCGGAACGATTTAGCTGTTTATGATATGTCGCCCAATACGGAATCACTGTGACCGCCAAGTTCGAGATTCAGGTCATCTCCATCCCCGCTCTCACTGGTGATGCTCACCGGTACAGGCGACAGTCGCCCGGACAGACATACTTGCCCAATGCGTACTCGACACGTCTTTGAAGCCGCGCCTGAAACATGCGAGCTAAGCGCATGGCGTCACACAGGCGCAATACCTTGGCTATTATTGGTATTGTAAAAGTCATGATGCCGTTCAGAAAGGCACATCGTTTAGGCATTGTCGATCGCTGTGAACACTCGAGTTTCACGACAGAAGTCTTTTCAGAAAGCTCGAGCTCTACTCCATCTTTGACCCAGTAGGACGAGAGGAACGATTCGGTCGTTAATGCTTGTTCGGTACAAAAAAGAGCCAAATACGAGGTGTAACATCCTAGAAAACTGCAATCTATGCGACAACGGCGTTCTGAGCCCGCTCCGACGACTCCTCCCCCTTGTTCTCATCTGACTTTGCGTTGGGCTTCCTGGCACCCTTTTTGTATCCCCCTCGTCCCTGGTCCTTTCCGCTCTGTTCGTTGACAACGATGGCATCTTGGATGGTCTTCTGAACGTCTTCAAGAACGGTCTTCCACTCTCCAAGACGCTTGTCGAGAAGCTGCCATTCTGCCGAGCCGAACGATCGGGTCTGGACGGACTGGACTCGGAGGGTTTTGGTCGGTTGCGACAATGAAGCCTTCAACAGACCCGAGTGAATAGCTGACCAAGCGGAGCACATTGTTTGGCTTTCAGTAAGATCGGGTACACGAACAATGTGCAAAGAACACTGACCATCAATGACGGAAATCTCGATATCGTCCTCGTCGAGCTTGAGGGCCTTTGCGATGTCGGCGTAGGTGATCTCTTTTGTGGAAGAGCTAGCGGCCAGAGAGGTAAGGGCAAGCAGTCGAAGCTTTCGAACGATCTGATCGCTCCTCAGAGCTGAGTCCAAAAAGCCCGAGCGGTTTCAGCTTTGCTGGTGTCGAGACGGTTCGCATTTACCAAACGACTTACACTCGCCAGCCAGGAACGATTCATTCTTCTGAACCCAAGATAGACCCTGCTCCAATTCACCGTTCTCGAACAACTCCACCAACTCCTTGTATTGCCCGCTCAGACCCTCCCTGGCGCCTTTCACGTTCAAGACCTCTTCCATGTCAAACTTGCTGGGGATGGCAAATAGCGCCCGCAGAGCCTTCTGAGTCAACTCCTTGCTCTCCTCGGCACTGCCATCCTGAACGGCAGTGCGGAGCGCAAAAGTCCTCAGTTCCAACGCCTTCTCCTTATCTCCCTTCTTGGAACCCTTGGTCTCGTAAATCTCGGCAACATTGCTCAACCACGAGATCTTGTCGCTCGTCGAGATGTCCCATTGGGACAGTGCAGAAGTCAACCAGGCGTTTGTGAGGGGGAAGTAGGAAAGTTCGAGAGTCGAGTTGGAGGTGAGAAGCTGGAAGAGGGAAGTCAAGGTTTGAGGTCGGAGACCAGAAGAGGCGGGGAGCAGGTTGTAGATGTTGGTAAGACTGAGAGGTACAGATGAAGACAGATCAGTTTGCGATGGTCTCGCCTCGAGCAAGGAAGCCATGCTGCTCACATTCGGCAGGCTACTTCGGCTTTTTTAGAACCGCTTGCACTCCTGACCACGGCATCGATGAGTCCCTTGAGCGTCTGCTCAGCGTTCTTGACCGACATGATCAGCGTAGTCAACAGCAGGTATTGCGATTCGATCTCTAAGCGTAATTGAGAGGTCTTGATCAGCCTCCTGACTTCAGTTCAATGGCCCAAGATAGGCAGACGACTCACCCCTGTCGGTACCCTCGAGTCCAGGGTGTCCTTCCGTGATGACCGCTACGATCTTTCCGACAGTCTTCTCCTTGTCTTCATCGCTCGGCTCGCTCATGACCTGTTTGGTCTCCTCTCCCTCTTCGGTTTGCTCGGTGACCGTCTTGGCTGAAGACTCAATCAGTTGGCGAATCGAGTCGAGGAATTGGTTCTTTTCAGCCTCGGGCAAGGCTCGCGTGAGGAAATTTGAGAGGTCATCGATTTGCTCGAGGAACGAGAGGGCGGGCAGGATAGCGATGGAATCGACCATTTTGCAGAGAGTCTTGTTGCGACTAAGAATCGACAAGGCTAGGTAGGTCACTGGTACGATACGGGACAGATGAGGTGTGTGGGAGATGTTGCGATCATGGGATAATCTACTTGAACTTGTGTCTATCACTTTGGGCGACTTTGTTCTCTCGCTCGCTCGCTCGTTCAACCTCGCCCGATCACGTGAAAAAGTTGATTGTCGGACCCCTCCCCCCCATCACTTCACCTGCTGCTCTGCATCGACTCGTTATAACCATCCAAACCCGTCACAACATCCATCATCATCGAGTTGCTCCTCCACAATATTAGCTCTTCTTACTCTAGCAGGCCGATCCTCAAGATGCCTGTAGCTCCGACCCTCACGCTGGCGGATGCCGCATCGGAACGTAAAGGTCGGCTCTTGGCACTCAAGAAGCGAAAGGCTGGCGAGGTGGATGACAGTGATGCTAGAGGGTAAGCAGAACCATGCCGCTCTTATGGCCACAACTGTTTAGAGATAAGCTCACACGATTCCATTGATTGGTGCGACATCGTAGGAAGACCAAAGTGGCACTAAAGCAGCGAAACTTTGACCCGGTAACGCGCCAACCGGCACAACACGCAGCAGGCGGGCCTGTCAAGAGCGCGGCCGATGCAGACGAAGAGGAGGCTGCTCAAGCAAGAGAGACAGTGGAGAAGCGAATGGAGGGTATCGCAGAGAGAATCGTGCAGGAAGACGAAGCCAAGCGGACACAAGAACTGGTGATTAGCCTGCCTTTCCAGTCCTGGATATTCCGAGTCCGGTCGGGTGTACTGATCAACGTCGCCAATCTATTCAGGATCTTCTCAATATTCAACCCAAGCGAGCCAATTGGGACTTGAAGCGGGACATGGACAAGCGAATGCGCAAGATGGATAGAAAGACACAAGAGGCATATGAATACTTGTTCCGTAAGTCGGGCTGATAGAGAGGTCTAAGCTTGATCTGGGTGAAGTGGCTTTCTCACCTTTATTTCCCTTTTGTTCATCCTAAAACAGGACAACGGTTACAAGCGATGAAGAAAGGTACCGCCGCAGCGCAGACCTTGCCGGGTGGAGCAGACATTCTTGCCAACATGTCTGCGGTCGAGAAGCAGCGTAAAGTGGTGGCCGAGCAGGACGCAGCACGCTCGGACGACGACGAGGATATGGACTAAGTGGATTGATACGATTTGAGATAGACAAAGAGCACGCATGATCTGGGCACCTCGAGTTGACATGTTGTAAAGCACAAATGAATACCGCTATAGTACCGTCTATTTTACTCCGGTTCTGTCGGAAATCAACCTGACCTATCCCAACAGGCTGGACTGATCTGTCCACAACATAGCCTAGACCCCACGGCAGAACCAGAGAGAACGTGGTGTGTACACGGGTCATGATCTTATACGGGCAGTAACACCTTGAATCGAAACGGATAGCACACTGAACAAAACGAAATCTATGGTAGCGGAACACAGGTCAAAGCCCCCTCGGCTTGCCTTTTTGAGCGACTTAAGCGTCTCGGGAGATGGGGTGGAGCGAGAGGTCGGCCTCCGAGTCGGGAACGCTGAGGCATAGCAATGCGATTGGTGTCAGTTCAATGATATTTGCAGTATCATGAGCGGTCCACACGGGACTCACGAGAGGATTCGGAGGGTGTTAGTGTGACCCAAACCTCCCTTCCAACCCTGGACGGCGATAACGGTCTGGTTGGGCTTGACAATGTTCAAGGCGAGGGCGGTCTTGAGACCGAACCTAAAATGAGGCAAAACGCGATGAATAAGAGGACAGAACAGGTGGCGATGTAGCTCTACTGGGCCCTCACCTGATCCTGTTGTCAACGTCAATCTGCCACTGGGCGGTGGGGATACCACGGGGCTCGGGGTAGTGAACGGGGTAGACACCTCGGTGAAGGTGCTGCTGACGAGCGGTAACATCGTCTCGGGTGACTGGAAACAAAGGAAGCGATATCAGCCTTGGCACATCAACCATCAAGATCAGTCATCGCCGGTACATACCACAGATGATGGGGCACGAAGGTCGGTACTTGGAGCAGAGTCGGGCAGTGGCTCCGCTGGTGGACAGGACGATGATGGCACCGGCATCCTGCTCGATGGAAGCAGAAACGGCGGCCAAGGCCAAGGTCTCGGCGGTGTCGGTAGGTCGAGGAGTCAACTGCCTGAGCTGGTCGAAGAGGGGAGGGTAGCAGATCGCAGACTCGGCGAGGTAAGCGGTCTCGGCCATCATGCGGACAGCCTCCAAGGGGTAAGAACCCTTGGCGGTCTCTCCGGAAAGCATGACACAGTCGGCACCGTCGAGAACGGCGTTGGCGACGTCCGAAACTTCGGCTCGGGTAGGTCGAGGGTTGTACTAAAAGTCCACGACACGCAAGGTAAGCCGGGCTGTGACTCCTCGCAACGACCAGGAGGACAGTCTGAAGCTCACAGTCATCGACTCCAACATCTGGGTGGCACAGATCGAGGGCTTTCCGGCCAACGAGCACTTCGCAATCATCATCTTCTGAGCCATAAAGACCTGACTGGCGGGAATCTCGATACCCAAGTCACCACGGGCGACCATGACACCATCGGCCTCCTTCAAGATCTCGTCAAAGTTAACGACACCCTGCTCGTTCTCGATCTTGACGATGATCTTGATCTTAGCACCGTCGGGTCCGAGGACCTTCCTGATGTCGATAACATCCTCGGCTCGTCGGATGAACGAGGCAAAGATCATGTCGACGTTGTTCTTGACACCGAACTGAAGATCCTTCTTGTCCTTCTCGGAAAGAGCGGGAAGGTCGACGGGGGTCTTGGGGAGGTTGACACCCTTGCGCGAAGAGAGGGTTCCGTTGTTCATGACTTTGACCTTGACGTGGGCACCCTCGATGGCGATGACCTTGAGGGTGAGGATACCTGCAGGGGAATGATGACGTCAGTTCGAGTGTGCAAAGGTTAGAGTGTTCAGATATATCGCTTACCGTCGTCAACGTAGATGAGCTTTCCGGGCGAGGTGACCTTGACCAAGTTGGCCTGTAGGGTAAAACGACAATTCTGGTCGGTCGATGTTTCGGATTGATCGTGAAAAGCTTGAACTCACGTAATCGACGAACATGTACTTGTCGTCACAGTTCTCGGCGTACTGAGTGTCGGTGGTGACGTACATCTCGTGACCAGCGTCGACCTTGATCTGTATGGATCAGGATCGTGGAGCACTCGTCAGCAATTGCACGGAGCGACTAAAGAACCTCCCGGCCTTACGTCGACACCGTCCTTCATCATTCCGGTCCTGATCTCGGGTCCCTTGGTGTCAAGGGCGATGGCCAAGGGCCTGCCGGTGCCGGCTGCGACACAAGCAGAGCCGTCAGCCCACCCCGCAGCATCTAGTCGACTCCCGTCGCCGTGATGTCAACTCACAAGCGACGGCCTCCCTAGTGTTGTCAATAACGCTCTGGTGGTACTCGTAAGATCCGTGCGAAAAGTTCATTCGGACTATGGCCAGACAAGCGCAAGAGAACGATCGAGTTTAGCTTGACGACTCGCGGCGACAGGTTTGCTCTCGACTGACCAATGTTCATACCGGCCTCGGCAAGAGCCTTGAGGGCTTCGACGGTGTTGGTCTTGGGACCGATGGTAGCGATGATGGAGGTCTAAAATCGACGTCACGAATCCATGGTCAGGCTTGGTCTCGTGAAAGGGAACGCTTTCGACGAACCTTTCGCAAAAACTTCTCGTTCTCGTCCATGGCGTCGAAAGTGGTCGAGAGGGTGGACAACCACTCCAATTGGGAAGAGACTTGCTTGGTGACGACCATTTTTGTGTGTACTGATGGTTTCGGGTTTGAGCGAGAAGGACCAACAAGCATTCGGGTAGATGTTCAGCAGGTATCGGGGTCGGTATCAAAGCGTTTGTTTGGGATAGAATTTTCCATGATTCCCGATCGCACCGTTCAAAAATCGAAGTAGAGATGTCGGTATATATAGGCCGGGCAAGGTAAAGGTGGTACGGGTATGCAGAAAGAAACGTTTGTTCCAGGGTATGAAGGGGACCAGGGAAAGCAAAGGTAAAGTTTCGTCGGAGTAATGAGCCATCGTGTTGTATATACGCTCCTTTGTCAAGACGGGAGGACTCACACGTTTGTGATATGCGTTGTAGAGGTAGGTGAAAGGGAAGAGTTGAGATGGTATCTAGAGTCAATGGTGACTGAGGGTAGGTAGGTTGTGATGGTTGTCCGAGGGTAGAAGAAGTTTGGTAGCACGGAGTGGTGTGTGGTAGGAGAGAGAATGCGTGAGGTGTGTGAGATTGGGGGAGGATCCTTGCATCGAGCGCGCGCCGCAGCTTTGCATCCGCAGAGGGGGGATCATGGCAGCCAAGTCTCTCCCTCGTACGTCGTTATCAAGAAAGATCGATTCGCTCGCTCGCTGGAGAGAGCGGAAGCTTTTTCTCTTTCATGTGCCAGCCATTGTCATGTGCCGCCGTGGTTCAGGCGGCAGTTGCCATTGGCCATTGGACCGTGGAGGACTGGGCAATCGCGCTGGGAGGTCCATCTCTTTCGGGGGACAGGCAGATTTCATAAAGCAACGAACAAACCGTTATTGAAGAAGAAAAACAGACGATATAATAATATTTGTATGGGTCCGACGAGGGAAGAGTCCCTTTCGTTTCCGTCACGAAATCACTGGCAGCCATCCCGCTCCTACACAATCTACTGCTGCTTGCACTCCTGGGCATCCTGCTGCCCACCGGCATGAGCCTGACGGAGCTCCTGCTCGTCGTCCTCCTGTTCAGTCATAACGGACGCGATTAGTCTCGTCGCTAAGTTTTTCAAACAACCCCAGCGGGGACCACACTCACGTCGTCATCAAAGTCCTCATCGTCAAACTCGTCATCGTCGAGCTCTTCCATGTTGTCATCGTACTCGAGGGCCTTGCCGGTAAAGTAGTCGATGGCTCTTGGGATGATCTGAAACGGGAATGGCACCGGAATGACGGGAAAGGAATCAGCGACGTCTTGTTCCGCCATCTCTCGCTCGTCCACTTACCCTCTCCTTCAAGTCCTCTCCGAGCTGGTAGTCAATCTCGAGCTTCTCGTCGAGGTCCTCGAGCTCGTCCTCGTCGACATTGCCCTCCTCCATGGCCTCCATCGAGGGTGGCTGAGGAGGCTTGAAGAAGTTGAAGAACGAGTCTACGGGAACGACCTTCTTGATCACACGGGTCCGGTTGGTGTCTATCGCGACGAGTCGTTTTTAGCTTTGGGGTCATGATCTTTCTGAGGGCTAGATCGATGCCCTGCTTGTGACTCACTCTTGTTTCGCTGCTTCTTGATCTCAATCTTCTTGGTGAGGTCCTTGTCCTCCTTCCACTTGATCTCGTGACCGACGGCCTTGTCGTACACAAAGTCGCCACCGTAACCGACCTCCTCCTGCACAAATCCAACTGATAAGCAATGATCCAAGCGAGCAGTATACGTTGAGCTGGACGCACCTGGTAGTAGTAGGTCTTCTCCAAGACAGAGTCCTCGAAGAACTCGTTCGACTCGAACTCGAACAAGAGCTTGAAGCCAGGGTGCTGAACGTCCAAGTACTCGAGACGAATGTCGACAAGGTGACGGATGGCCTGTGTACGTTAAAAGGTATCAGCAACGTGGCAGCTTCCTTGACAATTCACAGCCAATGTGGGACACTCACCTCCTCGTCCTTCTCGGTGATCATCTCGCCGATGACCTGGTGATTCTTGAGGGCAGTCAACCAGAACTCGGGAATACCCTTGATGTCGGCCTTGTCACCGGACTCGTCGACCTCTTCGACACGGGCCTCGTCGTCCTCATCCTCCGAGTCGGACACGTCGCTGACGGCCTCACCGGCAGTGACCTCGTCCTCGGTAGGCTCGGTCTTTCCGGCAATGATCTCCTTTCGTCGAGTGTAGAGAGGTGCGTATCGTGCGGCGTACTGAGGGATGAAAGCGTGTGGCAGCGTGTGTCAGACGAGACACTCATGACGTAAGCGCAATGGTTTTTAAAAACGCACCTTCTTCTCGATCTCGAGGATCTCCCTCTGGAATTCGCTCTCGATCTTAGAGTGCTCGGTCTGAATCCCCTTCAATCCCTCGACTCGCCTCTTGACGGCAGGAGGCAGCGACTTCAGGTATCCCGAAGGCTTGCCGACGAGAGATCCGAGTCGGTCTTGCATCATGTTCAGCAAAGCAGGGTTCTACATTGGCCGGCAGTCGAAAGAAAAGACGTTAGCTGGCCGCAGACCAGACGCATTCCACAGACCGGTCAGCTATGGCGAAACTCACCCTGGCCAAGACGCTAGCAGGGTTTCCGCCCTGGGCCTCATCCTCCTCGTCTTCGCCGATGGTAGCGACAGTGGGCTGCGGCAGACCGTCACGACCAGAGATGGGTGCAGCATTGAGAGGCGTGTTCATGGGAGTCGCCGCCTCTACAAGGTTACGAAACGGACAACATTGTCAGCACGATGAACGGTGATGCAGAAATCTCTGATATGGCGTTTTGCGTCATTGGTTCGGGGAGCGGGACGAGAGACTGGCTTTGAGAGGACGAGATGTCGAGCGTGGCAGAGCCACCCATGCACCTCCGAAGGTGTGGAAACTTTGCAAGTGGCTCGGAGAGATCCGCCATAACTTCAATCTCGGGAAGGGACATGCATAACAACTCACCCTCGATGTGCGAGTTCTTCCTGGGTTCAATGTTCTGAGCCATGATGTTTATATTCGATCGGTTGAAAGAACGATCAGAAATATAGGGGTATGTAAGATCGATCTGGAGACGAGACGAGTGGAAGAATGGGAGAGGAATGATATTGTGTGAGGGTGTTTGTGGCAGGTGGGGGCAAAGGGAAGGGGGGAACGCTGAACGTTTGCGTTGAAGCTCTGGCCACGCGGACAGGGGAGATGCGGGATGAAGCGGACATACACATCATTCTCCCCCCCTCTCAGAGAGAAAACGTTGATATGTCCGTCAATTATCGCCTCCTGATGACTCAGCCTCATGTGACCTGTGGTTATACATTTGTCGAGAATCTGTATATCCGTTGCAACTACCCCCAGAGAGATCAGATCACCTCGCCCTCCCAGTGGAATCGATAGTAGCTCTCTTCATACCATGAGCACTTTAGAAACACCGGTATCCCGACGTCTATCAAGCGTCAAGAACGTGATTGTCGTGATATCCGGCAAGGGTTAGTCGAACCAATGTCCACTTCTTTCTCATTTCGAAGGCGAGTAAGCTCACAGATCTCTGAGAGCAGGAGGAGTCGGCAAATCTTCATCCACCGTACAACTGGCGTTGTCGCTGCTAGCTACATCGCCCACCGTGCGAGTCGGTCTGCTCGACATCGACCTGACTGGGCCCTCTTTGCCGAGAATGTTGGGTCTGGATTCACGTGCGGTACATCAGTCCTCATCGGGCTGGGTGCCCGTCTATGCGGATCAAGAACGGAGACTAGGGTGCATGAGTATAGGATTCCTACTGCAAGATCGTGGCGATAGCGTCGTTTGGAGGGGGCCGAAGAAGGATGGCATGATCCGACAATTCTTGGCCGAGGTTCGATGGGGAGACCTGGACTACCTCGTAATCGATACGCCTCCTGGTGAGCTCGACGGCAACAAGAGAGAGATTCCAATTGACGTCGGTACTAAGATCGATCCGGGACGTCTGGTTTCGGCAAACAGGTACATCGGACGAACACATCTCCCTCCTTACACATTTACATCCGTTATTCCTCCCGTCGCCTTCTCGACCTCCAAGTCATTTCTCTCCTACCCCAACGTCCATTCTCATCTCAACGCCTCAAGCAACAGCGCTCAATGATACCCTCAAGTCGCTCTCCTTCACTCGCAAGCTGAATCTACCCGTCCTGGGATTTGTCGAGAACATGTCGGGCTACGCATGTCCGTGCTGTGGAGAGATTAGCGAAGTCTTTTCGAAAGGTGGAGGCGAGAAGATGGCACGGGAAGAAAAAGTCGGTTATCTGGGCAGAGTGCCGATCGACACCAAGCTCGTAGAGCTACTGGATGAAGTCGTCAAGGGCAACATCCCTGTCGGAGATGACGTCGAGACGCGGGTGGGACAGGTATCGATCGGAAATGAGTCCGAGAACCAGGTCAAGGAGAGCGACAAGCCTGGAATTCCATCTGAAGCTGTTTCAGTATCAGATCCTGCTCTTGACAAGCCGTCACAGCGGTCACCATTCCCATTACTGGATCGATATATGGAGACCACTTCTTCCAAGATCTGGAAGACGATCACCGATGACATTTTGGCCCGTCTTGAGGAGCGGAAGGCCTTAGCCCGAGCCGAGCTGGAAGGTGCCGACAATACGTCGAATGCTTCTAGTGACGACGATGAGCAATGATCGGTATTGTTGGGCTCGATTCGGCGATTGAAACAATTGTCGTTAACTTATAGATGTACATTCCGGTCATATTCTATACCCAAAAGAGCCAATACAACGCACGAAACACATAGAGGAAGCGTAGCATCACGCTCACAGAACACATCTATTTGGTTGTTGATAGGAGAAAGGCCTGAAACATTGCGAAAGAAGGTCATGAACAAGGTCGTCCCCAAGCCTGTATGCCTATCGCTCGCTCACCTTGCCTTCACGCAGCGAGTAGAGGAATGCAAAGGATGGACTTGACGAGACCAATTCGGTAGCCAGAGCGCTTCGAATGGAAACAGCGTACGAGCGGTCGGTTGCTAGGACGATCTGGACATGTTTCCAAGCTTCGTCATCGGAAAGCCAATCGCTGGGTTGTAAACACAGCTGTGCCAGCGTTCGAGACGGCAAGTCGATACCAAAGACAGGAAGTCGAGTGCCTGTATTCGACATGAACTCCTTGACTGTTCGCGAGGGGGGGGGGGGGATTCATCAGCATGTGCATATCGATAGAACCCAGTGTGCGATATGGAACTGACTCTTCTCGGTAAACATCAGCTGGTAACGACGACGATTGGTATCAGTACTTCTTGCATCGGGTGTCGAGACCACGAATCACCTTTGCGTTCCGCTTGGTCTTCTTCTCGTCATCCGCACGAAGCAGAATACGAATGTCGCCCTCCAAGGAGGTTTCGGACGTGATCACGGTCGAATGAGGCTTCTCGACAACGACAGCCTCGCTGTGGGCAGAGCTTAGGTCTATGCGGCGCTGTTCTGCTACGGCTGCCCTTAGCCACGTGCATACTTCTCCACGAGATACTGTAAAAGCCAAACGTTGAGATTTGAGGCCTCAGACGGACACATGAGACGCCTTACCTTCATCTTCGGAGCGTCTCAGAATACTCCGAATCTTGATGTATGGCCGGTTCGGTCGAGGTATGAGTACGTATCTGGAGTACTTCGTAAGCGAATGAATGCTAGACCTGGGTTTCCGCTTGTCTTACAGTATGTTCTGCGCCTGGCAATCGAGAACGACGTCTTCCAGTGTTCTATCGTCATCGTATTGAAGATCGGCTGATATACCGGCTCTCCAGAGTTCACCGCAGACATCGAGTCGCAAGTTGAGCTGATGCGGCCCAAAGCTTGCGACGTATACGTCACATCTTGATGGGGACCAGAATCCGAAAGATCGTTCCGTTTCTCGTTCTTTAGCCATCATCCGCTTTGACACGCCGCTTTCGAAGCGGCCAACGTGGTAGGCGACACGGCTAGGATCGAGGACTTGCGGAAGTCAGTGGTCGGTACGAAACACGCCACAGAGGAATAGTGCCGAGGCAAACGGACTCAATCAATATCGATACCCCAACACCATGTGTTTTTGCGCCTTCGCGCCTCGCGACCGGCAGACTGAAACGTTGCAGTAGATCGTCGTACCTGAAGTGAGACAACGTAAATTATCAGAGCGCGCTTGGACTTCTACAGCTAGTTCATCTTACCTGCCCCCAAGGGCGATAATGTCCTTGCGCTTTTCCCGCCTTACACATTCGAACATGATGCCACCCTTGTGAGCCTATCAGAAGTAGGCAGCTCTATGTCAGTCCTGGTAGCGCAGAAGACCTCATATTTATAGTGCCCGCTGCGCGGCACTACTTACTCCTGCTCGCCGTGACATCGCAGGCCGGACATAGATAGGGCGTGTCACACCCAACGCTCGAGCGAACCCGATAGTTTCGCTGATCTCGGTGAACGCAACTTCTAGTTGACGGGTCATGGTTGGGAACAGGGGCAATAGCCGTTGCCGAAGTGCTGGTAGATCATCTGCGATACGATATAAGCCGGTTCCTCGGGATGAGCAGCACATTCTCATTCAAGCCGAAGCGTCTGAGGGGTACGACTAACCAATAACGAGAATCTGCTTGAGTATCTCGCTCTGTTGCCTGCTTAGGTGACTGGATGCGAGCTTCTGGCTGATGCCGGAGGAACTGGCGCCGGTTGCAAAGTCGTTGATGATCCTATTGGCAAGTGCTTTCGCTTCCGTCGTGGACATGCTTTGTTGTATGACGGAAAGAATCGTCTCATGCGTTATGTGTATTTCGTATTGTAATACGGTCAAGGCTTGAAACTCCTGGATCAACTTGTCTACGACTGTGTGAGGTAATCCATATCTTCAGTATGTACCTTTGTTGTCTAAAACGTATTCAACTCACCCTCAATAGCCTCCGCTTCAGACACCATAGTCCGGGAAGGAGAGATCAGATCGAGGTTGCTTTCCGAAACCGCCCGCGGTTGTCCGCCCGCTGGGCTCTCTGAATACCGCCAGCCGAATTGGTATCGCTTGATCCTCTCGATGCCCCGTAATGTGCAAAATCTCGCAAACGCGATCATTCCATCAGAAGGGAGTTGTACCTATGCATTATACATAGCCTCGTGAGCGATCGAAGTCGATAACGACTATGCCTTCACCCACCAGATTGCCTTGACTGTCTAGAAGTCGCACGACCGAGTGTTGATCGACGTCAACCGGCGTCAACGCAGGCGCGAGTAGCGGAGTAACGAGCTCGATAGCTCCATGTCTGTCGAAAAGCTGAGCGAGGCGATCTTTTACAACGCGCGTCCAAGCTTGACTTTGATCTAGATGTGCTTCCATCGAATCATAGGTATAGTCAAGGACTTGAATGCCACTATCCGTGGGCAGGCGTTCCGGGTTGAACAGCTTGGCGATAAGTGCCGGATAATGACTGGAAGACGCATGCGCGACTTTTCGGATGGCCTACGCTAGCGGATTAGCAACCGTCTGGAGTATCTTCCCGTAGTTTCTACCTACCTCAGCATAGTATCCCTCTTCTCGTCCTTCCGGCCTGTCGTGCAGTAGACAAGGGCGTGCTATCAGTCACTATATGGTGGCGATGTTGCAGATGTGCAACACGTACAGGAGAGAACTGCGCAGAAGGTCTTCCGCTTCTGGTCTCTCTTCAGGATCGTGTTTCAAGAGCCACTCGACGATCTGAGTTTGAGCGGATTTTTTTCCGACATCCCAGTCGGCGGGGTACCTCGGTCGAGGAAGTCTGAGGTTACTGATTACTGTAACCCTCTCCATACCGGAGGACATTGGGTAGCACATCTCAAAGAAGATGATCTGCATGAGAGGATCAGGCCGGAGTTAAATACGATTAGAGCGAGATTTCTAGGTTCGAATGTTTTCAGTCCACGAGGGACAGCGCCGACTTACGCCTAGAGAATAGACATCCGCCTTCGTTCCGTACACTCGCTTCTGCAGGACGTCAGGTGAAACGTACAGATGTGTACCTACACCGGAAGTCATATCCGTCAAACTCGCAGACAGGTTGATAAGCCCATCTGGTACTGGAGCCAAATTGTCTGTACGGCGCAGTTGAACGCATTATCAGTGATTTTGCTAAGCACGCGTTTCGTCTAGGCTGGGACCTACCTGTAGTGCTCAAGCCAAAATCACACAATTTGACGTTTCCTTCCGAATCTGTTGCGAAAAATTTAGCGATCTGCGAGTCAAGCAAGGTGTCGACTACGAACCGAGCAGAATGTTCGAGGGCTTAAGGTCTCGGTGGACGATATGCAATTTTGCCAAATAAGCCAGCGCTTCGAGAATTTGGCGGAACAGCCGCCAACATTCGTTGGTGGTGAGGCCTTGAGCGATAGCCTAGCGTGAGGATGAACGGTCAAGAATGAAGTCCATCACCCTCCAAGCTGCGACTTACTTCTTTGAGCGTTTGCTTCTCGACGTACTACCGATATCCTCGTTCACGATTTAGCTTACGCTAGAGTAACACCCATGTTCATGCGTGCTCACCTCCATCTGGATGTATAGGGTACGCTGCTGATTTAGATGACGAGATCTTGCCTTTGGCGATTTCGATTTATGCCGATTCCCAAACGCTTGCTGGCCGATGACAAAATCATCCTCGGTGTCCTGCTCGTCTTCGTCGGACGAATCGTCTTCATCGTCTGAAGCATTGGCGAAACGAATGCGAGGAAAACTACGTGATACGGTGGTCGAGGTGATGTCGTCGAAATCTGGTGGGCCAAATATATCGTCATCTTCGTCTTCCATTCTCACCGGCGTGAGTTGAGAGCCAGTATTTGAGAAATCCGTGCCATCTTCTCCTCGGTCGCTAGCTGGCTTCGAGGAAGTCTCCAGCCAGCATTGTATATATCTAGCAGTTCAAGATGGGCTATCGTTCGTGACGGGCAGCTCGGCTATTCGAGCGGTCTTACCTAACAATGAAGCGATGGTTGACTCGAGAGAGAGACTCTGCTTCTCTGAAAACCTTTTGCTCGTCGTCCTGTGGGCGAAGCTTGATCTTTTCTGTTGCACTCACACTGCATTAGCGCGGCATTGTTACTAGAGCTCGAGGTATTATCCGTACTTATAGCATAAAATTGTTTCTGGAGCCGCAGTTTCAGCTACTAGACTTGCTCTAGATTTCAAAGAGGAATACTCATACCTCAATACGATGTCGAGCTTTGACGACCTGTCCGAAGCCACCCTCTCCCTGAGAGAACATCTCGGAGTCTGTAAGCTAGAGAATATACACCCTGGCGCCGACTACTCACAAGCCACTCCACCTCTTCGAAATCGTTGCGATAACGAGACGCCACCGGCGCTTGCGATGCAGTCGAATCATAATAATGCGAGAATCCCCTAGAGTTGACTGGTGACCGAAAAAAGCTGTGGGACGCGGGGGAAGCGAGAGAAGTGGACCGAATAGCCACCGCTCCTAGGTTGTCACTGGCAGAGTCAAACAGCTTGTGACTAGCTTCTTCGGCTCGAATCCGTTTCTTGGGTCGCGGGTCGAGCATACTGTGCAATACATCCAATACTACTCCATGAGGAGCATAGTCCGCTATGTTGCGATTGTGTTAGTTACGGAGATATTCAGGGTGAAAGCTAGGTCTTACTTACCATTATCGATGATACTTGCCAGACTTGGATGCTCTAACAGCACGGTCACACCGAAAAGCATCTGCAACAGGGCAAGACCCGCGTACCAGATGTCCCGCTCGGGACTGTAAGCGTGAGGCGTATCCAGTTCCTCCGGAGCCAACCTGAACGAGGCGCCAAAGCGTTGGATCGAGCGAGTCTTCTTGCGGAGCGATCGCCGCACTCACCATATCTCGGGGATGGCGTCTTCTGAGGTTGTATTGACGAAAGGGTTCGACTTGTTCATGTCCCTCAAGGCTTTGATGAAAGAAGCGCCCGACAAGCTCAATGCAGGCCGTTCCGAGTTGGAAATGGAAATGATGATGTTGTCCAGGGTTAATTCTGGATTGAACGGTATTTAGAGTAGAGGATTAAGCAGATTTATGCGCAGGAGGAAACGATGCTGAGAAAACACACGTTTGTGACAGATGTCCTGGTCGTGTAACGCGCGGAGTCCATTCAAGATTTGCCTGAGATAGCTCACAGCCACGCCTTCGACCAAAGTCTCGCTGGCCTTCAGCCATGCAGATAATGACCCTTGTGCTGAGTATCTTTGCGTGAGAACATATATTCTTTCTGCATTGTGTGATGTTCGATCTCTCTATACAAGGTAATAACAACAATGCTTAGGACGATCAATCTTGACAACGGATCGAATGGCTTTTCCGTGCAACTCGCCTTGCTCGCAAATATTGGTATGAGGTTGTGATGGCGAACAGATGCCACCTTTTGGATCTCTGCGAGCAGACCCTCAACTTTCTTTCTTCCCGGTGGAGTGTCGTAGTATGCTTGGGCGAACTCGATCACAATCAACGAGCACACAGGTGATTCGTCCCCGGGCGATGTTCGACGGTTCATGATTGACCCTTTGAGTTGCTGGCCTTCGCTTGACGTTCCTTCTGATGAAATATCTTGATGACCTTCCACGTCATACGTTGTGTACAACGGATCTTGCCTTGATGGAGGACCATACGCTCGCCATACTGGCCATGTCCCGGGAAACCCTGGCAAAACGACTGGATCACCCGCGTCGAATCGGACCTCTCGCTGTCCGTCTTTGATCTCCAGTCTGCCCAGTGCGGCCCTTCCTTTTCGTCCACCACGTGAAGTGCTTTCTTCTTCTCGCTGGCGTTGTATCCGCTCGGCTTCGTGGGCTTCACGTATCAGAGCAGCCCGTCGTTCATGTTCTTCGCGGATCTGTGCAGCCAATCTCGCATTCTCCTCCGCAGCTATCTTTCTCGCCGTCTCATCTTCTTGCTGTTGCATTTCCAGTTGACGCTGCAAAGATAAAGTCAGCACCGCTTGGCCTTTTTTTTTGAAGTTGAGATTGCGGCGATAATCACTTGACGTTTCTGCGCGTCACGCTTTGCTTTTTCTTCCATGAGATTTGGACCTTTTGGCGAAGCATTGGGTAGGGGTAGGTGGTTGTCCTCTAGATATTCTGTGACCAGAGTTGTGATCTACCGATACATGGGTTCAGCAAATCCAGTGTGACTGCCTCCATCAGATCACGACATACGTCAAATATCATCTCCCTGCCCAGATTCCGCTTCGCATGATCGTTGACATGTTTTGTTAGCTGTTGCACCTGGTCGCCGCTCAGCATGACGGGGTCGATCAAAGACAGACTAGGGGGATGCATTGGGTAGTTCTTTAAGCAGAATGTATATGCAGCTGAGTTTAGCATGGAGCCAATTGATACTTGACGTGACGGTCAACGAGATGGCACACTGACTTTGAGTAGCTTCCCCTTTAGTGATATAGCAACGCGGCCATCGTGTGCCCGCAGTCGAACGGTCCACCAGCCGCTCTCGACAGAGGTACCCCATGCAGTCTTGGAGGGAGAAATGTCCTTCCAGTCATCGCCGAAGATGGCTCGCATCGCCTCGAGTTCCTCATGCTGTATACGATCGGTTTCCTGCTTACTGTCGGCAGCTTGTTGAGCCGACGGTTTGGACATGGCTGTGATCTAGCTTTTCACTCCAGGGCGGGTCGCCGATATCGATAGCTCTTGCGCACAGCGCTGGGTCGAATACTCTGAGAAGACCATCTACAAGTCTGATATAAGAGGCAGTGCTAACGCTATGACTGATTTGGCTGGTTCTAATACAAAGACGGTTACATGCACAATTAGCCATTTGCCATTTGGAGGTTTGGAGAGATTACACGAATATGAAGTCAACCCGCTGAATCTTGAGCCGAGACTTCGAGTCGACCATTGATGCGTGGGATTACGGCACCAGACACAACCACTCGTACTCGTACTAGCAATTCATGTACTCATGTACTCATCAACAAGAAGCTAGAACCTGCAGACGACTCGGCCCGGGTGACACAACAAAGCATCTCTTGCTCTCTTGACTGCTCCACCTTCATCAAATCGTGTATCCACGAGACGTCCTCAGTCACGGAAATTGATCCTCATACCGTCCGCTTGTAATAGTTGACCCTTGGGAGCCCGACACATGAAGCTGCACGTCGAGCTCTCGCCGACCCCGAAGTTCTAGCAGCAGCAACCCCGGGGCTGGCTGTCTTCGTGCAAGATGTCGGACGATGAGGGTATTTCGATGCGGAATGGAGATACCTCATTTGGGTTCGCAAATGCGTCCCTGGTCGCCAGGGCGCATGCGTTCTTCGGCAGCGGGTCCACCCAAAGCGTTCAGAGTGAGCCTAGTCACAGTCAGGCAAGAAAGGCTAGTGTCAGGTCAGTGTTGCAATGATATCACACGGTACAGCTGGTGAATCGCTGACCGATACCGAATTGCGGAATTAGCTCGGCCGACGGAGAGCACTGCTCCAGTCAGCTGTCTCCAACGCAGTCGTCTGCGATGCAATTGCGAAATGAGATCAACTCCGGTCTAGACCCGTTTCACAACCCGGGCGAGAAATCTCCTCTCCTCGATAGAACGAGCACAGCGAGTTCCCTTGCCGATGAAATCGAGAGGGATCAAAATAATGGTCTGGCTAGCTCAAGCAAGTCCAGCCAGGACTCGGTTCCGCCCCGCCAGAAAACCCCGCCTACCGAGATCGAGCAACGTCCGCAAGTCAACCAGGATCACAGCATCTTGCGCGAGGATGTGGTTCCTGCAAGCTCAAGTCCCGGTGATGAAGATATGGCCAGTAACGAACGATATTCAGGGGGATCTTCGCGTCTCGCGACAGAGCAGACGCAAGGTAGCCTGCAGTTCACTGCAGCCGTTTCGTCTACAGGTGATGCGTCACATCGCGGTCAGCGAGGTCCATCAGCCGGCATGACACCTCTGAATGCCAAGGCAACCGATGATGCGCCGAATCACGATGCCATTGCGAGAGGGGCACCGTTCGCATCACTGGCATCTCGAGGCCGCCTGCATCAACCTGCCAATCTGAAAAGCAGCAGTGTTGCGGAAATAGCTGAGCGGTATGAGAACAACTCTTCCGTTGGCCGTCTCCGTCTGGGTCAGTATCGAAGTCTAGACTTGGATGAGAGTCGACATGCCGACCACCTCCAAGCTACGCAGACGTCTTCTAAGGATTCCGAGTCGTTTCTAGAATCGCGAGACAGACAACTGTTGAGGCATTCAGAACAAGGACTGCAACTCACTGATCTGTTAGGAGGGATCCGTGCGAATCGTGCCGAAGTGAATACAGCCAATGGTCCGTCTGGCCAGTCCGCTCACCTTCGAGGCGCCCAGGGAGACCGCGCGCCTGATCCTTCTGCCAAACCACAAACGGACACCGCAAACAATTCCTCGAGGACGGTTTCAGCAGACAGACCCGAGAAGCCCGAAGTCACACGTCAAGGACGAGCTCGACAGCAGTCGACGAATTCTCGCGATTCTGATGCGGTTAGGCGATCTAGATTGAATACGTTGCCTGATTACAGGCGCCTAGGACGGACCCGCGACCCCGGGGAAACTGAAACCCCCGCGACCGCCTCTGTGGCAGAGAACGCATCACCGCCACAGGAGGCATCACCGGGACCATCGACGGGCGGCATGCACAACGATGATTTGGACGAAGGCCCTGTCGTTCAGGCCGAGGAGCCGCGTCCGGTCCGCACAGGTATTCCGCTCAAGGCCGACGAGCCGAAAGAGCATCATTCGCCGCGCAGCAGACGTCTGTCAGAAAAGGCTCGAGCGATCAAAGCCAGGGACCCAGATAGTGACAGTAGCTCAGAGCCAGACGCAGAAGACGACGAAACGTACCGTCCCGCTCAAGCGATCGTGCGGAAGAGAGAGCGAGTCGTGCGCAGTGGGACGCCGACCGAAGGTGATTCGGCAGACGAACTGGCCTTGGGTGCTGGAGAACCTGTGAATCCACGCAAACAGACAAAAGTGCGCGAAGAGAATAAAGCGAGGCCTGCGAAGAGAAGAAAACTCGATACAAAGGCAGTGGCAGGGCAAACGAAACCACACACCGAGACGAAATACAGCCGAGTTTTCGCAAGATGGTCTTCTGATCGTGCCTATTACCCAGGTTCCGTTAAAGGCGTATCCGGGAAGCGGTTGACGATCTTTTTCGACGACGAGACAACCGATGAGGTCGAATGGCATCAAATACGTAAATGCGAAATCAAAGCAGGTGACACTGTGGTCGACCTGAGTTCTCGTCCATTCAAAGATGTGACCGTGAACGCCTCTGCTCCTGGACCACTGAAGACTGGAGACAAGATTACGGTACAGCGCAGCAATACCGTATACGAATTGCTTCTAAGTCAAATACGTATAAGAGAGAAATGGATCGGCCAGATGGATGACCGGAAGGTCCAGGTGAACGACATAATTGTAGATTCAGTCTGGACTGACCCACGGACGCGCTTACCAGCTCAGACGCCGGAACAACAGCATTCCCGAGCAACGACACCGATTGCCAAGAGCACAAAGCAGGGAAGCGTAGCGTCGTCTCCTGCACGATCCAACAAGACGCATACGGGTATATTCGATGGTCTCGGATTCTTGATCACCAGTCCCAGTCAGAACGAAGAGATTAGAAAGAGAAAGGTTGCCAAACGCATCACCGCTAACGGCGGAATGTGCGCGAACGAGATATGGGATTTCTACGAGAAGCAGCCGATGGACAATCTTGCGGAAGGTTACGCAGCGATCAGGTTGAAGGATAGTACTATTGTCGCCAAATTGAAAGGCGTCTTCCTTGTGGTCATTGGCCAGCCCACCTTGACTCCGAAATACCTCATGGCACTGGCGCTTGGGGTACCTTGCCTCTCCGCGAATTACATAGATGAAGCCATCACTTCGGTAAGTGAGACCGGCAGCTCCATCATGTGCTGGACATACTAAGTCGTTTCTGTTTCATAGGGTACTGCCTGGAACTGCTTTTTGTTGTCTTCGGGCCCATCGCTGTATCTCGAAACCGAGTGTTCTCAGTTCGTTGATCCTCTGTGGGGAACGGACCCCGCCATTTTACGTCAAACCCTTGACAATCGTACCGTCGCACGGCGGCCATTCTGGGGCAAGGAAATCATGATCATCAAGGACAACAAGATGAATGTGAGTACAGTAAGACGCTATGACTTTGCCATGCGAAGACCTTATTCAGAATGTTCCGTTGTCAGGATATCATCCCGTATTGCGTCGCGGCCATGGGTGCCGAGGCCGTGATCGTGTCGGCAACATACGACCATGGTGTCACAGACATCAGTGACGTCGATGCAATCGTGTTCACGGATAACGCGGTTCCCGACGTGCTTTTCAATGCCCGCAAGACCGCTACGGTCGAATGGGTGAAGCAGTGTCTGGCAAGTCTTGTGTCTTCTCGGGTCGACTTCGACTGCAACATCGAAGCGCTGACTCTACACCTTTCGGCATATAGATCATGGGTATGTTTCAGCCGCCAAAAATTTACAGTAAAAGGGACAAGTAGCGGGAAGATCAGAGACCCAGATGAATATGACAGACGACGATAATGTCACACGAGACGAATCAGTACATCTTGACAAAAGTTCCATTATGTTTGAAAATGAGCACGTGCATGCGCGTACTACGCTATATTCTCGAGAAGACTTCAATGGAGCTGGATACCTACTGCCGAGACTTTGCATCAATCTCATCTTGCCGTTCGTAGAGCCGCGTTTCACCGATAGCCATCACTCCAAATGCGTCTGCAGGGATGTTCAAGAGTTTCAGTGCTTCAGCCAAACGCTTTGGTGGTTCGTCAACGGGTTCTGTGCAAAGGACGTGTCGGGGTTCAGCAATCGCCCTCAGATCGTATGCCAGCTGAATGTCTAAAGGTACCGCTAGTTAAACGCCATGCACCCTGAATTTCAAATGTAGATTTTACGTCAGGTCTGGAAACGGAGCTCTGACTGGATTTCGCGAGCTTACCCAATGCGCGCCAATCGCCTTCTTAGCTTTGATATCCTGGAAGACCCGGACCGAATCGATCGGAGCGCAGTGTACTGGGGACATGAACGCACGCGGATCATAGGCGCTGGCACCGTATGGAAGAAGCTACGTCAGCGACATGTCAACCGGCCGGATTGGCGGTGCACCCAGACTAACCCAATGGGGATGATTGCCACCTTTTGGGAAAAGCCGGAAAATCAGACTTGTGAACTCATGCAATCTACTAGGTCTTCGGCACAAGACTTCGCACACTCTTGGCCGTGCGGATCTCGCATCAGTCACGATTACTTACGTCGAAGCCGTTGAACCTGTCCCCAATCTCCTTGAATGCTGGACAGTAAGGCCGTGACTCGTCTAGATCGTGGCTCTTATCATCTTCAACGGCGCAGTAGCCTGTATCGCCGCCGAAATAGCACTGTGAACAGCAGTTCAGCCTCTCACTTGTGCCAGGGTAGAGCTACATTCTTTCGTTTACCTTCATCCGACTTTCGCCCGTACCCCGATGTAACCCTTCTATAGCCCAACTCGCCCATAGCGACGCGTTCCTATCAAACAATCCCCTTCCGCTAAAGTGTTGTGCCGGAGTACAGGTGACCTTGATCGAACCGATGCCATCCACATCCATCCGGCGAGAATCCCACCAATCTAGTTCGTGGATCTTGTAAGCTTGCTGGAGAGTTGCAGATAGGCTTCGCTTGGTGTTCAGGGGCAAAAATAGGTGAAGTGCTTGTTTGTTGTTTTCGAGCAAATCTGCTAGTGTTGCGACGTCCAGATCTGTAGGCAGATGTGCGTCAGCGTGAGGTAGTGACGAATAAGAGGAGGAGTCTATGCAAGGCTTACGATCATAGTCTGTGAGCAAGATGCGTTAGCGTCCTGCGCAAGTTGGCGGGAACTTTGAACGGCTTACGATTATGGCTGATAACTACAGCATCGATCTCTGGCAGTTCTTGCACCTTGCAAGGCGCTTTGGTGTAACGTAGAGGTCCGACCCACTTGCTCGGGCTGCACCGTTCCGAGAACACGGGGTCGAGTAGGACCCTGACGCCTCGCTTCCCAGGCTCTTCCGAGGGATATTCTAGCAAGAAACATGCGTGACCGAGAAAGGTGACCTTGACGTGGCAGTCATCCTCCGATTTCAAATCAGCTCCGAATGTAGGAGTCATGATGGGGATATGTTGTTTGGCCGAGGCAACGAGTTCTGCACTTGACGGCGCTTTGGCCTGGACTTGGTAGATCATGCTAGCGACATCGGACAACCCCTACATTAACCATTTTCGATGAATTAGTCTGCATATCCGGCCGTCAGAACCACTTCAACATACGACATCTCGGAAACTCGGCCAAGGATTGGCAAACTTGGTCCCTTGATCATTGGCCCAATGGCTCGGCCTGCTCTTGCGACCACTGTCCAAACTCCCATCGTTCTCTTTGGTAACGGTAACCATTTGGGACATGATCAATCCCGTGCCAGTGCTCGCTGCGATTGTGGTGATAGGTCTAGCTCGTACGAATGCAAGCACTCGTTGCATAATGTCGTCTGGGGGAGAGAGATTTCCGGACGAGTGGGATTCTGTTGACTAGGTGGATCGGTAAAGTACCCATATCATACATAGGTCACCAGCCTCGGGGAGGAGGTGTATGCCCGCTTCGCAAGCCCGTCGGCAACATCCGAAAGAGCGGGCAGGCGCGGGTTCGGCATCGGGTTAGACATGTTTCACAAAAGTGTGAGAGGCCAAGAGGCAGACGTGCACTTGAAACTAGGGGTGGTAAAAGGCAACTGGAAGCGATGGGAGGCTGTATGCTTGAGGCAATAACGAACCTTCTTGCGACTGAGTTTGCAGGATGGAGCGAAGGCATTGCGACACATCTAGGGCAAGCTTATCATCCTAAGCTGCTAGATTGGAAGCCTTATATCGGTGTCCTACATATTCAAGAGCATATTGCAAGCGCAGTACTTAAAAAAGTCGAGTAGTACGAGTAGTTGGGTTCATTCAGACGGGCATCGTCGACTGCGTTTAGGTCAGTGGAGATTCGTGAGGACCCCTCCCAGAATGATGCATTAAATCTATCCGGCCTAGTCGATACAAGTTATTATATTTGTGACTCCCTCGGTCTTTAAGGATAATACACACACGCGTATATGCGATGTAGGCCACGAGGCGAAGGGCGATCTCACCTCGTCGCCTGGAACCATCTCCAGAAATACCACCCTGCAGTTCCCATCGCCATCGTCGTCGCCAACGCTCTGACCACGATGGCGACCACCAAGGCGTGTCTCACCGCCGAGTAGAATGCGGACAAGGCGGCTCCGCTCCAGTTGACCCTGCATGATCAAGGCGTAATTTCCGAATCAGTCTGTTGCCTGATGTATCGTCTTTGAAGAGGACCGATAACGAGCGACCTGAACTCACCGCCTAGAAGCAGCTGAAGGGGGTCCTCTTGTACTCGCTTCCCATTGCCGCAGTAGCCTGCGATATTTCCTTGAGAACAACCAGATGAACATGTTGACGTCCGGGTACGAGAACTTCGGGAATACCGTGCTACAAGCGGTGATGCAACGCAAGTTTGAACTCGATATCAGCTAAAAGATGGTCTGGATCCTGGGTTAAGCAGACAGGATATGGACGTACGTGATACCCGGTCCGACGCCTCGCCTGTTGCCCACTCGTTTCGTAACCACCTCGACCTCTTCCTTCTCGCTCACCTCTTCCCCCAAGACCTTCAGATCCACTCGACTGCCGACTATATCTCCCGAAAGCGCGTCTCCGTCCTTTTGCCCTCGTTGTCGCTGATGCGCAGCAAACGCAGCATCGAAAGAGCTCGTCACCGTGACCGGCGTCTTGGGAGCCTTCAGGACCGACCCGACCGAGATTTCATGCGAGGCATGACGAAGTAAGGGCGTCTTTTCCGAATCTGCTGAGAGGGATCGAGGTCTGACGAGCGGGGTTGTATCCGGCTGAGGGAGGTGTGATAACAAGTCTCTGCGTAGCGGCCAAAAGCAGCGGTCCTCACGATATCAGTATCACGCAGCCAAGCAAAGCCAGAACGGCGTGTACTGACAAGGTCATCCCCAAGGTCAAACCCCACAGTCTCAACCTCCTCTGCCCGTTCTTCCCCAAGACCGTACCGTGCCCCTCTCTTTGGAGGTCATCAAACTCGGGCAAGTACTCGGGAGATATACAATCCGGTTCATCGGGGAGTAACAACGAGGTGAACCTGAACAGTTCATAATTTGGGGGTGATCAGCTTTACTTTCCCCCTTGCATTGAGCCATGTCGCTGATTTCGACGACCTAAGTACTCACTTCATCCCCCCGACCAGACCCCGCAGTAAAACCCTGACGAACCGATTCCTCGGGCTCAGTCTGCTGGAAATGTCGATTTCGACGTGACCCCAATCGTGCTTGTCGAACGGCGGGGTGAGCCTGTCGAGGTCGATCCAATGGAGCGACGAGATCTCTGATGGTTGAAGGTCCGGGGTGGGCGAGTGGGGAGATAGTTGCAGGAAGACTAGAAACGTGTATTTCAGCCAAAAGTACGGAAGAGGCGCAGATGGGAGGAAAAGAAAGCAGTCATGTCAGTCGCCGAAATGCAGAGAATCTTCTCTCCTTCGAGCAGCCCGGAACGTACCGAACGGACTGAGAATCATCAACAGCCTCTTTCCCAAACTCGTCGTGATCTCCCTATCATCCAACCTCCCTACAAAGCCAAACTCCTTTTCTGCGAGATCCACCCCGATCTCTTCCCATGTCTCCCTGAGCGCCGTGTAGTGGGAGGACGTGTCCGAGGGTTCTGACCTCCCGCCGGGAAAGGCGATGTGAGAAGAGTAACGGTCGGAAGGACGGGATGTACGGCGAATGAAGAGGAGCTGAGGGGTAGTTTCTGGGTGAGATACCCAGGCTGCATATGTCGTTGACGTAGGATGCCGTATCAGCTTCAGAAACGCTTGAACCCGATTTCGATCCGCTGAGCATCGCACTCACGTAGCCTGAAGAACTCGTCCAGACCCATCCCAACACCCCACTCTTCCTCCGGGATCTCCAATCCTGGGGGAGGTCTCAGCCTGAGTACTAAAGCTACGGAAGCTCTTCGCGGTTGTGTCGGTGGACTTTGGATGATGCGGGGAGGAGTCGACCGGACGGATAGCAGGGCGGAGAGG
This sequence comes from Filobasidium floriforme, assembly GCF_021052385.1. NCBI lineage: Eukaryota > Fungi > Basidiomycota > Tremellomycetes > Filobasidiales > Filobasidiaceae > Filobasidium > Filobasidium floriforme. Next base: position 318,031 of record NW_025763637.1, on the reverse strand, counting down.
AGCGAAGAGGTAGGCGTTGCTGCTCCAGACAGGGTCGGGATAAGTTTCGAGCGACATCTTACATCTGGCGACATGACTCACCGTTCATTTTGTCGTGTTGGTGGAGAGACCGCTCTTATTGACTGACAAAACTCGTCAAAATCAAACGGATGCGGTCGTCCGAGTTGTACAAGAGGTTCAAGTTTCGGGAGAGTCCGACGTGCGCGACGTGAAAGGGTCGGTTCCCGATGGGCCGGGATGTTTCGTATTCGAGTTGAAGCAAATGACCAAGTATCAAGTACACTAGGATCTGTTCGATCGATGCTACGATGTCGTCAGGAAGTGGTGCATCATCTCGGTCGACACTATCGAGGTCGACGACGACGATCATCAACGGGTCGAGGAAGAGAGGGGATATCCCCAAGGAACGGATGCAAATCGAATGATACCGGTGGAAGGGGTCCCCACATCTCCGGATGTAAATTGACATGTATACATCCGAAGTATGACGTGATCTACAAAGTCACTTTCCTCTTTTTCTACAGCTTCATCACTTGAAACACGATGCCAAACCACGCCCCATCAGCTCGCTGTACTTGCCGCAATGAGGTTCAGGGCCAGTTTCTCGACTCACCTCCAGCACCACTCCCAGGTACCGTCTTGAAGACGATCGTCTCGAGCTCCTTTTTGCCTAAACCCCGGTAAGCCGAGTATCCCTCTCGCTCATCCGTGATCTGAGCGATGAACTGCTGTTCCAACGAAGCCGGGATAAGCGATACGACGCAGCCTCCCCATCCGGCGCTGTAGTACATCAAATTTGGGAGAGGTGATCAGCTACGAGGTGAGGGTAGAGGGCGGAGACTTTCGGCACTCACCCTGATAGCCGACTCCCCACGCTTCCTGCCCGACGACAGACGTCCACCAGCTCGTTCAGCTCGTCGTTCGAACACTCGTACAGGTCCCTACAACTCGCATGCGATTCGTTCATCAACCTCCCTACGATCTCCACGTCCGTCTCCGCCTTTTCGCCTCCGTCCGCGTTCGCCTTCGAGCCCGAGCCGCCTCGACAGATCCTGACCACCTGCAATACCCTCAAAGCCCCTTCGAACACGTGCCTGACCCGCTTGTAGAGCAAGAACCTGCCCCCCTGGTCCGAAGTGTCCACCTCGATCGTGCTCAAAAAGACCCTCTCGAACGCCTCGTCTGATAACCCTGTCAGGCCCGCCAAGCCCTCCGGGAGGTGGCCGACGTCCCGAGATTCGGCGTCTGGGCCGAGGATCCGGTCGACTTCGGGCAAGATCTTCTCCAGAGCGCTTTCGAGCTCGTCGGAAGAGATGACGGAGGACGAACCTTTTTGTTCTCCAGCGAACCGCCCTACGACCTGTCGGAGCTGAAGCTTCTCCACGCCTTTTTCGCCGTCCTGAATGACCCCGAGAGCCCGACCGAGCACCCTCGCCCCGATCAACGTCTCCATGACCCTCAGGTTATACTGCTTCGTAGCCCCTCCTGCCAGATCGTGCTTGGTCAAGCTGTTCGCGATGACCATGACCAGTTTCTCCTCCTCGACATCTGAGTCGGCTCCTGTAGAGATGGACGGCAATTGTACCATCTCGACTCCCAGTTCGGGAACGAACGAGACGTAAAGCCCCGCTCCTACCCGGGAGAGTACGCTGGCGGATTGATCCATCCCACCCGAGTTGACGCCAATCTTGGCTTCGGCCTCTCGGGCCATCTGGACCAAGTCCGAGTTCTTCACCTGCGACACCAATGTCGACTCTGAAGGGGCAGGGGTAGCGGAGACGAGTCCGTTGCCGAGCAAGATGGCCAATAATGCCGCTACGATCAATGCGGCTGAGGAAGAAAGCCCAGATCCGGGCGGGATGGAGCCGGTGATCATCATCTTTAATGAGATTGGGCGAGCTTCGGATGTGGTTAGGTATTTGTTGAGGACGCACTGTAACAAACAAGAAGATACTATAAGCTTTCGTGCGTACGAAAAATGCAAACGCAGATTGAGACAGAGGGGAAGGGAGACTCACATCCAAAGCGCTTCCAAGGTAAGCCACCCAATCACCCCTCTTTCCTGATCCACCTTCCACCTCCCACGATGCCTGCCCTGATCCGGATCCAGACTCGGATCGGCGGGCGTACAGGGTCGTGCCAGGCCATGAAGGGTCCAGGTTGGTGATGACCACTGAGCAACCGTCGTCCAGGTTGGAAGAGGTGGTGGTGGTGGTGGTGGAGAGGGCGATGAGACAGTCCATCTCTACTGCCGCCGGCATGACTCCCTATTGAGATGAGTAGGGGAAATTACATTAGTCGTCGGTTTCAGATGCACGGGTGGAAAAAGGGTTGAATAGGGGCTTACGAATAGACAGTAATCGATATGTTCACTATCCTCCGCCATCCATGTCACAATCCCCAACATCGATTCACACGTCCGAGTTCAGCCCTCGGAGTATTTCTTTCGCTACCTAAAGAGAATAATCCACTCACCCGATGAGGTTGATCCTCCCCGGAGCTCGTACGACATGTTCAGGTTTTTCCCCGAATTCCTCTTGAAACCTGGTCGCTAGGTCGTTCCATCGTTCCCTGCATCCATTTACAGATGTCATGAGCACGATGGAAACATGCCCAAATTGAAGCGTGTAGAGGGCAGAATATCAGTTTCATCGAGAGGTCTGCAAGATATAAAGAGGGCTCATGGGGACCGCAACGACCCACCCTTGTTGCAAGACGCTCTCCTGAGGGTAAATCTCGTTCAACGCCTTGTACGCGGTGACGGGAGCGTTGGTGGCCATCGTTTCGAGTCTGTTCGTTGCCCAGATTTTCTTGAGCTGGTTGGATGAATGGTTCGAGGTAGGCGGTTGATCTTCGGTTCTGAGGGTCATGCAAAGTCTTGTATGGCATGTGCGGTGCGTGTATGGCATGGAGTTGCGAGTTAGGGGGTCGAGAAGGTGGACGGATGAGGGTATCCTCCCGCTTTCCCCGGCTCACCGTCGTCCGAAGCGAAGCAGAGGAGAAGGTCGCACATGCTATTCCGCCTTCCGACCATACAAATGACTCCTAAATTCCTATTCCTAATTCCTCCTCTGCTTTTCTCTCTTCAATCTTCAAGATATAACACTCGACCGTCGCCGGCTCGAAACTCAAGCTATAATCGTTGTCTGCTACAGCACGATCAGCGACCATGTCATCCGAACTACACCCCTCCGAAGTCCCGCACAGGCGATGTAAGCTCACGGTTCTCCCATCCACCTATACAAAATCAGCCGAACCCCTATTAATCTCCTCTCTATATATGTGCTCGCAGTCAATCCCCTGACCAACTCTCACGTCCTCGTCTCCCCTCACCGGACCAAACGACCCTGGAAGGGCCAGGTAGACCCTCCTCTCATCCAACAACTCCCGAGGCATACCAAGGATTGTTACCTATGCCCGGGGAACCCTCGGATGAACGGGGAACAGAACCCGGACTTCGCAGAGACGTATATCTTTGAGAACGATTTCCCGGCATTGTTGCAGCTCAACCCCGTCACTGTACCTGCAACTACCGGCAAGACCAGTGTCGCCGGAGAAGAGGGAAACGACGACGATGAGCTGTTCCAGACCAAACCGACCTTTGGATCGTGTAAAGTCCTCACCTACTCTCCCCGACACGACCTCACGCTGGCGCTCATGTCCCCGGAAGAGATCACCGCCGTCATCCGTTGTTGGCGTCAGGTCTACGAGATGGAGGGCAAGACCATCAGGGACGGACACGCGGTGGACGAGAGGGGGAGTCTGGAGACTGTCGGGGTTGAGGGGCTGGGAGATGATGTCGGTTGTGTCAACATCTTCGAGGTGAGTCCAGCTATGTTAACCGACGTGTGTATAGCTCCTATGAGACTGATTTATTTGGGTTACTGTCTGAATAGAACCGAGGAAGCATGATGGGAGCAAGCGCTCCTCATCCCCACGGTCAAGTCTGGTCAACCAGCTTGTGAGCCGTTTCCCTCTGGCTTGTTATCATGGCATCGCTCACCGCCGGACATATATCTGTACCTGTACTCCATTCTAACTCTGACAGTGTCCCAGAAGAACCTTTGACCGAACTCCGTTCCCTGGCCGCCTACCGCAAGACCCACTCCAACCGCTGCCTCCTCTGCACCTACGCCCAACAAGAAGTCGCCAAGCGCGAACGCGTCGTTGTCCTAGACGAAGAGAGCGGGTTCGTCGCCCTCGTCCCCTTTTGGGCGACCTGGCCGTTCGAGATCATGGTATTGCCGTACAAGAGGCATATTACCGATCTGACGGCGATCACGGAGGACGAGGCGCTGGGGTTGGCAAGGGTGCTGAAGAAGATCTTGACGCGGTATGATAACCTGTTCACGTCAGTACCACAAAGCATATAATCTACCCTCATTGAGTCTCAGAAGCTCAACCTTCCTTCCGTTCCCAATTTTAGAACCCCCTTCCCCTATTCGATGGGTATCCACCAAGCGCCCTTGCCCCCGCTCGCTCAAGGTCAAGCGCAGAAGACCTCGGACGACCACCCGGCGCACTTTCACATTCACTTTTACCCGCCATTGTTGAGGAGCAGCAGCGTGAGGAAATTCTTGGTCGGGTTCGAGATGATGGCCGAAGCGCAGGTGAGTGTTCGGCTGCGCGTATGCGCGTAGTACAACAGAGTTTCCCTTCAAACCCGTCGTAACGAAGGCTGACTTGTTCCCACCGGGCGATCTTTGTCACATAGCGAGACTTGACAGCGGAACAAGCGGCACAGCGATTGAGGGATCAGAGCGAGGTCCATTATACCGAGAGCGTCAAGTCGGGGGAGGGACAGGCACAGGCCGAGGTGGGGAAGCCCGAGGCATGAAAACTCGAGACATTTGAAACATAGTGGAAATGGATCTTAGGGTTGAGGTTACGAATGAATGGGAACGTCGTTGTAGAAGGGTTGAGAGCGGGGTTGAAGATGACACAGGCCGGTGGTAGCATCGAGTGATTGAACGACGTGCGGGGTTCATACAATGCATCAGATTCGTATCGCAAAGAGCTCCGACACTACTTCAGATAAGCCTAGATCTCCTTGTATAGGGGTTGTGCACATCGAGTGCGTTGGGGGGAGGGAGGGGGGAAAACGCCGGATCGTCAGCACGACTTGTCTGAGTCGCTGGCATCTTGGGGGATACCCTCCCTTTAATTCCTCTACTATAAAACTCGGCTGTGACTGAACTACTGCGCTACTGCTCGCATCGCTTGTCCCGACGGAACTGGCCCAATGTTCCCTACGGCGAGGGCGATTACCGGAACCGGAACCGGGAGCCGAAACACGCGCGCGAGAGAGATTGCGTGAAACGGAAGCAATTGCTGTCTACAGCTCGAGGGACATGGGTGGGACTCTCTCTCTCTTCCCTTCAACAACAAGCTCGCAAGGAACTGGCAGACTGCGAGGATCATGTAACTTTGCAGGTTCATACATACCTTTCTCCCCGACGGAAACACAGCCCTATAATACCTTGAACATTATTATAGTATATACCCCACGATCGACGCCGCCAGGATGACCTCGCCCTCGGTCCAGATCAGACGAGATCGATCGGGTACGGCCTCGTCCGTCACTCAAAACACGAGCAGGAGCGCGAGGAGACCGACGATAACCATGTCTACAAATACGCCTACGAATATGCGAATTAGGGAAGTGGAAGAGACGAGTGATAGTACACCGGTCTTGGGAAGAGTGGTGGATGGATTGCCATTGCGGGAAGAGCCGGACGGGATGGAGGGTGGTCGAATTGATAATGTCAGGGGGATCAACAATCCGGACCTGACTGGAGAACCATTGAGGATAAATACCAACAATCTCAATGTCCCCAGCACCAACAACAATACACCGAATCGACGGAGCCGATCACGGACTATCGACTGTATCCTTGGCTCGCCCATCTCTCCGCTCCCGTCTTCTTTATCTCCCTCGACGCCATCAGCCGCAGCTGCGAATAGGAACCGGACTGGCACGATCTCTCGTGGACCTCCCGTCCCTTCACCTATCATCGAGAACGATACCGAAAATCACGCTCCGCCGCAAGCTCACCCGGTCACGTCCACCTCTGTCGACCTAGTCCTCCCAGAATCCACCGAACGGGACCTCAAACTCAACCGCCCCACCTCCGACTCCATCTCTACCTCCTCCACCGGCTCGGGCCATAGGAAGAGCTTATCTTCGCACCGAGAACGCGCTACGGAGGACGACTACAAGTATCCCCCGCCCCTGCGCATCTCCGACGATGGAGATCGGAATCAAGATCGAGATTTAGATAGAGGGAGAGAAGATATCGGTGAGGGAGGTATGAAAACGGGCAGGACGAGGGCTAGGACTGGGTCCGTCTCTTGGTTCAAACAGACCCTCGGTATGAACGTCGCTGGTACTGTGGATACGAGGAAGGTGGACGAGGAGATGGGTTTGACCGGCAAGGATAAGCGAGATGATACTCGGAGGTCGAGTTCTTCCAAGGGGGATGATGAAGAAGGCCCCGAGGCTAGGGAGAGGAGGCAAGAGGAGGAGGAAGAGGAGGACGTGCATCGGGACGAGGTGGTCGATCACCTGAACGTTATCGATGCGCAGGTCTCTGCCGGTAAGTCCATCGTCCCTTTCGATCAGAGTATGATGCGCTCGAAGACTTTAAACATGCTGACATCAATTGCGTCTCCGTATGACAGTGACTTACTTGCAAGACGCTGCGAACAGTATTATGATCCCGCCCATCCCTTCGCTGTTCAAATCTAAAGCTACCATTACCCTCGATACCCCTTCCCGGCCTGCGAACCCCACCCGCAGCACGAGTACCAACGCCAACACTACGGCAAACACCTCGACCCCCAATCAGGACAACACGGACTCGAGCTCCGACTCGGACTCAGAAGACCTCCTGGATACCCACGTGAAAGACGTCCTCGCCTCGAAACGCCGTTCGCCGAGAAAGGAATGGTTCATCAGGTCCATGAAGGGAGCTTGGGCGTTTGTCAAGACGCCTATCGGGGTGATCACTGCGATATACGGGTTCTTAGTGAGCACCGTCATGATGTTTGCGAGAAGGCTTTCGACTGTAGAACTGATTTTCATGTGTTTTGTTTGCATGGGATTTGTCGGTTAGGTCGTCTTCTGGGGGTATGTCGGGCCGGACACCTTAAGCAAGTCCATCGCAGACTGATCATATTCTCGCTTTGACTCGGAACAGTGCTGCTATCGTGCTCTTCCTTCTTGGTGAGTGCCCGTGTGAACAGTACGACGATAAAAGCCCTTTGAACCTTGAGAAGAGGGCATCCTTCTAAATCGACTAGAGATGGCAGGATGACTGACTGCCGTCTCTTCCCTGTCCTTCAGGCTGGATCGACACGGGTAGCAAGGAAAACAAGGATAAATGGGTCGGCAAGTCAACCTCTCTCTTCTTTCCACGCTGCCTCAGTGACGATCTGACCTTGTCCCCTTTCCTCCCTTCCTCAGAGATTTCCTCTCAAGTCACCAACGGTCTCTTCACCGTGACCGGTGTCGGTTTCATCCCCTGGCGAGTGAGGGACGCTTACCGGATCAGTGCGATCTGGAGATTACAGCATATCGACCGAAAGTTACGGAAGAAACGGGGGCTGGAGGCAGGCGTGGACAAGAACCAGGCGCCTGATCCGGAGTGGGATGAGGATTTCGTACAGGTATGTCGGGCTGTATCAAGTCTCGGCAGCAGAGAAACCGCTATCGCGGTCGTCGCGGGGAGGGGGATGGTGATTCGAATCTTTCACTGATCTCGGCTCTTGCTACTTTCAGGTCTTGACGGACAAGCAACAAGCCAGGTTGAAGTATCAACAACGAGCGTTTGGGAAATCCCAGACGTGGTATCGTCCTCACGAGACGGACACGCACAGGGCCTTTTCGTTGAATTTCGCTCTCTGGATCTGTCTCGTACGTCCACACAAACACACTTGCTCGCTCCATCGTCATCATCTGCCTCTTGCCTTATCAACTCGACTGACAGTGAATTTGTGATCCGCGCCGACAGTTCACCATCGGAAACAGCGTGTTTCAGTGTTTCTTGTGCGGGACCATGTGGGGTCTGAACCGTCACGAACGACCGGCGTGGACGACGGGAACGTTGATCCCGTTGAGCTTCTTGTGCGGGATCGCCAGTGCCGTTCTCATTTGGAAAGGGTGAGTTTGGGTCTTTACGGATGGCCGTCCAAGACGTAGTAGGGGTACTAACGCGTCCGCCTGATCGGTGTGTATGTTGTAGGCAGCAACGGTCGAAGAAGACGGCCGAGGTCGAGAAGAAGCTCCGGGATGCGCTCGGGATGGAGGACGAAGGGGAGCACGATTCGGAGGAAAAGGCCGCCAGGGAGAATCAGCGGGAGGTTGTATGAACGGGTCATCAGGAATAGATCTTTTTCGGGCTCTGGTATGGAAAGAGAGGTTGTACTTGTACTTGTAGGATTGTAGAACGTTGCCTGCAGTCAAATTATAATGAAGAGGTTGTTGACAAAGTGGCCCATCGAATTTACTTCCGAATGCTAAAACGTAATCTGGTTCCGTCGCCGCACCTTCCCTCATCACTTGGCGCCCGCCCCCGGGTTGAGCCGAAATGTGATTGCTCGACCTCGACACATCTCTCGACCGCTCGAGCATATGAGATCGATGGGGTTCATATTCGAATGTCCAGTCGAGTTAGATCTCCACTTGCCACTTGATGAAATAGTTGAACTCGGTTGAGTTTGATCAGGTCGAATCTACAGACCCGTTATCGAGAAGCACGCCCGGCCTCTGTGGCTGTGACGGCTCATCAGGTACGTACCATCTTCCCCGTCGACCACGATAAAGAAGTTCTCCTTCTTACTGATCGAAACTCTTGATCCATACAACCTGACAGTCTTTTGCATAGACGTGACTTCAGCACTACTCACAGAAGATTTGCCAAAGGACTCTAAGAGGTACGCTCGAGCTTCAGGATCGTGGGGTACCCTTTGATTTAGAGCCTAATCATCCTTTACCTGCGGGAACACTTGTTCATTCCAGTCACCCGACCCGGTACTTATATGCCACACGGTCGACTCTAATACAACCACCATCAACTTCGATACTTCTCTCTACCTTACTCGAATAACTAATTCTCACGGATCACCGCCACAACTCCTCTCTCACGATGACATTCGGAGCCATTGCTCTCCCCGCCGAATCATCCGGATCGGCTGGAAGCAGCCAGACCTCGCCTTCTGGTACCAAACGCAAACTTCCTGATTCGGACCCCAACACTTCCTTCGACTCTGTAGACTCCAGATCAGATTCGAAAGCCGGGGCCGACAAGGCTACTACCTCTTCGAAGGCTGGACGGATGAAGCAGAAGGGCGATCGGTTTCACCCGTTGTTCGACAAGACCGACGAGAAGGATAAGAACAAGAACGGTAACAGCACCGCAGTGAAGGAAGGATCGGATCTGGTCAAGAAACGTCGAAAGATCGACCTCGACCCCGAAGATCCAGTCAGCCGCAACAGTACCAATTCGAAGGAGAGCAGCTCGAGGTCCCGATCAGACTCGAACTCCAAGAGGAAACACTCGTCCTCCAGCCACAGTCACAGTCATAGTCACAGTCAACGACAGAAACTGAAGTCCCTCATGCGTCCCTCGAAACCGACTTACGAAAAGGAAGATGCCACGCACCTCGTCACCGCGCTCAAGGATAGTCAGGACGAAGTGGACAGGTTGAGAGCCGAGTTAAAGGCGGCCAAGGAGAAGGAAGACAGGGTGACGGTCGAGTTGAAGGAGGCCAAGGAAAAGGAGGACGGGGTGAGGGTCGTACTGGATAGATTTGAGGAGGAGCTTTGTTGTGGGATTTGTCAGGAGAGTTTTATCGATGTGAGTTCGACGTGCCCGTGGCGATGACGGCGATGGCGATGGTTCATACGGCTGACAACACTTGACTGACTGTGTCAGCCCGTCACCGTTCAACCATGCGGCCACTCTTACTGCGGGAAATGCATGAGAGACTGGTTGAAATCCTACAAGATCAACGAAAAGCTCGTCTGGACCCTCCCCGGGCATACCTCGAACCTCTTGGAAGTCACTCACGCTCAACGAAAACGCGCTGGAGAACTGAACTTGAAAACCGCCGTCCACAAGGTCAACATCCCCGCCCCTCCCCCTAGCGTCAAGTATAATCAGTGGGGAGAGGCTTATGTTGATGATGAGGGTTCGGATAGCGAGGGGAGCGAGGACGAGGATGAGGTTATCGAGGATGTGAATGGGAATGCTGCGGCAGGGACGCATGGCTATCAAGATGACTATGACTCGGAGGAAGATGAAGACGACGATAGGAGCGATAGGAGTGGGTCTCATGTTTCTGACGATGGATCTGAAGCCCCACCACCAGCTGTCAACGAGGTAGTCGCACCACCTCCCATCGCTACAGAAGAGGCAGTCGCTCCGGCTTCTGAAATTGCTGCCAAAGAAGCTGTTCCAGTGGAGCCCGTCGACGCTCAAGCTGATGCTGCCATGGCGATCGACGAAGTCCCTCCACCGACTCAACCTGGAGAGGCCACTCCCGATCTCGGAGAAGCTCAGCCTGCTGTTATTAACCCTGAACAAACCGCAAATCCTGTTGCAGTGGTCGCCGGTCTGGAGCAGCCCCCTGGTCAAGCTGTACCTCCCCGCAATATCTTTCCTGCTCACATCACAGCTCATGCAGCCGGCGTTGCTGCTACGATTGACGCTCCTGCACCGCCCGCTGTGGCGCCAGCCCCTGGGCCAGTTGAGATCAAGCTAGGAGAGGGAAAACTGTCAAGCAAGGGATTGAGCTGCGTGTTTTGCAAACGGACGCCGATTACGGGAATCGTCCCGGCTCTGGCTTTGGGTGCCGCTACGGAATTACTAGTCAAGGTAGGTTTCTGCCATTTGCCACTGCTTGCGTGACCTGTGATTTACGTTTCGGTTCGGCTTTGCTAGGCTCGACCGGAGTTTGCGAGGGAACAAGAAGCTATCGATGATCACCGCAAAACTTATGAGAAGGGCCAGGCTCTCAGTGTGAGTCATTGCACCTGTTCAGCTGATACGACTGCGAATATCGACTGAAACGATATCTCAATATGCTCGCAGTTCCCCATCCCAATCTCTGCCGTTCCTTCGTTTGTCGCCGTTCAAAAAGATCCGGTTCGAATCTATCGAGATCGCGAGGGCGAAGGTCTCAACGAGCGATACTGGAAACCCTGCAAACACTGCCCGGCGCCTGGTAGGGTTCCCGGTAGATTCGTCTGCCCAATCCCGGTGAGCAGTCAGCGTCAAATCGCGAAGCGACCAACTCTAAATAAATCTTTCTTCAGGTACCCAACCCAAATCGCCGTTCGACTCGTCTCTCTCGAGATCTGCCTTGTCCCGGGCATGTGCTATGTGGTCGTTGGTATGTGTTGGTCCATATGAGCGTTGCGTGGGCAACAACTAAGCTTATCGCTGCTACAGCGAGACGCTTACCCCTGAATCCCTGGCGAGAGTGTGTGATGGATGCGGCGAAAGTGCATGCAAATCGGTAAGCGGGACGCATTTCCGAATATTGATTACCCCCTTACTGACCATTCCGTTTCAGTGTGACATGCCCTTATTGAAGCATTTGCATGAACCGCACATGTATGCGGAGTATTTGATGTATCCTGAAGACCTTGGAAACAATGCCGTCCATTACCCTCAATTTGCTAAATCACTGCTCGCGGCGTTCCGGTGAGTGCAATGTGGAACAAAGAGACTTGTAATACCACTGAAACCGATCTTGGCATTCAGCCACAACGCCACCGAGGCCGCCATCTTCTTCGCTTGGGCACAGAAACAGTCTCGACTAGCCAGCGCTGGGCTCGCGCCAAACACTTCGTACCTCAATCGACCCAAAAGGTTTTCGACCAGCCACGTCTTTACCGAACTGTCGAGCTGGTTGTCGTCGACCGAGGGAGTCGCTGCGAACGGATTGAAAGGCCTGTTCGAGCGATTTGGCATTCAGGGCGGCCTACAGAAGCCCACCGGGGGGACGGGGAGATTTTGCGGTTCTTGCGGAGGTACCATCTTCAAGGTGCGCAGCGGTACGGAACTCCGGAACTGTCTCTGTGATTGACCGGAATTTTTAACATTCTTGTCAGGCTGGACTGGCCGAGTGGTGGATGCGACATTCGAAGAAGACCGCGGTCGAAGCCGTCATCCCGACTGCCATCAAGGACAGGGTCAAGTGCAAGTGGGGAAATACGTAAGCCGGACCTGCATCCAATCGATACTGTGCTAGCCGCTCAATCTTTCTCGGTCACGAGTAGATGCTTCTATCAAGCCAACGAGACTCACGCCGAGCAATGTGAGTGTCAGACTCAACTATTTGTCGGACTGGGACAAAAACTGACGTCGACGTGTCTGCCCCGACCAGATTCCCATCTATGCGCCCGCATGACCGACGAAGAGATCGCTGCGCTCCCCGAGGAGCAGACAGCGCCTACCAATACTGGGACCGAGAACGACACCGCAGCCTTTTGCAAAGCCCATAAATCGGCTCGACTGCTGTTCGAATTGGACGCAGCTCCAGCACCCGTCGCTGCACCGCCCGTCGCTAACACCGAAGACGTCCCAGCCGACGTTCCTGTTGCGAACGAGGCTGTCGCTGGCGACGTTCCGCCTGCACCGGCGGCCAACCCCGCTGCTGACGACCCAGCTCAAATCAATGAAAACCCTGCCAACCCCGGATCCGATGCGGCTTCCCAGGGAGACGACCACATTACGCAAGATGAAGAAGCCGCATGGCACGCCGCCGTAGAAGCCACTCTATCGGCTCACGATGGTTCCGAAGATTGGTAGACAGACCAGCTCGATCGACGAACTTTTCCCCATACCATTTCTCTGCTTTCACGATCACTTTCATGACCTTTTCGTCTTACGCTCCACACTCGTTGTAAGATTTCTCTCGCATGCGACGACCACCGCAGACATGTCTTTGCACGATATTCACGCTCGTTTGTCAAGACGAGCCATATTAAATTGATTTCGGCATATGCAAGAGACCCCGGGATTCGATACAATACAAGAAAGAGGATGTATGGGAGGCGAGGACACGTAAAATGTAGCGGCAAGACGGATCGACCGTAGGGTTTGATGTTCTCTTTCTTTCTACTCGTCGCCGATCTGTCGAGGATGAATGCCAACCTTATCAGCCACGATCGTCCAAGCCCATCAACCGTTATCGCGACTCACCTTGGGAGCCAAGTAAAAGTTGATGTGTCCCTGCTCAAACTCAAAGGCGACCAACAATGGCACCTCGTTGCTCATGTTCAGGACGACATGACTCGAGAGCGGGGCCGACTTGGCAAAGTTTTGAAGATATTTGAGGGAAAAGGTCAGGGACACGGCTTGCTGGAGGACGATGCTGACGCCATTCTCCTCCTCGCCCTCGGTCACCTTGGCCTGCGAGTCGGGTTGAACGACGAAGTTAGCACCCGGTTTTACCTCTAATGCTCCGAAGCGGCGCGGGGCATACCTTTTTAGCAGTCTTCTTCTCGGACGCCTTGCTGGCAGCGGCCTTTCGCTTCTTGCTGGCTGCGGCGTCGTCCTCCTCTTCTTCCTCTTCCTCGTCCTCTCCCTGCTCTGCGTCCGATCCAGCTTCCTCTATCCGTGCGCAAAAATGAGATCAGCTCGGCGAATCTACTGTATTCGTCGCTGAATCAGGCGACCCACCGTCGCTATCTTCCACCTTGGGCTTGACGTCATCCTCCTCCTCTTCCTCTTCGTCGTCACTGCCAACAACCTTGTTCTTCTTCCTACCACCCTCCTTTTCCTTCTTGACCTTGCCCGACCTGACGCCCGACCCAGAAGGTTTCAAGAGCACGCTCCCGTTCCCAATCTCTCCCTCGCACGTAAACCTGACGCCGTCCTTGTTGGCGTCAATCCTGACCGACTCGCCGAGTGCGCTCAGGTCTCGGCAGATCCTAGCGAACTCGGCCGAAGAGAGGGTGACGGTCGCGTCGTAAGACGTGTCGGGGATTCCGAGGTGTTCCTGGTCAATGTCCATGAGCTTCATCTCGTACTCGCCGAGTCGATCGGATTCTACGCAAAAGTAGGTGGGTCAGTGAATGTTGCCCTAGTAGTAAAGACTCCTCTCTCCAAAATAATCGAATGCATCTAAGTCGCGACACTCACTCCCGTTCTGAAAGACCAACCCCAACGTATCGGCATCATCGTTCGCCTTCAACGTCAGCTCGTCGGTATCCTTGGCGCACTTCAAGATCTTGGTCAACGAGGCCAAGCTGATCCCCAGGGGGATATTGCGGTCGCACCGGTAGTGTTCGAATTCGTTGGCTTTGAGTTCTACGGTGACGAGGGCTACGTGGGAGTTGTCCATCGCTTGGAGGGCCTGTGGGGTGATAGAGGTTGAGAATGAGGATGGATTGAGAGCATAGAAAAGAGGTTAGACAAAGCGGGTGTAAGTATGTTGACAAGACAATGACGAAAGAGAGCAGATGAAGGTAGAAAAGGAAAAGAGGGAAACGAGGAAAATGGAGAACAGAAAAGGGGGGATTGAACAGATAACTCACAATCCCCGTCTCGCTACACTCAAAGTTGGCCTCCGAGACCAAACCAGTGATGGCTAATTCCCCACCGATATTATCGGATTGCGAGTTGTCGTTGTTAGACGCATTGTATGAGGGATATATCCAAGTTTCCGAATCGCGTTGCGTTGCATTGCATGTCAGGTCAGGTTGCGGGTATGACGTGATGTATCCGATAGACGTATTTCCAGTATGGTCCAGCCGATTCCAGACAGAGGACAAGGATCAGGTCAAAGAGAAGAGAACAGAGAGGAGCAGTCAAGAAAGAATCAAGCAGTCAGCCCATGATTTCAGTCACGAAGAAATGCACAAGCAGGACAATCTCATGGACCAGTCGACGTACCGTCCATCAACTTTTTCAAGATCGAGGCTTGTTGCATTCGCGCTTCGAGCATTTTGGGCGGGATAGTTTGTTTGGTGTAGGCGAGGCAGGTAAGGAGGAGGGGTTTGCAACGGCGAGGAGCTTATGGTTATCGGTAGGGAATGGCAGGAGGACAAGGAGGTGGAAGATCGATGATGAAAGATGATGAAGCTTGAATGCGATGGTGGAACGTCGAAACGCGACGCGTCGTGTCCCATCGAGCGAGCAGAGAGGGAGAGAGAGGCGCGTTTAATGGGAGAAGAGAAGTGCTGTGAGGATCATTGGGTATCCGCGGTACATGCGGGCCACTAAAAGTGACGTAAAGAAACCGGACATCGACCCGAGCTACATGTCCATTCCAGACTCGGTAGCGAGATCGACCTGATGATAACCACGACCCCATTCAATCGGACATCGCGCATCCACACTAGCAGGCTAAGAAGCAAGTCTCCAGATACACAGACTCAACAGCTTCACACCACACACCAAACAATAGAATCCACCTCCACCACGATGCTTTTCACCTCGCTCATCCGCACCCTGGTCCGACCGACCACGGTCTCCTCCACCCGCGCCTGCTCCATCTGCGCCGCCCGTTCCCTCCTCCCCACCTATGGAAAGACCATCATCCCCTGCCCAGCCGCCGGTACCACCTCGCCCATCCTCCCTGGTGGATCCGCCATCGCCCGGCCCCGTGCATCGGCTATCATGAATCAGACGATGGGTTCGAGGGACGTAGCGGTCAGGGGGATGAAGGTTAGGAGTAGCGTGAAAAAGTTTTGCGATGGGTGTTCGGTCGTAAGGAGGAAAGGATACCTCTACGTCGTCTGTAGCAAGGATCCTAAGCACAAGCAGGTGAGCTTTCGAGTCCCATTACGCTCGCTCGTTTGAGAGATGTCGATTTGAGTCTTGCTAGCAGCCGATGCTGATCATATCCGTTTGCGGGGTCGCATCACAGCGACAAGGATAAATCAATCCACCCTCTATCCTTCCTATCTCCCGAATTATGTCTCACCTCGCCTCTTGGACTGATGTTCCTTGTAATACCGACCGTACCGTACCACCCAAACACCCACGATGTTACGCATTTATGAAAACATAGATTGTTATGAACCGACCTCGAATCATATCGAACGCAAGAAGAAAAGAGGCAAAATCAAGATCTGGATCGAGAGGAACGACACCGTCACTGCTTTTCTCCCCCGAGATACGCGGTTCTGCCCAAGCTCAGATGTTGCGGCGGTACCTCTAGGAGTCTCTATGGTCGAAAGTGCAGATGTCGATGAGGATGGCCAGATCTCGCCGTTAAGAGAATGGATGAGTGGCAGGCTGGCAGGGGCTTGATGGAATGCGAATTAAACCAGGGTCATCAGACTATTCAAGCACACTCGACTGCCCTCTAGCGTGTGGGATGATGGTGGAGACGAAAGGTAGACGCTGACCCTAACCGCGATCTCGTTCTCGTAATCGGGAGGGGGTCGGGAGGGGGAACGCTGCCGCTTAAGCTGTGCTATTTTTCATATCAAAGGAGGTCAGGTCGTGGTATGGTACAATAGGTTCTGCTAATCCAGCAACGTCCAGGGATGGGGAAGGGGGAAAGAGAAACGGGCAGAATATTGATCAGGGCCTATCGGTGGCTGGCTGCTAGGCGCGGTCATTCGGTCGTATGTCGAGCCGTCCGTTCTTTTCCTTGGAACGCCTCTGGCGGCGCTGAGAACGTCTTCCGTCATGTTGTTCGCCGGGGTCGATGACGGTGTCTTCCAGGTTGCCCCGGTGATCGTCCTTTTCTTGACCACCCTGCTGACTATGAACGGAAAGTGCAGTAGACAAGCCTTTAGCCGGCGTGAACAGCCCTTCCAACCTGCTCACGTCTGCCTCGACCTGTTCCTGCTCGGACAACCCAACGTTGTTCTCAGTGTCGGGGAAAGCTGTGTGGGGATAGAAGACATCGGCTGTGGAATGGAAGGACAAGGCAAGGCTGGCAGTCTCAAGGCCTCTTCGATCCGTCGGCAAGCCGGAGATGGACGGTAGAGTGTACAGGCTGAGTAGGGCGATACTTCCAGGTCTCATTTTTCGACGTGTAGGTCTAGGCGTGGCTGTTTTCGATATAAAGAGGACAAAGACGACGATATGCAGGGGTTTTGTGGCGAGCAGAGAGGTTTACGACTCCAGCTTATTAAACCCTCTGCAAGGGTGTCAGCCTTACTGCAACAGATTGTAACTGCGATGAAAGGTTGATCCGGTATCACCTTCCATGAGGTGATTCGAGCACGTGATCAAAATTGTCGTGTTTCACCGTACCGGATGTAGCGGTCTGCTGTCGACGCCGTAGCGACGTGCTTTAAAGGAACAATCAAATAAAGCGCGTCTGCTGGCGACTCGTGCACTAGGTTCTATCAATCTCTGTCTTTTCCAGGACTCGTTCAACCTGATCCATTGTATCTGTAATTCGTCATAGATGCGAATCTTCTGCGTATGTGATCAAACACGTCACGCCCCTCTCATCCGCGCTGTGAAACATTCTGCACTACAATCTTCGGCATGCGCTATCGTATCACTTCTCCCCTTCTACTGCCTTGCTCTCTCCTTTCTCTCTCTCTTCGGCCTGTCCTGATCGTCCCTGCTCCTTGCGAGCAATCCGACCGTTCGGCTGATTTCCTGCTTGGGCGGGTGTGTTCTCAAAGTAGTTCACTCCAGACGCTCCCCCTTGTGATGCAGCCATGCTCCGATAGTCTGCGCTGATATGGGAAACGAAAGTACCGTCTGGGGCTGCCGAGAAACTTCCCTCCGGCTGTTGCTCGGTTGAGTTGCTGGAGGCCGACGTCAAGGTGTTGACTGAACAGATGGTAGCGAGAGTAGAGCTGGTCAGTTGGGCGACGGTTTTTGGATGCATGTTCGCACTGTATATCTCTCCGAGATGAGTCGCTTTATTAGTCACATCAAGGTTCGAGACACCTAAACTTGTTGTAATGTGTATCGCCTTTATACTTTTCCAATCCATAGCTGAGGGCTCTCCCTTCACCGGATTATCCCGACCAGACAAGAGGGTGCTGGCCGATGGAGATTGAGTTTAGCCTCCGATTCCGCATCGTGTTACTCTCCTTTGATCTGGGTTCGAATCACTCTCAAAAGAGACACAGCATATCAGTTCAGCCTAAAAAAGGAGCAGCGGAACATATCGGGATGACGGGTCGCTTACCTTTGCGGCGCAAAGGCCTAAAAAAAGGAGCAGGGAGAGGGATTAGAGGCGGAAAGGAAAAAACGGCACAAGCCCCCCTTAGTCCAGCAGAACCTGCAGGCAAGCGTAGAAGATTGGTTTCAACGTGGTGAGCTCTTCTGGTATCCAGATTCTCCGATGAAGTCGTCTGACGATCGCCGTTGGGCGAGACGGATGGAATAGAACCACAGACGCCGACCCAATATCTGGATCTCTCCTCACGCCAAAGGCCGTTTCTGCCTTTCGTTCACACGTGATCCAGGAGACTGGCACCACAAGGATCAGCACTTACTGGATGTTCTACATCTCCTCCAAAAAGGGAACGGCAACTAGTGGGACTTCATTGATAAGATACGCGAGACGAATTTGGCATATACAAGCGGGTTGAAAAGCGCTACTGCACTATGCGTCAGATGCGCTAGGTAGAAATGTCTCTCTCCGTCGGAGGTGACGGTCTCGTTGTGGGATTCACCACAATCTCGTGCGCGTCTTGTCTCCTCCTTCTGCCTTCAAGAAAAGGTACGTTTGGAGGGGATCTCACGATGCCGTCCGAACCGAATTCAAGTACAGTTCCATAAGCTGAATCGGTGCTCCCATTGTCGAGAATGATGCTGCTGCCCGACGGCTCGTTTGTAAAGACGGACCCAAAGTCGTTTTCTTTGCCCTGAGTGGAGGCTTGCCCTCGCATGCTATTCGAATTGACAAAGCTGGTCCCAGCAAAGGAGGCAACGGTGATCACGGCAATTGTCGATTGTCTCATGATTTGGTATTCCGTTTGGGATGAATGGTTGCACTTTTTATCCCAAGATGTCAAGCAGTATCAAGACTGGGTCTGATCCCTCCTCTCTGATTCTTCTGCTCGGTTGGGTCGATCATATACTATGGCATGCAACTGTAATCCCGCCACCTGAAACACCCCCTATCCGCTCATCACGCCACTCAAAGGAAAGACGCGTTCGCACGCAATGTAACAAGCACGCATGCGCACGTATCATCAACCTGTCAGGCTGTGTCTATGGCGAGATTTCGTCCCCTATGAGCGAGTCATCGTGTCAGGTATTCCGTCTCGAAGATGGTATGGCTACAACTGGCGATCTTGTCGTCGAGATGAAGCGCTCGCCGGATCCGAGACCCAGCACAATCGACACGCGCGCGCTAAGCTAGTTTTCTGACGTGGCAGTGGATACGGGATGTTCGACGAAACGAGAGCTTCGCATGAACCCGAAGAAGTAGTATAACTAGACATCGCCTGCGGAACAGGTTGCACAGTGTAGACCTCGTTGGGGTTTCTCCTGTGTAGAAAAGGTTGAGCGGATGCCACGAACTGAGTTGCAAGCGACAGGACGTCTAGTTGTTGTATTTGTTGTTTGATCGGATATTTACCCCCGCGCGTGGGAATCCCAGTTCTCGAATCGCTCGAAATCGACGCAATCGAACTCGTCCGGCCGTGCGAAGACGTTGAAGGTCCTTTCTTTTTGCCATGTCATTCCCTAAATTGTACTTGACCTTGCCTTATCGCTGATTGTAGCGAAGGAAGATTCCAGCAAGTCCCAGCCATCTCGACGATAGGTCATCCTGCATGTTTCACGTGACTCTGATGGGTCTCGCCATTGACGTAGATGGCTCCGGGCTTTCCAGATCGGGCGAGAACAGGGTTTCCGATCTGGAGCACAATGCCCGAGCGATCAGAAGGGGTCACGAGTGGATACGGCGATGGCCAGGATTGGAGATACCGCTTGCGACCGATTCGTCATTCCAGTCCTCCATATGCCTCCATACCCCTGCATTTGTTGTTGTGGAATGGATTCCGATGAGGACGGGACCAGTCTGGGGCGAAAGGTTACGGATGGCGGGGCACTAACTAGCGGGAATCGTCGGTCGATCGATCGTGTACGCATCGACGTCAAAATGGCGCGATCGCCGGTGGGAATGACATTCCAATGCGTCACCTGTGCGATTGTGCTGGTGATGAGCTGGTCAACCTGCGCTCGTGACCTCGAAAACGGTAAACAAACGGGACCAGCCTCTCGCAAGCTAGCTCCCAATCGAGCGGTATTTCTCGATCCGTTCGATGACATTCCAGGTGTGCACCCAGTTTCGGCCGATAACCGGGTTCGCGACCCATATGCACAACTTCATTCCCCCTGCCTTTCCCGCCTTTGTTGACATCTCATCGTCCTGTATCGGGGTTGAACCTAGTGCCCGATGTCATCATCTCATCGCCGGAAAAGTGACATGACGCATCGGATCGATGATATCATCTGATGTCATCGATTACCGCTTGCTCATCGTCGCACAGGTCAATCTGTTGTTGTTTGCCAGCGTTCCCCTCCCAAATTCGAGTATATATACCCCTTCCCCCTCGACTGAATTCCGTTCTGCTTTTTCGTCTCTCTACTTCTCATCACAACTCACACTCTCACACTTCACCCACAACCAACCCAAACACACAAACAACCTTACACAATGTCTTCCCAAGGAGAAACCTACAAGCCCTCCGAGGTAAGTCTTCTCCGCCTTCGACCATCTTCGACTTGGAACGGCCTTTGCTCACTCGACTTCTGTTCCCTTAGCACGACGGTTTGAAGAAGGACGGTACCCCCGACAAGCGAGTCTCTTCCGAGCACGGCTTCGTGAGTAGACCTTCGGACTTTTCTCCCGACTCAGCATTCCTCTGACCCGTCGATGACTGTCTTCACCAATTACAGGGCGGTTCCGACGGCCCTGACCCCCACGTCGAGGTGAGTATTCACTGTTCTTGATTTCCTTTACCACTCTTTTACTGATCAACGCATATCATTTCTTTACTCGATAGGGTGCCAAGGGAGGCAAGTCTTCCGGTACCCCCCAGGAGGAGCAGTAAACGTAGCCTCGCTACGTGGACCAGCACCTACATCGGCTACCATCTTTTGAAGGACCAGTTGGAGCATGCAAGGAATTGTATCTAAGCAAAGCAAAGCAAAGTAATATTGAATTCGTAAACCGAGATTGTCCTTTCGACGCACTCCTGGACGTGTCCGTTGTTACTGTCGATCATCAGCCGCCAGCTAGCGCTCCGTGCGCGACTTTGTTCATCATCCGTTCCAGCGCGGTAATAGCGATGCACAAAAATGGTATCATCATCATCGTATTGCGTTCTCGTCTACATAATCAATCTTTCACAGTCTACAACCCACTGACGGCTACGCTCACAGCTCGATCGAAAGCGTCCACCATCCGCTCTTTCTCGGCGCGGCGCCTCTCGAGGAGTTCGAGCTCATTCTCACACGCTCGAACGACCGCGACCAACATCTCCTTGACAGCTTGTCTCTCTCGCGCCTGTTCGGATCGTTTCTCGTGCGCCGCCCTCTCTCGCTCCAGCTGTTCTTGCATCGCTTTGACTTGCGCTTCCAATGCCACGATCTTGGCGGACGTCACCTTGTCAGTTCCGAAGACGTCTGCCGTCTTGCCTCCTCCGATCCCACCGCTGCTAGCCCGACTCGCGACCCTTCTAACCCGACTGGATCTCGGCGACCCGTCCAATTTAGAATCGCTCATCCTACCCGTCAACGGACTATCCCCTTCTCCACCCAGATCACGCCTTCCCAATCCGCCCAACCACGTCCTTCGCGTCTGTTCCAACCTGACGTCAATGTCGCTATTGTTGGACAACGTGCGCGATCGAGCTTCTCCTCCCTGACTCGCAGGCGTCCCACGTAACCTCGTCAAAGGATCCTTGTTCGAGGGAGACAACGACATCCTGCTACTCCCGCTCGGAACCGCCGCACGTGCTGGAGATAACAACATCTTGGATCTCGGCGTCTGGCAGATCGACGACGCCGGCGTAGTAACGTCTTCGGTACCGATCGACCTTGCATCAAGCGGATCTCGTTCGGGAGTCACCGTACCCATCGCCGTCGTCGCTCGGATCGGGCTTCGGCGATCGGCAGCGTCAGGCGTCATCGTCAACTTCGGGATCTTGCCGGCGTCTTCCACCTTGATACCCCGGGAACGCGTCAACGTATCCTTTCCTTTGATTGATCCGTCAGGTTTCGCAAGCATGGTCACCGGAGGTCGATCACCACCGATTCGATTCGCTTTGCCCGTGGTCGGACCGAGACTCTTTGATCCTCCCGGAGTCGTAGCGACGCTGGCAGCCCGACGAGTAGCCGGCTGAGCACGCAACGGAGTAGGCAGTTTGGAAATCGCCCTCGGGGTCGTGTTCGCCGCTGGAACCCCTGCTTTGCCTCGAACCGAAGCCGTACTGGCCGTCAACGAATTCCTCTTGTCACCAACCTCGGATCCTTTCCCCATAAGCTTATCCAACGCGTCCTGCCTGTTCGTCTCGACGTCCTCTACTCCCGACTTGGACAGTTCATCGCTCCCAGAAGCCAAGACCTCCTGGCTTCCCGAAGTCTCGACGAAACCCAGGGGCATCATCGATCGTCTCTTGGTCGTCCTGAGCTTGACAGATCCGGCTATCGAGACCGACAGGGATTGCGCTGCATCCTCCGTGGTCGCGGTCGTACTTGTGCTTGGCTCCTTGATGTTGCCCAACCTGACTGACCGTCTCGCAGCCTCGGGCACCGGTCTGTCAGCCTTGACCGTCCTAGCGCTGGCGATCTTGGCGGGTGGCAACATGCTCATCTGACTAGCTCGTTTACTCAATCGATTCCCACTAGCTGCATCCTTCTTGACCGTCTCCGCACCGGTGCTCGTACCCGTGGACATGGGTACGAGGGCGACGGGCGTACTTGACCTCTTCGAAACTTGAATCTGACTCTGTTTCTTCGAAACTGCGAGCCCCGCTCCGGCATTCGACGTGTTTGTAGTGGTAACAGTCGCCTGTTTAGGCCCCCTAGGTCGTAGACTCATCCCCGTACTGATCATCTTTGGTTGCGCCTTGTCCTTCTCCTTGTCCACTTTCGCGTTCGGAATATCTGCCTTTCCAGTCCCACCAACGCTCCCACCGACAATCCCACCAACACCACCACTCCTTCCAGCACCCAGGCTGACGATCGCCGAGACGCTCCTCTTGTGCTTCAATGCAGGAATGCCCGACCCCGATACTGACCCTAAGCCTGCCGCGGACACCGGACCACCCTGCACGTCCCACAACATCGATCTCCGCTTGACCAACCCCGGTTCGACAGCCGCCGGGGTCCAAGTGAGGTTCCGCTTCCCATTCCCGTTCTCTTGCTCGTCAGACGGAGAAAGTCCTAGGGTGCTTCGAGGTCGACCTAGACCGAGACCGGTGTTATGACCGGGAGAGGAGGTGGAAGGGGCTTGACCTTTGAACGTATCTTTGGACCAGATCGAGGGTACGTTTCGGTCCGCCGTCTTTTCAGCCGGGAGTACTACCGAGTCCGGGTTGGGGGTAGGTGAGGAAGTGGTAATAAGGTGACCTAAAGGCGAGGGAGCCCGTGAAGAACTCGCAGAAGAGGTGCCGTCGTCGGTGTTGCTATGATGGGAATTAATAGGTTGATAACCGACCGGGACGGCCAAGTTCGAGCTCTTCCCGCCAGGAAGAAGCCCCGCCGGGATCCTACTCCTATCACCAACAGTTCCGATCTGAGCGGGACCTGTTCCTGGCTCTGTTGAACCGGTATCGGTATCGGTGATGGCGATAGTAGTGGGAGTCGGAGTCATGGGAGTGGTAGGAGTGACCGGAGTACTCGGAGCGGTACTTGTGCTCTGGAACAGACGGCTAGGTCTGTTCTCGGTGATAGATCTAGAGAGGTCCAGATGAGGCGGTCTACATAGGCAAAAAGGTGGAGTGACATCAGCCTAGTCCGGTCGTTTCCAGCTGGATTAGATGGAAACAGACCGGAGACGTACCTTTCATCCTGTACCACGACAAAGCCACCCCCACTTTCACCTCCATCCTCATCTCCAGTCCCCTTCTCCTCATTGAGCTTGCGCTTGCCGCTAAAACTCATACTCCCCATCTTGCTCCCCTTCTTATCCCGCTTCTTCTCCTTCTCTTCTCTTTCCTTCTCCTTCTTCTCCTCCTTGCCTCCGCCTCCAAGGCTGAGCAAGTTGCTCGAATTCTTTCTGCTCATCGAAGGTAGATTGAGGCTGAACATGCTTTGCTTTTTCGGTTTTGGCACGGTCAGAGTCGACATGACTGGGGTTGCGCTTGTGTTTGTTGATGTACGATATCGCCCGTCCGGTTCGGTTCGTGATCGATTGCTAGGTATCGAGCTGAAGTGATAATGATGCGTAAAATAGTATAGTGTGGTCGTTAAAGAATCAGAGAATATCGGGATAGCTGGATGAAATGTCGTCAAGAATCGTCGTAAAGGTGTGACAAGTTGATCGTATCCAAGAAAATAGTGGTATGTCGAGAGGTATCTCTGATGTCCGTGAGCTCGCTATGACCCGTCGCAGTCCGTAGCCGGGGCAGGAGCGTTCGCTCTGCTAGATCCAGCCGCTGGTCGACTTGGAAAAGACCTTGATAAGGTCACTAACGGTGGAGTTTGGGGCGAGATTTTGATCCTCGATGGTGTCGATGTTGCATGTTGTTGATGGATCGATGGAATGTCCCTTCATCATCATCAGCTCGACTTTGTAAACAAAAACAGATCGCGGACGTTGCCCAGGGCCGGCTCGTATCATCAAAATGGCTTTTTGCACAAGAGACTTGATTGGTATGGAACATCTTGCACGCAGCAAGACATGATGCGCAGTCGATCTGGCCATATCGTGAAACTATCTCTACCCAAGATGGCAGAGAGCTCTTATGGAAAGGCTACAGCTGCTGGGCAGCACCCAAACCCTGCCAAAAAAACGAGTAAGGGAAGAACCAGGGGGTAACGACCGTGTATATATAATCAATGGGTGTACGCAATGAGTGATACATGAGCAGAAGGAGGAGCTAGGTACAGAGTGCATGAGTAGGTCGACAAGAGCATCGTCCATCCGATCTCACTAGGTTTATCGATCTAATGCGAGAGTCACGCAGTGCGGGATGCAAAGACTGTCTAGAGCGACAGGCTCAACCCGCCCGCACCGACCATCATCGCAACGATCCCTGCCACCCAGACCCCACTCCCGAGCGAGGCGACCGAACGCCCAGCAGCGTTCAGAGCCGAGGTCGTTGTCCTCGCCGCGCTCCCTCCGGTAGAGGTCGCCCCCGTGGCCGCCGCGGTGGACTTTGCGACCCCGCTCGCCTCGGCGTTGCTCCCTTTGGAATCCTCGCTGACTTCGACGGTATTGGTAGGCGCCGAGACCCCGTTCAACTGCGCGGCGACGTTGAAAGGCGAGTTCCCGTTCGAGTCGTAGAAATCTAGGAGGATGTGGTTGGGCGGCCTTCCCCACAACCCGACACAATTCTGAGCTCCCTGACCGATACTGCCGTACCCCGTCTCGGCGTTGGTCTCGTTCAAGAGGTCCTTGTTGGGCAACCAGGCGTTGATACCGAGAATGTTGCCGTAGACGTCGAGGAAATGGTTGGTAAGACTCAAGGTCGTCGTGGGCGAGCCGGAAGATCGGTTGACGTTGCAGCCGAACTCCTGGTCGGTCACGTCGTACGCGTCTTCCCACATGTTGCTGAATTCTGTCATGGGGTCGCGGATGGAGGACAGCTTTAGCCACTTGTATTTGCACATGCCGGTGCCTGATCGAAGCGTACCATCAATGATCCAGCCAACACTGTTAAAGTCCGCCGCATAATCCATAAAAACCACCATCCTGCCTCCACTCTCGATCATGCTACCCAAAGTGGGCCAAGCGTCGATGGCCGTGACGGCTCCAGCGGGTTGGTACACGTTGGACGTCATTCCGGCCGCATCGAACGCGCTGGCATAGGTCGAGGGTTCGATCGTGTCGATGTTGACGATGACGAGGGAGACAACTATCGGTGCAAGAAGTCTCAATCAGTTGATTGTCTGAGGGGGAAGATGCGGGTGCAAGAGGTTTTCGTCGCACCTTCGTTGGGATTGGCGTCCATCCACCCTTTGACCTTGGTCAAGTAACTCGTCAAAGATCCTCCATCCAACAAGGTCTACAAAGAATATCCTACGCTTTTAGCTCGTGCGTCCTCCTGGCCTCGTCACACCTGAAGCACCCGCATAGACAGAGACTCACGCATGAACTGTGGCAGAGTCGGATGTCCCCCGTGCTGCCCTTGTGACTATCGGAAAAGAACCGCGATGTCGATCAGCAACCTGGGTTGAACAGCGGGTTTGACGAGCACGAAGAGCACTCACGCTTGGACTTGCAACGTCCTCACGCCATCGTTCTATCGATAGCAAAATCATCGCTCAATCAGCCCTAGCCTTCTTAACCTGATTGATAATGAGAACTTGCCAACTGATCCACGACCCCCTTGCCTTGATTATCCATAATGCTGCTCCCGTTCCCATACGAATTATGCGTGCCGATGAACGTCACGTTGCCATAACTCCTATCACACAGCTCGGCATGTCCGTTGCAAACGGTAGGTGCACGAGCGGCGAGGTTGTGATTGTGCTTCGATGGCGAACGGGCAGAGAGGGAGTGCGAGGAAGAGGCCGAGGTGGTCGAAGAGAGGGAGAGGAGGGCGGCGAGGGTGGTCAACGTAGGAAGAAACATGGCTGATAGTGTTTAGATAATTGTGTGACTGCTTAATCCGGGCTGAAAATGCTTGGATGCTCGACGATCAGGAGTATATTTGATGGAAGATCAAGAGTGTCGCTCCAGGCGAATCAAAAGATCCAATTCGACCGAGTGGTACTAGTTTGAAAAGAGTCGGACGGGGGTGGCGACCGGCTGTTGATATGCAATGAATGTCGTAACGTAGCTAACGTAGTGTAGTGTCGGTTATCCTAATAACGATCGAGGGGTGTATGAAGATCTGATTGTGGTGAGATCGTAAACCCGTTTCGTTGCAAAGATCTCTGATTCCCAATCCCAGCGATCCTGGGCTGTGTCGCCTTTTTGTTATTGTCTTGGGTCGCGAGCGAGGTTACGGGCGCCGGAGCTAGGCGTGTGCAGCCTTGCAAGTTGAGAGAGCGTAGAGGTTCAAACTGACGGAGAGACTGCAGTAGAGTGCGAACGTAGAACGTAGTATAAAAGCTGGCTAATCGAGCAGGACACTATCTGATAATCAAGGCTGTGTTTCTGCCATCACCATCAAAGCAGACTGCGGAAAGGAGCCAGGGGGTCCTTCACCCTCGAATCACCCGTCACAGTGCCGACATTCCCAAACACGATCATTCACCCCGCGCGCGTTCCCCCTTCTTCCGCCTCTGGCCACGCGAGGGGGAGGGGATAGGCCGTCCCGACTCGCAGCTCATGGTACGGTACAACAAGGATCATCTCGATAGACAGCTATATAATCACATCACAAAACTACGTAAGAGACCGGAGAGAATCGGAAGTCGAGAGAAGGACAAGAAAGAAGTCGAGAAAGGCAGTACAGACACCGCTGTACAGGACCTAGACCGAGCCAGACCAGGTGGGTAAACCTTCGTTCGACATGTGACGAGAAGCCAGGTCGTATTGCCGAATGTCGATATATAAGTCGGTCCGGCCAGTCCAGTCCCCGTCCAGTCCGGCGCGCAGCTGATCCCGAGAACTCCCATTCCCGCCGGATTGGTATATGTTGAAAGAAGAAGATCGAGAGATAGATCGAGAAGATGGAAGAGGAAGACGATTAATCGAAGCCCCGGTAGACCGTACGAGTGAGAGAAGAACAGAGGGAGAGACATCGAGCCGAGAAAGTCGCCATATGTATGTGTGATATGTGTCGTGCGATATGGATGTATTGGCGTTCCCCGGTCAGACGTCCCCCCGAATCGCTTGAATTTATGCATCGTCCAGGACGACCCGGAGTCCCTTGCCGAACGTGTTCTCTCCTGTGAAAGCGAATGTTCTGATTTAGCGATCGTCTCAAATCAAACTTCTGGAAAGGACCTCGGGGGACTGACCACTGTAGCTAACGTAAAGGAACCCATCTTCATCCCTGCAACAACCAGAAATCAATCCCCACAAACATGATATCAGCCTCGACAACTCGAAAAATCGTCAACCGGTCAAGGGCGACCGCGGGCTACGCACTTGTGCTCCTCGTAGATCGTGCTCATCAATGCCGCCGTTGGGGGCAAGATCTCGTCCACAAAGATGAAGATCGCCTTTTCCGGGGCGAGCTTGATTCGTTTACGGATGACGTATACGAATTGGCCGACGGTCAGGTCCTGTTCGATGACGAGATCGGTGTTTACGAGATAACGAAGAGGAGACAACGGACGAGGCGGGAGCGGTAAGAACGGTGTTGAGCGAGCGGAATAGGGATAAATGCGGCACAGTAGAGAGGACTCACAGCAGGGACGAGGTACTTCTTCTTGTCAATATCCGAGATG
The DNA here is from genome assembly GCF_021052385.1 of Filobasidium floriforme. NCBI lineage: Eukaryota > Fungi > Basidiomycota > Tremellomycetes > Filobasidiales > Filobasidiaceae > Filobasidium > Filobasidium floriforme. The sequence goes on along the minus strand of NW_025763637.1, from coordinate 289,568 downwards.
TCCGACTTTTCCACCTTCTCGCAGATGACCTGGGAGGAGTCGATGATGTGACCGGTTGCAGGACACCCAGAGACCGAATTAAAGGGTGTACAGTAAAACACGGGATAGAGAATCCAGCCATGTTCATCGATGATCGAAGGGTTGAAGAACAGCCCATAAGGAGCGATAAACCTGGATCAGCGTCCAGGTCTTGATGGCATCGTGTTAAGAGCAGGACGTCGATAGCCGATCCTGCTGAGACTCACGGGAATACGATCGTTGTACTTGTTCCTGATCCTCTCGGCTTCTTGCTTCCTCTTGTCTATTCCACCACACGGTTCAGGACCGTACGATGAAGCAAATGGCGTAGTTGAATCGTACGGAGCCAGGTAGTAGTTGCGTAAAGGACAGGAGGCAAGGTATACGGATCGTAGGAAGGTCGGGCGAGATATCATCCAGTTCGAGTCCGGATGTAACAGGTCCGGGGACGAGCAGTATGCAAGATGATGAGCTTTCTTCATCGGCCACTATTACTTAGCAACGAGATGCTAGACCTGGTATCGTGCTCACCGAAAGGATGCTCATCCTTGAACTTTGAGCGGGCCATGATGTAAGGTTTCTCTTGGTGGTTTGATCTGACTAGAGTTGGAGGCTGACTCCGGTCTACTGGGAGTCAAGAGAGACGCATTCGGGTTTGTAGGTTTGTACGAACAGCGGTACCAGGTAGTGGACGATTGTAAAGAAGGATTCCGAGGCGAAGAGAGCGTTGAAAGGAGATCCCCGAAAGCGTAGCATTCCGAGCGGGGATTTCGCAGATGTCCGTCGACGGTTCATCGCCACCATGAGATCCGAGATAGACGCCAGACCGAGCATAGAATATCAGATGTTTTCACATAGAGCACAGTAGACGGTCAGCTTCTTTGAATAGAATATGGTTTCGATACGAAGGGAAAGGGAGGCGATGGCCGCGTCATGTGCACGTCCCAAAAGGGGAATGACGAGGCGGTGGGCAGATATGGGAGAAGGGGACACCGCAGTCACTCACGCAGATAGGCTGATCCGGGGTGATTGAATGTGATTGACAGGTGTGAGGTCGCGCAGAGGTCGGGCTTGTGTGATGAGTTATCACGAAAAGGTGGATGGCGATTGTGGTCGAGATTGCTGATGGGTGGGTGGGTGATCGTGATGATGATGAGGTTGATCAGCCGGCGGACCCGTGGCCCACAACCACAACAACGGATGCAGCTTGGTTACGTAAGCACTACTCAGCATCGAACCGGATGCATATCTCGCGATGAGCAGCTATCGCTCTCGAAAGGATCAAATGCTATTTCACCGGCTACCTCTTTCAATCCGACGGTAGCACGGAGCTGTATTGGATCTCGCCTCAGTGCTGAGACCTCAGACCTCAACTAACCTAAAACCAGCAGTGATCATGTCCAGGGGACCTCTTTCCGCGGCCGATGGACCGCTGGTCTGGGTGAGCGAGCTTGAACGAGCCGTCAAGATCACAGCTTGACATCGATTCTCCCTATCATCTCCATTTTGGGACAGATTGATTGCGAGGTGAGATAGAATAACCCTTATCGAGGTCTTATGAATGTTGAATCTCGCGCTGAAAATATTGTGCTCCCAGATGACCGGTCAGCCAACGTCTATCGGATCGACCTCCGTTCCCACCAAGCTGAACTCCACATATCCCTTTCATCACCTCAGGTCTGGACCACGAAAAGGAGAGAATCATCGAGATCGCCGTCATCATCACCGATGGGGAACTCAACCCCGTAGACGATGGGATCGAATACGTCATCAGGACGGACAAGGAAGTACTGGATGCGATGGGCGAATGGTGCGTCAAGACTCATGGGGTACGTCGTTTCGCTTGCTACAACCGCACACACCTCGCAGATGCTGACTTACGCCATCTTTACTCGAATCTATTTACGAAAGGAATCTGGCTTGACACAGGCCTGCATTGACTCTCCTCATTCGTACGAACAGGTCGAAGGTTACGTCTACGAGTACATCAAGCGCTGGGTCCCTGACGTCCGGGTCGGCGTTCTAGGTCAGCCTCCTCTCTCGCTTACTCTGCACCAGTAGCAGAATGCACTCATCGGGAATCGCATTTCGATAACAGCCGGTAGCTCAGTCCATGCGGACGCTAGGTCAGTCCTGCCTAGCTCATACATAGAAACGACTGCGAGCTTATTGACAAAGGGATGCATCGTAGGTTCCTTTCAAAAGGCATGCCCAGGGTGATGCGGCATCTCCATTACCGAATCGTCGGTACGTGATTTTGCAAATGAGAGCGTCCGCGTGAGGTGTATGCTGAACGCGCCACTCTGAGGACCACAGATGTCAGCTCTATAAAGGTCAGTCTTGCTTTAGTTCTTATAAGCGGTAGTTACTGATCGCACCAAGTGATATCGTATCAATAGGAACTCGCCAGACGATGGTACCCTGAATCCCTCGAGCGCGCCGAAGTAGTTCATCAGCGAGGTCCTCGTTCCGCTCATCGGCAAGTCCCGATCGTTCTTCATCTTGACGATACGAGAGTGGTATACTGACCGATCACCTCATTCATTTTCACACAGCGCTCTGGATGACATCCGTGCCTCCATCGAGGAACTCAAGATATATCGCCAGAGCGTGTTCTTGACCAAGGAAGAGTTTGCCGTCAGGAACCAGTCGGCTGCAGTAGAGCATACTCAAGCTGTAACTTCGGATGTAAGCAGATCGTAGAGTGTACATACCTTGTATACTATGTTGTTGAGCAGGAAATTTCGCACAGTCGTTTGTGGGGACTTGCATAGGCTACATTGGGGGAATGCTTTATGACCCACGAAGGTATCCCGTTTTCGTGGGGTTGTGGTTGGCAGGAGAGACGGTCTTGTCCTCGCTCGTAATCCGATTCGTCTCCTGTGAGCTCCTGTCAGCTATCGACTGCCTGGTTTCCACTAGCTGATACCGAACGGGCATACTGCATAGATACCAACATCGACTACCTGGCATACACGCAACAGGCAACCTTGTTTCTTTCACCTAATAACGAACGCACCTATTCCAAACTGGTCGGAGATACGGGTCCGCTCGTCTATCCAGCACTACACCTTTACATCTATTCCTTCTTGCACAAGATGTTCCCCCGGGCCAGCTTGGTCGATGTGGCCGGCTTTGTTCCGGGAACGAACTCGACGCTCAACGCACTGGAAGGGGGCGCAGGCAAGGGCACAGGCAAGGGCGAGATCGGAGGTCCAGGCGGCTTGTTTCCGTTACAGATTATCTGGTTGGGACTCTACATCGCGACGCTTTTCCTCATCGCCATCATCTCCGGCCAGGCGGATAGCTACGTGCAGTCTCGCCGCGCGCCTTCAGCTCGATGGATCACTTCGCCTTGGGCTCTCGTTGACAGGTTAATGAACGGACCTGCACCGTTACCCTTGTTACTGGGAGCGCTCTCCTTGAGCTTGAGGTTACACTCTATCTATGTGTTGAGGCTCTTCAATGATCCCATTGCGATGCTACCGCTTTATTCAAGCGTATGGCTGTTCACTAAGAAGAAGTGGAAGCTCGGCTCGATCGTCTATTCGTGAGTAACATCCCGCAGTGTTCGACAAACGTGTTCATCGTCGACGAGTAGGAGCTGACGAATGGCGCCCTCATAGCCTCGCGCTGGGGGTCAAGATGAACATCCTGCTCTTCTTGCCGGGACTCTTGGTCCTTCTGTTCCAATATCAAGGAATCGCTCACGGAGCGATCTGTGGTGGTCTGATCCTAGCGGTCCAGGTGAGCCGGAACTCATCTCCAGTCTCATCGGCATCACATTTTTATCGACCTGATGTCCGGCCGCACATAGATCGCTCTAGCAGCCCCATTCTTGACCTCTCCGGATCTTGCTAAGGACTATTTTACCTCGGCATTCGACCTGTCGCGAGCTTTCTTGTTCAAGTGGAGCGTCAATTGGAACTTCGTCGGACAGGAGACGTTCGATTCGGGTGGTTTCAAGCGGGTCTTGTTGTTAGGCCATGTGCGTATTCATGTTTCATACACCAAGCGACATTTGAACGCTGACGAGGAGAAATGTAACAGGTGACTACCTTGGTGCTATTCGCTTGGTTCAAATGGAGCGGGAATGTAAAAGGTGGAACCGCGGCAGTCTTGAGGAGAGGGATCTTGGGATCGTGGTGGCACGCGCCCGTTTACCAGGGTCCGGAAAGCGCTTATCGTCAGTGTGCCTTTGCGTAAGGCGGTAACATCAAGTCTAGTCTCTTTAACTGGTCCATGATCTTCATGCTCTTGCTTTCAAACAGATATCCCCCTTGTGCTGTTCACGTCGAACCTGATCGGGATCACCTTTGCGCGATCGTTGCATTACCAGTTCTTTAGCTGGTACGCGCATCAGATGCCGTTCTTGCTCTGGGCCCAGGGATGTCCGATCTGGATGGTGTGAGTACTCTTCTTTCGTGCTTTCCATCGCTTGTCGCATAATTGTGCTGATATGGGATTGAGCTACGATAGCATGCTTGTTTGGAGCGGGATATGTAACGCCTGGAACGTGTTTCCGCCGAGCAAGTTGATGTCGTTCTCGCTCTTTTGCGTTCACGTCGGGACCTTGATAGGGGTCTGGAGGGGAGGCTACAGGGTTCTACATAGGGCCTCAGTGGACACCAAGCAGTCGTAGAGGTTCTGGACGATAGCAAGCGACCGTATGTACAGGTAGGTAGAGATAGATGAGCGCATTACCATTTGTGGCGGAAGACGAGACGGAATCTTTGCGCTTCGTTTGGTCGGCTGCGCGTGTAAAGCAAGGGTCGGCTGCTCCCGTTTTTCGCACCTGCTCCCCCCAGGCCTGCCTCTGCAGGCTTCCTCCCCTTCCAATCAGGTCGACCTCTTATCATCAACCATCCTCGACTTCGACATCCACCCCCCTTGACCTTTCACTTACTTAACCCTCATCATACCTCGTCTCTCTAGAGGTAGACACAGAGCTTAACCGGAACAAGATACCCTGAGGATCTCTCTGTCGAGACCATCGCCTGCCATCACACCGCGTCTCCCCTTTTTCCCCCCTACGTCATTGGTAGATCAAATTTCGCCAACCTCTCCGTAGCCCAAACTCGTTACACATCGACAAATCAACCTTCATACCCTCTGGTCACCTCGCTTGATACCCTCGAGTTGATCCGAGCTCTTTGCCTCTCGTAAACAAACCCCCTTTCCCGGCCCAAGGACCCTCTAGCCGAGACCGGAACCTCACATCGTCTGGCGTCTAATGAAGAAGAAGAGTAATAATAGTGGTTCAGGTGATATCTTAACGAGTCAGGGGTGAGTCGCAATGTGCCGAACCCTTCTCAGTCCCATCCGGAAATCAGCCATGGAGGGCGTTCTGGAGTGGTTGATGCTTGAGGGATTTTTGCCCTTGGAGCAAATCGCTGACCCATCCGCTTTTTCCCCTTCACACCCTTCCTTTGATGCTGCGCCCGATTTTTCTTTCTCCGTTTTGGTCGCACTCCCCACCATGACAACAATCGATCGGTCGCTATCGAACGTTTCTTTTCCTTTCATGGACGTTCCCTGCAAAATCTTTCAACCTGACGACGCCGCCATTTCAACCTCGACTACGCAATATTCTCCATTACCATCGTCACTGCTATACCGTGCATCTCCTCAACTACATCGACTACGCCCTGACCAAACTATACACCTCGCATGAACGTCTACGAACATCGACTTATTCCCTCCCGTTCTCACCGGAACAGCTCCTCCCGCAGCCTCGCCTCCACCAACAACCGTCTGATCAGACTCTCGGGAGTCAGGATCGTGACCTTTCTCAACAGCGCAGGAAAGCCGCCTTAATTTGAGCCGTTGCCAAACCCTACACATTTCCGCCGTTCATCACTCGTCCGTCCTTCACACCGACCGAAACGAGGGGAGAACCGCCGAACACAACAAAAAATTACGAGTCCAGACTCGAACATATCGCATCCTTGGGAGATCCTACTTTTGGCCTCCTGAATGATCACACGTCTTTGAAGGGAAAAGACGAGCATATTCTTTGAATGGGCTGATTTCGGGACAAGAACGAAATCGCTCTCCGCCCTCTTCACGAACAACCTGTGTCAAGAAACCATACGATCTTGATACTCCTACCTCTCCGTTACCGAATACCGCAAACATACCTACAACCACGTTGTACATCAACGGCACGTCACACGAAATCTAAGCTTTTCGTTTCGACAGCAAAGTCAACGAAACAACGATCAAGGATATCGATACCGTTACGAAACACCCTATCAAGAAGGAGCATTACCAGCCCATCAACATGCAATCTCTCCGATCTCTTCCGCTCCTTCGGCCTTCGCGCTCCAACTCTACGGACCCGTCAGTCGGGTCCAGGACCGCTAGTCCCGCTCCTCCTTCTACTACCCCGGCCACTGCCAACGGTCTGAGTACGCTCAACCCGGCTTATGGGCAGGACGAAAAGGCTGCTACCCAGTTGACCGAAAGGAGTATCAGCGCAGGAGGTCATCCGAGGAGCAAGAGCTTGCCCCGACCTTTGGCTGGGCTCGCTGGGCTCAGCCTCGTTCCCAGGGAGGCCACCGCTTCGCCTGCGCCGAGTCAAGTACAGGCTGTCAATGGCAGCGTTCCCGGTCCCAATGGAAAGTCCAATACGGGCGTCTCTCCGCCTGGATCCAGATCTATCACGCCCTTGCCTGTTGCCAGCGCTCATCCTAGCGAGGGCGCCACGATCGATGCGATCGGTCTGAGGTTGAACGAGATTGTCAACAGGTGCCTCTTGGGTGTCGATTCGAAGTTGTTGAAGGGTGTCAGAAAGGGCGCCGGGTGGGGTCTGGGAGAGGCTGTCGTCAAGTGAGTAGTGGGCCGTTTGACGGCGAGTATCGAGAAGCTCTGACTGACCTTTGGATCATATCGATTTACAGGGAACTGCCTTCTCCTTCATCCGATGCGTACCTCTTGCGAGCTGTTCTACGAACTTCGGTCAGGTCACTCTCCATCTACACTTCGCGGCTCGAATACTTCCTCTTGCCCGGGATCACCCACGCCGATTTTCCACTCCCGGTCAACCTGAACGCGACTCCGATCACGACCCCGTTGTTGAACCAGGTCCAGGCCTATGTGCTCTCGATCTGCCACGCCGCCTGGGAGACTTGCGAAGTGCTCGAGGTAGCGCTCGAGACGACGGCTTATCCCCGCTTCGTCAGCGAGACGTTGCGACCCGTCATGGACAAGTTGGACTCGGTCGTCGCTCGAGTCGTCATGCCTTTGATGGCTTCTATCAAGAAACAACTCGTCGCTGCGCTCGTTGGCAGCGATACCCCGAGCCCGCCTACCACGCACAAGTCTTTGCCTGTAGGTGCTGTCACGACTCTGCCGGCCAAGGCGATCAACCACATCCCCACCGGTCTCCGCGGATTCGCGAGCAAGGTCGACCCTGCTCGCAAGGCGTTTGAGATGATCTGCAAGGATTGTAGGGAAGACGGCGAGACTTGGGTGGCCAGTGTCGTCGTCGCCGTCGTATGGAAAGGTCTCTGCGTCTGTACCGCCAAGTATAACCCGGACGAAAAGGCGATCCCTGGCCATGCTGGCGGTAGGGCTCCTAGTCCAGAGGCTATCGGACGGGCCCTGGCGAGTCTAACCAAGGAGGGCGTGTCGGGCGCTGGGGGTCACAAGCTTGCGCCTAGCGGAGGCGTGACGGCTGTGGGCAAGATGGCCAGTTCGATCTTGCCTTCCCGAGCTGTATCTCGACCCTCGAGTCCTCCTCGGTCCAAGGGATCAGACTTTGGCGCGGGGTCAGGAGGTCCTGGCGGCGTAGGAGCCGGAGTCGCAGCGATCCCTCCTTCCGCCGTCGCACTCGCTTCCCTCGAAGCCCTCGTCGCTCGACTCGTCATCGGTCTCGTTCAGAAACCCGCGCCTATCGCTCCTGCGGCCGACGACCCGACGGCCTCTGAACATTTGGCACGAGAGGCCTTGGCGGAAGCTCTGGAAGCCATCACTTCGATGAGGACCGTGATCGCTGCCATGGAACGTGGTGCCACGTACATGTGCGACGTCAACAAACATCTCAAGGACGACCTTGAGATGCCCGACGCCAAGGACGAGCTGGTTGTCGATGCTGTCGAGGACGTGCCTGCCGTCTTGCTCTTCCACCTGTTGGGCAAGCGGATCAATACCGCCTTGAGCTCGAGCTCGACTTCGGTTGTGATTTCTGCTACGAACGGAACGGGACTTGCCCCGACTCGAGGGAGATCGACCGGTCAACCTATCGAGCCCAAGTTGTTACGCTCTCCGGCCGCTGTCTGGGGTATCTCCGAAGAGGAATACGAGAGGCAGATCTTGAGCGCGTTCAGCGTGGCGGAAGAACGAGCCCGTCGGGTTGCACTCGCCTACAAGAGCGACCTGGAGAGGTTGAACCGGGAACTTCTGGTCAACGGGCCTGCTACTGGTGAAGAGCCGAACGGGGAAGCCAAGCTCTGGATCAAGGCGCTCGCTCTTGCTGTACAGGCGCGTACTGGCGTGGCGGTGGCGGTCTCAGGAGCTTGAAGGTCACTCCGACGCATACGCTCTGCGTCTCTTCTTGCACTTTCCACATTGGATGTTCTGTTCCATCATCCTTGCCCTGTCTACCATTCTTGTACCCTATCGTACTGTCGTCTGTGTTCTTATTCTCCCTCAAGATATATTTAGATGGTTCGACCCGAATCTGCATGACCATATGTTGATGGTTTTTCTGCTTCCGCGCGAGTTTCCCAGATTCGGTCATTTCGTTGATTTCTAACGGAATTCGCCATCCAGACCTCGACCTACTTCAAGTTAGCAAGTTAAAAGGGAAATTGATACCACAGCATAGAAAGAGACATCATCGTCACAGTCATCAGCTAGACGTGTAACAATCATAATCTCGTCCTATCAAGAGATTCGCCGAAGCACCACCGCGATCACCCCTCACACGGACTCCATCCGGTTCGCCCAGATTACGTCGTCGCCCGACCTGGATCAGACCTTTCGACATGAAGTTTGATCGCGAGGCCAGGATCATCACCTTGTTGGTGATCGATACCATCTTCTTCTTTGTCGAGATCACCTCGGGATATGCCGTCGGTAGTCTGGTGAGTCCCACTGCGGCCTTCTTCATATACCTTTACTGGAATACTCAGACTGATCTCCAATTCCTCATGATGACACTGCGATTGCCCCGACCGTGCAGGCATTGATCTCGGATGCATTCCATATGCTGAACGATGTCATGTCTCTGGTCGTCGCCCTGTATGCCGTCAAACTTGCAACCAAGCCTTCATGTAAGTTTAATATCGACCGAATATCAGTGTGTTCGCCCGTCGATTGCTTAGCACATCCACATCATTTCCTCCCCGGTAGCGGCCAAAAACTCTTACGGATGGCAACGATCCGAAGTCCTCGGAGCGCTCGTCAACGGTGTCTTCTTGCTCGCCCTGTGTTTCTCGATCTTCATGGAAGCCATCGAAAGGTTCTTCAACGTCAGCGAGATCTCGAACCCCAAGTTGGTCGTCATTGTCGGATCTTTGGGATTGGCCAGTAACATCATCGGACTGTTCTTGTTCCACGGTATGTCATGCTGGACTTATGCCGACGCAACGAGAGATGATGGACTGACTCGTTGCTGTGCTTTCCGTAGAGCATGGACACGGAGGACACTCTCACGGTCACTCTCACGACCATCCTCCTAGTACCGTTGAGGCTCCCATTGACCGTTCGCCATCGCCCAATGGTACCAAGGCGCTCCCTCGATCCTCTTCCATTCCTTCTCGTCCCGCCCACGGTCGTGGTCGATCCGACTCGTTTGGCTCGCTTTACGGACACCCCGCTCAGACCCGTGCCGCCGTCATCGAGGCCGCTCACGAGTACGGATATGGTCGACCATCGGGCAACGGATCTATCAGCTTGGGCGGTTCAGCGTTCAGCCCTCGTGATGAAGCCGGTGCGGGTCCCTTGAGCCCGAACTCTGTGGGACCTACGAACGGTGGAATCAACTCGTTCTCTCATCACGCTAGGACCAAGAGCAACAAGACCCCTGTCGGTCGAACCGAGAGGATCACCGAGGAAGCCGCCGATCACGATCATTCCGCTCATGCAGGACACGATCACTCTCATGACGAACATGATCACGACCACGCACAGGCTGGAGCTGGGAAACACGCGCATGACCATGACGAGGCCGAGGCGGGTCATGCTCATGGGGATGACGATCACGGTCACTCTCATGGTGCCGGTGGTGGCCATGGTGGACACGGGCACTCGCACGGAAACATGAACATGCGAGGAGTTTTCTTGCATGTTCTCGGGGATGCGTGAGTGAAACGAATTTGCCGTTTGACTGAAATAGCCGCTTAAAGGCTCATATACGCTCTCAACGCTTGTGCAACAGCCTTGGTAATGTCGGAGTCATCGCTGCCGGTCTCGTCATCATGTTGTGAGTCGCCTAGATCGTGTGCGGGATCAGCCCCGACTGGTCATCTGATCCGGCCTCTACTTTGGATAACAGCGCCGAAGGACACTGGAAGTACTACTTTGACCCTGCCATCTCGCTCTTGATTACTTGCATCATCTTCTCCAGCGCTCTTCCTCTCGGTAAGTCTCCGGTATGCCAGACATGTTCCGGCTAGAGGCTTTGCTAAGGGAACGGCGATCGTCTATAACAGTCAAGAGCGCTAGTTACATCCTGTTGCAAGGAGTCCCCTCGCACATCTCGCTCGAAGCCGTCCGAGACGCTATCAAGTCTTGTCACGGTGTCGTCTCTCTCCACGAGGTGAGCCCCACGTCTTGGTCAATCTGGTACCCAGGTCGTCGCCGATTGACCGGACTTTATGGCGTCTCTAGCTTCACATCTGGCAATTGTCCGAACGATCGGTCGTTGCTTCGGTCCACGTCATGGTCAGCCGGGATGTCGACTACATGTCGGTCGCCGATCAGATCAGAAAGGTCTTGCACGAGTTTGGCGTACACAGCAGTACCATCCAGCCCGAGTTTGGTAACGACGATGACGAGCTCGCCGAGGTGGGTCCGACACGCATTCGTCGAGAACGAGATGGCAACTGACATTGCTTCGTCAATGCGACTTGAACAGGAGCGGGCCTGTCTCATCGGATGTCCACCCGAAGCTTGCGGAGCCGAGGCTTGTTGCCCTCCCGGCGTCGAGCAGCTCGTAGACGTTGACGGCCAAGAGACTGCAGTCGCTTCCAACTCGTCCTGATCGTCAACAATAACGACCTACCACGCCGGCATTGTCGGACGTGCGAAGTCCAATAACAGCAATAGAAAGGATGCCGCATGGGCGGGTCCATCTTTGCGACGTGTAATATCTGAGCATAATAATAGGAGTAAATACATCAAACAGACCTGAGACCAGTGCGGGTATTCGGATGTCTGGATCGCATCGGTCTACCCATTCAGAGTGATACCCCTGGCTCATCATGGTGTACAGATGAACGCCAGATGTGACGAGACAGGAGGGGTGTGTGTTGGGGTCGCTTTGTAGACAGGTAGGTTCCCCCTTTCAAGTTCCTTGTCAATCCTTTGACATCTTGGAGATGGTAGAGGTCTGTACTTGTTGACATTCAAGCCAAAAGAACGAAAGTGAAGAATAGTTCCAGAGGCCAGAGGGAAGGGCAAGTTGGCCGTCATCATAATTCAATGCTCAATCCTCAGGAAGGCTGAAAGGTGATGGTCTATAGACGTATAGCGTACAGGGGTGGATACATCATATGCATATGATCATATCAAATAATCACGCGGAGCGTTGAATTACCTTCAGCGACATCGCCAACAACAACAACGTCAAGACCGCAATTCCCAAATCCCAATTCTTCTCGCCCCGCTTGATGTCCGTCACCACCAATCTCCACCCCTCAACCCAACACCCTGCAATGGCAAGCCACGCCGCCTCCCAGATGAATGCACTGTAATCCTTGTGCACTGCATAGTGCAAAGAATCTGTTCATCAGATAGGGAGTAGAGTAGCGCGTGTTGATGGGGGCGACGCGTATTTCTTGAGGATGAGCTCGCTCGCAACTGACCGAAACCTCGAAGTACAGTTCAACCTCGACATTCATGAAGTCGTCGACTTGATCGGTTCCCACAAAAGGTTCCTGCTCCTACGACTTGCACTCATCTCTCGCAAATATATACGCAGTGACAGGATGGCAGATGCTACGGAAGACCCGCTCGTACTTTTGCGATCCTCGATCGCTTCGAGCTCAAATCCACCCGTCTTGACCGATTCGTCAGGACAGCCAACAACTCAAGCGTTGGATGCTACCAATGTCGCTCTGTCCTCGTCTTCCGGATCCTCAATCACGCTTCCTATTACTACTCCCACTCGACTGACATCACAAGCCAACGACGCTTCCAACCTCTTGACACTGCAACAGCTGCTGTACACTTACCTCGAAAAGGATTCGGGAAATGCAGACTATATGCGAAAGGCCGCTGCGGGAGTCGGGGCTGGGTTCCGGCCGGTAGGTATCTTGGACAGAAGGATCGTACTCGAATACCTACTGGGAGGGGAAGCTCCAGCCGGACGAGTGTTGGCATTAGGGAGCAAACCGGAAGATAAGCGTGAGTCTTTCTGGTATCCCTCATCGACTTTCGAGGGATGCCTGGATTGACCACTTGATTCTAGACTTTGAGGGCTCGCAGGCTCCGACAACAGCAACGGTAGATACAGGTGGTGCTTCTCGACCATCAGCAGTGGGAGGTAGTACGGTACCATCTAAACGGCGATACGTGCCAGACGAGGCAGACAAGGCGTTCTACAAAAAGGTCAGCCTCGATCCCGATAACACTCCTATCGCCGTTCTTGCAATCGACCCGGAATCTCAACCTTGAACATCCCTCTGACGTTCTCGCTTAGCTCCAATCCCTCACCGAGAAACCCCACGTCGACATCTACGACCCTCTCCGACACGTCCCCCCCGGCAAGAAAGCCGACTTTTCCACCCTCCGAAGCAACATCTACGAAGAACGGATAAAACCTCTCCGAGAGTCCGTCAATAGGGCTAAAGAGGGTAAACCTATGGAACCGGACAACCAGGCCAACAAGGGGGAGAGGGACGCCCCGAGGGGGGTCAAGAAGCAACGATCGATGCAGCAGAATATCATCATGCTTTCTTCGAGTCCGACGGCGTTGGTCACCATGTGGAACGTCAAAAAGTTGTTGGAAGAGGGAGAGTGAGTGCCACTCATCATGACGGAATCGGGATCGATGATTTAGTCGATGGGAACTAATTTGGTTCCTCGATAGGTTCGAGCGGAACGAGGATGCCAAGACTAGACAGCAGAAGGAGGGGAATAGGAAGATGGAGGATGTGGTCATGATCTATCGGACAGTATCGATGCCGAATGGAGGTGAGGCCGTTGACGTGTTTGTGGGTCCCACCTTTCGAGACCCTTTTGCTAATCGTTTTGTTTTCGCTGTTGTGGGGGATCAGAGGAGAAGAAGATCAAGTACTACGCTATTGACAGTGTCGACGTGTTACATAAGCTAGGAAGCGCTGCGGGCGGCGATCCTTGGTGAGTCGAGATCTTGATTGGGACTTACTTTCGTCGTGACTGATGATCGTCCGTTCCTTCTCCGTTCATACAGGGACCGTGTCTTGTGTGTGTTCACGACGGGTCAGGCATGGCAGTTCAAGTCGTACAAATGGTCTGAACCCAAGGATCTGTTCCGAAATGGTGAGCTCCCGGCTCTGGTGGAAGCGGTCTGAAGACGTGCTGATATCGCCTTGTCTGGTAGTCCTCGGCATCTACTTTCACCTGAGCACGGAACCGCAACATCCAGCGACAAAGGATTGGAATGTCAAGCTGTTCAAAGTAAGAACGAGCAGTCTCACCCTTTCTATCTAGGCCACCCTGCTGACAGTGAATCTTTGGCTCTTACAGATTGATCCGAAACACCGACATACGGATCGACCGGTAGTGAGCGCTTTCTGGCAGACGTTGGAGAAGGCGAGCCGGAGGGGATGAGCATAGTAGCGTCGGGGTTCTCTCTGTTGTATATGATGCCTACCGTGTGGTGAGATGTCATCGTGGGAAGAGAAGAGGTTGAACTATCACTCCCTACGATGTCGAAGCAGAAGGACTTTGAGGGATTCAGAGTACATTAGCAACGGCGAACCCCAACAGGTACTGCATTGAGTTCGGTACCGGTGCGATCGCACAGCGGATCGACAGCAGAAAGCTTGCGCTGCTTGAGCGAGTCATATCTGGTATGAACCTGGACATGTACCGACATTCCCTTGACCGTCGATATCCAATATGGCCAGGATCTTTGCCGAGCTCGATCGGCTGCGCGAATGGGGTCATTCTCGAGTACAATAACCCTGAGCTCCTTATTTACACTGAGCCAAACAAGGACGACTTCATTTGGAGACGAGGCTGCTTGTTATTGCCTGTATGTGCTACCTTCCTAGTGAGACGGTAGGTTATTTGGCATTGCGCCAGGTTTCCAGGATCGCGAATGCAACAAGACTTCCTGGCTGACGCTGTCCAGCATGTCAGGTATCTCCCTGTCCCTATGTGCGCTGTTGCCATCCACTATACATATGAACGGGGATATGGACGCGGATGTCGTCCACAAAGGCTGACACGAGGGACGTCAGAGCTACGCGGTGATCCAACGCCACCGTAGTTAGTCGCCGACGATGCCGGATGAAACAGCCGCAGGATAACCGAAACCTTGTGTTTATGCTATAGTGATGTGTACAAGCGGAGGATTTCACGGCACCATGTTCACATCGATTCTTTGCTGACCCGGCCTCCTCTAACGTCAAAGCAGTTGCCAACATCGCCCAGGCTGCCTTTGCCATGCAGCGCGTTCATGATGCGCAGGCCCTTGTTTCAGATACATCATTGGTTGTTTCGAACTTCATTTCTGCGCAGCGCATTGCATAGCTATGGCCGACGGTAATCTTATATGCTTTCAAGATGTAGGATGCGAAAATAGTAGAATTACGGTTGCTCCTGGACTCAAAGGAGTACGAGACGAAAAAGAGGGGAAACGACGCGGATTATGACTTGGGGCGCAAATCGGCAAAAAAGGATGTGGCACCCAGAAATCGAATCTGGGTCCTCTCGGTTTCGTCTAGACGCCACAACGAGAAGTACTAACCACTATACTAGTGCCACTTCCATGTTTGGCCTGATTTTGTAACATACAAGATCTATCAATCATCCTCAGCACATACAATGCCCATCTCGGTCGAGTGCAGTAGCTCAGTAGCGATGTCAACTATACGCTTACAGCTGGAGGAGAATTCTAGCACGGCGAGAAAGCCAAGAGAAAACGTATAAGATTATGACAGTGATCGGGCACCTCCTGCTATAGGGGTTTATCGATACAAAGTGGGATAGCGGCTTCTGTGTCCAGTGAGGCCGAGAGAGATGGGTTGGATTTGTAGGGCGTCAGAGAGCGCATGTATCTGCCTTGGTGCTCTAAGTAGTATCTTTCAATGCAGGCCATACCAGTCGGGACTCTGATATCATCTAAGCCGGCGTAGCTATTGTGTCACAACATAAACATCAGCATAGGGCCTCCGGTCAGTTGGGTGGTTTCCCGCTCCAATCGCCGAGGCGGACGACACCACACACACAGAGAGATATTGTACATTGAGATACCATATAGAGGCAAGATCGGTCGCCAGGACCAACCCTGCGACTCGTCAATGATCCAGTACAACATGACAATAATTCTCTATTGAACGTCCGGGCTAGCCGGAACGCCGTGATACTACTACAGTCTCATCAGACCAACCGGCAGTCCGACTTCGACTTCGACTTCGACTTCGACTTCGACTGTCTCTTTCTCGTTAACAGTCCAACTCCGTCTAACCACTGGCGCTCCCGACCCACTCCCAGGTGACGTCCATCAATCCGACCGACTCGTCCGCCAACTGCGTGAACGCCGAGGGGCTCAAGTCGAGGTGTCTCTTTTCACATCCAGGGCATCGGTCTGCAATTCGGACGACAACGGACTTTCCTTGGTCTGCGCCGAGGATTATCGCAGCGAGAACACAGTGTAATGTGTCAGCATATGGCCTCTGTGCAGAAAACGTAACCGAGGAATGAGATGCGGGCACTTACAAGAAACCTTGGCGAACTGCCCGCAGATGGGGTTTTGGTTGGGGTTCCCGTTCGAACCGGGCCACGAGTCGAACAAGTATTCCGAGGCCGCGGCGATCTATAATAGTGGCCCATCACACAGAGTCGATATTGAGCGCAAGAGAACATGCATGGATAGTAAAATAATCAGCTTTCTTGCTCGCTTCTTCTTCTCAACAATCAGGTCGGACTAGCTAGGAGTTCGGGCACTTACCAAATCGCTATCGACCAAGTTGGTCCCACAAGCCCCGATCGCGTTCCCATCCGTTCCCAAGACGTAATAAGTCGTCTCCCCGTTAAAAGGTCCGTTGCCCTCCGGGTCGACGGATTTGAAGCCGGACGACGCAGCGGAGGTGGTCGCAGGAGCGGCCGAGGAGGTGGTAGAAGTGGTAGGCACAGGCGCAGCAGTGGAGGTCTTCTGCGTGGAAGAAACAGGGGCGGAGGAAGAGGTAGCCGGTCGCTGGGTAGAAGCGGCCTGAGAGGAAGAAGGTCGAAGGAGCGTAGAGGTCGGGATGACGGCTCCGTTCTGGATGGGCAACGACGCCGAGGCCGACGTCGAAGCCGAAGCCGCCGCAGAAGACGCTGACGACTGAACGGGCACTCCGACAGTAGCCTGACCTCCTTCAGACTGGGCTTTCGAGGTCGACGCTGCGGTCGAAGTGACAACGGTACTGCTAGCAACGCCCGTAGCGGTCGCAGCAGTAGTCTTGGCCGCACAAGCCCTCTTCCTCGAGATCTTCCTGATCCCCCTCTTCTTCAACCCGGCATGGCCGGAAACCTCCCTTCGGACCTGGTCCTGCTGACCCTTCAAGGCGGCCGCTCGGAGGTTATCAGGGTGGAAAGGGTTGTAAGCTGCTCGACCGTGCCAGCCAAGGTTCCGAGCTTGAGCCGGAGTGTCAGCTTGGGCTTTGACTTGAACGTTTTCGGCCTTTGCAGGAGCGTCAAAGGTGAACGGTTCGGGGTTCATAGCCGGGTTGGGCACGAAGGTAGGCCGGGCCTGGGCGAGGATGGCGAGGAGGGAGACGAGGACGAGCTGAATGGCGATAGTCGATTTGGCGAACATCTTTGATGACTGGTTGTATCTAATGTGTGGGTGGCGGTGCTGTGTTTTGTCGAGTGAAGGTGATTTGGTCTAGTCTAGGTCGATGTGATCAGAACCGGTCTGATCGAGAGCTAGCTGTTGAGATGTGGTATGTGTGGTATAGAAAACTGTCTAGCAGTCTATTTGTCGAGTTCTATTGGTCTAGATAGAGCGTCGTTGTGTATGTCTATGGTCTGTTGATGTGATTGCTGCGATTGCGAGCCGGTCGAGATGTAGTCAAGTGATTGGTGATGGAAAAAGAGCGAGAGTTGCTGGTATGTGCGTGGAGAAATCGACCTGCGATTCTTCCTAGTTGTCCGGAAAGTTGAGAGCGAGAGATGTACAGATTCGAACAAGAGACCGAGAGATGGAATTGTAGTAACAAAAGGAGCAAGAGGATGATGATGTTGTATAAAGAGCGAGGTCGAGGTCGACTGTCTGTGTTTTGATCGAAACCGGCGAAGAGCGCGTCCTCTCTCCCTCGGCGTCACACACACAAAAGCAACAAAACAGAAAAGATGCCGCCGCATCACCCACACACACACCAAGTCGCAGCTCCATCCCACGCAGCATCATCGTCCGCTTGCCTCGGCTCTCGCCATCTCATGTTTCACAACGTAACCCCACCCTCTTGTTAGTGACGTCTTTGTGCTCCTTTTGTCTCGAAGACAAGAGATACACTCCTCATCGAGATGGCGGGGAGACAAAGAACAAGTCGATCATCATCCATTCGATCCCCCTTGCGACCGGATGCGGAAATCGGAATCAAATCTCCCACAGCAACAATAGCGTCCGAACAACGCGACTCTCGGCATCACCAAGGATCTGCTTCCGCGTGCGTTTCCCTCCCCTCTGCTTCTCCCTCGATCCCTCGACGCGTCGCCGCGCGTTTCGTTTCTGTAATTTCTGTCGCATTCGACATGTTCCCGATGGAGACGTGTGCGTTTCATCAGGACCACGTCCATCTCGAATATGGGCTGTGCTTCGTCTCGCAGTGCGATTGAAGATCGACTACACAATCTTCGGCGCAGGTTCAAGTGCTAATTCGATGCTTGTCCTATTATCGTCGCTTCACCTCTTTCACCTCGTAGCAGCTGCGTAGCTGGATGCCGTTTCGTCTTGCTATTTAGAGGTCGTGCGGTGTTGCTGCTTATATACTCGGCAGAACGTGTTGTTGCGCGTTGCATTATTGCATTGAAATTGTACAATCGAAATATAGAATCGTCCATTGGCAAATCGGGTATAATAAAGTTTCTTCGTTTGTACAACGTGTCGTGATCTCTCTGTCGAAACCTATTCACATCCATTGTCCATCTCAACCCCACATCCTCAACTCCCTCCCCCTTCGGTCCCCTAGAACGAGCCCTTCCTTGCCTCCAGGCATGCCAAAGTCCATACCGGCCAACTCGTACTGAGGCGTAGGCGGCATCGAGATCGAACCCGTCCGAGCCGAAGCAGAGCTGGAAGACACGAGCTCGGGTTCATGTTCGTCCGACAAGACCTCTTGCTTCTCCCCGTTCGTGTCGAGGTCTAGCCGACGAAGAGCTTCGAGGTTGAGTTCCATCTTCTGTCCCCGGAGATCGCGACGGGTTTGATGGTCCGATTCGTCCTCGTCATCGTCTTCCTGGCGACGTCCGCCGAACATCGATCGAGGTCTACTGGTCATGGTCCGAGCACGCAAATGCACCCCGCCATCGAGCTCCAACGGACTCTGTCCTAGCGGTAAGTCGTCCTGAGTCTCAGCGCAGACGGTCGAGTTGTACCCCGTCTTTCTCGGTCTTCCAAACGCTGGGATCCCGGTCGTCGAGGCCGTGGCGCCCGACGATGTTGACGAAGAAGCGAGCGGGGAAGAGAATCCGAACCCAGAAGAAGACCCTAGACTGGGTGCGGTGGACGGTCGACTGGAAGCTCCTCGTCTTCTTCGTCTTTCCATCTTTAAAGAAGATTCTCCTTCTACCACTTCCTCGCCACCCACGATCGACCCCGATGTTGGGATCGACGGAGAACTGTGATGTTGGTGCGGGATCACAGCTGGTCGCGGCGGGTACACGAACGTCTCCACCGAAGAAGATGACGAGGAAGAGATCCTGGCGAGTTCCCGTTGAGCCTCGGGTTTGATGTAGACGAACAGCGAGACGAGGTTCAAGTTGGACGTGTATGCTGGAAAGGTATGCGAGATGGGCTTGGAATAGTCTGTAACAGCGACCGGTTCGGGCGCATTGGGTGGGTATCTATAGGAATGTGGGGGCGGAATGAGCGACTTTAATACGATATATATCGAACATTGCGAAAACCCGATACTCACGGCCAGGGCATATCCCCCGTCCTCAGCCCTCCGAAGCGTTCACAGTTCAACATCTCCTTCCAGCTCATATCTACCCTCCAGAGGACCATCTTTTCCCTCAACCTCTCTACACCTCCAGGTCGCCCATCGGCGCGGACCAGGTCGTCCAGGACGTCTTCTACTCGAGCGTCACGACGCACGTCCAACGCGATCGGGGGATGAGGAATCTCCTCTTGTTCGAGCGTGGGAGAATAGAGGGACGAGGTCGACGGTCCGCGGGTATGACGTGGGCGTTGTTGAGGCAGAGCAGGGGAAGGGGAAGGGCTACGACGTGAAGTGGATCCCGAGCTGGAACTGGCAGGACGGGCGAAATGTACGAGCAAGGTGAGGGGTGGGAGGTCCTCCTCGGCTTCTCCTAGCCTGACCAGCACCTGAATCTCATCCTCCTTGACCTCTCGCGGGTGGGGCCACCAATCGTGCACTGTCGTCGACTTGCCATCCCGATGACTCTCCTGGGAACACCTCGACTGGCATGGCGAAGAGGATTGCAGAGACGGTCCGAGCTGGGTGTGGTCCGAGAGGTTGTACGAAGGGAAATGAGAGACGAGGTGGACCGGCGTAGAAGGGTTTCGGGCGATAAACTTCTTGGAAGAATGGTGGGCGTCGATGGGGATGGCCACCTTGTAACACCCTATCGAGACGCCTCGAGGAAGTCTCAACGCTCGCTTGATCTCGTCGGCGACCTCGTCGATATCGGCATCGTCCTCGACCGAGATCTGCATGATCCCATTGGCAGCTTCCGGGAGCCCAGTTCCCCTGGGCAAGGGGTCGAGGAGAACATTGAGCTTGGTCGACGGTTTGCTCGGGACAGCGGGCGGCGCAGGGGCGGCTGCGACGACAACCACTGGCTGTTGTACGATCGGGCTGGCCAATGGATTCGGTTGCTCATGGATGGCAGGGGACGTCGGGGCCGACCGCCGACCGAGGGAAAAGCTCGAGAAAGACGGCGATGACGGGATCGAAGGACTGGGCGTCTTGTCCTTTGAGCGTTTCTTCAAGTTGAAAAGACCCATAACGAGGGGTCAAGTGGATTCACGTGATCGTAGATATCGTGCGTGCGGAAGTCGGTCTGTACGATCTGTACTACTGATGAGGTAGTCCAGCGGGATTGGGAAGGACGTGATGCGGCCCTTCGAATACTTTAGTAGTCGATGAGAGATTGCTTGTGCGGCCATGACGGCCTCGACTTGACTATAGACGACATGAGCACACAAGGGGACGGCGAACCTGAGAAGCCCGAGGTCGATCGCGGTTCCCCCTATCGCCCTGAAGTTGAACCGAACGTCTGGCGAACTTGTACTTATCGTCCGTGTCCCTCAGCCCTGGGATATGAATCAGATCGATGATTGTCTCACAAAATTCGAATCTCACCGTCGCCGCCGGGGTCTGCGTGCGGCGCGGGGGCTGGTCGGAGGGGCGCGAGGGAGGGGAGGGCGAGGGATCGGCGCTGCTTTTCGTGCCTGATTCACCCGGTCGATCCGGGATGATGAAGAGGTAATCCCGCTCGCTCGACCCTTCTTCCTCTCTCTCGCCTGTCACGGTACATCTCGGATTCGTTTGTTCGGTCCGTGTAACGGTGACTACAGCGATACAAATCGAGGTGATCACCATCACCGCATCACAATATTCGTCACACACACACAAACACATCTTTCAGACGTGCCTGAACCCGGTCAACGACAGGGTCCTACAGTATCAGGCATGGTGGCGATCGAGGGAGGCTGTCGGTATGGCTTGAGAATGTTCGGTTCCCCTTGATGGGGCCGATCCCGGCTCCCGGTAACCCCCTCGGTCGTACCAGGGCAAGTCGAGCCGATCCGACCAGTCCACCGGGCCGTCAAAGAGATCGACGTCGACGAGATATGGGCTCGCGGTCGTTATCTGCGTCGGAGGAACGTTTCGACGCGTCACGATGCATCCGGGACGACGCAGAACGTTGTGAGCAACATGTCGAGCGAGATTCAGGGACATGATGGTCTGAAAAGGTACTGTACTCTGTTTTGATGATATGCATCATCACGTCGCGCAGGTATTCGTGTGACCGCCTATTCGTTTTGTACATTGGGTCCGTCTCGTCAAACACTTGCCCTGATCGGTGTTTCCTTTGTGAGAAGACCCTTCTCGTGCGATCACGCGATGTACGAGAACAGCCTTTCTGATGCTACAGTAATTAGTAAACGAACCCTTCCGTCCGTTTTTATACGAGATACAATAACTAAACAACCTTGATTTTGCTCCTGTTCTGTTCTGCCCTTGTTCTTCATGCGTACCTTTCCATCATATCCAAGTGATCCAGATGAAACTCCTCGCCGACGATGGTCTTCAAGACCAGCAACAATCGGTCGAAACGTCTCACACTGTAAAGAGATCGATGTCAGTCCCCTGCACGACCACAGTAGCCTATGGGTAACAGAGGTTCAGGGCACTTACATCGAAAAGATACACGTAGCCGAGATTGCGTAACGCAAATACTCATCTGCTCAAAAAGTAGCGGCAAGTCACGTCACGTCAGACATCAACTCAAAGCAGCATCGGGCGAAGCTGAGAAACGCTCGTCTTACCACTTTCGAGCACGTCCACAGTGACGTGTTTCGGTAGACTCGCATCCTCATCCCATCTGCCAGAGACGACCTCCAACCCGTAACCCTGCGAGAACTGTTTTCGAATCGGGATGTAAGCCATCGACCTCCCAAACTCGTGCGTTATCGGACCTACAAGACGTTCGACTAGAGGACCTGGAGTGACCTGGGGCAGGGGTGTTCCAGATTTTAGGGCCGAGGCACACATCGCTACCAAGCAAAACCGAGGGCCAGGATCAATCGAGTTAGTACTAAGGAATACGCACTGGTCGTTTTTAAGGTTTCTGCTTGGACCCACAGATCACCGCCAACAAGTCGCCAATGAACTGGCTGTCAGATAACCGGGTTCGTTGAAGGACTGCCCGTTTCCAGACATATGGCATGTCCCTGTACCCGAGATCAGCGTCATCAGCGCGACACACGTTGGCAGCCCGGCAAGCAAAGGAACACTCACGCAGAGACGTGGTTGAGCTGGGAAAGCAGACCGACCAGGTCGACGCAGACGTCTTGCAGAGCTTGATACCTCGCTGCTGGCCACATCCCTCGTAAAGAGACCTCGAACCCGATCGTAGCGTGCCTCGCACCCAACTTCGCTAGCTTGCGCTTCAAGGCCAAGACCTTGTCCCGAACAGGAACTTCCTCTTGTCGATGCGGGTCGTGCATCTCGGACAAGACGTCACACAGGACGTTGCCGATCTGACTGATCGTACTGCTATAGCTCAGTCGGATTTGACGTTTGCCAGACTGGACAGGCGGGAGCTGGGAGACGATCATGGCGGCGGTAGTGCCGATGATGACAGTGACGAAGCTATCAAAAAAGTAGGCTAGATTAACACCACCGTCTGCGCGACAACACAGCCTGGCAGCCAGTCCAAACGTACCGTCTCCAAGCGGTGGACCAGCCGTAGGTCACATCTGTCGCCTGGAAGAGAGAGGTATTGATCCAACTGTAACCGACGACTAAGCCTGCCGAGACTGTGAACAGGATCGACACCAAGGGTGTCCCAGGACCCCAGAGTACCCGTAGCGACATGAGCGGGATGAAGGCAACGGCGGTAACGGCACCGAGACCATAGCGATTTCCCATTCCGCTTCCAGATGAGATGTACCAAAGTACCAGACCGACGAGACAGCCCCAGAACGAGGCTTGTAGACGCTGTAGAAAGGCGGCGATCGTGTCACCTGAGTTGACGGCCAAGGTCAGTTGGGCCATGACCAGACACCAGAGAGCCTGTTCGTGCACGTGCGTGATATATTAGCAACATGCCACTACAAACTCCTTCTTGTATCGTACCCTGTTATAGTACCAAAAGCTACATTCCGAAAGAACAGCCCGATATCAGCTCAATCTTGCCAACAATTCTTCCGAAACAAGGAGGTACACACCCAGCTGTGTTGGGAACATAGGCCGGTGCCGCCACGGCCACGGTAAGCAACCCGGCTTTCAGAGCAAATAAAGCTTCCGGTTTCGTCCAAAAGGCAAGTCCTTTGTCAAGGTACCGTAGACCGTTCAAGAGTGGACTGTCAAAGGGCATCGTATCGGGATCTCGACGTTTCGCTTGTCCCAATAGGGGTTCGCTAGCGTCATTCAGGGTATGGTCTGCGTATCGGAGTCTGATCAGGACGTTGACCATCGACTGTTCAGGAACAACGTGCTTACCCGGATCAGTATCATCGCTGACATCCCCGCCTTCTTCACCGCCTGCGGCCTGCTTCCGAGCGAAGTACGTAAATGTGAAGGAGATCGTTGGCCACCAGAAAGACGCCTTGGGACGCAATTCGTCTAGCGCCTCCTGCTTCTGCAAGACCTCCAATACCGCTCCGGAGAACTCTGAGATATGGTAGCTGAATAAGAAACCCCAGAACAGGGCCCGGTGCTTGAGCTTTTTGTAGTCGAACTGATCCGAGGGAGGGTGAGACGGATCGAGAAGGTGTCGGTATGGCTCGATAATCTTGAGGCGGTCATGAGTCCTAAATTCGTTCAGTCGCGCCTCGAGCATTTTCATAGATTGCCGATGCTCTTCTCGCTCTTCTGCGGGTTTCGATTTGATTGCCTGGCTTCTCACGATCGAGAGGGCTGCCTTGTATAGCGATCGGTCCTTATTTGCCTTGGAAAGCCACGTTGAGGCCGTTCCCATACTTGCTCGAAGCTGTTCAATCAGTGGCTCGACAGCGACGGCCAGTAATTCCATCTCTTGCGTCACATGGTCGACATCACTACGGCGCAGATCCATCAGCAATCAAGACAATCATGCAAGCTCCCGATTGCGACTGACCCTCCTTGACTACGTTCCATCTCGAGGTATTTCATGCTCTCAAATATGCCGACTGGCGCCTGATTCTTCCGCAAATGATCCATAAGCGAAGTATGGCTCGCCACCTTGTCGCCAAAACTGAAAGTACGTGGTGAACCATGAGACCCCGAACTCCGATGCCAGTCGAACGGCAAGTGGAGTCGTTTTCGCAGGCTGTACGAGTGAGACCGTGTGGACAGATCCGGTCGACCGATGTCGTGCTCGTCAGATTCCGCAAACTCGCTGGGCGAACCCAAAGGCGTCGACGACTCGCGATCGTGATGATCATCCGCCAGAGGCGAGACCACATGTTTCGAAGACCGTCTCTCCTCGTGCAGCGAGGCAGGTCGACTTGATACTGGCGTCACAGGTCGAGAATCAGCCACGTTAAAGGCCTGCGAGTTCAGATGCGTATGTTGAATAGCCGATGCCAAAACGTCGAAAAAGAAGCTGAGCCCTGCGCTACGTAGCTGCACGTTCTGGATGGGGACGAAAAGCTCCTGGATATCGGTCCCGCTATACCGTGAGAAGGCCAATTCCTTGGCGAGGTAGTGTTCTTGCCCTTTCAATGGTCCCAGGCCAGCCCCACTGTTGATGAACTTTTCCCGTATACAAGCACCCGTTTTGGCCCATTTTATCAGATTCTCTCGCTTCATGTCTGCCTTTTCGTCTTCCTCGAGGGATGCAGCGTCCGAGCCAAAGACGGTGGGATCGGAATCCGAGCGATCCAGCTCAAGCCTCTGATCCCTCGATTGCTTGACATCGTCAAAAAGGTGTTTCAGGTCATCGGTCGCGCTCATGATAGGCTTCAATACACCATCCATCTTGCGCGTAAAGCTCGACCCGACGCTTTCCGGAAAGACAAAGATCGAGCAGAGGACGGCGAGTCCGAGCTGGATCGACATTGGCTGCATAGTGTGACATATAATGTGTCAGCGTGCGATATCCGCTTGCGCGAGATCAGCCAGGCTTACTAGCATGAAGAGCAGTCCTCTTGATCGGACAAGTCATTCAAACTGGAGGTCAGCTAGATTGTTCTGCTCAGAATCAGTCCTCACCACTTACGATGTCAGATAACTGTATGGAAACAGGTGCATGATCGTCAGAGAGACGTCCATCAGAACACACCCGAGGACCAAGGCGAAAGTAAATGGCGCAGGTTGCGTATGAATCTTGAGCCAAGCCTGGAGCGGTGGAATATTGAGGTTCGCTTTCAACGTTATCTGATAAGAAATACTTTGACTTTTGTGACTCACATAGAAAGCACATCCCACCCCTAAAAAAGCACCGCAGATGATAGCCGGCCCAGCTTCGATATAAGACCCTTCAAAGATGATCCTCCTCCCGTACTGCGTCGGGTCCGTCTCTTGTAGATAAGCGTATTTCTCTTGATTCGCTTGGAGACGACTTTGACTATAGTTTCCCGTTCGGGCCCTGTTGACGCACAGGCCGGCGAGGACGACCCAGGCCCAGGCTAGACCGACGAAGAAGAAGAGGAAGAAAATCTGTTCGAGCGCCTGGATGAAGCTGTAGAGGAAGGCGAAGGTCGTTGTGGGTTTTGAGTTGACGCGGTCGAGGTGTATGAAAAGCTGGAACTGCTTACGGAAGGTTCGGAGGTGCGATAAAGGCCACGATCAACGCAAAGAAGGCTGCTTGTCCCATAGCCTGTTCGACAGGATAGATCAAGAGGAACACAAACCCGATCCATGCCTGAAAGAAGGAAAGCAGGGGTCTCGTTCACCGCTTAGTCACGACTTTCTCTTTCATTTACATTCATAATCCAAAATCACGTTCATCTACTCACGGCGACAGCGCACCGAATGACAGGCTTCATCTCGTTCCAATCCTTCATCTTGGGCCATATCCACATTACATGTCGGTTCGCCCAGAACGCCACGGTGAACCTGTCGAGACCTTTTCTCCAGAGCGGCTTTGGCATCAGGTTCGCCTTAGGGTCTTCCCCGGACTTTGCTGGTGAGTTGGATTCTTTTGCGGAAGGTGATGAGGCTGCAGGAGAAGCTCTTGGAGCCTTTTCCGCATCCACTGCAGTTTCGGAGGATATGGGTCTGGAGGATCCCAAGTCTATCCTCGTCTTCTCCTGCCCAGTCCACCCATCGGTCCGCCCGTCCTCTCCGCGTACAGGCTCTACCTCCAATTCAGGTGTAGGCGGCCCAGAGACTCTAGAGTCCCTAGCATGCGAAA
The DNA here is from genome assembly GCF_021052385.1 of Filobasidium floriforme. Taxonomy (NCBI): domain Eukaryota; kingdom Fungi; phylum Basidiomycota; class Tremellomycetes; order Filobasidiales; family Filobasidiaceae; genus Filobasidium; species Filobasidium floriforme. The sequence continues at coordinate 262,937 of NW_025763637.1, read as the reverse complement.
CCTGTACGGGCGTCGAATTCAACCGGACCCGATTCCCAGATCTAGGTTTAGATTTCGATCTCGCGGTGCGGTCCTTGAGCTTGATCTCCAGTTCTGCGGCGGTATCGAACGATTCGGTCCGGTCCAGGAGGATCCCACTGCTGCTGGGTGTTACCTCTGAACGGAGGTGTGAGGGGAGAGTCGAGGACGTGCTAGGTTCGGGAACTGAAGGGGTCATGTCCATCTCGATATCCCTGTCGGGTCTTGCCCTTCTCGATGGATATGAGAATGACTGCATGATGACGAGCCGGGTATGTTAGCGATGCTGGCCTGCCTGATTTATCGCATGGTATTATCGTATCATCAGACTATAATTATGAGGTGTCGTCAGTGGTACTAGTTATTAGAAGACCGCAAGCAAGGGTTGATGTTGTTCAAAGGGGCGATAGGTCTGACTTGGATTGCCTTTACGTGAGCCAGTTTCGTCAGAATATCAGATTTAGATTAATTGCTCCCGAAGACCACAGTCTCACATTAGCAGCATGCATGCGCATGTTAGTGTACATGACGGCATGGATGTACCTTGAGATTGGACATCCGAGTAGTACATCTCCCGTACACTTGTACGTTTGTACACTAGCTCACGAGCCGCAACAAGTCTATAGAGATACCACACACAGCACCAGCCGAAGCGAGAAACCGCATGCGAACCTCGAGCTGGCGCCAGGTGCGCTAGGTTGAAACCGGACGTACATGATGTGATCGACTGTATCCAAAGTCAGTCCGGCTCGGTCGAGTCGTAGCAGCAAAGGTACCAAGATTCCGGTTGCGTACGGCTTTCAAGGAGCTGTATACAAGTCATAGCAAGTTACAAGGTGATTACTAGTACACACCCATACCTGTCGTCACGCAATCACGTGACCTCGATCGTCGATCGACCATGCGGACTTGGCCGTCCCTCGCACTCGCAGTCAGCTCTCGACTCTTGTTCACTCATCACTCATCGATAGATTCGATATCGACGATGCGATATATCTATCAGCAATAATGATACGTCAGCCCAGACCACACCTCGACGGACCGACGAGATGAGGAACCCATTCGCATTCCTCTCGACGAGATCGGGGGGTGGTTACCTCCCGCTGCCACTCGGTCAACAAAACAAAGGACCGTCGACGTCGTCCTCGTCCTTCTTACCCAACTTGACGAGAAGAGCGTGGAATACCCTGATTCTCGCTTGTATAGCGTTGAGTACGGCAGGAGTCTACTTATGGCTGTTCACGGGTGGGAATGAAGCAGGTTCGGACCTGGATTTGGGAGTGGACGTCAAGAATTCGGGAAAGGAAGTCCATGTTCCAGGAAACGAGGTCGGCTTAGAGGGAGAGGTGCTGGAGACAGATCCCGGGTCAAGAGAGGACTCGAAGCAGCAAGAGGGCTCCGAGCTTGCGTTACTCTCTGATGAGGATGTCGAGCTAGATCGAGTCACGCTGGCAGATCTAGGTCAAGAAGCAGAGGATCGGTATCACCTGCTAGGAGAGCGGATGGACGAGTGAGCACCAACCGGATCGCTGTGTACGGGACTACTAAGGCTGACAGCACTCAAACCGCTTAGATATCTCTCTACCCTAAACTCGTTTCTTCGAGGATCCTTTCCACCACATACATCTTCTCTTCTCATCCCTGCTCTCTCTGCATATACCTTGCCTTTTGGCCACCCGGACTCTGACAAGCCGGGCATGCTCGACTTCAAGATGATCCATCAGACCGACAAGACATACGACCCGGAAGATAAGCGGGTAAAGAAATGGAGAGATATGCACGAGGAAAACGGGTGGGAATGGAAGTTCTACAACGACGAGCAGGCTTTGAGGTGGATAGAAGGCAAGGCCAAGTGGAATCCGATCGACGATGCTGTTGGGTCGATAGATCCGACAGAAACGATCCAGCCAGAAACCACGTTTCCGATCTCGACCTCGGCCTCGAATCCGGATGAGTCGTCGGACAAGGGTTTCAACCTGGTCGAACTGGACTCCCGGGCGGCGCCTAGCGTATCAGAACGCGGCGTCATGTGGGCGTGGGAGTACATGAAGCGAGGGGTCATGCGAGCAGACTTTTTCCGATACTTGGTCGTCCTGCTCGAAGGGGGTGTGGTGAGTTTCCTCTCTCTCTCTCAAGACTCGACAAGCCCGATCGTTCATGGGTCTCAATAGGCGTTGACCTGAATTTCATTTTCTACCGAAACAGTACTCCGATGTCGATGTAAGTCAACGTCTCACGAGACCTTGAATTGCATTTTCCAAGTCGGCCAACACTGAACCTCGTCTTACGGGCCCTTTCCAACGCAGACGTATCCGCTCCGACCGATCGACGACTGGGGCAGGATCAAGCCAGAGATATACGATATCTCCTCGACGGATGGTCCTAAGGAAGATTGGGTCAAGGTGGTAGAAACGACAGAACCGAGTGTGGTGGTCGCTATCGATGTGGATGTGTGAGTCCTAAGAGGTGATTGAGCAACCGGGTCACGCGCGCAGTACTGAGCGGGGTTCAGGTTCTCCTTTTTCTAACGATAGTCATCAATTATTGGACTGGGGTAAAGTAGGTTCAAGGGAGATGGCAATTACCGATTAACGTAATCTAACTGCCAACTCGATGTGTAAACCCGTCTAGTCCTGGCCGAGACCGCTCGGGATCTGCCAATGGACGCTCTCCGGAGCACCTCATCATCCGATCTACGTCGATGCCGTGAGAAGGGTAGTCAACGCCACCCAATACATCGCCCATCAGATCGAGGTCGTCCTGCCTGAGGAGATCGTCAGGCTCAAAGACGAACGACCTAACGGTTGGAAAGCTCAGGTGAAGAAGATGAAGAAGATGATACGGACGCAACAGGGGATCTTGCCGATGTGAGTCGTGCTTGTTGGCTGTAGCCGGGATTTGGATAATCCGCCCTGGTCGCGTCGACTTATACTTGAACGGACTCGTCGCCTTCGGTAGCATGGAGCACACAGGCCCGGGACTCTGGTCAGACTCGGTCTTCTCGTATCTCCTCGCACGGTACGGGATCACGTGGCACGACCTTCGAGCGCTGGACCACCCCATGCGTATCGGGGAGGTCCTCATACTCCCGATCACGGCCTTTTCTCCTGGCGGTCAACCGGATTTCAAGGCAAAGGGGCGGGACGATGAGCAGGCCGACGTCGTCCACGACTTTAGGGGTAGTTGGAAGGCGGGTGGGTTATAGAGGCAGGGCGGATAAGGTCGATTGTATTTGTAATATCGTACAACGATAGAGAGGATGGGTGATTATAATTACAGCATGTTCATCATCTCCTCTTCGTCCATCTCGGCGGAGATCGCAACAGGTTGAGTATGAGGGGGGACCGCCTTTGAAATCGTATTAGTCGTTTCTAGCACGAAATCCTTCTTGCCCTTCTGCTTGCGCTCAGCTTTTCCAACCTGTGCCTCGGCCTTGGCCAGACCCTTGTTCTTTCCCTGACCCTTTTCCTGCTTGGGTTGTCTTTTATTGTTCTCCTTCCCTCCGGCACCCGCAGGGGGAACATATCGATGCAGCTCGTTGGTCGGTACGACGAGGTGATCGGGACGTTGCCAGAATGGTACGGGCCGGACGAGTCTTCCGCGGCGTTGTCGACGGGTAGGTCCATCTAAGGGCTTCGTTGTGTGCGTTTTACTAGAGATAGGCTGTTCGGTAGTCGCCGGTTCAAGATCGGGGGGAGGGTTGTGAGGAGGAGCCAGGAGGGAGGATTGAGAGGTACAGTGGAGACACGTCGTGGACATCCGGTGAGGCTGTTTCTTTGAGACTGCTCCATATCGGTCAAGCGCAAAGAAGACATGATGAGCTGACGTCTTATTCCTGATTCTCTTCTGGTTGCTCACCTTTCACCCGGGTCTTGCTTGTCAAGCCAGGAACAAGGACGGTATAGCATTTCGAGCAAAACGTTCTCTTGATGCTCGGATCACTACGAGAATTGAAGACGGACGGCAAGTCAACTCGTGCAGAAACTTCACCTCCCTCTGCCTGGACGACTCACGTCTTGAGCATGGAGTGCTCAGCCGCATACTCGTAACCCCGGTTGGCTCGACGGGAGATCGCACACAAAGATACCTGCTCCCGGTTTACCGACTTCGAATTGCCTAGGTGCGAGCCCTGATGCTTTCCCTCGCTTCCAAGACGACTAGGTCCAGCTTCAGTTGTCTGGCTTTGAGCCGGCCGTAAGCCGAGCCCGTTCAGGTAGACGTTGGCCTGGTACATGAACGAGAGATTTTGCAGCAGGTCATGGTTTGGCTTGCCGTGCGGGAAGGGGTCACTTTTGGATTGAGAGGTCGTCATGCCGGGAGGTATTATAGCTGTATTCTCTACCGAGAGGGAGAGGCAGAGCTGTTCAAGAGCAGTTCAGATCAATTCCATCGAACGGTAGCGGCAAGTGCAAACAAATGATACCACGATCCTGCAAAAGGTCGAGGTCGTGCTCTTCGGAAGCAGATCAACGTCGGAAGCATATTCATCGTCTCTCGACGCCACAACAGACTAGAGGCAGAGTGAGACTACTACTTATTGCAATGTTCAGGGTATCTTGTCGACATGTCGAGATGTACAGGAGGCGATATCATCCATCGAGGGGTAGCATGCGCGTACAGATGGCATCCTAGACAGAACTGCTAGAGCGTGCTGCTGTACAATCAGAGGGGGGGTCTCAAGGTGTAGTTGCCTGCGTTGACAGGCGTTCCCTGTGCGAGCGCACTACGGCTGTCCACCTCCGGCACGAGCAAGATCACATTCAGCAGATTTCTGATTTCCGATGTAATATGCGGTCCATCATGTTCGCAATCATTACTCATCGCATTCGTACACATTCTACTACACGTACGAGACAGCACCCGCGCGATATACCCTTTGCCATCAAACTCTCCGTACGCCACCAACCATGGGTAGCCCAAGTCCTTGCATGGCTGTCTCCATTGAATTCATCCCCGCGATCATATGATCCTTCATCAAAACCGACACTTTGGCCGGCTCGCTATCACCAAACCCCGACGAACTGTTCTCAAGCTACAGGACTACCTAACCACCTTGAAAATCGATATCCCTATTGCGTTTCACATCGGGCTCATGTCGGTTCTTGCCCGAGCCTAGTCAATGAGCATTTACACAAATATGCTCGTCTTCGGCCGAGGAGGACGCACATCTTGCCGCCAACCATCTCCACCCAAACCGATACTCCAGCATCTGGCGCCCAACCGTCACTTATCTCTTAAACATCAAGGATGAAGACTTTGCTCACTTCGAAGCGGCAGTCCCGGTGGTCAAGGCCGCAACGGTCTTCAATTCGGTCTCGCACGCACCGTTTTGCTGCAGTCAACGAGATATTATTGAACAATCATGAGCTGGGCGAGGTAAGCAGTAATAAGGCCACATGTACGACCATTTTTGAAGGGTGATAGTATATGGTCTGCCATTATACACGTGCTGACCATCACATGTGCTGTTCACATCTTCATTGCAAGGGGTATCCACCGCGCAGATAAGGGGGGTATATCTATAGCTATATGCAGTTCTACCATACCTCGAGAGATCGAGAGAGATATACAATCCATTCACCCTAACCGTCGTACAAAACGTATCTACAACCACTCGACTGTCCTTCGTTAAATCTGCCGCGCGAAGCGGATCTTGGGTCTACTGTATAGATCTCCCCATTTTGCCCCTGTTTCTGAGATCTTGCTTGTCCGCCTCCGTTTGCATCCATTACCCAGCCTCAACGTAATGGTTCCAAGAACGAGCATAATATAAGTCCCACATTACCCTCCATAGATTTCCCTACCAACAGCCCGTCGTCCGGGACCCCGACGTCGATGGGCAGGTCGGCCAGTTGATCCACCCGACCGACTTCGTTGAGGATACTACGAGATGCACGAACAAGGAGAAAAAAAGGGTTTGCTTTAGCATCGCACCAAATTCGCAGTTTCAACGTCAGAGTCAGATGACGAAATCCGGGACTCACTCAATGACGTCCCCCTCGTCCATATCCAAAAAGGGTAAACCCGCATACCAAACCCTTCCCTTCCTGACGCCCAGCTTGAAGTCCGCCACACACGCACACTGATACAATGCCGGTTGGTCCGTCCATTCTAGCGGGTTGCCGTCGTTGCCCAATGAGGGGCTTTGGGTTAGGAAGTCCATCGACGTGGAAGAGGGGAGGAGGGGGGATAAGCCGGGGTTTTGGTTCGAGGTGAGAAGCGGGGTTGGGGGGAGGTTATGATTGTTGTGGTGGTGAGGGGGCACGAAGTGAGAAGTTGACGGTACCGAAGTTGACATCAACCCGGTCGACGTAGGTCCGACCGTCCTCCCTCCCGTACTGGTAGTCAACATGGAAACCTCCGCTCGATCTGTGATATCGCTCGGATGCCTCGTCATCGACGGTGCTTCAGAGATGATCGAGCTGGGTCTCGATTCCAACTTTCGGCGCGTCAGGAACGAGGTCGAGCGGGCTCGGTTTCCCGGGACGTCGGTCGGGCGAGATATACCTAGACCTTGGGGTTGTTGGTTCTGGCTTTGGGTCTGACCCTGACCCTGATAGCTCGGGTTGCGGAGGAGTTGGGAGGTCGAGCTCGTCTGCGATGAAACGCGGGATGTCGTTCCGGTACGGTTCATGCCGGCTGATGATGAGATTTGAGATCGTCAATTCGCTGTATTTCCCCTACGGATTGACACCAGATTTCGAGACCGGCCACTCACGATAACTAATCCTCAATGCCTCTATCTGCTGCATGAACGGTTTCCAACCCTCGTGCCACCCTTTCACGATCCTCTGTCCATCCAAGACCTCGATCTCCAGATCTCGCACACCCGCACGGTGATACTCGGCCTCCTCCGCCGCGGTCCATAGCAAGAGATACTCCCTCAGCTTATTCCGCACCGAATCGTAAAATCTCGCTTGGGCGTTGGCAAACTGCGCCAGAGCCAGCTCGAGGATCTTGCTGTACCCCTCGATATACGCGGGGAGCTCTTCCAAAAGCTGAGTGTGTAGGGCGACGAAATCCTCTGCGCCCTGAGTGACCGACTTGTCGAGCGCCTTGACGTCGGATTTGGAACGGGCGCTTTGGAACTTGGTATAGTCTGTCAGGCGGGATTCGCGTTTCTGAACAAGACGTTTGGGGTTGACACCGAGGCGAAGCAGAGTGGAGAACATGGGCATGACCGTGTTGCGTACGTCGTTGTCCTGGTAATCGAGGCAAATACCGATCAGTATGAAGCAATCTATCCTAGAATGTCACATCGGGCTAACCAACTGCATCCACGGCCTGTCCATCAGGTCGTCGACCATGTTGGCATACATGTCGATCCGCTCGTCGCCAAAGTCGCTCCCGTCCAGTCGAATCACCGATGTCCAGCTGATCATCATGTTCTTTTGCGCCTGCCACGTGTCCCTAACCTTATCGGGCCACATGTTGATCTCCTTGCCGACCTTGCGTACAACCTGGTCGGCGGCGTCTAGTCTACCGACCAGCTCGTACAGCTGTCGTTCGGATCCGGGAACGATCGCCGTCAAGTTCGCCGTGCTCCCGCTCATCATCGACGAGCCGACCTTGTCCTTGTCCTTGCTCTTGCCAAACTTTTCCCTAAACTTGGCTGACATGCCAAAGACCTTGACGTCCTTGCTACCAGTGGTCGAACCAGTCGTCGAGGGTCGTTTCTTGCTGTCCTTGCTGATGATCCTCTCAACCACATCTTTACGTCGCTTGACCTCGTTGATCTCGCCTGCAATCGAAGTCGCCCCCTCGAACGCCTTGCGGAGGTTGAAGTAGTCTGGATGTACCGGCGAGGTACAGTGCAGCAGGTCGCCAAAGAGAAGCGGATACTTCATGACTCGCTGTACCGGCTTGATCAGCATCGAGCCCAGATCCCACGCATTGGTGAAGGGCTGGATCGAGGCCCAAGAGGTTTGAAGATAGCTTGCTGTCTTGGCGTCCTGCATGAGCTCGAGAAGGCGGGTATTGGCTTGCGCCTGTCTCGCACAATACACCGTGTACATGTTGGTCATCCTCGGGATCTGCGATGACGGCATAGTATGAGCGGTCAGACATTATGCTTCGACCTATAAGACCAACCGAAACTTACTACGCTGACGAAGACCTCGCCGAGCCTGTCCGAGATCAGATCTTCTTGACCTTCCTTCAAGATAGGCTCAGCGCCGGTCGCATCCCCAAGCGCCTTCTCGAACGCCGTAGCGAGCTCGTCTGCGAACGCGGCCATCTGTTCGAGATTGATGAACAGCGTCCGCGTGTCAGAAGGCGAGATCACCTCGGATACCGTATGTCTTCGACGCGGAGCAGGGACAGCTTGTGATGATTCGATAGAAGGCGAGTACATGCCTGACCTCCGTTTGGCCGATCCGCCAGGCCAGGCGCCGTTCGACGTGATCGACGCGCTACGTCCCATTTCCGGCCGTACCGTACTCTCGCTGGGACCGCTGGAATCGTAAACTTGACCTAGATCCTGCTTGCTCCCAGCGTGCATGCTCGATTCGGGCGTCGTACGACTCGTCATTGTGCTGTCTATGGTATAAGCGGAGAGTCGACTGCCGCCGCTGTGCTCACCCGGCGATGTCCATCCGCTGCTCTTGCTGAGGAACGTCGACGTGGCTGATTGTGCGGACGACGGCCCCACTTTGAGCAGATAGACGTCTCGGATGAGCGCGAGGTCATTGGCATAAGATCGCTCCGTTGAACAGATCTCGTGAATGAGATGAGCGCGCTTCGTCATCCGAGTTGTCGGCGTCATGCTGCTCGGCGAATACAACGGCGATGCCTCGGATACGTTGATTAAGGGTGAGACCGGGCTCGATTGTGATCGGGTGTGAACCATCGGGGGCCTTGAAGGACGCGAAAGAAGAGCCGGCCTCTCACGAGGTGCCGTCGAGTAGCTTGCGTGCAGATTCGTGGACGAGAGGGATCCATGGCTATTTGCGCCCGCGGCAAAGGCAAAGTCCGGCATAGAAGGGCTCTTTGAGGGTGACGGTAGTTGTGACTGAGAGACAGCATGTCGGACGGCAGGGTCGCCGCGCTGAGGATATCGATATCGTTCGTCTCGTAACCGACCCGCTTGCTCCGAGATGCCCGAGCGCGGCGTATCTTCCTCTGGCGTGTCAGGTAATGTCTTGCGGATGTCTGGTACTTGGAGCCCAGCTCGGCTGGGGTTCGATACAGTCGTGGCACCGGTAGCATCTGCCTCGCTCTCTTTGGCCTCGAGTTCGGCTGCAAAGCCCATGACGCGAACCATCTCGGCAGTGGTGGGCGGTTCTCCACCAGTCTTGGTCACGGCGACACGGGACGTCACGTCGATACGCAAGTCTCGCTTGTTCTGAGGGGTGGCACCGAGTCCTGGACCGATCGTGGTCTCGGAACCAGAAGACATGGTACTGTTGGCTGAGAACGGTTGTGCGCTCGGCTGCGAGTAAACCGAGACCACGCTATCACGCAAATCGCCGCTCCCAACGTCCTGACTCTGCACTTGCCGCAAGGTCTGGTTCTTCTTGTCATCGATCTCGATATTCGGAGAATCCGATTCGGTCGGCGTCCCAGTTAGACTTCGACTGATCGTCGATCCATCCTTCGTGCTCGCTCTACGTCTCAACGGATTTCTAGCCGGGATAGGCGGTGTCGGCCCATCCTTGAAGTCTCCAGTGTTCACCCGAGTATACATCGACCCGGCAGCCAAGTTGTTTCCTGGAGAGACTGCCGACGCCTCGACAGGGTGAAGCGGGACCCCGGAGATGGTGCTAGGCGGCGTGGCGTACCGGGTGATCGAGCTCCCAACCGATGCTTGACTGGACGTCCGCGAAGGTCCAGGCGGAGGCTGTAACAACGTCCCCGACGAGTTGTTCCGGGAAGGACCTCTCAGAACAGGCGGGACCGGAGGGTCTATCCGTAATTCCGGCTGGTTCCTGCGCTGTCCTACCGTCTCCCCCTCGTGCTCCGGGCCTTTCGATCTCCTACCCCCAGGAGTCTCTACCAAGTCGACTCCCCCTCGTGTTTCTGGCGCGCGGTACGTCCCAGGCGGAGCAGGCGCGAGGAACCCATCCTTGTCCCGCTTCAGGTGGCTAGACTGGTTCGAGTTGGTAGGGGTCTTGGCCCGTGCAGGAGACTTAATAGGAATCGGTACAGGCGAGATAGAACCTGAATTACGACGCGGGAGGTGGTCCGTCGAGATCCCTAGTCCAGCTAGCCCTGGAGCGGTCCTCTCAACCGGGCTGGACATCGCTGATGAGGCAGCGCTACTCGTCGTCCCTGGAATCTGCGAAGGCGGAAGGCTGCTCATCCGTGGACTGACGGACGGTGCAACCGGATGAAAGCCAGCCGAAGTGTCGTTACCCGGATTAGGCGAATTGAGGTCAATCACTCCGGTAGACGCGTTGTACGAGACGGCGGCGATCGAACTTGGATCAGAGTTTGAGGGGATGGACGATCTTCGATTGGGGATGACCACGCTTGAAGGGTCAGTGACGATGGCTCCTTTGTAGTATGACTGTGGTGGGGACGTTGAGAGGGCCGAGTTTGATCCGAGCCGACGGCGGGTAGGTGAGAGAGGAGGCGAGGTGCTGAGGATCGATTCTGAAGGTCGTCTCGAACCCGAACCTGTACCTAGTCCGGATCACAAAATCAACATACACCCACGTCCCAGGATAAGCCTCAGCCGATGACGATGACATCGCCGACCCTGAACGCGACGCGTCGGGATGATTCAACTCACCAAAACCTCCCAATCGCTCCCTACCCACCTCTTCCCCATCCGTCCCGCCTGAACTCATCTTTCGACCCTCAGAAGCCCTTCTCGTCCCCAAGACCGGGCCCAGTAGAGGTATTCGCGATCCGCCCGGCGTACTTCCTTGCCCCAGTCCATTGCCATATCCGTGCAGACCAGGCAGGTTGTCCGTCGACCCCCTCGGCGAACCGTATGGCGAAGCCGAAGAAGAGGGTGACTTGTAGTCCAGTTTCTGACCCGGTAACGGTGGAACCCCGCGCTCAGACCCAGCTCGAATCGACCGCGAAGGAGATCCAACAGCCGATGGAGTTGCAGGTCTAGACTTTGTAGGCCTATCTCTATCCTTTTCCTTGTCGGAAGGTCGGGAACTGGATTGGCTCAGATCCGAGCGCGAACTCCCCGGTCGACTATGCTCATTAAGGCTTTGATGAGCGGATGTCGAGGATCCTCTTCGAATGCTCCCCGGGCGGGACGATGAGGAAGACGATTTCGGGACCGGTAACCTGCTGCTCCCCTGGCCATAACCATGATTCTGACTGTATGTTTGGTTCGGGTTGTAGCCGTTCGGCAAGGGGAACCCGTCCCCATCAATATCCATCAACGGTGTTCCAGCTTTAGACGAACTTGCCGAAGGATGTCCGCTCTGGATGCTTGAGTTGTCACCTGCTTCTGTATCTGCTTCTAGGTCGGACTGTGAATGAGGATGAGGGGATCTGACAGGCGGTTTTCGAGCCCGGCCAGGGGTGACGTTTCGGCGAGGAAACGATGTGTCTATCTGAGGTTGCGAGGGACGACGAGGTGGAAGAGGATGGCTTGTTGTTGTTATTGCAGCACGATCGTGGTCAGAGCTGATCCGACGAGGAAGCAAGCTTCGCCCAGGAGAAAGCTGATCGGCAATATCCCCCGGTAACGTCCCAGACGGTCTTCTTCTATCGGCAGGTCTTCTTGCCAGCCCCGCTCCGGCTCCAGATCCAGATCCTGATCCTGAACCTTTGGGACTGGTAAAGACGTCCGTCTCCCCGCTCGTACTCGGCGTGATCGGTAAAGCCATCGTCGCCCCAGTCCCTGGTGGTGTACCGAAAACGTTCTGTTGGTGACTCTTTTGAGCTTGACCATCTACCATCTCGCTAGGTCTCCGAATTCTAGCTCTAGGTGTGCTCCCACCTGACCTGAGTTCGTGGGTCGCAGGCGAGCTGACTCTTCGAACGCCGAGCGAGGGGGAAGAGCCGGACGTAGGAGGAGGCGTTGTGGGCAAGTGGGAGGGATAGACGGGCACCCGGTTCCGGGATGGAGAGACCGGGATCTTTGATGGTCCGAGCATGGTGATGTATGTTTCGGTGTCGAGACGATTGTAGTCGAATGAAGGGAGATAGAGTCGGTCGATCGGGTTTTGTTGTCTAAGTGTCGTACGGGTCGTGATTTCGAGTTGTCATGGTCGCGGTTACGTCGCCGATCTGCCTAGCTTTACTGGCGACGCAGGACCATGTCGGTGTGCTTGGTTATGCGCCTTGAAGCGTTTCTATGTCAAGGGATCGTAGCTGTACGACAACGATATCATGTATATCATGTCGACATATCGTGGTTGCTGGCTGCTTAGGGTCCGGGGGGGTCTCGGGTGACAACAAGCCCGCGGAATCAAAGGAAGTGTCCGAGGGACGATCACCACCTCTTCTGATCAAGCGAAACTGACGATGAGATTGCAGCTGCAGTATTGCAAGATTAAGGAAGCAAAAACGATGACATACAAGGCCATGGAAGACGTCCATGCACTGGACTACAACTTCAAGCTCTCAGGAGCTGACATTGTAGCCCAAAAACAAGCGAAAGTGCGCATCGCATGCAGGGCAAAAAGACCATGAAGACGGAGCGATTCGAACGCTCGCCCCGAAGGACCGCGGGACTTTGAATCTTGACATCAGAATACAGACCTTAACACGGCGGATTAGACCACTCTCCCACGTCTCCGAGACTCGAGGGTTTTTTTTTCTCTTTCTTATACACATACATTCGCGCCTTGAAGGAACGCGCGCCCAGCAAATCGCTAACAAAGCGTTCCGTTCACGCGCCCACCTCACTGTATATATAATAACGCATCAAGTTTCGCTTATCTAGCTTACCAAGTTTACTCCTTCCACTGCGTGCTGGATGTAAACGCCTCCGATATTCGCACAGTCCTACTGGAACTGATACTTGATCGACCAGCAATCCAGCATTCTAGTGGCGCTGAACACGCTATCAGCCGTGGCATATTAGCTGTCCATCTAGCTCGGCCGCTAATCGTTTGTGTTATCAAGATTAACCATGGCATTTATGATACGATACATGTTCTTCTCTATCTATAGCAAGCGTCAAGGAATCCCAATCCTTCTATGTCCCTGTCAGCCTCATTGATTTGCTGTCTGACCGTCGCGCTCAGCTAGTCCACGTTAGCGTCGCCTCGAGCGCTTCGCTCGACCTGGCACGACGGAGATCATGGTAGACGGTTCGGTGGTGATCTTTGTGGATGCGCTTGCGACTGTTGTCCCAGAAACATCGCTGAAAGGCGGAGCAGCAGTAGAAAGGTCCTTTTCGCAGGCTGAAACAGCGACAGCGGTGCCGGCCGTCGAGGGGGTCGTGGTGATGGAGGAAGCTTCGTCACAGGTGGGACCACATCGCCGGACTCGTGGTCCTCGAGGGATGACGCGGTCCTCTTCTTCGTGATAGGACCGGCAGAGCTGATCGGCTGGCTTTTCAGAGACTCAACTTCTCCCTGAAACCATTCATCCCAGTTTCGCGGGTCTCGAAAGTCCCAAGACTTCATCAGCGATGACAGCCATTTACAACTTGCTAGCTGTTATAATTTGCCAAGCGTCCGCCACTGGGGATTGGGCTTTGGGCGTCTGTGCCTGCCAGCTATGTAATTTGATCTCATCTCCTTGACGCCGAGGATTGGACCTGCTCGCCTAGCAACTGTGTCAAGATCAAGGTATTTCTTGATTATGTAGCCAGATGAGCCAGGAGACCTTTGCTTGAGCACACCACATTCCCATTGCTCTGTAAGGACATCCAAATCTTCACTTCTGTTCAAATAGTCTTTCAGAAACTTGTCCAATCCCGAAAGGAGCTGAGCGAATGTTTGATATTCGATGGGGTTCTCTAACATGTCCTTCATGGTATCATTGGAGTCGGCCTTGGATTCGTTTGCCATCGTAAGATTGTGTATGAGAGGTAGAGTGATGTAGCAAGTGTAGGAAACACGGGTTACAAGGAAAGAGTTGTCTGTTGGCTGAAAAGGAAATGCTTTCCAATATCCTCATGCTGTGTGGTTTTTATAGCCAAATCCACTAAGCCAATAAAACCGGTCCATCAGAATTGGGGAGTCCACTCCTTTGTTCATGTTATCATTCCCAGCAAGCGTGATATAGGCGCGTGTGGCGTCGCCGAGCAGAGCGCCGACGCAAGGAAGATGTGGTTCAATATCCATTAAGCGCCATATAATGCGATCGCGTTCCAAAATCATCACTCTGACATGCTCTGCAAACGTGGGTATCGGCTCAGTCTGATGGGATTGGCAACAGGCGACAACTAAAGAAGCGTAGCTGATGCGATGAAGTTCCAATCAGCCGGGTCTCACATGAAGGCCTAGAGTTGGCCCGTAAGGTAACTCACCTGAACGGCTTTTGGGATTCCTCCCTTATTCAGAGCAATCACAAGAGGCCGGGTTGAAATGATATGCTTGATTGCATCCGCTCTTATGCTCTGAACCAGGACGTTTTTTCTAATGATGCCGTCTATCCATGTCTTGGAATAAGCAGTCTAGCTATGGCCACAGGATGCACTTGATACATCAACATCTCGTGGTACTAACCGCTTCTATTACAAACACTACTACTTAAGTACTTGGTCATTGAAATTCCGGCGAGACCCTCGCCCGATCTTTCCCTGATGGCCTATCAAGCTGATTCAGGAATCCGAGCGGGGTGCTAGAGCTGATATGTTGCTGCAGAGTTGACTGTGATTGAAGTGCACGCTGAAGTGACCGAATCCGCTTCAGGAAAAGTTGACCTTTCCGTTGACTTGTGTATCTGCTGGTCAGATTGGCCGCTCGCTTCGACGCCCGGTACCGTTTGAAGAAGACTTTCCCCATTGTCACTCTGCTGCAGGCGGAGGAGGTTATACTTTTGCTCGTACTCGTAATGTTCTCTGAAGATTTTAAAATCGGTGCCTGCCATCTGCTCGTATTTCAAGTGAATCAGTTGCGCGACCTTCAGTTGAAGACCATCGGCAGCGGGAACAGCACTGGATATCAAGCCCCCAGCCATCTTCATATACACTCCAGCGCGGTTATTCCACGGCCGGGGATTCACGTTGACGAAACTCGGCAGCGAGTTACCCGCCTCTAGAAATCCTCTGAGTTGCACAAAGAACTCGAATTTGGTGTCATATGTAAGGAAGAAGACGAAACGCAGGAGTCCAATTTCGTTCACAATCCTCCTAATTTCATCGGCAGCAGCTTCACGCCTCTTTCCGTATGAGTTTTCAGGCTGTAAGCTTTTCGACGGATATGAGTGGGACGCACAGCTGGTAGAGCCAGAACAAAGAATATCGTGAGTCGTTGTGACATTGAGGAAGCATGAGTCATGAGGGTCAATTTTACCTGGGACCATTATGACTGACTTCGCCAGTCTTCGAATCGTGTTGCGATACAGGATCTAAAAATTGACTTGGTCCGGGCGCTGCGTCATCGATTTCCTCAATGCCATCGTCATATACTGACGACCCACCGACCCTCAGCTGTGTCAGGTGACCGGAGCTGGCGATCTCGAGTCCAGAATAAGATCGTTGATGGTCTTCGAAGGTGTTGGAGGCATACTCCGCTCGCTTACGATCTTGCAGCCTGAATTCCTTCTTCTTCGCCGCTGCTGCCTTTCTCTTTGTCAGCTTTTCTACCAGCCTTTTTGCGACCTGGAGGAGTAGGTGCCGGTCTAGCCACCTTCTCGCATCGTCATGCGGCTCAGGTATCCACTGAGCCGGTAATAGTGGTATGTAGCTTTCTAGACCTTTTTCGTGCATAGGCTTTCCGGAATTTACCCATAGAGAAGCAATCGCCGCACTCGTCCCACGATGTTCGAACAAGGTGGCTTCGACTTCTGCACGGATATCGACCGCAATGATTTGTGCTTGAACTTTGCTGACTACTGAAGCTTGTTTGGCGTTGGTAAGATGCATGTTGTACGTGATCCTTCTGGGAATGCTTCTCACGGGACTTCGACCACGAACCCTGAATAGACGGAGGCTAGGTAAGATGTGACGGGAATAGCGCGATCCAGAATCTTACGTCTTGACAGATTATATATACCATGTTCGCGTAGGCTGAGATTAGCCTCGAGTCACAGCGATGTCGAGGTACGCTTCTCTGTCCTTCCTTTGTTCGCGAACGAATGCCGCAATCTCTGCCATGAATGCTGCTCCTGACCACGTGCCAGTGGGGCGTGAAGCACGCCATTCCGCTTCCTCCTTCGTTCATGCCACCGTCTTCAGGTCTTTCCGCGTTGCACTTGAATCTGGTTCAGGGAATATATGCATGCAGTGGACATTCCCAACGATAACACACTGTTCATAATGTGCACAAAGCAAGACACTGAGATGATTGTCTTCACGAATCAGTTGTGCCTTCCTCGCTAGCGTATTGACCGATGGCGCCCGACAAATGGTCCCGTCAGGAGATATGGCATTGCCTCCCGTATCTGTCCCACAAGATTGAGCCACCGGTCCAGGCAGTGGTAATCTGGCAATAACGTAAGAAGTACAGTTCTCAGTTGGTGACATCATTTGGTGACAGACAGCTGCATCTAGACAGAAACACTGCTCTAGGAGCTCAGCTAGGCTTCATCCTTGTGATAGCCGTTACAATCGATCTTACTACCCCTGGCCCACGGGATCCATGTAATCCTTGGTAGTCGTAAATACAGATTGAGGCTGTGAGGTGCTTCCAATTCGGTTCTAGGTAGATCTCAACATCTTACGTATCTGTGCGATACATGGCGACCCGAAGCAGATTTACCTATAGCTAAGCTTTCCCCCTAAGCCCCAATAAGATCAATCGCGCCTGTCTTAAGAACGTCCGATTTTCCTCTAGCCGACCGGGAGATACCATACTAGGTGCACAACCGGTAATTGCTACCATACAAGGTCGAAGTCTAACCACTGACAAATAAAGATAGTTATACAAAACGTTGAGAGAGTAACGCGCGAGTTATATTCGTGTCCGTGGATTGAACAGTGGAGAACGTAGACTGCTTCGTTGAAGTAGTGATGATTGTCCTCTCGGAGCTGAGTTCGACCTCTCGGTCAGACACAAGTCCTGCGGAATTTTCTGGGCTTTCATTGTTCTTGTACAGTTTTTTCATCGCCTTCAAAATGTCAGATACTGAACGATTCGTCTGGAAAGATCGCAATCTCAAGAGGTCTGCGACCTGCTTCAACCGAGATTCCGCGGGGTGATCGCTAGCAAGCATCATCGCAGCGCATTCCAAGAATTTCCTGGAAGTCTCTGGCTTCATTGATTTGTCCGCAATGCAGTATCTCGAGTCGCTCGGTAGGGGGTAGCCCCGGTCGATATAATTTTGAAACCTCACGAAAAAATGCGGAAGCCTGATGGGAGTAAAAACGAAACCCAGTTTTGGGATCTGCGTTCTTATGTCACTGAGGATCTGATTCGCCATTGTGCTACGGAGCTCTGCTTCCATGACAGATCTGTCCCGTTTAGCTTTCGCTTTTCTGCCATCATCTTGAGCGACAGAGTCTCCCTGTTCTGATATACCCCTTGCGGTTGACGTAGCGGATAGTCCCTGGCTCTGTGTCTGAGCGAGAGACGACACAGTGGTTGACAGGTCTTGCGATCTGAGAGAGCTGTCACACGGTCTGGTGTGGCAGGCTGCCGAGAATTCAGAATCGAGGGTTCGAGTATCGGAAGACGGCAAGAAGCAACGTTCTCCGTTTGGCTCTTCATCTAAGTACTTCTGCCACCCCACCCAGAGCGGTTTACCGAATTTGGCTTTTACTCTCAGATTCAGTATCCAAGCCAAAGCTCCGGCAAGATTGACGATTTTACATCCCGCTGGAAGGAATTTGGCAGACATAGTCTCGACATTGGGAGATCCCGCCCAAATGCTTTTGGTGGATATCCCTGTGCTCGAGAACGGCTTGAATGATGGTTGGTAGATTCCCTGTGCGATTGCTCTCGGTGAGATACGCGTCAAGGGCGAGAGGAAACCTGACCTCCCGATGAGCGTACTGCATGATGATGATATCTGCCAATCCGTCGTCCAAACCTCTCAAGTTGAGCTGTGCTTCGCTGTGTTTCCGCCCAACATGGTCGCCAGGAGACCACCCCGCAATATTCTTCCTTTTGGAGAGATAGCAAAAGAGACCTATCACTATTTCGCCGACCGTGATTTCCCGGTCTATCAATCCCTCCGACGCCAGTATATCGTTGTGGTATATGACGCGATCTTGAAGAAGATAAGCTGACAGATCGAGGCTACCTTCAACTTCCGTGTGAAGGTGACTTTGCAGTGCATGCAATATGTGTGGAAAGTATTGCTGGCCGGCATCCGCGCCACTTCCCTTTGCCACCTCAAGTCTCTTTTGTATCATGTCGGGACTCGTATCGATATACGCAAGAAGTCCCTGGAAGAAGAGTTCATCGTTCGTAGATTCGACGATAGTCTTGAATTCCTTCAAGGCATCCATATTGTAATCACTACTGCTTATGATATGTGTGCACTTTCACTGATCAAATTGGTTAAAGAGGTCGGGTGGGTGAGATGGTTGCGTGAAGAAGCAGATCGCCACAGAGAATTCAACCGTTAGATCTTGCTTCAAGCTTGTAGCAAGGAATACCTATATACAGTAGACGAAGCGATCCCAACATCGACAGGCTTACGGGACACAAAGGAGACGGCACCCCCATTTCGAATGGCTTGTGACACGATATACATGGCGTCATCTATGACGTGATTTCTGAAGATTGTCATCGTCATCGATTGGGTAACGATGAAGAAACGTTTGCGAACGCCTTGCTCGCGTCCACAGGATGGAATAGAAGAATCAGAGTCCGAGTTCATCCGGATTCACTCAGCAATCGCGTGCAACTTCCAATACCCCGAACAACACGAACATCCGGACGCCGATCATCCAATAAAAATATCGCATCAGGTAAAGTAAGAGAGTCACATCATTCAGACAAAGGACCGATTCATCGAGCCATTGTCTCCAAAATCCGGCATTTCTCGTGACGCATGAAACCGCTGGGCGTGTCTGCTACAATGTGGGTCTTGAATTTCTCCAAACTTTACTTCCATCAATCTTTTCTACTGGGCCAACTGAATGTAGATTTATACGAATTCCCCTGCTCGCTCATCGCTCTGACAGACGATGTCGGTGTGTGACACTGACTTTCTCCGTCTTCATGGCCTGGCCTGGCCGAGCGCTCGGTTCCAAGCGAAGCGGATTGCTCTGACGAAGCACTGTCAACCCCCTCTCTCAGGGATTGAGATTCTATCTCCCTCGTTAGCCGCTTCTTGAGATTATTTGCCCCCTGTTGTCGTAGCTTTGCGGCCCATGTTTCGATCACCATCTCCGCATGGAGTTCGCTGACCTTTTCTCGATCGATCTCGCCGTCTGTTCCTAGAAGCAAGGGTCGAGTGGGATGATCCAAACCAGTCTCGTTCCACCATTTCAAGCGATCATCCACCTCAAGTTGGAATTTTTGCTCGTCCCTGTGTGTAAGGAACAGGCTGCTCGCAGTTTGATATACCGGGCGGTTTGGTTCAACTCGCGAAAAACGCATATTATGCGATTTCGCGTTTCGCGCGATATCTTACCGCTACTAGTGCTGGCGAGCGATATCATACCGGTTGGAATCACAAAAAGCAGCTCTTCATCCCAGTTTTTGATAGATTGGTATGAAGTTATCTCGGGCCCAGACCTCTCGTCACGGCGTACACCTCGACCTAGCCCTCAGACGTACACCTATACCTATACCCATATCTATACTCTATCCTCCACACCGTTACATCTAGCACCTCTTGTACCTTCGCCCTTAGCACACCACGTTATACTATACAATTCAAAATGTCTGACGCCGCTCGACTCGACCGCCTTGAAGCTCTCATCATGAAGATGGTAGCCCCTAATCGACCTGCAGATGAACCTGCTCCCGATACATCAACATCGAGCCGCCTTCATGTCATCCCTGAGCCAAACCGACGACCGAAAGCTCCAGCCCAGCCCGTGTATAGCGAAGACGAGGCCGAAGAGGACTCATGGGATGGAGAGCAAGACGACCCCGAAGACCCAGAAGCTACCCCTCCCCCTCTGCCCAGACACAAACCAACCCGAGGTGAATCATCTGGATATGCACCTAGGTCGACTCAGGCCCGTAATACTCGTGATTCACCAGACGTCGGCCCATCCAACCTTGCTCGACGAGCTCATGCACTGGTACAAGCCAACAAGACTACGCCCTTCATTCGCGCAGAGGGTATAAGGTCTGCAGGTGCTGGTAACTTCAAGCAACGAGGCCATGGTGGGGGCTACGCCTTTGGAGGTCATCCTCTGCAGCAGACCTCTCGTCCTCCCAAGAAACCTGGCAAGGACGTCAAGGCTTGCAAAACCGGAATGGTCAGTACGCGTACGCTTCGTGGGCCCTCCGTAGTGATACCACACGTCAACTAACTTGCCCTCGATCGTTTACACAGGTGGTCTATATCCCAGACGGTTCTTTTGTCAGAGACAAGTTGACCCTTGTTTCTATCTTCAAGAGCAAATGGGCCGGTACCAAGGAGTACCTGTCTACAGCTGGCTATATGCAACCTCTCCATTTCAAGGCCCACATGAGCGCGAAAGACATGGTTGAACACGTTGAAACGATCTTCAAATCAAGCCGACCTTTACCCCGCCTCTGGTCTTGGGCCTTCCTTCAACCGGCTTCACAGAGTCTCAACCCTGCCGCTGTGTATTCACCTTGGGATACGACCCTCGACAATCTCCGTGCGCGTTGCCTCGACACGCAGTTCATCTGCATCATTCCGGAGACTTGGGAGACCCAGCACCACTCAGGCTTTCGGCGTGCTGTTGCTCAAGCAATCAGCCGTGATCCTGTGTCTTGGCAACCTCTACCCAAGACCCCCATGGGCCCTCCCTTGAGCCAGGCAAAGAAGGGAAAGAGAAGGGCCGTACGCGAGACGTCATCCGAATTAGACCGGGAGGAACAGCGATACCGCGATGCAGAAGCGTTAGAGATCGCTATGGCAGATCCGACATGCCCAGGTTGTGGCAGATCATACCCTACGGACCGGCTAGAGTGGCATGTCACCAGCTGTGCCAAGGCTATTGCCCTGAACCAGGTGGAGAGCTCAGAATCGGAGCCAGAAGGGGTCGTAGATCTAGACGCCGTTCAGCGTGAAAACACGCTCGACACAGACCCAGGCGATCGGGATGTCATCACGATCGACGATTACGAAAACCTGGGCAAGATCACTGAAGACTTCCAGGCCGTGAGTGATGTGGGGGGAACGCCTGAACCGCAAGGCCCAAGCATATCGGGTCAGTACTCAAGCTAGCGTTGGTACAATATAGTTTGCTCACACCTTGCGTCTGATATACAGATCTGCTGAAGACAAAGCTGACACCGGAACAGTTTCGGGCCATATGCGTTCAATTTATCGAAGACCATGGCCGAGAAAACTTCAATATGCATGTGATGGTGGCCAAAGGTGTACCTTCGGATCAACCTGCCATACCATCAACGCAAGCTGCTCAGGAAGAGGTTGTAGTCGACTGGGAGTTAGGCACACATCTCAACGGCGTAGAACAAGACGGAGAGTCTAGGCTATCTGAGCCAGGCGTAGTTGAAGAGCCAGCACTTATGCCTGGGGTCGAAGTTGCGGTTGGCAACAAGAGGGCAAGGTCTAAGTCTTCTCCAGAGAAAAGCGGCATTGCTCATGCACGTCGCAGACTCCGAAGCCACAACGAAGCCTCATCTAGCAATGCGTAGACCTTTGTACTTGTAGACCGCAACGGTATAGATAAAAACATAATTTAAAAAAAGAAAATACATGTATAAATAAAAAAAAAGAGGCCCGACTACCTCCTTCGCCCACCTTGAGCAGCAGCCTTGAGCTGGGTGCTCGTAGGCTTCGCTTCTCGGCGAGACGAGTACCAAGGGTGAGTGACATACTGGCAGTTCTTGCCGTTACGCCAGATGCACCTCAAACACTTGCCCTCCTTACCCGGGATGACCGAGCACTCCGCATACCTCTCGTTCATGGCAATCATGAGCGCATCGTCTTCTTGGGGCGGGCGTGTCTCCCCACAACAGACGTTGCACTCGTCACCGTCGATCATCAAGGCGGCCCCGGGATCGTTGTACAGGGCCTCGGCGGCCTGCGAGGGATAACAAAGATGAAAGACCAACGGGGTTAGTATTTGTTTGCCAACTAATCTATCAGCCTTGACGTGACTTACAATCGCGTTGGCCCAACGGTTGTTGGACCAGGTCACCGGCTTGAACTTGGGCATTTGAAACCCCTCATGGGGCGGGATGCGTGGCGACAGCCTCCGGCTCCGCCTCTTGCTCGGAGAGGGCGAATCGACGAGGTCGAAGTCGTCGTCGTACCCATCGAACTCATCGAGAGCCACGGGCCTCTTCGACCCTCGGCGGGGCGTCCTCACCTCGTCGGACCCCACCACCAGCTCCAGCCTGTCCAGCAAGCTGGTCATCCTGGCCTCGGTGGTGGGGCTACCCGCACCCGCACCCGCACCTGCACCTGCGCCCTCACGGCCGAGGAACGGGTTTGGGCCTTGGTTTTGCCCGGTTCGGAGGGGTCGAAGGGGAGGGACGGGAGGGGCAGGAGGGGGAGGCGGGGGGCGGGTGGAGCGGATGGGGGTGATAGTGACTGAGAGTTCAACACGAAAACATATAAATCAGTTATACTCGATGAAGTATTAGACCCGTACACGCCTAGCTTACACCCCTCCGCAGCCAACATCTCCCTCACCAAGGCCTGGTGAGCCGGGACGTTGAGCAAGGTCCTGATCTGGGCCCTCTATACGTCAGGCATGATAAGAAATCAGTCTGGTATAGGCAAGGAAGATCGAGAGAATAGTAGTGAGATGATCATGTAACTTACTGCAGTAGCGAGAGCATCCCGCTCTCGTTGGGCTCGCTCGAGAGCGGCCTGGTGGGCGGCCTCCTCAGCCAGCCGGCGCTGCTCCGCAGCCTCTTCCGCGGCCTCCCGACGTCGCTGCTCGAGTGCCCCTACACACAAGAAATGATTGCGAAGGTATCAGTATATGCAAGCAGCAACAGCGGAAGGATATGGACGGGGAAGGCGTAGTCAAAGGAAGGGCTTACTCTCGTTCACCTCGTTGAACCTCGCCCTCTGCTCGTCCGTCAATTCGGTCATCCACACTTGATAATCTTCAAGCGCTGTGCAAGGTAAGGTCAGACGAGAACACAAAGACCCAGGTGTAAGCTAAGACTTTCAGAACCTATTGGCGTACGAAAGGTATGCTAAAGGTATGCTATGACTTACAACCGCCGGGAAAAACGGGCAAAGGCTGTTCGTTGTTCTCCATTTTGAAAATGTATGCAAAGAGTTTGATAAAGACGAGGTCGATTTAAGTGTTTGCGTTTAGAGTATAGACGTATAGACAGATGTGATAGTAAAGTAAGAATCGATGAGAAGGTGATGTAGATATATCAAGTGCGTCGGTGGCATGGGCCTACCTACCCCCTAGGCCCATGCCACGTCTTTGTTTACTGATGATGGAACACGTCGAGAGGTTCTTTTGTTCTTTTCGTATGCCATCAAATCAAAACAAACATACGCTTATGCCATTGGCCACATCACTCGTCAGCCAAGATACAGTCATGAACCCACTCCCGTACGGCAAGGTATTGCAGGGTATTGAAGAGGCCATCGTCACCTTCCTCGGCAGAGTGTTCCGTTGGGGGCGGGAAATGTTGATTGAGCGCTTTCCTAAAGCCTGGATCTTGTAGCAGCGGTGGTAACAGCTCGTGATACCGTTCGACCTCGACATAGGGATCGCTTTCACGTTCAGGCTGTGACAGATCTTCTTGCCGTTGTTCCGATACCCAGCTTAGTACGCCTGGCCTGCGTCTGGCAGAGCCTGGCCCGTCTCCGTCTACACCTTCGTCTTCTTCGTCCCCGGATAGCACCTCGTCAATGATGCCCATATCATCAAGAGCGTCGGCGGGGAAAAGATCAAGATCCATCCCTCGAGCTCTAGCCTTCAGCATGCCATCAAGCCACTTCTTGCGTGGGCTCCATCCACGTTCACCAGAGGTCGTGCTCTTGTGATGGTTATGCGCAAGGACATGTCGGCGGATGGTCAGGTTCAGCAGGGGTAAGAAGCAATGGTGTAGGCAGAAAATGTCGACTGGGTTGTCGGGGTCGAGCTCTTCTCTGAACTCAAGGTCGGCAAATGTTCTTGAGTATTTGTGCGTGAACTTTTCCCCAACTTCCTTCCAATGACGCTCGATTGGGGTGTTGCTGGTCGATTTGCCTCGGATGAAAGGTGCTTTGATGGTATCTAAGCAGGAAGGCCCATGAGCCTGTGCATATGCGGGCGGTTAAGCTAGTCACAGCCTAGTGTGCTTACTTCGAATGGCTACCATCTGCTTCCAAATGCCGTAGTTCTCTTTCCCAAAATCTACCCGTACCCGTTGAGGCCATCCCCATTCATCCGTGGCGTGAAGGAACAACCTCTCTACTGTCTCGGCCCGGTTGTTATCGCCCGCTTGCATGAATACGCAGACTCGGCTGTACCCATCGACGCCTCCATGTATAACAAACTTCCAGCGTATAAGCTTGTGTTGACCATCGATGTGCCAGAGAGAGTTCGGGAACGGGACCTTGTACACCCGCCGTTTACGCATGACTGACTTGCGTAGCCTTGAACCTTCCGGATCTAAAGCCCTGCTTAGCTCTCTTGCATGCTCTCGGGTGATGTGCACACCCACGCCTTCGAGATAGCCTTGCAGTTTGCGATAGCCGACCATGATGCCGTCTTGGCTATTCAAACAATCTTGTATATGCTGTGGCATGGCATATGAACTCAGTCAAGCGAATATAAAGATCGGCATACTAAGCCATACTGGGTCAGGTACTCACCTTCTGAATGACTTCCTCCGGCACTTGGTGCTTGACTTCCCGTTTAGATGGCCCACCCAATGCTAGTCGACGTCGGCGAACAGTACTTCGAGAACAGCCCAAGTGTTCGGCTATCTCCTGGTCGGTAAAGCCCTCTTGATCTAGCTGCTGGAACAAAGGAATGTTCAAGGCCAGGCTATAGCCACCAGTTGGCAGAGCGACGGTTTGCCTGGAGAGATGGGTCGGAGCGTTGTTCAAGATGTTTTGGTGTACAGCGGCAAGTTGCTCACGCAGGCTAAGTGTTGCCTGCCAGTGATTACGCAGTACTTGCATAGGTAATTTGCCCCTAGCTTCGGCCGTCAGCCAGGTAACGAGACCATCTAGTTGGTGTATGAACGGAGGTAGGAGGCTGTGATCCCGATCCGCTGATGGTAAGGCGAGCAGTGCAAGGATAGGGGTATGTACCTCCTCGACGTAGGCGTCGACGGCAGCTTGAATGCCCTCGTACGGATCGGGATTGTGATCGGGCATGTTTGTATAAGGCTAGGATATGCTGTACATCGATCAAGTATATGTCTAGGACTGTCGAAGTAGGTCTGAGGTAGACTTAGGCAAAGCCTGAGGCAGGCATGGGCCTTGCGCCCCCTCTGGGCCCGAGATAACTTCATACCAATCTAACAAAAACTGGGACGAAGAGCTGCTTTTTGTGATTCCAACCGCTCTGATCGCTACGGCTGGTAATATATCTCTCGCGCGGAAGCGGACATGGTAATATATCGCGCGCGACGAGACGGACATAACACGTCGCGGCGAGTTGACGCTTTCGGCTCACTATAGTTTGATGTGCTTCATCACGCATATTTCCCGCTGCTATGTATGTATCGGTATAACTTTCGACACGAGGTGGAAATGGGAATCCGAGTTGTAATGTTGGCAGTTCAGGCCATAAACTAGGACAAAGCCAATGAGGATGTAGCCAGATGGATCGCTTGACATTATATGGAATTCGAGACTTGGATCTATTGCCTGTCATAACTCCCGGGCGCCAAGGGATGTTTCGACTCTCCTTTGTCCGCGTTTCATCGTCAAACTAAGGACCGTCACGGAGAGGGTGTCCATGCGAAAATCGGCTTCTATCGATGGCTGAGATATGCAGCAAGGCTGTCAGGATTGTCACCCTGTGATTCTACCAGGGGCACAGTCGTCTCGCACACAAGCCTCGCTCCTCGCGGTTCGCGTTGCATCGCGACAACTTCATCAGGCGCGTATGGCCCGCCGGAAGCGTCACTCGCCTATACTTTCGCTTGTTAATGGTTTCGACGCGCGTATGGTCGCTTGTTTGCGTTGATTGTTTACTTTTCGCCTACTTTTTGCCTTACTAGGCTCCGGTGACCCTTATTTGCATCCGATGAGCCACGGTCAGTATCACGAAGACTCGGAATGACCAGTTACGACTAGTTTAGACTTGATTAGACTAGATGAAGCTTTGTTCATGCTCGACTTTCACGGCCAAGCTATATCAAGTCTCGCATAGCTGCTCTATCTCTAATTGCCCCCCCAAATACCATATTAAACACCTCACTTAGGCCTTTACGTCCCCTTGGAAACCATGTCCACCCACAACATCTCCGACGCCGACTTGACTCGACTCCTTCAACAGCGACTTGGAGGAGATCGTCAGCTAGTCGATCAGTGGGTCCAGCAAATTGTAGCTCCTCTTCCTCCCATGCCTGGTCGACCCGCCATGGCTTCGATTGAGCAACCTAGAGCTTCTACAGAACAACCTAGGGCTCCTTATGCTCCCGTTACCCCTATAGACCAGGTCGATCTATCGGCTTCAAACAACGCCGGTCTCAGGCCCTCGCAGAGCGCTGTTGCGATTGAACGACAACATACAGGATACCCTCACCCGAGTCAAATGATCACAACCTTCCCCCCGCCCAATCCCCCTAGCGGATCAGCTACTGGCTCTACTCAACGGTTCCGGAATGGAAGTTTCCAGATGGCTACGGCTCGGGGCCTTCAGAAAAAGGCTACGGTAGCCCAAGCTAAGCCTTACCTCATTGGCAAGACTTACAATCGGGTAAGTCAGCCGGTTTTACGACTAAACAAGACTTGCGAGGTCTTGTTAACACTTTTTTGAACTTAGTTGAACCCGAGACGTGCTTGTGAAGTTGGACTGAGTTTTGTTCGTACTGACAAGTAGTTCTTGTTGATTCCAGGTTACCTATATTGGCTGTGGGTCTATCCTTCGCAGGGAGGTCATGTTATGGAACAAGGCAAAGCCGAAGGCCGGCGCTATGTTTGCCGAGGCCACAGAGACGACTGGGTACAGTCAGTTAATCGACCTGACACCCGACATGAACCCTACCGACATTGCGAAGACTGTGTTGGACAAGTTTAGGGCCAAACATGGGTCTCGCTTCCTTATCAAACCCTTTTTATGGGCCAAACTGGGTCAGGGCACGACTCGTTTCCACCCCGAGACGCTTGGACGGGCCTATGAATTCACGCTTAAGGATTTACAGAAGATGTATCACAACTCTTCGTCAATGTACATCATCGAGGAAGGGTGGGAGTTCCCTGCAAACGACTCTCCCGGTTGGAGATACCAGATCACAGCCGCTCATAAGCAGGAAGGCGACATGTGGGAAGAGGATTTAGACAGCGACGACTCCGATCATCGCAATGCGTTGAGGCCTTGCTCAGGGTGTAGGCGTAAATACCCTTCGATACAGCTACCTGTCCATCAGCGCAATTGTGTGCCCTTTCGTGAGCAGGAAGAGGGGGAAGAGGACAACAAGGCCAAAACAAGTCGAAAAAAGTCCAACTTGGCTCTCAACGGAAAGGTCAAAGCCGAACCTGGTCTCAAGCTTGAGCCGACTAGCCCATCTTACACTCGTCCCCGTCCCCGGCCAAAACAGAAGTGGAAGGGTAAGGGGAAGCAAAGGGCTACCTCTGTATCCTCCTCAGGAATCTCTATCGTGAGCGTGATCGATTCAGATGATGAGCAGTCTGCTCCTGCTTTGGGAAAACTCCTCTCGAAAGTCGCCCAACATCCAGCGTTCGGCGCACGATGGCTGTCGAATCAGAAACAACGGCTTAGGTCTCACCTTGACTTGGCCAACTCGTTAGGTGGGGTCGATAGCAGTAACCCAACCTCAACTGGACGAGCCGAGTCTTCTTACGACCAGACTGAGTCAGGTTCGGGCGCAGGCCCCTTCGACGGCACCGAATCGTTCTCGTTTGAACGCTCGGCTGGAGATCAGCAATTGCTGGAGAGCATGGGACTCCCGCAGGTCGACGAGCATAGTCAGACTAGCGACCATTTCCTTGATGAGCTGGACCCCAACTTCCCGTTCCAGTACCTCGACATGGACGCACAGGGCGCAGTCGAAGCAACCCAGGATGGCAATCAGAGGACTTCAATGGAACCAGGTGAGTGGAAGTTGTGCTCGATAAGGCTCAACAATGCTTAATAACGCTTATCACCGCTATATCTCGACTCCAGGAAATGTTTCGCATGAGATTGGTCCAGGTAAGCTTTGTGCGGGGTTATTAGGACTAGACAAGACTCCAAACAGTATTTGTTCGGTTGAGATCGGGGTTACTGATCTTGCTTCAATATGATCTTCCGTAGCAAACGTGGACAACACCGCCTGTCCTGCTGAAGAGACTGTATCTTCTACAGCGTCAAAGGAACTTGACCCTTCCACCTCGACTGCTGCTGCTGCCACTTCTACCTTGCAGCAAAGGTCCGGAGGCGGACGCAAGAGGAAGCACGAGGCAATGAGCTCTGCAGATCTTCCCGAGAGCTCAGCAGCCGCAAGGACACGTGCTGCAAAGGCTTTGGAGCAACAACAAGCAGTGGGCAAAGGGCAACGAAGGAAAAGGCTGCCGGCCAAGCTTCAATAGGTGCTCATACTGATGTAAGTCTTTCTGTCACCTGCGTGTTAGACTCTGTTACACTTGACGCGACTTGTTAACACAAATTTAGTCTTTTTGTTGCTGAATTGGGCGCGATAAGTCTTTGTAACACGGAGAAGAGTTTGATCGCTTGGTGCAAGGCTTATTCGAGGTATTCTTCGCATAAAAAGATACAAACAGCGCGATACGAGACTGTCCTAGATACATTTACATTTACATATCGAAAGAAGCAAGAATCACGACGAAGGAGCCCCAAATCCCGTACCGAAAGGCCTCGAAGCCCATCCCGCTCGAGTCCTGGTGGGAGTGGCCGGCAAAGCTGTCTCCCGTTCAGCCTTGACCTTGGTAACGCCCTGCTCGAGCTCGCGCCCCAGTCCGGTCAAAGCGGCACCGTCGAGATGGGTGATGATCTCGTTGGCCTCAGCAAGGAGCGCCGAAGCCTTTGGGAACTTCTCGGCGAGACCGTTCCAGTCCTCCTGGCCTTCGTCAGACTTCCCGAGGTCCGCCCACTCCTGCTGAACCTTCTCCAACCACGCACCGGCCGCTTGGACTTTTTTGGCCACATCGTGCGTAGTCTGCTCGAACGCTAGGGTGGCGGCGGCGGGAGGAGCGAGAGGGCGAGTCGGTGATCCGATGCCACCAAAGACGGGAAAGCGAGGCGGGGTAGAGGCCCTGGCAGCAAGGGCGGCGGCGGCGGCGGTGTTCTTCTCGTGCTCAGCGAGAGGTGCAAGAGCACCGGCTTTGTTGGCGCCGCGGCAATCGGCGTTCCTCCCTTTCCACTTGCAGCACAAGCAGCCCTTATCGTCGCCGAAGATGCACCTCGAGAACTGATCGTCGAAGTGCTGGGTCTCCTTGTTGCTCTTGAGGTCCCGACCCCCTTTGCGGCATGACACGCATCGGTTCTCCCCAAGGCACTCGACGAGAGACGTGGCATGCTTCTTCAGCATGTGTCGGCACACCTGATAGTTGAAAGAGCTCAATTAGTCTTTGTTCGTCTATTCGAGCGTTATCAAGTCTAAACAAGCCCAACTTACTTGGACTTTGTCCCACTTGTACGTCGTAAGGCCTTTGCCTTCGCCGTCGATGATGGTTTTGCCATCTTTAGAGACCGTCTAAAGAAGCGACGAACAAAGAAGCTATGAGTCAGTAATACAGATTGGTAGTTGTAGGCGAAGGGCTACTTACACATCCAGCAATCTGCACCACGCCATCCTTGGCCTTCTCCTTGTCCCCCGAAGTCGAGGCCGTCACCTCGGGGGAAACCGCTTTCTTGTCCTGTGAACGCAAACAATCAGAGGTAAGTAAGAGTCAAGCAGAGTCGAGTGTAAGTGGGCGTAGTTGGTGTATTTGAGCGTGACTAGGCCTGAATACTTACCACGGTCGTCTTCGTGGCCTTCGCGGCCTCCTCCTATAGTCGAGAAGATCAACAACGCACTCGCAATCAGATTGACAAGTAAACAGTATAAAGGAAACATGTAAGAACATACCATCTCCTCCCTCGCCTTCGCGATCGCCTCGTCCGACTCCAACTTCTCCTTCTCCTCCTTCTCCTTCTCCGCCTTCTCCTCCTTCTCCCTCTGCTTCCTCTCGCCCTCCAACACCTTCTCAGCCCCCGCTCGGATGAGCTCTCGGAGCTCACTCATCGTCAACGTCGTTGTCTGTGAAACCCCAAAGGACGTTGGGTGAGTTTACTGTCGACTAAAAGAGTCTACGTTCGACTAGAAAGGACTTTACTTGACTCAAATAGACTTACGGGCTCGGCCTGGACCTCCTCCTCCTCCTCCACCACCTCCTCGTCATCCTCCGGGACATCGACGTCCATGTCGTCCGGCCCCTTCACCTCCTGCCCCAACTCTTTCCCCTTCCCCTTATCCCCCACGGCCTTGGGCAAAAACTTCCCTCCCGGACCCCTCGCCAGCTGCTTCTTCGCAACCGTTCTCTTCCCCGGCTGCTTCGAACCCTTGCTCGGCCCGGGTCCGGTCTTCTTGGTGCCGGAACTCGAGCTCGAGCCGGCGGGAGGAGGTTTGGGCAGGCCCAACTCGTTCTTGTCTCCCCGGGGCCGGAGAGCTCCTCGACGTTCTTCACGGCGGTCTACAATACAGAAACAGTATCGAATCAGACTAAAAGACTCTTTTCCAGGCGTTGTAGAGCGAGGAAGAGCTGGAAAAAGACTAAACAAGACTCAAAGAGACTCACCATGAGCGTCGAGGTCCTCCTTCCACTTCGCAAGCACCTCCATCGAGGTGTCGTGTCCCGGGAACTCGGGGCTCTTGGAGATTCGGTCGGAAGATTCAGACATGTTGATTGGAGGGGGTAGTAACGATGAGTTTAGAGTAGTAGGTTTACGGGAGTTGAGCGATGACAATATGTTTGAAAGGAATGAATTTGATAGAAGAACTCGAAGAAGTTACAAACGATCAAAATAGGGCGAGAGATATAGCAAATCTCGCCCTGCCTACCAGCCAAGCAGTCGTACGAGGAATTTTATTGTTGTTTGTTGTTGTTTGTCGACAACAATAGGCCAAAGGAGGGTTTAAGCCAGTCGAAAGGATGGTTGACCACTTGAAACAAGAGCAACAAGGCGTAAGCGAGGCTCAGCGGATGCAGAGGAGGCTTGTGGTTTCTCACGCGTGCTTGACATAGCATCTCTACGGCTCAAGAGTTCCACGCAAGTCAAGATCTTGCAAGGTGTTGTAAACGTACTCGCGTACAGCCAGATAATGAGCCACAGCTTGGCAGAGATTATCGAACGCTTGGACAGGATAGTGATTGACGAGTTCCTGTTTGAATTCCTCTGTGACCAAGACGTCCGGGACGTGGTCCATGTAGCGAGGGACGATAACAAATGGATCGCGATGACGAGGTTGACGCAGCTGGTCCTGCACTGGAGCCGTTGCCTCCATACGTAAAGCGTTGACCCATCCTTGATTATCCCTTGCGTGTTCGCCTGGGGCGTTGTTGTCAAACTGTGTGCCATCGATGTTGTGTCGAGTCTCGGGAAACAAGTCCAAGTCGTATCCGTTGCTAGTCGCGTCAAGCAAGCCTTATAAAGTCCAATATGGACCAGTTCAGTCACGTTTCGACTTATCAAGACTAATCAAATGATTACTCACCTCGATACCACATCTGCACTGGACTAAGCCCTCTTAACCCAGGATTCGACATACCGTGATGGTTCCATGCGTCAACATAGTGTCCTAGCACGAAGTTCAGGTACGGCATGAACACATAGTGAAGACAGTAAATGTCTACCGCGTTGTTCCGATCCAGATCGTCTTGCGACTCCAACTCCATGAACGCCCTTGTGAACTTCTGGGTGACAGACTCTCCAACTTGTCTCCACTGCCTCTCAATCCGCACGTTGCGGGTCGAAGGGCCTTGCATAAACGAACCACGATTCGATCCTGTTAACAAGTGCGATTGGACGGATCGAAGTCACAATGAGTGAATATACGTCTCGTTGAGTGTAAAAAAGTGTAAACGAGACTCGATGAGCCAGACTGACCTCTTACTTGGTTCATCAGATCCCGAACCCCGAGATTTTCCCCCCCATAGTCTGCTCTAACTCTTGACGGCCATCCCCACTCATGAGTAGCACGCAGAAAGCTTGCATCAACCGTATCAGAACGATTGTTGTCGGAAGCTTGCATATAGACGATAAGTCGGGATTTGCCGTCTACGCAGCCATGAATGACGAACTTCCAGTTGATGAGTTTATGCTGGCCGTCCATGTGCCATAGAGAATTGATGAAGGGGACATCGTAGTCGCGTCTGTGCAGGACCTGCGCTCGCCTCAGCATGTTCCCTTGTGGGTCATACGTCTGCATGACATCTCTCAACTGTCGTCGGGTAACTTTGACTCCTTGTGCCGTGAGGAGACCCATAACAAGACGTTCTCCGGTATTGTTGGAGTCGACAGTTGTTAGGATATTGCCGACAAGCTTTGTAGAACAAATCCAAGTCAAATCAGCTTATGTCAACGATAACGAAAGCTCTTTAGCCTAAGACATGCTTTTAACAGTCTTTAAATGTCTTTTCAAGTCTATTCAAGTCTTGTCGTGTCTTGAAAAGTCTTGTTCGGTCTCGAACGCTCTTGCACTTACAGCTTCAAGACGATCTTGGGGTACCAAGTGTTTCTCCCGACGCTTCTGCAAGCCCAATTCCTTCCTTCGCCTAGTGATCGTGCTTCTCGAGGTGCCAAGTAGTCGAGCGATGTCTTTGTCGTGGAAGCCAAGGTTGGTATACAGTACGAGTTGTTCTGCGGGGATTGAGACGGTAGGGCGGCCGCCCTCTAGTGACCTTGTCAAGTTGGGAGCGACGATGGCTGGAGCATCAGTCAAAGATCTTTGATAAGCACAGAGACGATCTTGGAATCCAATGACGGCAAGAATGTGCTCGCGGTAAGCTTGATGAGGGATACGGTGCTTGACAACGATTCGTAGAAAGTGTGCGAGGTCGTCTAGAGCGTTAAGCAGGGTTGGTAGGAGCAGGGGATCCCGTTGATTGAGCTCCTGATCGAGGTAAAGCCGTATCGGCACGAATATTTGGGCGACGTGGGCAGAAACTAGAACAATATGACCAGTGGACTCCATTGTAAGCTGATTCGAGTGAATTGCAACTCATGATTGGGATGTGAAAGGACATGGTCGCGTATACGTGACTACATGGTCCCTTTATAGTACAGCCGAGACTGATCGAGTCGATTGTAGGGCCACCTAGACTGGGCTCGTAAAGGCGAGAAGTGAAAGGCGTAGTTGAGTGTTGTAAAGGCGAAATCGAGTCTAGATACGCGCAATCGAGTCTTGATACGCGTAAACGTGGTAGCATACAATTTTGCATTTGACGCTTATGGCGCCCCATAGGCGCGCGCTACCACACTTGTGGCATCTGCTTCACAGACATGAATCGCTTCGCGAAACGCACATCACACGATCAGAAGAGCCGTGTTTAATTTGTCACCTGCGGTCAACAACTCAGGATAACGACTCGATAACTCGATATGTCGTTCAGGATGCAGGTCAGTCAGGCTGAGTGGTGCTTAGCTATCGCCTGTGTATCAGACAGCGGCGACCAACTTGCTGTAAGTCGCGGAACGTTATTTATGTATGTTGCGCTCAATTTTGCTCAAGCCGACGCAATGCCTATCTACTAGGGCTTTCTGTAAGCGAAAAACCGTGCAGTAGACGGAGGAGAGACTTCTCAGAAAGGTTTTCATCGAAGGACGAAGAATAACGAGAGCCAGACCAGCTCAAGTCACCCCTTCTCGTTGTTAATGGTTGTCTCTGGCGCCGTCGTTCAGCGATAGCTCATCAGGGATCCTCCATATTCTATCCCACTGCCCGGATAGAGGATAACAGTTGAGCAGCTTTACAGTTTAAAAATCTATCTAGACGAGATTCAAATCGATCTTGGATGAAAGCACAAGCGCGCTTGTCGATGATGAATCCCATCCAGTAAGCTTCATTCCATTCGTGTCTGATCGATCGTAAAACTGCCTAGAGCATTCCGAATGGCAGATAGTCTGTGTCACGAAATGTTACCAAATTGTATCTCATCAGACTTTCGAGGCATTGTCAAATACGCTTGTCATCCAGCTTGTCATCCAGCTCAGAGTAAGAGGGTATTACGCTTCCATAGATCCCGCCTATCCGGCTGTCACAGCTCTTTTTTCAGGAAGGCGATTCGTTCACCCGTATAGATTTTGAGGTCCCGCAGGCTTCTCGTGGCTGAGCTAGCCTCGGAAACAAGGGAAATATTCCAAAATGTGATTGTATAATTACTACATGTACAAGAACCATAGCTCCACCGACAATATGATACAAAGTACAGACTATCCGAAAAGACGATTCGGATGTTCAAGTTTGGGATGGCGGCGCGCAAGATTGTGTTTCAAAGGTAGACCCCGAAAGCATGGTCCTGGGTGTATAGTAAATGAAGGTGGATTCCAGACTAGTAGCCTGAGTCTGAGATGTCTTCGAGGAGAACAGGGTCTCCTGTGATATGTCCGGGATCCTAAAGAAACGTCTATCCCATGATGATGCTCTGGAGTGGGTCTTCCAGGGCTCGATGGCTCGCTTGTTCCCGGTCAACCGATTCCTACGTTGAAAGATCCATGCTATCGCAAGAGCAACCTCATAATTCTGATCATCCGGTAACATCTCAGAAGCCAGAGTCACAAGGGCAGGAAAGTCTTTCCCTTCATTAGGACGAAAGACTCTACATCGTTCGTCGCACATAATGACCTCCGGAAGTAAAATGTTTAGAGTTCCTGCTACCTGCCTCGCTGCCAGATACTGGTCAAGCTCTACCAAAAAGCTGTCCTCTCTCAACAGTGTCATGGACACTAGCTTTAGCAGATCTTGATCAGGATTTGCTTTTCTGGAGTACTTGTTGATCCACGCTGAGCGAGGGGTTAAGTGAACTACACCTGTCGTTGGAGCCCCCTCGGGATCAGATGGCTGGTACAGCGTGGTCGCAAGAGTAGTACCACTGTCCAAAGGCATCGCATGGACTGGAGCCTTAGCTTCGCTGTGGAAGGATGAACGAACAGACGCATAAGACACTGCGCTTTGCTGATCTTGAATTGCAAAAGCCGAGATGGATTCCTCAAGGTCAATGACCGCTTTTTCGCGAAAGTTCAGTTTGAGCTTGATCCTAAGCTGTAAAACTAGGGTAACGAATTTGATGAAGGATTCTGACCGCTTGCCTTCAGGCAGTAATTGTTTTGCCAAGTTGGAAAGCTCTTCTGGTCGACTATACAAGTTAGCGTCCTTTCTCAACTGCGTCAAATCGTCTGGCACGGTCCTTTGATGCACGTAATCTCGGAGTTTAGTCAAAAACTCCAAGTTGGCATGACAGTTCAGTATTCCCTTCAAATCTGGGTAGTCGCTAGACATTTTTGTATCTATCGTGTCCTTATTCATCTTACGTCTCTTGCGTCTAAGCCCCTGGCGGTGTTTTTTGGTCTCTGCATCAGTCTCTTTTTGGGAAGATCCCTCTTGCCATCTTTGGGTTGAGAAGGATCTGAGCGATGTAAAACCTATTGATTGGACTGTGAAATAGAAGTCGATTTCCGGCAAACTTACCTTGTTTCGTAGTGACTGTCTGATGGTATTTCTAGTCTCCGGGCTTGTCCCAACGTTGAGCGGGAAGGTAGGTAACTTCCGGAGGGGTTTTGAGCGTATGGATTCGTCCAGTTGGGCTCGATAGGACTTGGTATGTTCCGAACTTTAATGTCCACAGAACTTAGAGGGAAGTTCAGTGGTGGAAGCCTGAAGCCATCATGAAGACCGGGTTGATGTCCGTCCGTCAGTTTCGAGTCCAGTGTAGGGTTGCCCCAAGAAGGCTCGTTCATTGTTTAAGGCTGGTGATTGGTGCAGTCAGAAGTCGATCCTACTCTGAGGAGCTAACTAATGAGTCGGCGGCTGTCTCGCCCAGTATATAGGGTGTGGCTCGGCACTACAGGGGAGGATAGACTGAATCGAGGAAGGTGACAAAGGAAGCACACCTGCATCAGCCTGTCCCCCCGAGAAGAGGGGGCCTAGTAGATCGATGATCCGGTGACGACATACAACCGATTTATTACCTCGTGTCGGCGCAGTGGTCTCAGCACGAGATCTTCCGCAATCCCTTCGTAGCCTCTCTCGAGGCTGACTGTATAGTGACTGGTCTGCCAATACGGCCGTTTACCAGTCTTGGTCACATGTTGATGTTCAAATGTACGACTACTCTACGAATCCTTCTTAAGGCTGATGATAACATAGAGATGCATCTAGCAGTCATATTGACCCTTGTTAAGAATGAGGGCAATAGTAGGTTTCACGATGTCGGGGCAGGGCTCAAAGGAATCCACCGATGTGGTGAGTCTTCTTGCGACATGACCGGCCTGGTGCGTATCGTGGAGGTATCAATGTGACGCCATCGGGCGCGATATATAGAGTGCGCAAGATGTGATCATCATCTGATGTCATAGAGATCAAGGCCTAATACAGCTCAGAAGGAAAACGGACGGATCTTGAGATACGACAGAAATAGCGCTTAGCAACAGCAACTTGAACACAACATGCACACAGATTCTCTAGGACGCCTAAGCGAAATGTCCGAATACTCGAGGAATTTTCGCACGACCTGGATGTATAATCCCCGACCACCTCCATCACCTCACGAATGATTCGACACTCCTTCTGGGGTACACGTACTCTCGTCTCGGTTGGAGCTACCAGCCATAGAGGGTTCCGGAAGTGTATTGGTGACGATCGCCAACGGCAGCTGTGACGACCGCGTGAAGTCCATAGTAGACTGGCTCACAGATTCAAACTGATCCGACCATGAACGATCGCTCGGCTGGAGTCTTGGCGCTTGAGGAGCAGACCTTGTAGAAGACTGGCGCGCAGAGTTAGGCCGAGGTAGAGTATTGACAAGAGGATTTGAGGTCAACGCGGATGACCTTTCTGAGGGCGCGATTGAACATTGAGCGGGGGTTGAAGTTGTTCTCGCTGAAAATCGGTTATGAAATGTCAAGAAGGACTCTTCCAGCCCAGGGAGCACTTCGGAGCGCTGTTGGTGGATCTGCGTTCGAGGAAAGAGGCGATGTCCTGAGCGGTGACATTCCCGATCGGCGTAGTCGTTGGCGTATTCTATCAAGAGTCTCCTGTCGAACTTGACGAAAGGAAGCCGAAGCGCAAGCACATGCGCGGCGATGTCATGGATATGAGCGAATGTCTCTGATGACACCTCCTCGAGCTCCCAGCCGAATGCTCGTAGGGCCAGGAGACCAGCAAATGGCGCGATTGCGTCCCTCAGATGCCGAAACTGAAGGTCCATTCTACTGGGAGGTCGAAGCAGGTTGTAGAACCTTCGAAAGTCCTTGGAGACCACTTCTTCGTAAAACTTTCGAATCCACTCCAAGATATCACTCAGAAAGGTGTCTTCAGGCCTCTCTACATCGGTGGAGGCACGTTGCAAGATGTTGTCTAAGTAATATTTGCGTACAGCATCCAGCTCGTCAGAATAATCCATGATCCAAGTTGGATCCTGCGCTGGATGACGTTATCGAAACGGTCACGTAGGACGGGAGGAGCGCAAAAGGCTTCAGACGTCTCTTATAGTGTGTTGTGCCAGTGAGAGGTACTGCTAATCTTGCAGCACACTGGGAAGCCAAACGTTGCATGACTCGCTTCTCGCCGTTATGAAAGACGGCAATATGAAGAAGCCGTCATGACGTGGAATCAACAATGCTTCCGAGCAAGACTACCTTCTTTGCGTTCTTCCTTTCATTGCTATTCATGAAGATCCGACATGACCGTATATCCTTGAGGTAGAGCCATCTGATAGGTCGTAGCCAGTGGTATCGCAGGTTTCGGTTTTTCACGACAGTGCAGAAGAGAGTGTTGCCGATCATCACCGAACACGACAAGAGTGCAGAAAAGCCTGGCTGCAAGCCGAGAATTCTATCATAGCCTCATGCTCTCAGCAAACATACTGTTCAAGATCTGTGCTAGTAGTGGGACCAAGAACCATAGCATCATCATCATCGCGCTGACGTAAACGCGAGCTCGACAAAGGAGTTCCGAACCTCTCCCAGGCCATGGCATGGCTGGCGCACCGCGGAAGCAAAATAAAATCTCTCAAGCGCGCGCCACAGTCAAATGGTGGCTTTTGCTGAAACACGAGGCCTCTTGGAGGACAGAGGGGCCAAATACGTCTCGAAAATAGCGTGCTTGCTAGACCCGAAGACCAGGTCAAAGATAATGCAGCAGACTGTCACTGACGTATTACATGTCACCTGATGTCATCGGCTGCTGCCCGTTTGTTGTCGTGTGTTAGGCGTTACTTATAGTGCCACCGAGCTTATTCTATGAGCCGATGAAAGGAGACGAATGACGTGCTTCTCAGTCAGGGTAAATCGACAGTCTAGAGCTATCTATTCCAGAGTGACTCGAGCAGTGACGGCACGTCTAGGAATCATCAGTCGAGGAAGGCTTGTAAGACTTATGGTGCTTGTGGGTACAAGTGGCTTATCGGCCGAATTTCGGGTCAGAAACTACTCTAGAAGTGGTCAATTCTCGGATTACATTTCTTTCTCCAAAATCGCCCAAAGTCTCTAGGCTAGAGAGAGCTAATGCTCGGTGAGATTTTCTTGGCGGAACGGTAGTATCGTACTATCGTCTCGAGGGGCCTTCTGACTGGCTTCGGAGGATGAAAGTGTCGAGAGGGTGGTCAGGGATGGCTCAGAAGCGGTTTGCTGGACCTCAGCGGTCGGTACAGATCTTTGCAGTTGGGTTGTCGTTGTCCTGGACACGGTATCCAATCCAACAGCAGAGAAAAGGTTCACGGAGGTCTGGATTGAAGTTGCTG
Organism: Filobasidium floriforme; assembly: GCF_021052385.1. Taxonomy (NCBI): domain Eukaryota; kingdom Fungi; phylum Basidiomycota; class Tremellomycetes; order Filobasidiales; family Filobasidiaceae; genus Filobasidium; species Filobasidium floriforme. The sequence continues at coordinate 223,730 of NW_025763637.1, read as the reverse complement.
GTCTCGCGTAAGTCAAGCGTAGCGAGGACGGGGTCGGCTGTAGTATCGTCGAAGCATCAGATTCGCTTGCGATGTCATCTCGTTGGGAAGCTCGTCTTCGCTGACGAATATCAGATCTCAAAGTGTTCTCCGATCGAGAAGCTTCCTCGAGAAGGATCATAGCGGTCTTACCATGATGAGCCGCCTCCCTGACCAGTAAACCTCCACACAGAACTTTCAGATGTCGAATAAGTATGGGGTTTCGCAAATCACGTGTCACCGAATTCAGGAATTCTGCCATCTTCCCGCTGAACGCTAGTTCGGCTGCGGCCTTATCGTCGATGGCGACCCCACCTTCTTGTACGGTGAGCAACGTTTTGACTAATCTTACATCTTGCATCATCCAAGTCAGTCTCATGAGGGTCCGAAGCCACTTGCAGAACAGGGTCGAGTCCCGAGCCTTATTCAATTGCTGCATGACCTGATGCCAAAAGTCCTCAAATTCATCCCGAACAAGCTGTTGCTGAGAGTTGCGGCGGATATTCGGCATGATGCGAATCGTTTGCGGTAGTTGTTCTTTGACGACCTATGTTGGGTGAATGTATGAATGTCTCCCGACAAAGAAGCGATTGTTATAGCTTCTTAAAAAGCTAGAAGCGATATGTATGGCCTACGATCAGCTCATAAGGGCATGCATGAAAGGAGTGCTTGTCCAATCGCTCCTCATTCGCTCAAGACGAGAACTTCGAGCTGTGACGTTACCGATCATGATGAATCGGCTTGAAAGGAGCCAGCTCTAGGAATCTCTCTGAACCGCATCGGCATGAGAGGAGCAAGATTGAAGGACATAAGATGACTCATCTTACCGAAAATCCTCTTTGGGAATTCAGAGGCAAATCGTGAGGGCTACTAGGCGCTAGACGGTAGTGTCAAATCGCACCAAGCTGGGCTCTGATAGATATCGACGGTTGACTGAAATACACCTCAGCGCTGCTGACCGGTAGATTTCTGTCATCTTCAATCTCGATGTACCTCCATCACGAATAATCAATTGCATTACCATAGATGTACAGGACTTGTGAGCGGTAAGAGCGAGCATTACAATAACACTGGTGGTTCCAGAATTGTTGGCGGTCCAGTGTAACGGGCGCCAGATCCAATATCTTCGAATTCCAAGTCACCAACGTGGCGAAATGATGAGTTCCAATCCACGTATTGGCTCTGCCTAGATATGCTTGTCCCCTGAGTACCTGAAACTTCACCTGAGCCAATAGAATATATGGTCGAAGGGAAGTAGACGGACGAAGCGAGCATGGGTTGCTGAGCTCTTTGGCAAGCCTCGCTATCATAGGTCCCACTTGGTATCTGGCTGCTCTGGTAGCTACTAATGCGGTCCCTAATAACCCAAGGGATATGATCCCAGGGATTCCAGTTGAATCCTAACTCGATCAAGCCACGGATGATCGGATCGATCTTGACGAAATCGCTCATGGGCGATGCGCGGGCGGCTTGATCCCATAGAATCCAGAACAACGCCTCACGGATGTCCCCAACGTCGACGTCCGTGGGAGATACTGGATCAGGTACGATTCTATGCAATTGGCTAAGCCATATCATATTGAGACTAGAGCCACCTAGAGCGTTCCATCTGAGCCGAAATTTTTGATAACCACGTAGGAGATCAAGAACATGTGCTAGACACCTGGCTTCGGTCGTATAGTCGGTCAGAAATCGGTGGAGATCCCTTGCGAAGTCTATGGTCCTGCCAGGCTGCCAGTACAGGCTGTTCAGGTCATCCCGGATCTTCTGCGCTAGATCATTCCAAAGTACATCAGGGCATCGAGGCCTAATGGGCACGATTTGCGATGGGCATTGCATGTTGATCGGTCAAACGGAAGAAGGGATTTGAAAGGTGGTAAGAGCGGCAAGATGAGCTAGCGCAATGGGTCGTCATCGACAAACGACCACCCACTATGCCTGCCTCGGAGGTATAAATACAAGACAGGCCTCAGTTGCTGTTAGATACGATCAAAGGAGGCCTCGGCCTCTCCGTATGTGGTGACTGCTCATCACGTGCTCTCATACTGTATTTGCGGCGTGGGGATGACTCGATGAGTGGAACGGCTCGTTTCAGCCCCTTCTTTTCGGTGTTGCCGTATCCTTCCTCTGGTTCTCCCTGCTCCCTTTACCTTCCTGTTAGCCAACGTATAAATTTTGGATCTTGTCGAAAATTGTAGGCGTTCGATTCCCATTCAATGGCTCTCGTCTACAATCACGTTGGATGAGGAGCAAGCAGAATGACGCTGTGTATGATCCTGTTCTGAATGTGTTAAGTCGAATGCCGTGTACTCATTTCTCGCATATTACAAGTCTATCGTCTTACAACTCGAAGATTCCATATCGCATCGACAGGCCCATCCAACGTCTCGGCTCTTCAGGTGTTTCCTGGGTCATCTTCTGCTCGAATCTCTGTACGGGAGGGTGGAAGCAAGCGAGGATTCTATCGGGTGGTTGGAGTCACAGAGCTCTTCAGTAGTCCTTAGCGTTGTGACCGACGACCTGCCGGCTGATTGTGACCTTCCGTACATTTTGCTGATGTTCCGCTCCGAGACCTGACGATAAAGAGAGCGCGGTGCTCTGATTCGGTTTCTGGAAGCCGCTCTTCGGGATGTAGTCGGCGGACGAAGGTTAGATCTAGTATTCACAGACACTAGATCGCTACCCGAAGAGTAAGATGGTTCAACGTGACTGATGATTGCCCAAAAGACCGGCCATATTAGCGATCGGAACAATTTGAGGCGTATTTTAACGAAGTACAACATACCTGACAGTCTCCGCCTGCAGCCCTCTGTAATCCCATTTATCATTATTAACCCTTAGGATCTCATTTTCTAGTGTTGCCAAGTCATAGTGCAGGAGGAACGTCCATAAAAGTATCATCTTTGCACAAGCCAGATGGATATGGCCGGGATCTCTCGAGACAATACAGTTCACGTTCCAATCCAACCGAGCTCTTTCAGGTAAGAGTTTTCGCATGGCCGATGACCGGGACAGCGCATCGACCAAGTTCGGGTCTAAATGACCTTTTCCAACCTTTTCCCTTTCGAATCGTTCAACCTGATTTTTCAGCAAGTACTCATCGAGTTCGGCATGGTCCCTCATGGATTCGCGAAGGAATACGCCTAGCTGGTAGATGAAATACTCCCAGCACGGTTCCCTCCCGATGACCTCGACTTTGGCACGAATCTTTGCTTTGAGATCAAAGTCGTCATGGTTAGTCTGAGATGGCATGTCGATGTCAGATATCTCGAACACTTCCTGGCAATAATTCCGCTTGTTGGGACAATGACAAGGTATCAGAGAGGCGATCTATGTCTCATATTGAAGGGATATGTGATGATATATAGGCAGACGATCGACGATGTTCGCAGTCCATAATCCATTCGCCGGTCGAATCGCTAATGTGCGACTCCGACGATAACCCCCGCCTTTACACCAAGCTACACATCTGCCGTTCAAGAAGCTCAATCTATCGGACGGAGTTGTTAGAATATCGGACGATCGAAACCGATCGCTGTGTGCCGCTAGCACGACCAATCGATCGCGATCCGCCTGAAGCGATCGCGTTTCAGCTCATGCGCGGGTTCTTCCTTTGTCGGGCCGGCAGCAATAATAATAATAGTTGGCGTGTGTTTCGGGCCCGAAATGATACAAACATGATGTCTCCTTCGATCCCTCTGGTCATGCCCCTGTGAGGAGTCGAGCCAGAGAGCCGATTGATCGCCTGGCACTATTCCAGCGTCAAGGGTGAAAAGACGATCGCGTCGAGGCAAACGCGTCAGCATAACAGCTTTTCCGAGGGATTGCGTATTACAGGTACTTCGTTGATAATTGACAATATACCTGCTTCTCCCTCATTTCGAGTCCGAGCATAGTATCTTTTCGGTAATCCAGCTATTGCTTCAAAAAACCATATTTGCTCGCACGAAATGATCGAACAACAACAAGAGCATCGTTCATCAAGGGGGTTTACAATTCTCATTTTACGTGGAATATCCAGCCGGCTGTCTATACGCCTCGGGTGGGTGTTCTTGAGCGGACGAAACATCAAAGGGGGAACTAGATGCAGTGACACGATATACTGCCGAATTTGTACAAGAAGATGCTACAGCCTGCGATTTGATTTCTCTCCGTATAGAACACTTAACTACAGTACAGTCACAACTCGATTTATTTCTCTTGTCAATCAGTCTCAAACGGAGCAGAGTTGGTCGTCCCTGTCACAAAGGATGTCTCACCGACGGATGTACCGAAAACGGTCTGCTGATCAATTGAGCTAGCAATTTGATCGCTATCATGAACTAGCGCGTCCAATTGCCCTGTCTCATGCACAAGTCCATGCAGGACCCGTAGAAGGTGCTCGATCTTTGCCATAGCCTTGGCGTCGGGTGTAGCCCGAGGGCTCTTGTCTATGGACACGCATGTTGCTATGTACGCCTGGTCACTGGAAGGAGCGAAGTGCTGGACTACGCTACGGACTCGGGGTTCGGCCCTGAACGCGAAGCCAAGACTTCCCTCCAGCCGTTCTCTCGGTTCTCTAGCCGCAACCCAGTAGTCGTCATAACGTGGATTGTTCAGCAGTGCCCGGTAAAGCTGAGCTATCACGCTTACTAGTCCATCTTCGTTCGACGGTACCTGCATGGCTGTGTCTGCAGGGATGAACTTCTGATACCCCTTCATGAAGGTGGTCACCTCCTGAGTCACAGACGACGCTTTAGGTCCCGGCTTATGCATAGATTCCGTTCCCATCGATACCGTTGAGGCTACTGCTTGAGGTGAGCTCTCAGCATCTGTCGGGCATTTTAGAAGCATGGTCGGTTGGATAGATTGAGGGGGAAGTTGAGAACTTTCGCAGGTATCAGCGCACGCCATCCCAACAGAGCTGGGTTCAAGTTGCTCCTGTGCCGATGATGGGACCCCGAACGGGCCGAACGAGAAACCCAGTCGAGAGAGATCGTAGACAAGCTCGATAACTGCGATATTGCAGAGTTCTGCCCAGTCCCACAGCAGCCAGAATATAACGTAGCCAATTTTCTCCAAGTGCTTGCTCTGGCTATCGCGGGGGTCCAGTACGTACCGGGTGGAAGATTAACCTGGCGTTACCAGGGTTTTGAATGCGGCTCCCTTCATCACATAGCGCATATCGGTCTCCCCTCTCATTTGAGCTGTATCCTTTCGATGTTGCAGCGAGAAAGACTTGTACACCCAATCCCATTGCAGCGCATCGCTTGCGTTTTCGTGTAGGAATCTTTTGATGAGCCCCGCGTATGTTTCGAGATCCCTGTTGCTCTCTTGCCTCAGATTCTCAATCTCGGTCCTGATCGCCTGTAACCCTGGGATGAAATCAGGGTTGTCAATGCATGCCTCTCCAAATCTTGCGACATGCGGTGTAAGCTGAGTGTCAATCGACCGTGAAACAGTGCTTTCGCGCGTCGTTCCTGTCGACGAAATGAGAGAGGGTGGAACAGCCGACTTCTGACGACTGGAGATAGGAGTACTCGGACTGATCAGTGAAATCTGATCGGTGTTGGTTCCACTGTAGGTTTCCCCCTGCCCTTCGTGATGCGACTGTCGTATAAAGAACAGTCTCAAATTGTCGCCTCTTCTCCTCAGGAAAGCCCTAGTCAACATTTCAACGTTGTAATACCTACCAAGGTGGACTTGTAAGACCAGAATGGAGGCATGGGCTTCGCGCAACTGCCGGACGAAGTCCAGGTCTCTCTCGTCTGGGACAGGTCCCAACGAGTCTTTCAGACCGATTACAGTCTGTGCTCGGCCCCCCCTCATTCTTGTTTGAAGCGAACGCTCATGTTGCTCGGTCAAACCTGCCCTCAGATGGATCAGTAGTCCCTGTAGATCTTCAGTCGAAGAGGAAAAATCATGTAACAAGTCCATGACTTCTCGAACGAAAACGTCAAGATCGTCACTAGGTCGGGGTAGGCGGCTCAGGGCCGTAGTGATCCTAGAGTGCCGGTCAGGTTCGGTACCGCTACATTGCTTCTTCGCTTCGCACAAGTTGGCGATATTCAGCGGCTGCATTGTAACCTGGGGAATTAGAAGTAGGACTATTTTGCGTTTGCAGACAGATGAGCAGAAGTCTGAGGGTCCAACGTCTTCCACTTAACCCTCATCCGTATTCTCGCTTAGCAGTATCGCACCGTATATATGTATAATATTCCTATCACGCACTGTCAGGGTTCTCACAGCTTTCCTTTGTTGTACCAATCGCCGCCTCAGCCGCTTTTACGTCCGCCCCAACAGGTGCTGTCAGCGGCCGAACGGCGTGACTGGTTAATTTGGCAACAATCTCCGCCGAAGGCCTTTACCATCCTAATGCTATCTTTCGCCTTGTCCTGCCCACACTAGCCAGCAGCCCTCCTTCTTCTAACCTTGACTGTCCCAACAGGTTACTATGCAGGGACAAGCCTTTATTATCGATAGTAGAGCACTCCGGTCTTGTGATCACATGCACATGAATTCCGGTCCTTTGTCCTCTTACTCGAAGCGGTACAGTATTGTGACAGTGCAACTGATTCGTTTGGTGAATGAGAAACGGAAAATCACGTCCTCATGGCTCTGAGACCGTTAATCACGAAATATCCACTTCCAATGATTCTGTTTCTCAATCCTTGTTACTCTATCCTGAGGCTTGACAGCGGTCGTCGTCGATCGATTGAGTGATACCGTTGGCTTATTAGTCAACAAAGGATATACCATGCATCTGCCTTGGGCAGAACGTTGGCAGAAATACGGCCTACCGGTTCAGCGCCCTGCACGACGTCAATCCGGGTGCTCTGTATGCAACTGCATGGCAAGTATACGACGAAGAGCCGAACGTTTGGATTATTGAGTCAGCGAATGGTCGTAGCATGGATATTTTACATACGATGATCATCATACAAGTAGAGGTGCTACAAGCTGTAGGAGCGGAACAGTTGACGAAACTATGTACACAAGGGGAACGCCCCCCAGGATCCTACGATAAATATTTCAACCCGCAAAGCGTATCAACACCCTCTTGCCGCACATCCCTCGGCGTCAGGGCTGGCATCCGATTATGTCAGTGTCCATCGAATCATGGTCAGATTGGGATAGCGTCGAGGATCTGGTTTGCGTCTGTGTAACGGTCAATGCCGCGAGGCTCGTCAGACAAACGGACGCTGAAGCCATATCAAGCGGACAGAAGGGGCTCACCTGAGGAAATCATGCCATCGAGGATCAGCTCATCGTCGAACGGGACATAGTCCGTTGTCCGCTGATATATGAACCAGTCGAAGCTCCGGTAGTTGCATCCCTGCTGAAATGATCAGTGACGGATGGAGCTGTTGGCTGGCACCACTCGGATCGAAGATAACCAAGAATACTGCATTGTTCGTTTCGGGTCTGCTCGGATATGTGCAAGACAACTATATCCATCATGCACTCTTTGCAGGAATTCATGCATTCTTGTCCTTGTTGGTCTGGACTTCTGCGCCTTGGATCCGGATGTATGAGAAACCACCTCAACTCAGGCCATTGCATTATAGATTGGGCAGTTTTTGTATTCGGCGAACCAGGGGGGTTTCGATAATGTGACAGCAGCAGGTCAGACCTTTCGTGCTCTAGCCCTTCCTGTCCTTGTTGTGCCAATTTTGACCACAGCTTATCCCTAATATCGTTGCAGAAATTGGTTCCCATTTGAACAAGTTCGTTAAAGTCACCGTCGTGACTACAAGATCGCAAGACACGAAGACAATTCAATCTCAGTCGATCTAAAATGAGAAGCTAGACTCACGAGTTTGCATCCATCGATTCGACCGTCATCATCCCACGCGCAGCTTCCCCAGATTCTTCATGAATGTCCGCGTGAGGCTCGAACGTTCCACAGGATTGTTCAGAGGAGACTATGTGAGACTGCGCCTCTGCAGGGGTTGTCCGACTGGATTCTTGTCGAGACAATAATGATTGAACTTGATCGTCGTAGGAAATGGCGCCTACAAACCCTGGATCTATGGTGTCAGCCGGAAGTGGAGTCGCGTCTTTGGCGACATAGTAGCATAAGCGATTCCCTACAATTCACGATCGTGGCACAACTCACTGTCCGTATAGGTCTCGTCACTGAATGATTGGGATAGACCCCGGAAAACCTCTGTATTAGCTGTTGGCGATTGTGTCGAGCGTGCAGAAAGATGGGCCGGAGTGCCTGCAGGCTCCGATCTATATGATTCTCGATCGATACTCCTGCTCGATTCAACATATGTATTGCATCAGATCAATGCTTGTCGGTCTTGAACCAGACTAATTGGTCCCGGCTTACTCGCGAGCGCATTCTGTCTGTTTCATTTCGCGATCAACGGTATTGGAAGGCTCGTCTTGGTTTGGGTCTTCCTGCGAACTGGGATCAATAGTCATTCCGCTGTCAAGATCGATCGAGTTAGACCTCGGATCGAGTAGACTTGTGCTTTGTTCTCTCGTGGTTTGGCACATAACAGTCTGGTGCACCTCATCGGTGATCGAACAGATCTCGGATAATATACCCTCGAGCTCGAGCGGTTGGAGTGCCTTTCTGGGATTTTTGTCAAACTTGGGATTGAGGACTGCCCGAATCTTTTGAAGGCTGAATTTTCGACCCTTGGCTGCCAGAATCCTGGTAGCGACCTTTTGCCAAAGTGGACTTTGCTTGCTGGAATAGTGCTCCATCAGTGACGTGCCTTGTCGCGCCCAATCATCCAGATTTTTTAGAGTTTCGTTTGTCTTGAAGGTGGTCAATATCTCCTCTGGCTCTATTCCGCAAAGTGAGAGTGCCTTCAAAAATTCGCCAGATGCCCTTACATAGCTATCCCTACCCTCGCACTTCTTGAGCTTTTCCATGATAAGAGGTATGCCCGACGCTATCCTCCCGGTCAAATTTGAAGTGAAGCGCATGCCAATCGGAGTTCTAGGGCACGTCGATGTCAAGGTATCAGTCTTTCAGTACATCTCATACATAAGACGGATAGACCCACGCTGAGCTTTGTTCTGATTGATACTGTTCTTCCAATACAAACGTATGGGAACGTCCACTACAGCGAGTCAACATGGTATCTTCCGACGCGAATGTATGGGAAGGTCCATCATAGTGCGCTATCACGATAGATTTGGGATCTTGGCTGTCAGATGCGAGGGACTACAAAATGATGGTAAAAGATAGGTCAGGACGAGATCGAGATTGCTAAGCCGGCTCGCACGTTTACCTCGCTCTGACTCCTGTCCAACTTAGTCCATTGTTGGGGGTACACTTCGAGAGTAAGGGGTACAGCTTTTTTTCTATTTTCCAGCAGCGCCTTGAGTTTGCCCACGGACATATCGGAATTCGGTCGGGTGGTTTGTATCAAAAGGCCAGTAAACAAGGCCCACGATGCGGGTAGATCTAGTTCGCAACGCTGCAGGAACGTCTGACCGATAACTTTCCATTCAGAAGGGTTTCGAGGGCTGCTCCGGAACCCAAGCGTTCTTAACCAAGAGATCAATTCTTCCGGGCTGAGCTGCGTGTCGTTGAGGATCAGGACCGCGTCCCTGACTCGAATGCAGAATGCGTGATCGATTCTGTTTCCCTCGCGAATGCCCTTCACCTCCCCGACCACCCGAGATATGATGCCTCTGTAGTCCGGAGGTGAAGTCGCTGGTTCAGCAGTGATCGTATCGGGATCCAGATTCATATCGGCGAATGCTTGCGATGAGTAGCCTTGCTCAAAGGCTAAACACGATGTAGCTGGATTCCAAGAAGGATTGGTGATTAGTCGAGGAGCCCAGAGAATGCCAGGACTTTTCCCTTATACCTTCACTAGGACTGATTGGCCTATGAGGGACAGCGTGGCCGGATGCTGAAATGCAGGACCCTCCTTTGTTCTGGATGATGATGTCTTGGCTGTGATTATTGTCGTGATCGAAGTCAGCGATGAGCAATATAGGAAAGCTACAGCAGAACGGCCACGGCGTTTTCGTAATTCTGGTAATTCTGGTATGAGGCCAGGTTATCTTGCAGTTCGGCCTTTACCCCTGAATCCCTCTGGGCAAGCGGAGTTGCAGTCTTCTTGAAGCCGTTACCCGGAAAGATCCCGACCAGCACTGGCTATCCGATCCGGATTGCCTTGGACAGAAGACCGCTGAAAATCAAGTCTACTCTATTGCCTCTGCATAATTTGCTTCGATTTCTGATTACCAGATCATCTATCAAAAGGGGGACAGGAAAGGGCTAATGTAGATGTCTTATTCAATACAATGGGTGCTGCCGAAGTCATGGGGCAAAGGCAAGCAAGATTGGGCGATCCGCAAATTGAGAAGCAACAAGCAACAAATGCCAAAAGCAAGCAAGACGACGCATAATGGAACAGAGACATAAAGAGTAGGAACGTTACAGTCTCGAATGATCCATCAACAAAGGTAGATATATGGGAGACTCCGTTTGGTTACGTACAACATCATGGTCAATCCACGGCCTCGGGCTAGACTCTCTGGTTAGCCTCAGCCGGAAGATTTCGTGCCCCTGACCGGGCCGGGACTCTCGCATGTTTGTATCGATCGGAGGAAGGATAGCTTGACTTTGATCATCGCAGTCCGTCTCGAGCAGAATCATTTGCGAGTATCAACTTCGGTATGTCAGCCAGACTAGAAATCTTACGTTGTGCTTGGTGATACAGCCGAATGAAGCTATACCGTCGATCGAGCCTAGATCACTATGGATTCAGCTTGTTGGTACATGACCTGAAACCGAAAAAGCACGAGAGAAAATGGAAGTGGACCTTGAAAAGCTGAGAAAACTAGATCTTCTGCAAACCGCGAGAGGTGAGCTGCTCCCTGGCTTACCGATCGAAACAAGAGGCGAATGCTGGGCTTTACATCGATACGAGATGGCATACCGCGGAGACTGAGATAGACAAATGACAAGACTTTGCTGAACAATACAAACACTAACTATTACATCCGCATAAACATGATAAATGAAGAGCAAAACCTATATCGAGCTGTGCCTATGGAATCATCGGGATTCATTCGAGGAGAGATCAGGCTGAGAGATATCAGAAAGGCCTCGACTGCTTGCGGATGCGAGTGATCCTACAGCGCTGCTTCCGACATGGGAGAAGTCTTCGCCATGAGAGTAGCCCCACAAATATTTGTAGATATGCTTTTCTAGGCTCGGTTCCTTTCTCCTGGGATATATGTCTGCTGCGGCGAGCCATTTGGTGAGCTCGACGCATTCTTCGACATCCTCGGTTCGTTCAGAGCGCAGGTGAGGAATACCTGGCACGAAATACCCCATCCCAGGCCTTCGAGCGATCTCCTCGATACCTTCTTGCACAACCTGGCTGTCTCGTAATGCCCTGGTCTCCAGAGCAAATAGCCGATTCCTCTTTTCTTTGGATAATTCAGTAGAGATTTCCCAATAGTGACCATGGCTCCCGTTCCAAGTATCGCCCAACTTGGACCTGAGGCCTTCGCAGAAATCTTTAGCGAGTCCAAGTTCAGCAAGATCTGTGGGATCTTCCTGCCCTTCTAGTCTAGACATTGGGCCCGTATCACCATATGATTGTTCACTTTGGGTATCGGTCCTGGTATACAGTCTGCTTATAAGTATACGCCAATGATCGCAACACAAGAGGCTTACATTTCGACGTCTACCGTATCTTCAACCTCAGGGCCTGTGCCTACTGGACTCTGGTCGATGTCCATACTAAACCCGTCATCTACGGAGGTTTGGTCTTGGGTTTGGTTAGTCTGTTGGGTGAAAACCTCAGACTGCATTTCCAAATCGAGGTCAGAACCGGAGGGTTGAATCTGCAACAGCGAGACCGAAGAAGTGTCGGAAGCGCCGAGATGTTCTTCATTCACTTTCTTTCCGATGTCGTCCAAGTTGGACCACCGTCGGGACCGGGTTGTAAACAGTTTGGCGCGACCTATGATGAAATTCAACATCCTTGTTCGACATGGAGACCCGTCTGGACGGGTGTCATAGATCAGAAGTCCTGTGACACGAATCCAATCACAATCGGCGGGTATCCCACTGTGTTTCAAGAGGGTTTCGCCGACTTCATCCCATTCGGTCAGACCCGGGTGTCGTGGTCGAGAAATACGCCGCGAATCCAGCCATTCGAACAGTCTTTGAGGGGGAAAGTGTACATCTTGAAAGATGTAGATCGCCTCTCGTACCCGAAGAAGATGTTCCTCACTGCGTTTGGCTCCCTTGGGGCTGGTCAACGTATTCAGCCCATCGAGTACCTTCTGCACTATCTGCTCTGCGGTCAAGGGATCACTTTCAGCGACACTCGAACTGATATTGGAGATCATATCCCGATTCGCCTGTGATAGCTGTCCGTAAAGGATACGCTTCAGATGTGGTTGTGAGACTCTTGCGAGTTCATATGCCTCGATTCACTTACGCCGAGGCTGTCCTGGTAGTGCATCTTCATATAGGCAACGATCTTACTAGCCGATGAGGGCTAAGCAGTATCGCTGACCCTGAACTTTGAAGCCTTCCTTTATCCTGATGACGCGTATCGATCACGCCTGACGACGTTATCAAAGCGACGCTTGGTAAGCTTTAGCTTGTTACATGAGATGAGGTGATAGGCTCGCCGCGATCGGGTCAAAAAGAGTTTAGAGAACCTGTGAGGTCTCAAAGACCATGCAGAACGGATTCCTCGGACAGGAAAATTGCTGTGGCGACGGCGATCGGATGGGTCGATCTCAAACGACATTTGTCGCGCACAGCTTGACGAGCTGACCAGGCATTGTTTGCAAGGGAGAAGTTAGTTTATGCCAGGCTTGTACTCATTCTATCTCGTATCTGTTACAGATAGGGCACAGATGTAGCACTGATTTGTGGATTGCATTAGATAAACAGCAAATCTCTTTTTACCTACGGCACGCGCGGTATCTATCGCGGGGGATTGCCGTTTCATTATCGTGTTTCAGCGCCCAACCAACGTTACCCGAAGCAGATAACGCGTCACCATGCATCGTAAATCTCCTTATGATCAAGATATTTTGAGAATTGGTTTCTGATCCTGGCAAACTTCAGCGCTTGAGCGCTGGTTTGTGGTCGAGTCTTGCCGAAACTTTCGCCGATACGCGCATGAGTTACAATCTGCTTCGTCGGATCGCGGATCAGGCCTTTGCCTAGAGCTTGAACCCCAGGACCCCAACAGGATACTGTCACACCAACTACTACTAGAGACAAACTGCCCACATAACGCGGCATTACAACATGGATTCTGGGGTTTCCATATACAAAGACATCAACGGACTGCAGCGGATGAAAAAACATCGGTATTCTCGAGAAAGCTTCTCAAAGCCCAACTAGACCAGACGTGCATGAAAGATGGTCCCCTCGACACTTTCCTTGAGATCGGCAGTAAACAGTCCATCGGAAACTGTTTCAGGAAAGGATGAGCCAGAAGACGATATGTTTTGCTGCGATGTGGACGATAAATCGGTGCCTGCAATTCTCTCTTGATTCTCTTTTTCGCCCCACATCTGAAGGGATCCTATCATCATCTTCGCGGTTGATTGGTGTTCGACTGTTCGCATACACCTATCGTTCAGCATAGCAGCCGCAAGCTGTAGTAGGATTTCGTTTGAGTCCATACGACGAGTTTGAGGCAGCAAATACCCTATGGCTTGGTGACGGGGGCTGATGGGATCTACCCAAAACCGTTGTTGGGACCACAGACGAGATACTTCCGTTAGTACTCGTACATCGGCTGTACCGATCTGCAGCAAGTAGATCTCCGTCCTGATCCTCTCAAAAAACGAGTTGTACGCGCTCCTCGAGTCTTGACAAATATCTTGCAAACGCTGTAGTCGTGCTTGCACGGCAGAGTGAAAGTCGACCGTTACAGACTCCACACGAACCAAGGTCGGGTCGACAGAACCCGTGCTGTATTCACTACCCGGCGCAGTGATAACACTACTAAAACCGGTCGACGAGGAAACTGCCATCTGCTGCAACTCCGCAGGTGGTAAGAGGCTGGAGTAGTCTGTCCTACTGAACGCGGGATGGCTAGCTGGTCGAAAGAGGTGAGCAGTCTGCGATGAAGGGAGATCCAATGACGACAGCGGGGGTAGGCGCGAGTTCTTTAAACTGTTTACCAGATTCTCATGGAATTTTTCGCTTCCGATCGTGTTTTTGATGTCGGATGCCAGGTACGTCCCATACTTCGCCGCTCTTTTCACAAGAATCCAGAGCAAGATCTCGTTCATGCTTGGTGAGAGCAGTGGTTCGGCAGTGAGGCGATCCGATAGCGATTTAACTACGGTAGACAGATGGAACGCCTTTGCAGCAGAGTCAACCTGTAGATTTCGGCTGAGTGACTCTCCCAGAAAAGAGCTCTTCGTCGCAAAGCTTCCCAGGAATTGCAGTAGCTCGTTGCTCATGTCGGAGCCGTAAGGAAGGTCAGCCAATCTCTCAGCCTCACTTTCAATCAACATTCTCATTCCTTCGCGTGCTTGGTTCTGCATCTGAGATTCCATCCTGTGTTCCGGTACCGGGTTGTTCGGAATGTGAAGGTATATTGCGCTAAAAAGGTATGCGGAACGCTCACTGAGAAACCAAGGGACAGAGGAAATGTCGCGCCGAGTCTTATATACCCACGAGGAAAGCGACTTTCGGCCAGAGAAACAGGTTATGCAACATCCTTTGTCTGCAAAAAGGACACGTTCGTCATTGAGCGCAAAGAGTGGACCGTAGCCGTCCGATGGGGTTTGGACCATCCACTATCACTGGAGTGCCTTTATCTGATTGATAGGGAGAGCAGAGGCGAGGATATTGTCAGTGCGCTTGCGAGATAATGCACAGAGATGTAGCGCTGATTGAACTGTTGCAGCTGACGGGAGGACTGAAGCGATACGAAAGCCTTTTGTAATGCTGCCTTACCGGTCAGCGGAACATCGCTTGACGCTGGGGTGAAATCGTCTCGCCGAACGTCTCTCCCGCGCATTCTTGTTTCATGATCGTGTTTCAGCACACAAGCGACGCGCAACCGAGATGACGCGCATTCGGTTCCGAGAGATCTCTGCCGGAAGCAAAAGATGACGCGTCGAACCGAACCTACGTCATCGCTCATCGATCGAGAGATCGAGCGGTTCAAGGAGTCGTCGAAGGGTGGAAAAGTGAGAAAAACTCTTCTTCACATCACCTCGACGTCATACTCGACTATACAACAAGGTCGGATCATCATCGACGATACTTCTCCAAACTATACCGAATCATATGATCCCCCCGAGGTACCTCGCCGTCATCCGCCGAACGACCTTACCCTCATCTTTATCGCCTTTATCCTCGCTCAACTTTAGCAATCGGTACATCCAGACCCGCCCACCCGTCTTTTCTTCCGACAAGGAGAAGTATAGACTTCCACGTGGATACGGGTGGTTTGAGAGGCATCTATTGATCAAACCAGAGTTCTGGGATCGGTTCGAGGACGAGCCTGATTTCGAGAGTGATCTGAGGAGATTTGAGAAATATAATAACAAGATGCCGCCTAAGGGGAGTAGCAAACGTAAAAGACCATCAGCATCAACATCAGCACCAGTAGGGGCAGGTGTAGACAAGGAGAATAAAGAAGAGGTAGAACTCTCAGCTCTTCCGAAGGATTCGACGCCCCCGCCGAATTTCGTAATGGAACAAGCTCATCATTACCACGTCGACCATCCTCACCCTCAACCCCCCACTTCGACTTCAGCCTCTAAAACTATATCTACGAACACAGAAGAACAAATCAGCGGTAACCTCGATCCGAACCCGGACGCAAACCCTGAAATCCTCGACGCACGCTCCGCCCTCCGAGCCAGTCCCGACGCTGACGAAGTCTCTGACATCAGACCTGGGGAGAAGAATACCGAAGAGTTTGAATTGGGGAGGGTCGTTGGGGAGGGAGAGGTCGGAGCGGGGGTGAAGGAGGATGCTGTGGAGCCTGCTGTGGAGAAGAAAGAGGTTGTGGGGGAGTTGAAGGAGAAGGTTGGGGGGAAGAGAGGCAGGGCAGCGAAAGGCGGGAATGCGAAGAAAGGGCCGGAGGTCAAGGTCGTCGATCAGGCTTATCCTACCAATTCTACTTCGGGGGAAAAGGACACGATTGACGTTCAGGTCAAGCGGGAGACCACCCCGCTGGCTACCGTCCAGCACACCAACACCACCGACAACGAGACCGAGACGACCCCAGCGAAAAAGGGTGGTAGGAAACCGACGAAAGCGTCCGTAGCTGCCAAAAAGGGCGCGGACGAGATCAAGGCTTTCGTCGCCGCCCAGGCTAAAGTCAAGAAAGAGCCCACAACTACCACCGATGAAGATGCCTCGGGGGCGAACGCTGGGGATGGGGATAATGGGGGGGATGGGCCGGATGGGGTGACGGACGATATGGATGCCAGGGAGAGGGAAGCTAAACGCCCTCCCCCGGTGAATTCCGATTACTTGCCTCTTCCCTGGAAAGGGAGGTTGGGATATGCGTGTCTGAATACGTATTTGAGGTTTAGCAACCCCCCGGTCTTTGCAAGTCGCACGTGTAGGATCCAGAGTATTCTCGATCACAGGTACCCGTTGACGAACCCTGACGAACCGGAACATGCGACCAAGAACCGGCCGGACAAGACCAAGACCCCCTCGGTGGAAAGGGGGATGGAATACGTCCAATCTATCGGCTTGGCCAACGCCAGAGACTGTGTAAAGATGATCAGGTGGAACGACAAGTATGGGATCAGGTTCATGAGGTTGTCCAGCGAGATGTTCCCGTTCGCGTCTCATGAAGAGTATGGGTATACGTTGGAGGGGTTTGCGAAGGAGGTCTTGGGGGAGGTTGGCAAGGTCGCAGCGGAGGTTGGGTGTCGGTTGACTACCCATCCGGGTCAGGTGGGTTCGCGGGTCACAGGTCGTGCTGTGGTAGATCGGTACGAGCTGATTGGAAATCTTATTGGGGGACGCCGGTGGGTAGTTTACGCAACTCGGATCGCCGCGACAACAGGTCATCGATAATGCCATCCGGGATTTGGAGTACCACGCCGAATTGCTGTCCCTGTTGAACATGCCGGAACAGCTCGATAGGGACGCAGTAATGATCCTGCACCTCGGCGGGGTCTTTGGGGATAAGGAAGCCACGCTCCAGAGGTTCAAGGAGAATTACCTCAAACTGTCCGACGAGGTCAAGAAGCGGCTGGTACTCGAGAACGACGACGTCTCGTGGAGCGTTCACGACCTCTTGCCGGTCTGCGAAGAGTTGAACATCCCCATGGTCCTGGATTTCCATCATCACAACATCATCTTCGACTCGACCCAGTTGAGGGAGGGGACCAAGGATATCATGGACCTCTACCCGAGGATCCGGGCGACCTGGACGAAAAAGGGTATCACGCAAAAGATGCACTATTCCGAGCCTTGCCCGGAGGCGATCACGGGGAGGGAGAGGAGGAAACATAACCCTCGACCGTTCACCTTGCCTCCCTGTGCGGACGATATGGACCTGATGATCGAAGCCAAGGACAAGGAACAGGCCGTCTTCGAGTTGATGAGGACGTTCAGGCTCCCCGGGTGGGACACGTTCAACAATATCGTGCCTTATCAGAGGGACGACGATAACAAGCCCGAACCGAGAAAGCCGGCGAAAAAGGCTAAGAAGAAGACCAAGAAGCAGTTGCAGGCCGAGGCGGAGGACCCGTCGTTGATAGAGGAGGAGCCCGAGGCGGACGTGCCGAAAAAAGAGGTCATCCCAGAGGAAGAGGTCGGGATGGGTGGCAAGTTCAACCGGGTCTACTGGCCGCCGGGTATGGAAGAGTGGTTGAGGCCGAAGAAGCGCGAGGTCAAGAAAAAGACGGGTGGGGCGGATGATGTGGATCCGGTTACGGGCCAGACGGACGCACAGGCGTTGGCAAATCCCACGCCAATGAACTTGAAACAGCGTCAGGCGGCAAAGGCGAAAAAGGCCGCTGCTGCTGCTACGGGTGCGGGGACGACGACGGATGAAGGAACGGATGTGGGTACGGATGCTGGGACGGACGCGACTGAGGCTAGCACGACGGCCAAACCCAAAAAGGCACCTGCAAAGAGGAAACCTGCGGCCAAGGCTAAGGTCCAAGTCGAGGAGGATGAGGAGGACGAGCTGACCCCGGTCGAAGAGGACGAGGATGATGCGAGTTCCCTGGACTTGGGATCGGATAGCGACGAGCCGGCGCCCAAGAAGGCCAAGACGAATGGGGCCAAGGCGGCACCGGTCAGACGGACGGGCAGAAAGGCGGCAGTGAAGAAGACTGGGAAGGGTTACAAGGAGGCGAGCAGTGGGAGCGAGATGGACGTCGATTAGAGACGGCTCGCAGGGGTCATCACGAAGAGTTTCTCAATAGAATGTCAACTGTATCTTACGAAAATGAAACGAGACATGGCAGAATCAACGTATAATGATCCGCGCTCAGTTTCATCGTACTTTGATAGGTTTAGGCATCCAGACAATATTGATCCAACCAGCTGTAGCCTGCATTGCTCCGGTGAGGTCAAGATGATGATGTTCTGGAACAGACCCACGACAACATGTACAGCGCCTTATAGGAATTCATATTGCATTCGTCAATTTACATGCATAATGGCGAAGAAGGGTTCGAGCACGTTTTCGGCTGCTTGTACGGTAAACCTGAGTATATCGTAATTCCGTCGTTCGCCTTTCCGCCCAATGTAGCCGGTCGATATCTCTCCATCGCGTGTGTATAATGTCGTTTTCTGGGCTTCGCGACGGTGGTGGTATACGGGGTTATGAGGCATCGGCAAGAACCTATCTCCAACTCGTTTTCTGTCTGGTATCATAAGTGAAGCACCCCGTTTCCAATTCGTATTCTCGTATTTTCCATGATTATCGTATTTCAGCCTTCATATGTTGCCTTTTCGCAACAGCCGGTATGAAGATCCAATTTGATCAATAAGGCATGTTGTAGAACCCAGCCGAAGTCGCACTCAGAGGAGCCGCTCCGCCGTTTCCAAGGTTGACGGTCGGCGAATAGGTCCCCCCATATCTACCGCCCTGGAATTGCTGCTGCTGCTGTTGCCTCTGCAGGTTCGGACTTTGGGTGTGGCTGGGGCTATAGCTCTGTTGAGGATCGTGAATGTATTGGTATTGATCTTGCGATGGGGACTGCGGGTGCTGCTGCAAGTATGCCCCAGCTGTCCCGCTCAACGTCTTCAAGTCCAAAGATTGAGTTCGGGCCGTCGCGATTCGCAATCGCTGAGCGAGTCCTTTGGGTTGAGCGATCTCCTCTGGGATGCTTTCGAAAGGAGAGGACTATTGACGTCCAAAAGGTTCGCTCGCATTCAACACATGACCCGACTTGTGACGCGGTCGAAAATATCCTAACTCACGTTGCCAGTTCGTTCCATCCAATCCATCGTCATTGAAGGGTCCAACGATCCGGTCTTGCCATTCTTCACAGTCTGCCGGAAGTTTCGGTTTTCATATTGAACAGGCGGTTCCGATCCAGCCCGTGAGAAAACGATCGAGTTGGCACCGGCAGCTGAATGAGGGACAAGCCTAGATGTCAGTTCGAAGTCACGCCGCCTTTCTGCAGACATGTCAAGGCATGAACCCACCCTCATTGCCCCAAGGCGAGAAGGACGAGGCGGACACTTCCGGTCGTTGTCGCTCGGCAAAGAACCTCTCCAAGATGTTCTTGGCGACCTCGAACCTAGCAGTGTCCCTAATCCCGCTGACGAATGTAACCCCGATCATGCGATCGTCTCGGAACATGCTACTCAAGCGCACCGAGACCGCAGTCGAGTCGAGAACGTTCTGCGCACAGGTATGCCAGTCCGGAAGATCGAGTGGATGAACGTTGGTGCGAATCACGGCCAGACGTTCGAGAGGAACGAGCGACTGAGAAACAAGAAGAGATCAACCAATCAGATCTGGTCGAGCGATGCTGATCGCTCCACTCACCTTCAGGATCGGTTCGATCGCGGGCAAAACGGCAATGGACGAGTACACCTCGATCCCATCGATTCCCCTCTCTCTCGGTAGACACCGGATGGCAGCCCCGAACTTGTCTTGCCACTGATGCAAGGCCGGATTGGCCTGGATCGAGGCGTGGTATGCGCGAGGTATAGGCATCACATAACGGGGCGCATAGTAGCGGGTCTGTAAAGAAACGGCAGGTTCAGCGAGCCATTTGAGGAACAGTGCTCGTCAAATTGAGCTGCTCTTACCTCTTCCGGAACATGCTCCATGACGATGTCTTTGACCCTTTCAATGACTGCTGCGTTCTTGGCGGGCGTGATGATGAGCACATTGTCCTCGTTGTCTGCATGTACCTTAGCGTTAGCGTGCGGTTCGTCAACATGAATCGCCTCAGGACGTACCTTGGTGACCTCCAAACTCGGCCCACTGTTCTGCAGAAGAGAATCGCACGGCCACGTTGTGACGGTACATGATCTCTTGAATATTCTTTCCGTTCCTCCCGATGATCTTGCGGTGGAAGGCTTCGGGCAGGTAGAACGAGGTCTCGGCGGGCAACTCCTCTTGTAGCACTCCGAGCGCGATGGCGACACTAGCGATACTCTCACTGCGGATATCGAGGGTGAAGAGTCGATCACCTAGGATTATCAGAGCTTAAAATCAGTTCCGAACTTGGCGCAGATGATGGTGAATCCACTTACTAGCAGGAACGAGCTGGATCTTGGCGTTGGACTTGCGAGACATGGAGACAATCTTGCCCATTCCCTTGCCGCCCAAAAAGTCCTGGTGCTCAATCAGAGGTTGCACTTGAAACTGCACATGCGTAGCGTAGCCCTGCGATTCGAAACAGAACAGGTGAGACCAGAGTCTTGTCCATGACATGGCTCATGCGCAGCACTCACAAGGCTGGTCGGATTCTCGAGCATATCGAAGACCCTCCTCGCTCCCGAGATCCCGGACTCGCCTGAGAACGCTTCGATACAGCCAGCACCGGCAGCCATCTCGACATCCGTCTCGACTGCGAGCTTCCTTGCTTGCTCCTCAGTGTCGTACCGCTTAGTCACATTGGGCGTCTCAATCGTCCAAGCCGCAGCCAGACAAGTGTCCGTGACCAATCGGATCACGTGTTTGAGTGTGCGTCTAATACTGACTTCGTGGTCGCCCAAGACCGTGACCATGCCAACGCGACTTCCAGGTACGAGCCTGATCGTGCAGCCATTATCAAACATGATTTTACGGACTTGTTCCGAGCTGGTGGAATGATGAGATAGGTAGTCAGCCTAGGCGACCACGTCGATTCTAGAGCAGGAAGTTGCCTCACCGTTCGTGAATCAACCAGTCCAGCTTTCGAGGACTTAGCGGCGACTGGAAAGTACCGACAGCTGCATTCTGTAGCGATGAGGTGGTTGCATCAGCATCAGATCGTGATATCGATGGTAGAAAAGAAACTTACCTTCTCGAATGCCGACCTTAGCAACCACTCCTTGGCGTTCAAGACGCGCACAGCTGAAGCCCCAGTGATGTAGACGATGTCCCTGTTGATCCCGGGAGCGGCGTTCAAGCCAGGCGAGATGGTCCCTGGCGAGGCCCAACCCGAATGCGTAGGCGTGGGTGACAAGGTCAAAGGAAGCTGACCAGGACTGAGCGTCAAATTGTTCGTAACGCTAGCATAAGGCTGTTGATGCATGCTGAGCGCGCTCAGTCCCGCAGCAAGGTCTGGGACGGTCGGGTCGGTCAAGCCTGGAATGCCCGTGACGGGTCCGGTCGGGGGTGCAGGACCGAACCCAGCTCCAAGTCCCGGCGAGACGGCTCCAACGAGCGGTAATTGACCTCCTCCCAAGAACGGTGAGAATCGTAAAGGCGGACTCATGACGGGGCTCAAGCTACCATAGCTCGCCTGCTCTTCGACTTGTACGAGACGGCCCTCCGGGATATAGATGTTGGTCTCGGTCGCACTCATAACGTGGTTGATGGCGCCGTTCTTCCTTCCTGCCACGATCCTATGCAACCTCTCCGGAATTTCAATCGTCTCGACGTGCAAGCCGTTGAGCTCGTCCGAGAGTACGAGCAACAAGGTCTTGGCGGATGCTACCGCTTGTCTGAGACCCTGGACGACAATGACGCAGGTTCCTTCCTTGATGAAGCCCATGTTTTCGAACGTCTGGTTGAGGAGTTCCTCTTGCAGCTGTTCCCGATCCATGATTCCCGAGAACCGATGAGAGGCGGGCGAGGGTGTCGATTCGGTCACCCCGGTAGGGAAGAAACGACTCGAGGTCGCCGAGCGAGGCGGCAAGTCTAGACTACCTTGTCGACTGCTGGGTTTCTGTCCGATGACGCCAGCACCGTCTTGTCCCCCCATGCCGGGCAGCTCCATGTGCATACTCTCGGGTGAATCCATGACGATGCCCGCGTCCGCTGGAGGTAGAGCCTCTTCCGGCTTCGTGTTATTACTGCTCCATAGCGTGCCACCAGGTCTCCTCGTCTGGCTTGCAACCGTAGATCCTGAACCGCGTCTCCGCCTCGCCGAGCCAGTTCCGCCGCCGACGCCTCCGTGTCTCCTGACGACCGGGTCGTCGATGGTCAACAACACTCCGGTCTTCATGGCGATATCGTTCAATTTGGCCCTGACTTCCGGAATGATGGTGTTGGGCGAAAGACCACTACCGATGCTTGTCCTCGAGGGAAAGAGGGCGGACAAGGTGTAGACTTGGGTGAGGGGGAAACTGACTTCGGCCTTGGCCTGCCGTAACAACCAACAATCATGTCGAAATCAGCAATCACGAACCGCATGACCGTGCGAGTGCGGTACACCAACAACGAAAACTCACCTCCGGCGTGATCTCCCTCCTCAACGCGCTCTTGGCGAACAACACCTTGGCATAACTCCCCCTAAACCTGAACAAGAACCTCCATTCCCCCTTTCCCTCCCCTCCAAACTGCTCCAAACCGCGTCTCCTCTCCTGTTGCTGTTGTTGTTGCTCCGCCCCGGCCGTAAGACCCGGTACGAGAGGTACCTCCCTTATCTCTTCTTTAGGGATGGGGGTGTGGGGCCTGACGAGCTGGACGTCGATGCTCACTCCGGAAGAGGTGGAGACGAGCGTGGCGAGCGATCGAGCCCAGGAGAGGGTCAAGGGCCGGTCACCGTCTTGAACGATGACCTCGTCCGGGTCCACTTGGTCGGCGTTGTCATTCTCATCATCTGCGTCCTCTTTCTTCTGATCGGGCTTGTCTTGCTCGGCTTCGTCCTCGCCCTCATCAACCGGTTCGATCAGGGTTTCATCCTTGACGACCCCTCCAAACCAAAGTTCTTGGACCGTCTTCGTCCGTCTCCCCGCCCTGGCCCGCGAGGGGAACGTCGCCGATGAAGCCGAACCCGAACCCGAATCTTTCATCCCCGTACCCGTACCCGACTTTGAACCATCGCCACTTTCATCTTGTCGTTCTCCACCTTGGTCTGATTCTTGCCGTACGCTATTGCCATCCGCACCTGATTTCAACCCGGAAACGCTCCCTCCCAGGTTCCCGATCCCGCCAAACGTCTTTTGCCTCCCAACGGTCATCCCTTGACCCTGCGCATCCCGTTCCCTGTACCCAGGGTAAGGCGAATACTCGGCCGACCCGCCTTCGAGCTCGGTAGGGAACGGGGAGTAAGGGTCGGTAAGGCCGGGATCTTCTTGGCTCGTAGGTGTTTGTGAGGTGGGGTTCGTATCCGGATTAGGAGGGGTCGAGGTCGATGTGTTCGGGCCAGGGGAAGAGGTAGGGAAAGGAGCCATGGTGACCGATCGCCCTGGGAGTCCTCTCGTAGCCGTGTTCGTACCCCCGGCATCTCGTTCTGCTGACCTGACGCCGCCGAAGTGGGATTGTGATGGCGATTGCATCTGCAAAGAATGCCCAGGACCCGACCCTTGTTGCCCCCCAAACTGGGTAGAACTCGAACCTCTCTGAACGGGTAAAGAAGCTTGTCTAACCGGTCCCCCACCCCCACCAGCACCACCAACAGCACCACCTCCTCGTCCGAGTCCAAAGCCCAACCCGGCTTCCGTGGAGAGCGTCGTACCCCTACTCTGGCTCGCACTAGAGTTCGAAGCCGAGTTGTTGGAATTGGCATTCGAGGTAAAGTTCGAGGTGGTTGGAGAATCGACGGTGGTAGTCCCTCTAGGCGGGTAAGCCCAGAAGAGCGTGTGCGTGGTCTCCATCTCAGAAATGTCTGTTCTGTCTCTTCCTGCCTTCGTTGCGTTCTCGGTAGAAGCTCGGTTTGACTTTTGGTGTTGAATTTCAAGAGGTGGTCGTGATGACGCAGAGATGGTGGTTCAAGAAGAGTGGGAGTAGATGCGGTTGTGATTGTGGTTGTGCTCGTTGGTCGTTGTTCGTCTCTAGAGACCGAGAAGGCCTGGTGTCGTCAAAGATCCGAGAGAGTCGAGAAGGAGGAAAGGCGAAGGGGTATAGTGGTGTAGATGGGTAAAGGATGCGTGGATGTACCGATTCGATTTTGATATCGATGATTGGTTGTTCTACTGAGATTGCTGGAGATGTGGGTATATGCGGTGATGTTGATGTCGGCTGTTATTGTTGTTGTCGATGCTACTGCTCTTTATAAGTTGTGTTGTTGTTCAAGTTGACGATGTGCTGTCGTCGTCCCGAGGTCGATGATGGATATGATGGGATCAAATCTTTTCACACTTCTCTCTTTGATGGATCCTTGATGCTCGTTCCTCGGACCCGAAAATAAGAGTCGTCCCTCTCCTTCCCCCTGCTGCTGATGCTGTTGCTCAATGCACACCCTCCTTTGATCGATCCACCTTCTCGGATCTGATTTGATTGTCGCCGTGGATATTCGATGCGATACGATGATCACGAAACGAAACGCCCCTGACCGTGGGGTTCTCCTCCTCTTGCTCTTGTGCCGCCGGTCCACACCAGATCGACGCTAGAAAACCTGGTTCGACCTTGTTCTTCAATTAGATCCACCGATAAAGGACCCCTAGTCCTAATCCCCTGATCTACACCTGTCACTCTTAGCGATGTTCTTGCTGTTGATGACGAAACCCTCCCAAGTACCCCGTTTCGTCTCCAACCCCCTGTCTCCGTATGTCTGGAGAATTTGGGGTCCTCGCCTTTTGATCCAAAGGACTCTCGACACCCTACAACTTCTTTTTCGATCCTTCTTCTCGCGTAGAACCGACGATCCACCTGGAGGTTGATCTTGGTCTTGATCGTACCTTTTAACTCGGTGTCGTCGTCGTCGAAAAGGTGTTGAAGGAAACCTCCCGGTCGCAGTCGTCTCAAGATGTCGAGGATGACGAGACGTTGCTGTTAGAGGAAATCCACCCGATGTCCCAGGTCCGATATTTCTCTGCTCTGCGCCCAGGATGCAGGTAGCGGGTAAGAGTCCGTAAGGTTGCGGTAGCAAGTGTCGAAACTTGATTGGAGGTCGAGGTGAACTTCGAGCCTGAGGTATTCGAGGAGGGTATAGGTCGAAGGGGTATATACGGATCGAGATGAAGATCCAAGGTAGGGTATAAGGGTATACTGTATATTCCAGGTATTCAGGAATTAGGAATCCAACCAGAGAACCCTCTCGGCGTCCGGGTCGAGTCCGGCTGAAGTTCCTCTATTTTATTGGTGGGAATGTTCTATCTCGGACAAGACGATCGAAGACCAAGACTAGGTCCAATATCGACCTCTGTCAAGTTAAAGATTATAGTGGTAGTGACGATCTCCGTCTTACAGCTGAGCAAATTGTAACGACTCTAGCACGTCAGAGATCAGAGATTAATCGGATCTCGTGACCCCTTTCCCGGCTTCCGGATCCTGCCCCTGCGTACGAATCCCCCCTTGACCGAGGCTGAGGCTTTTTACCGAGGAAGGAATGGAAGGTTGAGTGTGGGTGCGCGTCGCCTCAGCCTCGACCGCCTTGGCGCTTGCGCTACGTTATAGTGTAGGTTACAGACGAGTAATTGGGTGAGGAGGTGGAGAGGGAAGGATAGGTACTCGGAGTTGAACTTGTTGACGATCGGGTGTGTTTATCAGGGAAGGGTGATGAGTCAGGAGCAGGATGGTCGGCTAGGGTTTCGGGATGAGAGACTGGAGGATCAATAGAAGGTCGCTTGTTCGTCACGAGCAAACTCATCGGTCGGAATTCACACCAGCGATGGATTTCGAAGACGACCGTTCTTTGATCTCGACGAACGCTTTCATCGGCATGTAAAGATCGTGAGATACTTTATCATACGGTGTAGGATATCTACGACCTCAGATCTTGATAGGTCCGACAAACAGAGATCCGAACTGAGTCTTTCGGACTCGCGCGCCGAAGCGATTCGATGACCACAACAATGAACATACAAAAGTCGCGCTCGGATGCTTCGACGGGGCTCTTTCGTACTCTGACTACAATCTCTCCGGCTGCTCATTATCATGCGCCGTTCTACGGTCTTACTGTTCTTGCGTCGGATATGTTGAGGAACTGTTCGGCCGAAGATCGCAGTAGTGGGACCGTTCGGAGGCGGGCGAGTTAGCTTTCGGATCGATGGTAAGTGCCGACCTCTTTTAGCTTTCATGAGCGACTCAATCGATTGCTTCCACCAACTACTAACCGCTTGGTATCATGTGTAAGATAAGCGCATCTGTGAGACGAAATCGACTTGTATGACGTCTGAACCAGCTACGAGGGGACGCAATCGTTGATAACAGCGTAACCGCTATCTGTATTCCGCCTGCCACCGAATCAGACAAGCTCGAGACGCGATCCTCCAAAATATATCTGAGTTTTCGTCGTTGTAGGCTTCCGACTCCATGGTCTCCAGAGAAACTAGGTCT
This sequence comes from Filobasidium floriforme, assembly GCF_021052385.1. Taxonomy (NCBI): domain Eukaryota; kingdom Fungi; phylum Basidiomycota; class Tremellomycetes; order Filobasidiales; family Filobasidiaceae; genus Filobasidium; species Filobasidium floriforme. The sequence continues at coordinate 196,938 of NW_025763637.1, read as the reverse complement.
TCCGACCCATGTTAATGCCTGACTTGATCATCCGTCTACACGCCTACACGCTTTCACTACCAGTCAGTTTCAAGTTTTTGATTGTGATGCCACATGCTAGCAAAAAGCATCGACCATATCACCTGTACTATTATGGCAGCCCTGGCATTGGATTTTTATCTGAACATGGGGTGTTGAAGCAAGAATTTGAGTGTCAAGTAACCTGCAAGATGAGGAATGGCAAGAAACTCTGGTCCAAACGCCATGCGACGTATGCCCGATCACCCGGCTTCGAAATGTACACCCGAAATCATCATTCCGGCCGAAAGAATCAACATGATCGCAAGCAGTAACATCAGCTCGACACCATGACGACAGTTTCTATCTTGTCCTGTATGCCATCCATCGGAAGTCGTGCGTTGTCTCGACCGGACTGGCTATACAAGATGAGCAACTCGCCCCGTCTCGACTCGCCCCGTCTCGACTCGCCCCATCTCGACTCGCGAGTCGGAGCCTCATCTCGATTCGCCCCATCTTGATTCGCCCCATCTTGATCCGCCCCCTCTCGATCATCCCCGTCTCGTCCTGAGGCAAGTCCTCCAACCGAAAAAATCACCCTCCACCTCGACCGCAAAAGCTGCAGCCGCGACGGGGTCGACGGTGACTGCATCCTTCCCCCCGGATCGACCTCTACCTCGACCTCGAAAGCGAACGTGCCCTCGAATCCGACGTCCTCGACCCGAACGTCTTCGAAAGCGGGCCCCTCCGGCCCGGCGTCTTCGGATCCGACGCCCGTCACCTTCAGGTATTTGGGTGAGATCTACACGAGGAGGAAGAAACATGCGTCCTATCACCTCTACTATTACGGCAACCCTTACATTGGATTCCCACTCAGACATGCGTTGTTGAGTGACGATCTGTTGTATTACATGATCTACGTGGAGAGGAACGGCAAAGAACTCTTCGAACAGCTCGGCAAGTTCCTGAGCAGCCGAGACAACGTGGCGATCACCTTCAATTCAAAGGAGATCTTGCTTTTGTTCCGGCATGGTGTCCCGAATCGAGTCGACTTGCACGGATCCACCTATGATCCACCAAGCGTTGTGCAAGGTCTGGTTCCACAGCGCGGAGGCTCAAAGACTGGCGCTCGACAGGATGCCACACGACTGCCGGGGTACGTCGTGGCCGCCAATCACTGCCATCGTCGATCCTCTGGACTACCGGCAGATCGCTGCCGCACCTTCGACCATTGTGTCCGCGTCCCTGATCGGCGGGCCTCAGATCGTCGCTCGTCCTCCCCCCGCCCCCGCCATGTGGTCGACGTTGGACTACCTGTTTGTGAACGGCACGCCGGCGATCGTCGCATGGGCGAAGGACCTCCTGAAGCCCGAACACAAAATTTTGTCCGTCGACGTCGAGGTAGAAAGCGATGAGGGGGTGGATCAAGTTGGTGTGAAGAGGAGGAGGAAGACGGTGGATGAGAAGGGGCAGAAGGCGGAAAAGGTGACCGAGGGAACCAGGAAGAGCAGGAAGTCGAGCAAATCGGGAGCGGGAGCGGGAGTAGCAAGCGTTCGCGCCGGGGCCCGACTTTAACGATCACGAACCATGATGACTGTTCTTATCTTTTCTTGTATATTGTGACGATCTCACGACCTCTTGTATAGCAATACGTCCGTACTCGCCCATTCCGATATGACAGCATGTCTCGACTCGACGATCATTACACATGGACCAAGGTGGTCTCGACGGCGCATCTTGGTCAGGTCATAGGCGTTTTCGAGGAAGTGGCAAAGTTTCGGTAGGGTATGTTACAGCCGTTTCGCTCGAGAAAGCAAAGATCGAGTCCGCTTCTACTGTACCAGTAGCAGCTAGAGCCGCTCTCATGATCAGACCATTCAGTGATCAGAAGAGGACCTTGATTAGAAGAGGACCTGGACCGGCATGCTCCGTATCGGCCATCTGAAACGACCAAGAATCATCGCTCGACTGTGATCACGTGACCGATTCCGGACTTGTCCGCACCTCGTTTCTCTGTTGAACAACCACGGTAATCTCGCCATTGGCATGCTTTTATCGCCTTCCTTTCCATTCGAACAAGATTATCCACACGGCCGACCTGCCATCAAGCACTATGATCGTATTCATCACATATCTATCTTTGGACACAGCGGACACCAATCTCGTAACCTGCGTCACCTGATCCAAAGGAGTTTTATCGGCGTTGCACGTTTCGGATCTCGGGCCGGAGGTGGAGGGATGCATGCCTTTGCACATATAAAGAGGATCAGGTCCTTCATTGAGACGCTTGGATTCGATGAGATGATTCGACGATCTCGCGGCTTCTCTTGAACGAGCATATCCGAAGAAGGAAATCACAAAGATTCAACCTCGCGGACAATGCCAGAATACAACTTCTTGACGCAGGAACAACGGGATTTCTTCGTTGAGCATGGGTGGTTGAGGATTCCCAATGGTGAATAACACGACCATACTACCACCGGCCGTCTCACGCATATCACGCCTCGATCCTGCTCTACTTTACAATTTCCTGACTAACCCACGTTGCCGACGTCTGTGTAGCGATCAACAAGGAATACCTAGACCGGTGGATGTCGAACCTCTGGGTCCGGCTAGGTTTCGATGAGCACGACAAGTCTACCTGGAAGGACGATTACTTGAAGATGTAAGTCGAGCCCTGACCGTCTTCAGCTTCTCGTATCTCGTCGGTGATTGATGGAAGGTTGAATATGATTCCACCAGGCCGAAGCATAACGAAGTACCTATTTCGGAATTCTCTCCTGACGCATGGAAAGCGATGTGTAAGTCCTTTTCACCTCATCCTATCCTCAATACACGCCATCTCCATCGTGTAGTATAGCTAACTCATCCTGAACTGGGCTTTCTCTCGGTCTGTAGGCGAGATCGTCGGCGGAGAAGAAAAGATCGATACCGAACGGGAATACTTGGCTGGAGACAACTTTATCGTGAATTTCGGGAAGGAAGAGTGGAAGACTGTAGGTACACACCTGTCCTAACATGAATCCTACTCCCGATCGCTCCGGAGATCGAGATCGAGGTCGGCATCGACATCGGCAGAGATGCGCACTCTTTGACTGACTCGTGGTTGCCTATTCCTCCTTCCTTCCCACCTCTCAACCGACAGGGCGGCGAACGCAAGCCCCAAGAGAACACCGGTTGGCACATCGACAACGACTACTTCCGGCATTTCTTGGATTCCTCCTCGAACGCCTTGACGATCATCAACTGTTTCACCGACATCCTGCCTCGCGGTGGCGGGACGGTAGTTGCCGAGGATGGGATTGAGAGGATAGTCAAGGTTTTGTATGACCATCCGGAGGGACTCGATCCGCCCTTTGATTATCTGTGTGCGCATTGTAAGGGGTTGGAGAAGTATGTTACCGTGAGTACCAGGAGAGAGCATCGATTGTCTATCCGGGAAGACCTGATTCGATGTCTTTCGAAATATTATAGGTCGAGGCCAAAGCCGGGGATGTAATCATCACTCACGCGCTGCTCGTAAGCTTGACATCAAACTCGTACTCGCAGGCGACAGCTTACGTCTTCCATCTCGTACTGATGGATAGCCTCATGCGGCAAGCCGGAACCATATGCACTATGCTCGGGTGATCACGAACCCGCATGTCAACCTCAAGGAGCCATACAATCTCAATCGAGCGGATGGAGACTACGTAGGTCTTTCCCGTCCGCCAGCTCCCAGTCTTGATGCTGATTTCAAAGAGTGGTCTTTTGGATTTGCTCAGACGCTGTGCGAGCAAGTCATCCTTCGAGCTCTGAACCGCTCCAGTATCCCCGAATACACCCCCACTCGCCCTCGCCAGACCTACTTCCCGCGGACGTTCACCTTCAAACGAGCTCGTATTCAAGAAGAACTCGACCGCATGATCCAGTTCGCAGCGTCAAAGGGCCTGCCTGCTTCGTCCGTGGAGTCGCTCTACGTAAAAGGGGAGGATGTTGTCAGGGAACACGAGAAGAGGAATGGGTATGACCGGCCGCACGGGCCTGGTGGAGTCTGCGTTAGCAGCAAGGATCCGATCGGGAAGGCTTTTGCCGAACAGAGGGCGAGGGAGATGGGGTTGGCTTCTTGAGGCGGATCGGATGCGCAGTTGGAAACAGATCCTGGTACGGAGACGGGTTTGTTCGTTGTATCATATTCTTTTACTTCTTCGCCTGTATGCGATCTCGGACAGGTAGGGCATTTTAGCTCTGTGGAATAATGATCCATGTTCACTTCAGTTGCTCTGCTTTCTTTGCTCTCAAAAGATGGAACAGACAATCGAGTTCTTATGACAACATGTGACTTCCCTTTTCGATGAGGAAGCATACTTCACAAAGCATTGGGAACGGTCTGTAAATTCTCTTTCTGGCCATTCTATACCCGGAACGTACAGCTTGACTCTACTATATAAATATGCTTCTCAGGCCAACTCATATCTCTGGAAAACAAGGGTCCCGATCCATCTGATGGATCGTCCCATCTAATTCGATTCAGCACTCAGACGCTTTCTACCATCTCAACTGGCAGCTTCTTTCCCCTCGATGTTTGGCCAACAGTCGCACGGCTGTAACGACCTCTTCCCGTCGATTTGGGCTACTAGACAAGAACGCACTATAATGAGCAATCCTTCCCCTGGCCGAGCTGATACTGTGACATACGCATCCTCCAAGAACGCAAAGTGGACCGGGAAGTTCTTCTCGAACCGCCAGGCAAACATCTCCGCCAAAGTCAATGTTCGTGTCTGAGTTCGTTCTGGCTCCTGATGCGACGTGCCGGTGTAGGTCAACAACTTATAACTCTACCGGAACCCCCATCGCTGTCCCTTACCTCAGGTCCGTCGGGGTGGCAACCTATCGATCTGCATGATCCCAGATGGCATGTCGAGGCCGGCGAATCATAAGAATTCCGTACAGTCAGGATTTGTTTGCGCGGAGATGCTCACCGATAGCAAACCTGTATGTGCATATACCCGGCGTCAGCGTCTTTCTGCTCCAGGAAGACGAGCCTGCCCCGGTGATGCAGGGTATCGACGATATGCTTGAATGTGTTCAGTACGATGGCTTTTCGGTGATGTAAGCCGATACCGAAATCCGCAGGTTCGTAGTCGCTACCCGAATCCGATTGGTCGTCCCGGTGTTTCTCAAGTTTCGACCAAGAGAGCAACAGATCGTCGTCATATTGTTCCTCCTGTTTCAACCAGGAGGACAACAGATATTTCGCTTCTATATGTGAAAGCAAGATGGTGAGTCTCCCCTCCTTTTGTGTGCAGACGGTGGCTGCAGACTTACCAATCGCACTGCCTTGACATCTGACGAATCCATGGTCCGTATCCTTGTACTCATAAAGATGTCTCCAAGGAACCCCGATAGAATCCGCATAATCGCATGACTTGTTGTCCGGAAAGCCCTCCCAGTCTACAGGATCAGTGATCCATTCCAGACTTGATACATCCTCAGCCGATGTATCTCTCCGAGAGTAAGACGGGGTTTTCGATCGTGCATCCAATGCGGCATTCGAATCTGGTCCGATTGACGTCCAATGAGCGACTACGCTGCTGTATATCGGTCGGCGATCGAAAACCTCAACTCTAAATCCTCGCGCCTGCCGAGCGAAGGCAAACAATTCGAACATGTTAGATTGCTATCAAGCAAGGATGGAGACACTACTACGCCCATGCCTTTGATGCTCTCGGGATCGCAAGCGAAGCATACGTACCATAATCCATTCATATTCCTGCTGTGACAAGCCGTGCAAGTCCGATGTGCCGTCAGGCGCAGCAGCGGGTGTAGCGTTGTCGTATCGTTCTTTCATGCAGGTGTTGTTCTGTGCCTGAGCGATCGTCACCCGTCTCATGGCTTCAGCCACCTCTCCCTCAGGGCTCCTGGACAAGTATTCGGACAATTCAACAGCATAACCAGATTTTCCACGTCGGAAAATGCTCACAGCGGCTGCAAGAGTTCGACCAGTCTCCTCCTCGGCCTTGCCCTCTCCAGCTTGTATATGTCTTGCATCGAAAGCTTTCCCGGGCGGATCCGCCTCGGCTACTTGTCCATTAAGTGAGCTCACTTGTTGATGAGACTTACACGTATCGACTACTTACCGCACGAGATCCCATAATCGCTTCACTCTCCCTGGGTGATCGTATTGCGGGATGGGTTATTGGAAGGGATGATAGAGATACTATCAGAGATGCGCCTTTGATCACCGATGACGGAAGCCTACTCACGAGCAGCAAATCTGAATTTTCACTCCATGCACGTGATTCTGATCGTCGCCCATTGCGATACCTTTCTGAATATAGGCGATCCTATTCTCACGATGCAAAGACATGACAACCTCCTGCAAATCAGATGCCAACTTGATACGTTTCTGTTTCTCTACCATTATTTCCGAACGAGTGGGTGGTCTCCATTTATTGACCCAGAGTCGAGTTGGTCTTTGCTTTTCTCTGTTCACCCAGTCGGCGAAAGCTCTTTGGACTGGAGTTCAGAAGTGTAGAAGAGGATCAGCCATGGCTTCCAATAGACCAAGACGGCAAGTAGTAGGACCGACCGGTTTCTGGGCTTTGATGACAGCAAGTTTCGATGAATGCGTAGCCTGGATCTCTTCCTCCAGCGAGATCGCCGCTGTGACGACTTTGTTCCAGTTGTTCTCGCCACTCGCCTCGATGGTAATCCGCCCAATCACACAGCCGAAAAGCATCACTCGACATCCAGCGGCAAGGTTCGGAGGCGACAACTTGAGGTTCGGACGCTTGCTGAGAGTCAAAGTGGAAATCCACTTCAATGAATCTATCGTCGAGACGAGGAAATGGCCTATGGAGGTAGTCGTGGTCGCTGAAATCATGGAACGGATCCACTTCATGAGTCAAGCATCGATATCGTCGGACGTCCTGTCCATTCTGGTCGAACTTTGTTACCAGGATCCCACACGAACCGACAACGTGTTATGTTGCACGAAAGGGTCATCGGCCGGCGATCTGTATGACGAGAGTACGATTCCACTGACTCACACTGTCCTGACTCTCATCGTCCGAAGTGCTCCAGCCGCACGAATCGCTCGAATCGCATTCCATGTCCGACATCACGTGAAGGAGAAGAACGTGAGGCCTCGGGGGTCCTTTGCGTTCTGGTGTATTTGCTATAACAGACTCTTCTCAGTACATGAGATCTTCAACGTCGAGGTCAGACTCACGCTAGTAGATTGTGATCTCTGCTTCGGTCATGTAATGATTAGGACGAAAATGGTGCGACGAAATCGCTCTTCTCTCTGCTGATCTGCTGACGAACGTTGGACCGCTTTAACAACTTGCCCTCCTTCCATGAGAAGAAAGAACGGATACAGCCGCTACTGACCTGGACTCCACAGGGATGGTGTCGTTACGTTGATAGGTAGCTAGGTAGACGTCAACCCTGGGACGAGCTCGAGTCAGGAGAGGCGATGTTTGTAGACGAGGCAGGAGGAAAGACCTGAAATGCCGAGGAGGACGGCAACGTGCAAACGGGCAAAGGACGCAATCACACCAGGCTGTGCAGGCAACGTGTCCTGTGTGATCGCATGTGTGATGGGGCCGTCGCAGGAGAAAAAAATAACAAAGTCTGATGAGCTGATGATCCAGAAAGATTGATGCGATTGACACCGAAGGGGGGCGATGATGACGACACGTTAGCGCGTGTCAACCCGAAACAGCGACAGTGACGATGGGATGCAGATGAAACAGTTATCGTATCCACTGACCACTGATCTTGAGGGCGTCAAGCGACAAGTTATCGTATAATACCCGCCTTATAATAGGAGATTTGCCATTCTATGTACATGTCTGAAGCAACAGGGTTTTTCCTCACTATTCGATTGATCAGAAGCGACACCGTACGAAGCGATTTGCGATCCGGCTTCACGATTCGGGGATCAATCAAGTGTCGACCAGAATCGACGAGAAGTTGACTGGATCTATCTCATCGTAGTGGATTCTCTGCACAAGGTAGCGGGTCGTCGGCCGATAGCATGATCCGAGTTGTCACCTTGTGGAATGGAAATGCGAGGGCGAAGATATATTAAAACAGACTACATCGGGAAGCGATGATCCTAGGCATCGCTTCTTCTGCTCGGACGCTACGGCGCCGAAATCCAATTTCATACAAAAGCCTCACTAGCGTCCCCCGAAAATAATACCGTAGCTTCTGGAGCGTATCAGCTGATCCTACTGTACAACATGCTTTGCTTGCTTGCTCATATCGCCATCGAACGACACATCCGATTTACTTTGCTTTGCGGAACAATTCGTCTTCTTTTCAGGTTCAATCTAGGTTGACGAGCTGAGAGGGCAAGTCGCCATGCCTTTCTTTGGTCTGAGCTTTGCACTTGGGCCAATATCGCGATGGCGTTGGCGATATCCTCACGTCGATCCGCGTGACTGTGCCGGAGAAGACCTAAACAAGTCAGGCCTTCAAATGTTGCGCTTTGACTGTACATACGATTGCTCTAGGAAGTCAAACATGATAGGGTGGATTTGGACCGGCCAGTTGCACATCTCCGCCGGGTCCATCCGTCTCTGCTCAATCCGAGTACCGCGTGGTGGTTCCCCTATATCAGTTGACCTTACGTTGTTTAGCTGAATCATACAGTAGGGGGCTTCAAAGTTTGTCGCGCGATCCGCGGTGTGAAGTCGATCGCGGTCCCCTAAATAGTCGCAAACTGTGAAACCCCCACGTGACTTTTCGTGCGATCTTCGGCGATCTACGGCGATTTCTTGAAAATTGGGTCAAAATGCATAAGCCACCGGTGGCGGTGGCTTGAATCAGGCACCGGATGTACTTTTGAATCCGATTCGCGGACATCGTTACAAAAAGAAGCTCCGCTCTCGTTCATGCCGTACTCTCCGACCCTTGTTGTTGAAGTCGACCTGATTGACAGCTATATGGCTAAGAATCGCTCTATCTCTTTCGTCTGCTAGCCCACATACCGATTTCTAGACATCATCATGCCCAGGACCTCTCGGAGAAAGAATGCCATCAACCTACTGACCCGACAAGCCAAGGGCATCGCGTATATCCTGCTCGTACACGAGTTGATGAGGCGACGAATCATCCGTCGTGGTCACTTTATCGCACAAGATGAAGACGATGCCCGTCAGCTGCTCGACATACGCACCAGCAGAGATAAGCGAGCCTCACGAGTGCTCCAAATGGCTCTCCTCTGCGTCGTTTCACGCCTCGATACTGTGCTGAAGAGCCGTTACCTATACCGGGGACCAACGCGAGGACTGAAGAAGTTAAGGAATCCGAATTTCGAGCGGTACATGCACATGGACGACGTGTGGTTTAAACAGATGGTCAGTTCATCAAATTACTCTACGAAAAGCTGTGCACTTACTCGCCAATCGGTCCTTTAGGCTCGGATGAGCAAGGTCTGTTACTTCCAATTGGTTCAAACGATCGAAAACGACCCGGTATTCTCCAACAACTCACGAAATCCTCAGGCTCCAGTAGAATACCAACTGCTGATGACCTTGAAGCGTATCGGAATGGAGGGGAACGGTGTGTCAGTGGGTCAAATGGCTAGAGACTTCTCAATAGCCGGTGAGTTCATGTGCCGTCCGTGCGAACTGGATCGAGCTGCATCCACTCACCCGTAGCGGCTTGTCGATCTTCTTTAGAGGGAACCGTCGAGCTCTGGACCCTGCGATGTATTACGGCGATCACAAGACAGCTCTCTCATCTATTGAGTTGGCCGGACAAACGAGAACGCAGGAAGATAGCTGCGCAGATAGGTCGCCGCTCACCTTTCCCGGACTGCGTCGGTTTTGTGGATGGTTCGGTGATACCACTGGCTTATAAGCCCGGCTTGAAGGACGCGGTGGATTTCTGGCATTACAAGGGCTTCTATGCTCTCAGCCTTATGGCCTGTTGCGACCAAAACAAGCGGTTTCGGTATGCTCTCTTGGGGTTTCCGGGGTCAGCACACGATGCCCGTGTTTTCGGATATACTCAAGTACGCACCCGACGGATCATCTCCAGCCCGTTCGCTTACCTATCTGTTCTCTCCAGCTCGTGTTGACTCCGCATCGGTTCTTCTCGCCTGGGCAGTGGATTATCGGAGACTCTGCCTTCCAACTTACCGATAACGTCGTTACCCCTTATAAGCGGGTACGGGGACAGGCTCGACTGCCGCAGGACAAGCATCGCTTCAATCAGCGCCTTTCGTCCATCCGAGTCGCGATCGAGCACTCGTTCGGCATGTTGAAAATGCGCTGGCAAAGCCTTCGAGGGTTAAGAAGCCAGATCGACACCCAAATAGATCTCAATAGGGCGTTGAATTGGGTCAGGACAGCCCTGATTCTACATAACTTCGTGACAGACAATCCCGACGACGACTTCTGGGACGGGCAGGATATGGATCGCTTGATGGAGACGTTCGAGGCCGAAGCGGCGGCAATCCGGCAGCAGTGGAATGAATATGTCGGAGGCGAAGAAGGAGACGGTGACGATGAGGTGGCGGCGCCTCGGGGACAGGATGATAGACGACGACGCTTTGTGAAGCAATGGGCAGAAGAGAGGAACTATCAGCGGGCGTATGTAGATGACGACAGCGATGACGAATAGATTGATGAACATACCCTATAGACCGGCGGCCTGTTTCGCATCAGCCGCTGACAAGCCGTGGCCGATATACTTCTCAAACATGGCCAGCTTAGCCGAGAGCAATTCCCTCTCCTCCTTGACCTGCTCCGCTTTCAACTTGGCGGTATGTTCCGCCTCGGCCATCCTCAACTTCTGTTCGTGCTCTACTTCCTCCTGACGACGTTTGGCAGCGCGCTCGGCGGCCTTATCCTCGTATTCCCTTTCAGCAATCGCGACCCTCCTCTCCTCCAGGCCAGACGTCCTCTCTTTGTGGGCCTTGTCCGCAGCAAGTAATTGTGCGTCCATCGCCGCATTGACTTCCATCATCTTGGTGATCGGGGAGAGGAAGTCGTCCGCAGGCTGCTCCTTCCTGCTCCTCTTGCTCGCATCCTTGACCAACGCCGGGTCTCGAGGTGCAGCTTTAGTAGAGGAACGGTTGGTAGATCGAGATGAGTTCGAGCCGGTAGGGGAAAGCTGATTGCTCTTTCGGAGAGACAGGAGCCTAGACGTGTTCGTCTCGTCATCCGTCTCAGGCTCGCCATAATCGTCCACATCCCTTTCCGCCTCCTTCGAGAACAGGCGAATGTAATCCGCATCCTTCTCAAAATCGTGATTGGGGTCGCCGCCTCCAAAGGAATCGTCACCTCCAACGTAGCCACGAGAGTTCCGACTAGGACCGGAGTCTTCAGGGATCTCGTCATCCTGAGTATGGCCTAGACCGAGCTGGACTTCGAGCGAGACTGAGTCTTCTCGGCCGGTTTCAAGCAAGGTAGAGGGCCGATTGGCGGTGCGTGAACCCATGACAGGTGCGAGTACTTGGTAATACGGATACTTCTTCTCAAAATTCGCTAAGATCAACGCAACGAGTTAGGAAGGCTGAGGATCGCTACTCCCGGCTGGCTGCCCTCACCTGTAAAGACCGCCCGAGTCCTCTTCTTTCTCTGGTTCTCTTCCCTCTCTGCCTGGCTCATGTTGCTCTCGTCTTCCTCAATATCCGCCAGGGTAACTCCGTTTCCAGTCGAGAACCACTCGCTATCGGCATCTCTCCACGCATCCGTAATTCCCCGTATCTAAAGGACCCCATCAACGAAATAGGTGATGGTGAGCGGGCGGCGCGATCATCTACCAGAGGACGGCTCACCTTCGACTCTACATGCGATGGCGTCTTGTCACACTTGATACCGGCTTCCTTGATACTCGTCAGGATCTGCTCGCAACAGGCCTGCCTTCCAGCCTTCTGCAGATGCTTGTACCAGTCGTAATTCTCTGCTTCCGTCAGCCAGGCTACGATGACATCCTCGGCGTTCTGCGTCCCGTCCGCGTTCGTGAGAGACTTCCACTGAGTCTTTTGATTGGCACTGGTGGCTGAAGCTTTGCTAGAGGCTGTAGATTTGGTGGTCGTAGTTGAGCTCTGACTGCTGGAAAGGGTAGGATCGATGGGAATGATGGGTGTCACGCTACGGTTGCGCTGTTGAGGTGCCGGTCTAGGTTTCTTGTTGTGGGGACCAGCGACAGGAGGGACAAAGGTCGAAGCCGAACGCTTCTGAGCGGTGGTGCTAGATGATGGCATGTTGGAGATAGGTTGACGGCGAGTGGTGGTGGTGGTAGGGGAAGGAGGTAGCATCTGTTGAATCTGGGAGTTGGTGCGGCCGATTACCCTGCTCGATCGTCGTTGAGTCGGAGCCGATGATGCTTCCTGTTCGATGGGTAGAGAGAGAGTTTGATCTGGTGCTTCCTGCTCATGATATAAGATGAAGAGAGTTGGATGGTTGTCAGCCCAAAGAGGCTCGAAACGATACGGTCTTAGGCTAGTCCGGATCAGGCAAGAGGTCGAAATGGCTGGTATTCCGACGTCCACTTTTGATGAGCTCGTAACTTCTCGAAAAACGCACTTCAGACATTCTAATTTCTTCGAAGGGCTTGCTTTCTCGCTGAGGATCTCATATACATCAATTTGTGACGATTACAAGTGCTGGTTGTGCATATATGAGGATCGCAGCTGACATAGGTATGCAGGTCGAAGGGGTCTAGACCCGTTCGACCTGCGATGTGGTCCGCGATGTGATCTGATGCGGGGCCCCACGTTTTGCAACCTTTCATGTGATGACGCGTGCGAAGATTTCGTAACTTTGAAACCCCCTAGTACTGCTACTCACCTCGAGTGCCTCTTGATTCGATAGCGTCGTAATCCGACTGGGACTCGGTGTTCTGTTCCTGACCAAGGTTCATCCGTCTCATAGCTTCCTCTGCCTCTTGTTCAGGGGTCCTGAGCGAGGGTAGGTTGAAAAACGGTGGTCGGATGGATTTGAGGGAAACGAGTGATACTTACAGCGGCTGCAAAAATTCGACCCTAAATCTCTTCGGGTTGTACAGGTCGTACTCTCGGATCTGATCCAACGACAGCCACCTGGTCTGAATCCACTCCGGCTGTGCTGCTGTTATTAGTTGATAGGTTGGATAGATACTGTGCTGTTTCTCGGTGCTTACCGCGGGATGACCCAAAATCTCTTCACTGGACCTATATGTTTTCGTTCATTCGTTCATTGACGCATGATGGCAGGTGAGAGATGAAGAATCGTCAGACACAAGCCTCGAATATTGAACAACGTGGAGAGTACACTCACGGGCAGAAGATTTGCAGGTGCGCTTCATGCAGGAGACGCGGATCGTCCTCAGTGGGGTCATGCTTTGTAACGATGTCTCCCTCAACGTAGAATATTCTGTTCTGTCGCTGCAGCGAGACGATGACCTCCCGCAGAGCGGGCACCATTCTCTGGGACCTCTCATACTCTGTATCCGATTGAATCGATATTCTGCCTTCGTTCCAGAACTTCGTGTCTCTTTGCAGTCGAGCATCAGCCCAGTCGGTGAAAGCCTTGTGGACTGAGATGAAACCAGTTGATTGCGATCAGCGATGCTCCGAAGAGTTTTGAGATCGAAAAAGGCCGAGGCTGACTTATTTCAGGCCGTTCTAGGCAACAAGAATCGATAAAAGCGTAGCCGAGATGAGCTTGTTCCAGCAGGTGTCGCCATTCGGGTGAATACATATCCGCCCGATCACATAGCCGGTGACTATGTCGATCGGCCCATTTGCAAGATCCCCGGGAAGCGACTTGCATATTCGCATCGCTTCCAAAGAAGTAGACCAGTTCCAAATCGATGAAATCTCCGTCCACGCGATTCTGCCACCTGCGGTCTTCGGCTACATCATCAAAATCGCACGGGTACGGGTTGACGGGGTGAATTTGAACTTGGTATAATTCGGGACCTTGTGCTTCCTCCTAACCATATAATTTATGGGGAGATAGCAGGTCCTCGCCCGATAGCTACGATTCTGTATCGGCGCCCTATGAAACGGACATGCCGTCTCAGCGCCCGGATGCCAAGACCTATCTGTCACGCACGTGACCCCATGACCGATGACGTAACCGGTCAACGCCGAGAAGGCCTTGGGTGGGTCGGGACGTTGGCACAGCAAGTAGCTCTGTCTCGAAGACGTGGAGAGGGTTGAATCGACATATTTCGTTCGTGATTGTAGCTATACCTCCTCGTTACCAAACACCTAGAATAGATTCTATTAACCACTCCTACGGTTCGACCTATAAACACCTTCTACGATGTCCGCCGCGATCCAGGATCACGTCGCCGAAGTCCGTCCTTCATCTCCCTACTTCCCCTTGCCGAATAAGCCGCATCCTGAAGCTGATCTCTGTCCTCTTTCGTAACCTTGACAGCACACCAGACTCACCAATGAGATTGAAGAGATCGATTACGCTCCGCCTACTCTGAAGCAGGTCGAGAGCCAGTTGAACGAGGTCAACAAGCAGTTGACGGGGAGTAGGAACGCGTTGGGGAAGTTGGAGAAGGCTACGTGAGTGTCGGTCGTGGAGCTGTTCCGATCAGCGTGTGGACTGAAGTCCTCTTATACGATGTTCTGAAAACTCCCTTGTCACCGTATCTTCACAAACTACCCGGTCTATTTAGCAAGAAGGAATACCAAGAATGGGCCGAGATCCGAGATCGAACCTCGAAACGATTCTGGGAACGGGTCAAGCATCCCCGGTCTTATCAAGAGAAACTCAGCGACAAAGAGTCCAAGGAAGAACGGGAGTATTTGGAGGCGTTCGAATAGGAGAGGAGGTTGAAAGCCGAGATCGAGGCTATGGAGGGGGAGGTGGCTAGTTATGAGAACGAGGTGAGTCATCGCGTCAGTCGATATCAGGGGGGCCAGGTCGGGGCAGTTCCGGGGGTCGTCCGTTGACGATGGACATAAGCTGATCATCGAATGTCATCGGGATACCATTGTGGGAGGACAGATCAAGAACCTGAAACCCCTGGCGACGCAGCATGAACGGCTGAGAAAGTCTTTGGAACAGCTGTACGAAAGGGTCTTTGGTGGACCTACTCCTTGTAAGTCCAGCATGAGAACTTGAACGTCGTCCCTCTTCCTTCTCCGATCTGTCTATCGATGAGTTCAAGATCGAGAGCTGACCTTGAGGTCAATCATCTTGCTGATATCGCTTCCTCCTCCTACTTATCATCGCTCACACTACTGCGCACGCCTTAACACTCCGGCTCATTTGCCTACTCTCCTAACTCGCCTTATCCTGCCGCCCGGACTCATCTCGATCGACTCGTATGAATGAAACTAACCGAATCAGCCCACCCAGAGGAGGATCAAGCTGAACAAGCTTATCAGGCCGCTCTGACGCATTACAACGAGGTCAGTCCATCTTTCCACTTTACACAGGAATTCCGGTGCCTTTTCCTGCTTTTCTCCTGTCTGCTTTCTTGCCCCGAAGCTGATCTGATATCATTGTGCGCGGAGGATACAGTTGCAAGGCAGGGTGACCAACGAGTCTAGGGCTTATGACTTATTGAAGCAGGCGGATAGGGCCATGGCCATGTCGTATAAGAACATGACGAGCGTGAGTTTCTCTGCCATCGCCCTTTCCTATCTCATCATCCTGTCCTTTCGCTCGAGCTGACCACCTATCCTATGAATGTCCGGATTACCGTAGGCTCTCTCAGCCTCCCAGTTCGACATGTTTGGCGGCGGGATGGGAGCGGACATGATGGAGCGCAACGCACTCTCGGAAGCTCAGAGGTGTGCGGATCAAGCGAGGATGTTTGTGGTCCAGGCGAAAGGGTTGCAACCCTTGATCAGGGACTTGAGCGATTTCCAGGTTCCTCGAGCGTGAGTCTACCGTTTCGGCCGTGATCAAACACGAAGGAAGCAAATCGGACCGAGCTGATGAAAGATGGAACTTTTGCGATGCGCCCAGCTCGATGGGAGACATCTTTTTCGACAACATCTTTACCGACATGGCCATGCACGACAAGATCCAACAATCCGCCAAACGACTCCAGATCTCTCACCTCGAGCTCCGAGAAGTCCTCTCGCAATCCCTCTCCCACCTGCACGGGCTGGAAGAACAGTCCCGGTCTGTCGAGGGCGAGTTGAACTCGGCGAGGGAGAGGCTCAAGGGGGTCAGGAAGGGGATCATGGAGTTGGCTGGGGAGAGCTTGCCGGTCTATACCGGTGGAGCTCCGCCGGGTTATGTTCCGCCTGCTCCTGCCGAGCAGGGTCAGCCTCAAGTTCAAGTGCAGGGTCAAGGGAGGTATTACGGGAATCCGTTTGCCAGCTCGTTGGAACAGCAACAGTATTGAGTCGAGCGGGATGCGATCGATGTATGGGTAGAGCGGTGTTGCAAGAATTCTTGCTCGGGTCAGTGTTTACATAATACCGTAAGGGAAATCCGATTAGGAAGCGTCTCGTCTTCAGAGAATATAGATGTATACGGTCAGACAGCTCTTAATGTCAGAGCTCGAACGTCATGAACAGAGTCCAAGATTGTCAAGACATGCGATTTCGACGTTTTATGGGTTCAACCCAGAAAATCGTCACGTTTCGAACTTGATCGAACATATTGGGTATGCGTTTCGGCGCAGAAGCCTGAAGTGACGTAATCGAACCGGATTTAGCACTGGCACTCCTCGACACTGAGTGCGTCCTCCCATTCATTAGATCATTAGCAAGTCCCGTGCACAATGACGGTGTAGCGGTGGAGACGGCCTAACGACTCCATCATCCGATAACATTATCATCAACAGCGTTATCCTGGCGATCTCAAGATGAAACACGCCGTTCGAAATCTCGGACTAGTGTCCAGCTGATACGGCCGCAGATTGACCTGGATCGCCGGAAATTCAAGTACCCGTAGTCATCTCTGGAATACGTCATCAATCGCAATCATCCACCCGTCGATAAGACCTCCAAACCGGGCTGAGATTGCCTTTGGAAAGGAAAAGAACTACTGAAAGGAGGCCAAGCCTTTGAAGCTGGATACGGAACGACACCTCGAGGTGTACGAATCCGTTGAATCCGATGTGAGTGCCGCCGTTAGTCGATTGCTAGTTTTGCAGACACAGGATCTTATAGAACGACCTCAGATCGACAATTTCACTTTCCAGCTGAAAATCCTCCCATCGAACACATAATATCTCTGTGTACCTTCTTGTACCATCACAAACTCACATCCTATACCTACGTCGGAATCACCAAAGCGAGACAAACGTAATCTGCGCCATGGGGACCTTCACCTTTCCCCGTCCTACCAAGAACCATTGGAGAGGAACTCGACATGCGGCGATGAGAGCGGTCGAGCTGTTCACCCCGCAGATGTATGTCACATGTATGGGTACCGGTGAGTCGGCAGCGCGGCGTCTCATCGTTGTCGAGCCTTGAGTCGTACAGGAAATGTGCTCATCGATAACTCATCTCGGGGCTTGACAGGAGTGTTGGCGGTTCTTCTGAACAGGAATCCTTATCAGTTTCGAGGTCTCGGTGAGCCGCCGGATCAATCACGTCTCAATTCGATGAAATCCTCTTAAGTTTGAGTGCTGATCGTCGTCCTTCCTTGCGTTATACTACATCTATCTCGCCTATCGCCATCGCTACCACCACAACTACGACTTTTTTCTTATTTCTCTGTACACAATACTAAATCTCACCTCAACAGAAACCATCTCCACCGTGGTTTTCGTCTTGGACCTCGTCCTCTTCACAACGATTACCCTGACATTCTTCACCCGGTGGATAATGTTTCCCGCGCCGACCCGCAAGATGTTTGATTCGGACGTCGATCAGACCACCTACCTCTCCTGCGGGACGATCGCTGCAGCGACCCTCGTAGAGCTCGTCACCCTCATACCCGGAACACATTGGCACAATTGGGGTTATGCAGCCTATGCTCTCTGGTGGGCTGTGGTAGTTCTCTCTCTCTTCGCCGGAAGCGTGGTCTACTGGATCCTGATCAGGGATGAAGAAGTCCACTTGGGGAACTTGAGTCCGACGTTGCTATATCCCGTCACAGGGATACTGGCGACCAGCGCATCGGGGGCGGTCGTCGTCAGCTATAATGAGGACATCGGACCGGGATTAGGAGTCGGCGTTGCGGTCGTTTCTTATCTCCTGCTCGGAATGGGTGAGTTCGAGTGGACCGCGTTCAGTCCTGGAGTCACCTCACACCGTCGCTAATCATCAACGATTTTCATCAACTCGACCCCGGCCTTCCCGCTTCCCTCACATTCCGCCCTTGTTATGTCCCTCATTGTTTTACCCAGGTTTCTTCCTAGCCGTCTTGACCCTGACAGCCTACTTTACTCGTCTCCTCACCAATCAAACCCCGGACCCGAAAAAGATCGCCGCCCAGTTCATTCCCGTCGCGGCGCTTGCCAATGCCGCCTATGCATTCGACGAACTGGGATACGTCGCTGGGCCCAAGAAGAGATTGTTGCAGACGTTCGGAAAGGGACCGACCGCGGTCAGCGGGGTCGGTGAGTCCCTACAATTTTGCGTGGTGATAGGTTTCCTAGGGATCGAGGGCTGATTTTGTGGCATTCTCGGCGGATTCGTAGGCGACGGTATGTACGCGATGGGGATCGTTTGGAGCTTGATGTGTTGGGGATTCTCCGTGTGAGTCGATTCCTGATGGCCCTCGAATTCATGCGGTCCCGACACAATAATGCTCACACCAAACGTTCCCGGTGCCGTCGGATCACAGGTACTGGATGATCATCGGATTCCTGACATTCTTCTCGGACGCGAAAAAGTCAAAGTTTTCGCTCTACACCTGGTCGGCCGGTACGTCTCGTTCTCGTTTCCTTTCACTCGACCAAGCCCAACAGAACTCGAACGCTGACGCTTAAGTATGATCCTGTACCTCGACAGCGTATCCGATTGGCGCTTTTGGAGTCGCATGCACCCAGTTCGCCGAGGGTTTTGATTCCACCGCCTTTCGCGTCGTCTCCACCATCATATGCATCTTCTCGGTCATCTACTGGTTGTTCCTGGTCGTCTACACCTTGCCGCTCCTGATCTCGGGGGAGTTGTTATTGCAGAATGGTCGACATAAGGGGGAAGAGGAGGAAGAAGAAGAAGGTGTGAGGGACGGAGAAGGCGATGGTGGGGGATCGAGTCGGCGTACGACGTCTGACGTATGATATACGAGCTACAAGACAAGAGCCGGACAGGCTGTTATAATATACAAGAGACGGCAAGAGAGGATCGTGAACGGTCGTTATAATGTACATCGAGGCAGCAAGAATTGATCGTGATCGTATTCGTATCCCGTCAGAGTGAAAGCGACTATTCGCAACGCCCGTCGAGGACGCTTGTTACTTCAGAAGGCGGCATCTCCTTGGTGTTTTAAGAGGACCTTTCCCGCATGCTGACTCCCTACTTGAGTATCCCAAGAAGGTAATTTACTGCGGTGAGAATCTTTCGACCGAAACGATCATCGGGAACGATCTGGAGCGGACAGACGCGTGAGAAAAGTCTGCAATCGCTCGCATCCGTGTGGCGATCGGGTCACAAAAGCGTTCGAGCAATGGGATAGATACTATGACATTGCGTGCTTCACATAAGACAAGAAGGTAGCATCGTGTATCACGTCTAAAGCACGATCGGTTCAAGTAGCATTTGGGATAGTTTACGAAGACTGAGTTTAAACGAAACCAATGGAGCCCGGCCATATTCGTGCGCCCGGTTGTGCGATCATCGAATGACGTGTCTGTATCTCTGGCTCTCAGGTCAGCCTTCAGCACTACCCCGCTGTTCATTCTTCCTTACGAGGATAGGCATCGTCGGCGCGTCGACCAAACATGAAGATATAGCAGCTGCCGATCATTTCTTGAAGCGTTCTCACGCGTTCGACATCGTCGCTCGAAGCGAGAACCTAAAATGACGTGGCGCGTGGCTAAAGGTACGGGTCAGTTGCCTCTTTGGTGCATATCCAGTTCGACATGCTCAAGGAAGCGCATCAGCTGAAGCGCACAGCTCATGCAGCTCACAGCGAGCGACGTATCCTATTCGCTAGAGAGTTCGGGTACGTGTCGTTGAAGTCGCTTTTTTAAACAAGGGGGATTTCATTGAAAACAAATGACCACTGTTCGCGATGCCGATTGGCGACTGACAGGACTGTCGCATCATAAGGTTCAGCCGATAGGACGTTCTCACAGTAATAGCTCTACAAATCGACATAGATATCGGGTTGGGCCGACGGAGAAGCCTCTGGGAGAAGAACGCTGGAGGACCTATGCAACGAACGTCAGCGCCTTATCGAATCGATTCATCACGTTGAATTCGACTCGATAGGCCCGGGAAGGTCATGTTCGACTCAGACTAGACCTAGCTTATCTTATAGACATTAGGAACAACATCGTCGGTCGAACGGTCGACGAATCAGGTCGCAATCGCGCTGGAGAATCCTTCAAGCGACATAAATATTTTATGTCGCTTGAGGAAAAACAATGAAAATGGCGAAAAAAAGGCAAAAAGAACGCTACACGATCCCGATGGATCGGGATGAGGGCTTTTAAAAATAGATAAATATAAAACTAGGAAGCACTACGGCAATCAATATTTTGGCGACAGCGAAAGCGCCCCAGCTCTCTATTATAAGTCTGGCTCGCGGAGAAACGTCTAATCCAGCGAGAAGCCCGTCGACAGAAGCCTTGTCTCAAGATGTCGTACAAGCCGAATGCTGCATCGTTGGTATAGCTCTTCTATCACGATGTCACCACAAAGGTCAAACGACATTCACAGAGACGGAAGGACAGTCAAGACGATCGAGAACATGTCGGTTCGTCTCGCCGACATACGTACAAGCACTTGAGAGGCGAGCGCGCGACTTGGTGAGACTGAAACGCTGCAACGCGCGAATATTCACGACAACAAGGCGAAATCCCGTGCATAAAGAATGAGATCACCCACGGATCCTAGCCTTTCGAGGACACAGTGTCTATCACAAATCGGAGCATCGATACATACACCAAGCAAACCACGTCGACAAGGAGATATAGACTTAGTCGACACGGAGAATTAGATCTAGGCATACGCGTCACACGCGGGTCAGTGGGATTCTTCCCGACATCTCGCTCGTCCGCCGCCAGACTTGTTCATTCTTGCAATCCTCAAAATACAAGTCTTGCGCTGTCTCGGAGCCCAGTATACTCCCACTCGCAGTTATTGTACGCCGACGATCGTTGAGCGCTGCCTTGCAATTCGCGTGCTTCTCGAGGGTCAGCAAACGTTTGCCTTCTCGCCACGCGACCCGTTCTACGCAAACGTAGACCTTGGACAGTAGAGGTCTCGAAAAGCACCAAGCGCTCGGGAGACGATTAGAATACGCTCAAGATCATTCCGAAATCTCGGAGCGAAACAAGATAAGTGCAAGATCAGCCTGGCCTCACGACTCAACGCTCGTAGAGTGAACAGAAATGATCTATGGCGTACGAAATGAAAGCTTATTATAATAACATCGGATCCGAACCTAATACAATGACGATCGAGTTCCGGAAACCCATTCAGAGAAGACCGCTGCGAACCTGCCACCGGGGACGAGGGTTCGCAGAGCCTCGTAGCCCTTTCCCGAAGGATCGGACTACCGTCGACATCATCGGATCAGTCGAGCATAGGAGGACTATCGGTTGTGTCGCCAAGGGCTCTCATCATGCAGGGTTTCCGGCGGTTCGTATCTACAACTATGGTACAACCTTCGAAGAATTCAAGTCAGCTTATAGGTCGAGCGAACGACGAACAAAAAGACGAAGCGACTCACAGGGACAAGTTTCCAACACTACAACTACAACCTCTAGATCAAACGCGAGTTAGCATTCGCCTCGAAAGGATCGCGAGCGGAGTCGAAGTGAGAACTCACAAGCCAGACATCAGGAGACCACAGTACAACCTGTTACAATACAACCTTGACATCGAAAGCGAGTCAGCATCTGAATCGAGTGAATCGGAGGCAAACGATGAAAAACAACTTACAGAAGCCAAGACCGCGCAGCTCTACATTTACAACCTTCAAGCCGGACACGGATCAGTACCGGCTGTGAGGAGAGGAAGCGAAGGCCGGGAAATTGCACTCACAACGCGCGGGTCCACATCTATAAAGATAGTATATAACCTGCGAATTCAAGGCGAGTCAGTCGGGTTATGTGGTCGAGGTGCTTAGAGCGCAGAAGGACGAAACGCACCCGGAACCCCTAGTCCCACCAAGCTGCGCCTACACCCGTCTGTTGGAAGCCGATGTCAATCGATGATGAACAAAGGAATCATGACCGGACTCACCCATCATCCTAGAGACTCTGGCTTGCGAAGATGACCACCCGCCGCCAGTAGCTAATCCACACACCGTCAAAGTGCCCAGCAAGCCGAGGACCATAGCCGTTGAGGAGCACACAAAGCTAAACGGGCTTCACTCTCCCTTCCGAGTACGGTCGACGCTCTACTCGGAGCAGTCTTCCATGGCCCGGGCCACGACATCCGTCTATGAACAACCGATGTGCCGTCAGCGACTAAAGGATATCACGAGGTGTCGAAGATGGGCGGAACGTACCTTGATGCGAGTGGATCGTGAGCGAGTGGTGCTGCCACTTCGGTGCCTCGGTGGACGGTCCGGCCCGCTACCCTCCTGGGTCGACGAACGGGTCTAAAAGCACACGGTTATGGGTCAGCGAAAGTCGTGAACATTCGAGATCTATCGGAACATACCTGGGCTGTGCGAAGTCCATGCGTATGGTGACTTGTCTGAGTTGCGACAAACACTCGGGTACTTCGCTGCTGCCGCCGTGTCACTCGTCCTGATGGTGGAGATCAGCCGTGTCGGGGAACGGGCAAGAACGCGACGAGCAATCTGTTTCGACCTGTCACGGGGATGGAAATTCGGACTTTTTATTCGCCCCCTCGCGTGACGCTTCGGTATCAAGCCCTAACGGCCGTAAGTAGGGGCCTAGCTTCCGCCGGACAAGTCCACTGTAGGTTAGCCAAGCACCGGTGAAGTCGAGGGGAAATGAAGGATGAAAGAGGAACGATACGCCTGCGGGTTGACAACACCAAGATGACGTGAGCACGCGTGTCGGAAGCAAGAATACTTCCGAGAGGAATGACGACATACCTTGAGTGAAAAAAAAAAACCGTTGACCGGTATCGAGGACGACCGCTGCGGACAATAGCAAACCGATGGCGTCAGCGAAGTCTGGCGAAGGGTGCGAAACGATTCGGGGCGAACGTGTACAAAGATGAAGAAGACGAAATGTTGAAGTGGACTTTCAAACTCGAGCAGTGATGTACGGGACGAAGAGGACGAGGGGAACGAGACCAGCCGAGATGATAGAACGGGGTTGATGGGAATGAGAGCAAGGATGGGACGATGCCATCCTGCGAAGGACTTACTCACCAACGTGGATCGAAGCCGGAAGAGTGTAGTTGAAGACGAAGTTGAAGGTCATGAAGATGGATGATGATGATGAGATGAAGATGACAAGTCGAAGAAGATGAAATGGCGAAAGGGAAAGGAGGCGGGGGGCTCAGCTTATATCCCTTTTCCGAGTATGAGGGAGCCAAGAATTTTCTCGCCTTTCCAACGACCGGACGACGCGAGGAGCTAGGAGCGACTGCGCAGGGGAGTCGGTGGCACGTGCACCCGACAGGTTTCCTCCTCTTCGTCCCGTCCCTCTCCCTTTCCGACTCGCCACACGCACGTTCCCGGCAGAGGAGGGAGGCCGGAACGAGAACGATAGCGGAAGAGGGACATGACGGCGGAACGTGGAGAGGACGGCAGAGCGAGGAGGGGAGGGCGGAACGAAGAGGATATGGCGGGAAGAGGAGAAGACGGCGGAACGAGGAGAGGACTAGTGAGTTACGAGATGGCTTTGTGGCTTCGCTTACGCTGCTGCATTTCCCGCCAGTTTTAGAAAATTTTGTACCTATTGGTCTTATAAGGTTTGATGGCTTTTTCGGAAGCAAATCGGAAGTAAATGCGGATACAGATTTACCTCGTCACGCCAAGCTCAAATCATATAAATGGACGACGGTTGGCGATCGAAGATCAGTGACCAAGGGCAAGGAACCGGATTTCGACGCTTGTGTAAGTTACACGCATACACGATGTTTGTCCCACATCAAATCAGAAAGAAGGGTCCGAAGCCTACGACGCCCGAAATCGCCGGAGAGAAAAACGTCACGTCCTCCGATATCGCTGGCAACAAGGAGAACGACAACGGAGAGCCAAAGGAGTCCGCACCTCGTGAGTTATATTCACATTTCGGTTGATTCACCAATGACTAATTTGGGCTTTGTCAAAACAAACAGAAGATCGGGATCAGCGCAAAGGGAACGCTCCGAACACGAGCGGCAAAGAGAACAAAGAGCGAAAGGGCAAAGAGAGAGCTTCGGACCCGAAGGAGTCTGCCTGTAAGTCTTACTCGGAGAATTTGTTCGTACTGTAGTCGCTTATGTTGCTTCGTTGAAAGCCCCCCTGCGCGGGCCGTCCGGCTCATCGAAGAGGAAGAGAGAACCTTCCGTCCAGTCGTCCGTCCGGAAACCTCCCGCTCCGTCGTCGTCGACCGTTCGGAAATCTCCCGACCCGTCGTCGTCGACCGTTCGAAAATCTCCCGCTCCGTCGGCGTCGACTGCTCGGAAACCTTCCGGTCGGAAACCTTCCGGTCCATCGTCGTCGACCGTTCCCCCGGGGTCTTCTTCGACCGTCCCCACCGCCCCTTCTTCGACCGTTCCTTCGGATCCGCGGGACTTGACCTTGTCGGATATGCTGAACGACCCGTTCGTCCAGCTCGGGAGGTACTCCGACAGGGACGACACGTGGCATGGGCCCTGTTACCTCTACTGGTTCGGATCCGGCCCATATCCTCGTTTCGAGCACACCCTGTCGATGGATCTTGTGCAGCACGATCAATTTTACCGACATGACGTCGGCCGAACGTTTTTGTCGAGGATCGTCGCTCACATCGGCTGTACGTTTGATGACGTCGCGTGGATGACCGGCCACGCCTATCCGTCGACGATCGCAGTGATGTTCAGGAACGCTGCGGACGCACAATATGTGCTTGCTACGGCCAACATCCCGAAGATTGGGTCTCGTCGATGGAACAACCCGGCTATGTCTCGTCGGTACCGGGGTTTCACGGTTCAGTTCGACAGCCGCTTGGCGCTTCGGGAAGCCTACGAGGTAGCCGCTCTGTCCGGCGAGATCACCGATATCCGCGTAAACTTCGAACGAACGGGACAGACCCGACGGGGGGAAACCCGATATATCGTTAGGTACCGGACCGCTGCGAGCAGGATTCACGCCTTCGAGAATCCACGGGACGGGATGTCAAATCTCCGGGCTTTCAACCTCTACAACAAAGAAATCAATCTGACCGGCGATCAGCCCGACGTTACCGGAGTGGGTAATCCTGGCGAGGACAGCAACAGCACCGTCGCTGCTGCAGTCACCTTGAACGGCGACCACGTGGTCGTTACTCCTCTCCCAGACCCGCCGTACCGGCCGTGGTCGATTTACGATTGGATGGTTACGAACGTTGCGGAAGCATGGCACAGGGCTCGAACACTCCGGGAGCACGGGGATGTCAACGTCACGGCCTATCGTTATGCGAGAAGCCGAATCCTCGACGTCGAGCGGGTCACATCTCTTAGCAACCCGGCGGTACTGGAATACGACCGTTACTTGGCGATGAACACTCTTGACCAGGTGCGGTACGACAATGAAAACCACCGATATCGATAATCTCGTACTAGATGCGGCACGACAAAACAATCATAAATATTGTCGTTAATCTTGCAGTTCCGTTTGTCTCTTCTTGTTTCTCTTGTGGTTGTATCGCATAGTATCGACCAATTATACCCATGTCATGCGAATCGCGAGAAGGCTCACGTCACGCAGCAATGGTCGAGATCGACTTCGCCAGAGTTCGAGCGTTCTCGGCCAGGTTGACCACATACTGGCCCTGTGAAGCGACGATAGCCTCTATACCCTGCAAACGCTGTGTACTCGGGAATACCTCACCCCATCATGACAGAGTACGACCTGCGATGATGTCGATCTGGACTGCGTTCGCTTATCCTCTGCCTGATTCGATAGATACTGGGTCTCCAAGAAGCAATACTGGTGCAAATACTGCAACATCTTCATCCGAGACGATGCACCTGTAAGCCAATGTTGTTCGTCGCAGCATCTACATGAGAATGAGTCAGACTGAGGCCCCGTTCATTCTGCCCATGGTAGTCCCGGTCACATCACGAGAATGGTCTTCGGCATCAGGGTAACAAGGATCGGTTCTTGCGGAACATCTACAAGACCGGCGAGAAGTCTGTCAGGGAGAAGGAGGATGAGGCGAGGATCATGAAGAAGATCGAGCAGGTGAGTCCCAGCCCGTACTGTTGTTCAGAGGCTCTTCACCGGCACTGACTCGGTCGATTCTCATCCAACGTTCTTGACAACCTATAGCAAGCACTAGCTTCCCATACCGCTGCTCAACCGAAAGACGATTCCGAATCCGAGCCATCCTCCTCTCGCCCTCCACCACCTCCGAAGAAGACTGACAAATTCTCCAACTACTCTACCGCTGCTTCTCTCGGCTACGTCGATACTCAGGCCGATATCGATGCTGCCAAGGAAGCCGCCGAGGCCGAACGTAAGAAGGTCGGACAGGCTGGACAATGGGAGACGGTAGCGGTCTACGAACCCCCGGTCGACGAGGACGCAGAGATAACTCAATCCACTTCCGGCTTACCCAACATTCTCGGTGGAGGTGGGGAGGAAGAAGACGTCCGCAACTTTGCATTCGACACCCCTTCCGCAGAAGCTGGCCCGTCGACCAAACGACGGAAACGGGATGTATACGATGACGAAGGGTTCGATCCGGACGAATTGTTGAAGAAGGCCCGGTACAAGCAGGAGACGAAACGACAGCAAGAGGAGCGAGAGGCTCGGGAGAAGGAAGAGAAGGGTCTGAATCGGGAAAAGTGGAAGGGGATCGTCCTGGGTCTTGATGGCAAGCCGATCACGAAAGCCGAAGAGACGCAGTCGGACCTCAAAAGAGAGGAGGCTTCGCCTGATCAGTCTGTCGATGCGCCAGCAGCACCGGACTATGCTTCATCGGATCAACAGGACAGCAAGCCTGCGGTAGAAGACGAAGACGCAAAGCCGAAAGTCGAGCAGAATAGCCTATTCAAGCGACGCCGGCCGATGAACGCGAATCGGAGTACAAGGCAGAAGTGATCCGTCGAGTCATTACTCAGACTGTCGAGTTGTATAACCTTCGAATGACGACATTGTCAACCTATACTACATCTACACCCGCATCCTGAAGGGCATAACACCGCATCACCTTCTCCTTGTACAACATCGTAACCTTCCGACATGTTCAGAGCACTTTGCGTCCGAGGTTGTAGACCGATACGACGATCGGAATCTGGTGCTGGTGACGGCGAACCACGTCGTCTTGTTGCGGTCGTCCATGGTTGCGAGTCTGCTGGCGAATCTGATCGCCTCGTCTTTGCCCTAGGCGGTAACGTAGTTACGCATACCATGTTCTCTACGAGACACGAAAACTCATCGTCAGTCGGATCCCATTGACGTAAGCTAGAGATGGGCGACACGTACTCCGACTTTTCACGTAATCTCTCAGGCATGCCTGGACACAGAACATCGATCACGTCAATACGGCCGATTAACGATGCTCATGCAGCAGCTCTCACAAGATGCCCTGAATGCCCGCAATCGGGACAAGACCGCCAAGCTCCCTTGACGGGCAAGCGACTGTATGAGATAGGCATCCAAGGTCAGTCTAGGACGATGCTGATTATAAAAGACGGATCTTGCGTACCATATAACGCAGTACGTCAGAGCTTGTTTGCAGGAAGCGCAATACCATGCGGTTGTTGCTGCTCTTAAAGAGGGATCTGGTTCTTTCGCCTTGCGACAACGTCCGCATCGAATATAGATCAGTGTCTCCACCTTAAGGAACAGCGAGAATCCGTCAGTTGCCGATTCCTCAGCTCGATATTACGGGCACTGCTCACCAGCGTCAAGTGTTTGAGTTCCTCAAGCCGTGATCGGATATCTGCAGAGACCACGGCAAGTCGATGTCGGTCCAAGAGCTCGATGTAAGCCTCGATAATACGCGTTTGCTGATCCCGGTCGACGTCGAATGAGGAAGGTGCTACGAACAGCAAAGTCGCAGCGAGTTGTACATCGCCCTGCAGAGAATCCGACAATCAATAACAGCGCCACCTTCAAGACACCGCTACTGACCTCGACTAAAGCGGTTTGCAGCGCTTGGCTCAGCATCCAGCGCAGTGTTTGGAGTCCTTTCTCCACCGCAAGCGACCGTGATCGAGCAGGTTCGTCCAAACTTTGCGTGTTGTGCTCCGCTCTTCCAGCCAGCCTCCGTTTCATTTGATCTGGAATGCTCAAACCGCTAGACCGGCGCCGGTCTAGCCGTAGCATATGCGCTGGTGATACCCGTCGAAGGGAATTCCCTTCGCCGTTAACCGGTGGGCTCATAAACTGCGGCCGTGATTTCCTGGTCAAGGTCGAGGCCAAAATACTGCTCGAGAGACGTTCTTCCTGCTCGTCTGAGTCCGAATCGCCATCCTCGCGCTGAGGAAGCAAGCGGACAGGTTCGGGCGGTAAAGATTGTGCACCTTGCAACAGCTTGTTTCTGATCTCCTCGATCTGGGTTGGGTGCAAGCTTCCACCGCGTTGTACCGATAGGGATAGGTTCGCTGGAGGGGTAGCTGTTCCGGAAGACCCCCCGCCGGTTCCCGTGTTTGCTGATGACGGTAGTGGCAGTTCAGCGGCTACTGGAGTCGGGGGTATCTCCAAGGGTATAAAGGCTTTCAGAGCCGTCAACCCAGGTGTACGCAGCGGATCAACCACGTCTATACGATCCGGCATCGATTTGGCCGAGCTTGGAAGTCGAATTTGCTGTTTCCCGAGCATCTGTTGAGACAGCTCCTGTACTTCTTTCATCGCATCCGAATTCAGAGCCAGATCTGTGCGTTGTTTGGCACATTCCGCTTCCGTCTCGAGCAGGATCGCCAACAAATTCCACAAGTGGACTGCTTGTCGATGTTCCACCTCTTCCGCCACCTATCGCGTAGAGGATGAGGCCCTGGCTATCGACAACCTGAGTCCGGCGTACTTACAGCTGTGTTCCAAGCGCACGTCGCCGATTGCTCCCTTAGCCCGATACCGGCATGCCTGTATTGCGCAGCGAGGTACCTGAATGCCTCAGGGTCATGAAACGGCAGGATTGTTGTACTGCAGGCCTGTCGCGTCTGGAAAGGTCTGTCTGCAAGGGTTTTGCGATGTGCGCCGACGTTATGAGCATGTTGGTGGTATTCCTCCTTGCTGAGAAAGCCCGAGTTATGAGTCAACAGCTACTCGGACAGATATACGTTGGCCAACTTCCACTCACACATCATCGAACGGAATTTCTCCCTTTGAGAAGCGATCCAAAGCTACAGTCGACTCTCCTCGCGAACTCCACGCAACAACTTGCTTCGGCAGATGATCCAGTGGCCTGAAGTGCTGCCGGATATCGTGTTGTACGAAAGCGCCATTCGAATAGGTCGACTGTATGGCGCCGCCGTCAGCCCACGAGATCTCCGTGACTGCACCACCTCCAGCTTCAGTATGTCGGGGCGCTTTGCCAAGTAGGTATTTGGAAAGGTGTCCTCTACGGACGTCCCAGATTTCCAGCCGTGACTCTTCGAGCACTGTCGTATCTTCTACCTCTTCCATGTCGCTGGCTGCGGCGGCGACCATGTCGGTCATCGATTGTGGTCGCTTGGTTACAGGGGTATCCGGCGAAGAGAGCACCGCGATCTCTGTCTCGTGTCCCGGTCGCCACCCAATCCTTCGTACAGGATAAGGCGTGTGAAGCGTATGAACGGGCGCACTGGGACCGTCAGGAGGGCTCAGATCCCAGATCTGTCAAGACATGCTCCGTCACTAGCCGTATACCTTAGTGTCGTTTTGACAAGCTCACCTTGACCGTCTTGTCCAAGCCGGCACTTGCCAGCCATCCGCCGCTCCCGGTATTGCCGTCGCCTTCTACACCCTCCTTCCAGTCCAGGGCCATGACCGACTTGTTCTTATGCGCAGCGGTCATACGATATAGACTCCGAGTGCCCATTCGCCGATCGTACCGGTAGATCGACCCGTTTTCTAAGCCTAGAAAATATGCATTGGCTGTTGAGGTCGAGTCGAGACCAGGCGGGGCGAAAGTGACGGAAAAGATAGATGAAGGATGACGGATCGAGACGATCGGGACCTTGTTCGAGGATTGACGTAGGTCCTGAGGTGGGAGAGTGCAGTCAGCCATTTTGTTCCTTTTCGCCGGAGCCGTGCGCTTGGCTCACCCAAAGTTTAGCGAGACCTTCGACTCCGGCGGTCAATACCAGATGCCCATGCCCCGGCACCTTGTTGATGGTCAAGGCCAACATGCTCCTTGTATAAGCCTGAACTTCCCTTTCTGCATCGTATGTAAGCTCAATCAACGTTGGCATTATAGCAACATAATCAGACCATGGCTGTCACTCACCGAGTCTACCTTGCTCGACATCAAAGATCATAAAATTCCCGTTCGAACAAGCCGTCAAGATCTTCCTGCTCGCATCTATCGATACAAAATCAGATCAACCGTTTAATCGCTGACGAACATCTTCACCCGAGCTTGGTACATCTAACAATGCGCTTGAAAGGCAAAATGAAGAAGACTCACCTCCTACACCCCAATCGACCCCATTAATCGTCCTCCCCGCTCCTCCACCACTGCCCCCACTCCTGCCTCCTCTCCCAACCCCGCCCAGAGTGACTCCTTTCCAAAGGTCTAGGATCTGGTCGATCTTGTACCCGCCCGGACCTGAACCTAGGCGGATCGGGGCGGATGACGAAGATTGCGATTTCGCAGATTTGAGGTTTGACGAGGACGAAGCGGAGAAGGCGACATTACTTCCTCTAGGTTCAACATTCGGAGGAGTAACTGAGAGGATCCTCAGCGCTGTATATTGTTGTATTGTAACGCAATTTCATGAATCAGCCACATTTCCTGATAGCTTTGACGATCTTGCATCGGTTTGCAAAATGTTATGCTACTGACATTCGTTCCCGGCGACCACAACCTGCCCGTCAGGTCCCCTAGCCATAGTCTTCAATCCGATCCCCTTTCCTCCTGCTCCCCCTGCCCCACTTCCCCCGCTGCCGTTCCCGGCACCACCACTACCGACCCCATTCCCTCCCAGAGCTAACGAACCCGCAGAGCCTGCCGTCCGACCGAGCCTCTTCCCCTGCCCACTTCCCAACTGCAATTGCAATTGGGATTGAGACTGCGATTGTTGCAACGGAGACCCCGGGGACGCGTTCGCGGTTGAGAACGAAGAAGTCAGGTGAGGTTGCGGTCGGGCGGTTATGAGCGCTTTGACGAATCGATCTGGTTCGGAACGTCTCATCGCCTGAGACTGGAGTTGGGGTTGTATATGAGGATGTTGTGAGGGCCCCGTTACCGGTGAGATCGAAGTCGAGGTGGATGTAGGGAAGTGGGGGGAAGAAGAGGAAGAAAACCTCGTAGAGTTAGAAGACGGCTGGTATGATACCGGGTCGTTCAGGCTGTACGTCGAAGCTCGATGATTTTGATGGTGAAGCTGAACCTGAGCCGGACTGTCTCTATCTCCTTCTCTTGACGAATGGGTAGGTAAGTCGCCCAAACTACCAGATTCCCCGAAGCCTAACCCTGTCGTTCGATTCGAGTTCGCCCGGTTTTCCCTCTGATGTTGATACAACACCGATGTGGAAGTACTGCTCCCAGGCAATGGGTGTAACCACCCATGCCTTCCCTCATTCACCTGACCCCTCGTCCGACTGTCGAAATAAGGCGTCCTCGGATCATCATAAAGATAATCCAGCGGTCCCGCTTCCTGACTGTTTCTCCTTCGATGTCGAGAAGGTTCCGCTCGAGGAGTAGGTGAACCGTCCCCTAAGAACGGTGTGTTCAAGTTGGAGGTGGCCGTGGAGAGGTCGACCTCGGTCGGAGCGAGGGACGAGGCTCGGTAGAGGCTCCGGTGGGACGAGTTGCCCTCAGTCGGGGATGGGTTCGAGCCGATGGTCGCCCTGCGATTAGCATAAAAGAGAAGCCATGAGCACTAGAATATGAACTGTCGAGGTAGTGTATCCATGACCTGCTCACTCGGACAGAGCTGATGTCAGACGATTCATCCTATTACAAGTTTCCGTTGTCGAGCTTTCAAGTTGTCGTCATGTTCCCTCGGCGATCACTCCTAGTTGATCACGGCTTTTTCGTCTCCATTGCTCCGATTTCGACTGCCATTCCTATATGTTCTCCTCAGTGTTGCATGGCCTGCGTCTATGACCCCAATGACTCTGCAAGGTAATGGGTGCGTTGTCGAGAGATCTATAGGTCATGTCCCCTCGCACTTGCCCGGGAGGTCATTGTCTCGGCTCCGAGAAAGCTCCCGCAACAATTATTCTTGAAAGACATACATGTTGCACGTATTTAATGCTGATTTAGGAGCGGAAGCAAATTCACCTAAATCACCTAAATCACCTAAATCAGATCCACTTCCTCTGACGAAGTGCCTGCAAGGATGGTTATGGGTTAGGGGTTAGGGATTAGTGGTAATGGGTTAGGGGTTATGGGTTAGAGGTTATGGGAGGTTAGGGACTCTCTGGTGTCTTCGGGAGGGGATATAGAGCTGTTTCAAGTTTTGCTTATGTAAGCAGAAAAGAGCAGGCAGCGAGAGGGAAAGGAAGCAAATCATCATCACCTAAATCCCTGCCGCTATGTAGCTCATCTTCGATAACTTACATCTATCCAACTGCAGCCGGAAAGACCTCCTAATCCAACACAAGATCTCAAGAACTCATAGATATAGATCCTCAGTACCTAGCGTCGTACAAACCAACTTTTTCGCACAAAAAAAAACGACTGTCTCTGAACTCGAAAAGATGGCACCAGGAATCCGATTGACCCGATCGCATATCAGCAGTAAGCATTGACTTTCCCGGCAACTCCATCGAAACGAGTAGATAGCTTATCCTTATTCTTGTTCAATTCGCATTCGTTCCGTTTCCACAGCTATCCACGCAGCCCTAAACCCTTTCCACCCCTCAACCTCCCGCTCTCCTCTCCTCCTCCTCTCCCTCCTCTCCACACCCAAGAACACCACCTCCCAGCCCAGCCCGACTATCAAAGGTTCTCCATCAGACAATGTCAACGTGACCGTCTCCATCCTCCCTAAGAGCGCGAAACGGGCGGAAGTCACCGTGGGGTATGTGGACGGGAAGGTAGAGAGGATCCCTATCGAGGCCGAGGTCGAAACTTCCTCAACGACGACAACGGGCACGGGAAAAGTCTACCCGAGAAGAGCTCGGAAAGAGGCCGAAGCGATCTCGTTAGACAAATTGGTCGAGCGGGTGGATGGATGGGCTAGGAGTTTGAAGTTGAAGGACGATGGGAGCGCATAGCCTTTGGGAAGGATGTAGCTGGAGCGTGGGGTATCGTGAAGGGTCGGTGAGATGGACTCTGATGGTTCGGGTACCGGGCGGCACAGGGGCAAGGATCTATGGATGTGATGAAGAGAGTCCACAGAGCAGGAGCGTGGGATTACTCGGCGGCGTCATGAAGAGGCGGTTCGACACGAGGAAAGCTTGTCTATGATTGATGGATCACCTCGGCCGCATCGCCGGGAAGACGTGACATGTCCCAGGACCGGGGTTGAAATGGTGGGGTAGGGCGCTGCAGTATCGGACGTCGTATCATATCTTATTTGTACTTCTTATATGTGGAAGACCATCCAATCATATGTCGACCAGGGAACGAACTTGTGATTGGGCAAGGCTTGCGTACGAACGAACATGGTCATAGCGAAGGACATAGATGTGCATCTGGGCGGCTCTCACGGTTGCAATGAGACGTCGTCGTTTTGTAACGACAAGACCCTCAGGCCTCCAACAATTTCATTGCGCTTCTGGTATTGCATCTAACCCTTCGGGACGGCTCGATCGGGTGTCACATGCTTCAATGCCTGGCTGGGTGCAAGTACTACCCTGCTCGGCCATTGATTCCGTCGACCACAAATAATAGCCCCATGGGTAAAGTGGTTCGGACTTGGGTTGATTAGGGCGTGCACGCCCATGGATAGCAGATCTGCAGGTGCACCTCATGTGTGAAATATGGATTGTCCTCAGTGGGGCCATGCTTTGACCTGATGTCTCCCTCGATGTAGAATATTCTGTTCTGTCGCTGCAGCGAGACGATGACCTCCCGCAGAGCGGGCACCATTCTCTGGGACCTCTCATACTCTGTATCCGATTGAATCGATATTCTGCCTTCGTTCCAGAACTGCGTGTCTCTTTGCAGTCGAGCATCAGCCCAGTCGGTGAAAGCCTTGTGAACCGCTTGGGCCCCAGTCCTGGCCGCCCACTCTTGATCCCCTGAACGATAGCGCCACATCTAGAAGGCATCGCTATCAGGTCAAGTAGCGGACAGAGGAGGTCTAATCTTGGCGAAGTCATTTTATTGCAAGTGGGCGTCGTACACGTTCCTTCATTCGGATGATCGATCACCTGACTTTACGGCTTCGCACCCACGTTCGAATATTCGATACCTCGCCTTGTATCACGATTGCAAGATGGCTCTCGACTCTCACGGTGACCCGTTTTGGAAAGCTCTTTTCATTTCATCCCTCTTCTCTCGTTTCCCTCGAAAGACAGGAAACGGTATCGCATGTCGTCGAAAGTCTGTCATGATGAGCCATCCGTTGGCCAACTGCGCGTCAATCATTCCACCCTCCTGCACTGCTTCTCCGTTCATGGTATTATTGGTCAAGGCCTCATCTACTCTATACGATGGAGAGCTGATAGCAATATGA
This sequence comes from Filobasidium floriforme, assembly GCF_021052385.1. Taxonomy (NCBI): domain Eukaryota; kingdom Fungi; phylum Basidiomycota; class Tremellomycetes; order Filobasidiales; family Filobasidiaceae; genus Filobasidium; species Filobasidium floriforme. The sequence goes on along the minus strand of NW_025763637.1, from coordinate 162,038 downwards.
CATCGTGTACATAGATACATTCGTTAAGGAGCTTTGAAAGTCAAATTGACCCGAGGACATTATTACAACATTCGTTATCTCGTAGATAGGTGTTCTGAAAAGCACTCCTACCGCCATCGCAATCGGCGAAAATGTCGTTCCGTATAGCCGAGAGGTGTATATGATACTGGTCTTTCTTCGACGACCGGCCACTTTAGTATTATTCGTCTCCAGTATCGTATCCGTCCCCGTAGTGATCTTCAGATTGATACCCATCACCGCCGTAGTTATCGCCGCTCCAGATCTCCCCATCCGAATCCTCATAGTACCCGTTGCGGTAGTGTCCGTACCCATCGCTCCCATTGTTGCTAAGGTCGTCTTCTTCATCCGGAACATCGGCTTCGCCCCACCCGCCAGGGATTCGAAGGTGGCCAGGCATCTCAGGGTGCGCCTGTCGAGCTGGGGCATGCGAGGCACCGACGTACTGAACTTCGTCGTCATCATCGCTCTCCACGACCCGATGACGGCTCGGGCCGCCGCGGGGACGCGGACTAGGATGACGAGTAGGTTGTTCTTGCCTGAGTGCGAGACATTGTCAACCTCATGGTTACAAGATCCCTAAAGTACGCAAACTCACTCCGAATCTTGCTCATCATCGCTGATAATGATTTGGGATCTGCGAGGCTGACTCCTTGCAGTGGATTGACGAGCAGCGCTACGTTGACGAGGAGCGCTACGGAAAGAGGACACCTCCTCGTCATTTTCTTGATCATCGGTATCCGATTCTTCATCGCTATTGGACGGGTGACGAGACCAGAAAAAGATCGGATATTTAGCAAGTGCAGCTAGCCACAAAACATTGACCATGCGGTCACAGGTCCTTTGACTCACCTTCGGTTGATGTCGATGAACCGATTCATTCTCCTCCTAGGTACTACGGGTGAGTCCATCTCTTCGTCATCCACGATGAAGCTGTCCAAGTCTTCGTCCTCAGAGATGAAGTTCTCAAAATCGTGATCGTAATCATCCAAGTTGGCGTCGAAATCGTTCAAATCGGCTGATTGACAAAACATCAGTCGAGCAGTCAAGGATGGACGGCTCGAGACAAGCTCCTCACCTGATCCTAAGCTATCGACCGACATGGCATCATGGCCCGGTAAGTAGAAAGGCCTGTCGGGAATACGTATATTCCCTAGTCGCCAGTCGCCTCCGCCATAACCAGAATCCTCTGACCTCTCCTCGTCTCTATCCTCGTCTGGGTCTAGATCACTAAAGAACCGTCCGCAACCGGTGCACTCCTGATCTTCCACCTCGTTCCCACAATCATTGCACCGAGGGATCCCTCCATCTGCCTCGTCAATGTGCCACCTCCGGTTGGTAGCCCCGTCGTTTTCGAAGATATGGTCCCACATGGCGGTCCTGTCTACAACAGCTTGACCCGCTGGCGCAGGTCTTGCGGCGATAGACCCTGACGACCCGGACGCTTCCAGAAGTCGAGGCTTGACCGCAGTGATCAGGTTGTTCAGAACATAGGCAGACATGGGCTTCCCGACGACCGGAGTTCGGCAAGTCGGGCATGCTCGGGTCCTTCCGAGAAGCGCGTCTCTGGCCTCGCCGTGGTCGCGTTCGACAGGGTAGACGAGCGAGTTGGGCGATTCGAACCAGTTCAAGAGGCTGAGGGACAAGATCATATAGATTTCAGCGACATCAATTTTGCGGTGATGAGAGGCTGGAATTTACCATGAAGCACAGGAAGTATGTCCACACGGCGCAATCCTGCTCAAACAGAAACAGGCGATGTGAGCGCTAGGCCTTCACAATTCGGCGCGAAACCCGAGGCGATTGAGACGTACGTATGAGGATCGCTGAAAAATTCCAGACAAACGTTACACGTCAACGTCTCCTTGATATCGTCAAGAACCTTATCTTGCGACTTGATAACCTGTTCCCTTCCAATTTCGTATCAGATTCCGTCGCAAATTACACCTACCAGCGCGATCAAGGACCCAATCTCCAACTCACCTCGTCTTTGAACCCAACCTCCTTCTTCGACCCAACCACCTCCTTCTTCACATCATCCCGTTCCTTCTCGGCCTTCTCCAATTTCTTCCCCATCTCTTCCTTTTCTTTACGAATCTGTGACAATTCTTCCCGATCTTTCATCACTCGAGCTCGTTCGGCCAATTGTCGTGCGGTCTGCACCGAAGAAGAGTTAGAATTGGTGGTAGTAGTCGAAGTGGAGCTAGTGGCAGTAGCGGTAGTTTCATTGCCGACGACGCTGAGTGGAACAGCCTCTTGTTGAGTGGAATGCTTGTTGATGGGTAGAGGAGAGGTAATAGTCCCGGTGGGCGAGATGGATTTAGACTTCTTTTTCTGAGGCTTCTTCAGCTCCCGCTTCACATCCTTCTCGTCCGCCGGTCCTTCTTGATCCTGCTCGACATCCCCATTTGCCGCCTTGACGTCAAGCTTGTCATCAGCGAAGGCATTGGTCTGACCTTGACCAGATCTAGTCGCCCGTCCCGCCGAAGTAGAGTTCGAGGCTTTCGCCTTTCCCTTCCCTTTCCCGCTCTCCCTGACCTCAGCGACGGAGATAGAAGGCTTGATATCCTCATCACTGCTGACTCTCTGCCTCTTCTTTCCCCTCTGCTTCTCGCTACTCTGATCTTCCTGCTGGTTATCCTTCCAATCGGTACTCGTATCAACCTGAATTTCGTGGCTACCACGGACATTCGTAAAGGAAGTGGAAGTGGGGTTGTCGTTGACGTTGAAGTATTTCGAATTGGAGGCGGTAGTTGATGGTTTAGGTTTGGATTTGGCTCGACCGGTACCCGACTGAAAGATTTTATCGATATCGAGGTCTGTATCCTCAGTAGGTTCCGAAGGATAAGATCCGGTCCGACCAGGTAAAGGCATACTCGCAGGGGAAGACCTGGTCGCAGGTTGAGCCGCAGAGGATCGACCAGAAGCTTTGCGAGTAGCGATATTGTTAGCCCTTCCAAGCTGGTGATCCGGTACCTCTTCCCTTCGAGATCCCAGAGAGTTCGAGTTGCTAGAGCTAGCTTCTGCTTCAGGAATGTTCGGGAGGATAGCAGCGGCGGTGGTGGAAGGGAGTCGTCGATGGCGTGAAGACTTGTTCCCACGTCGTCTGGTTCCTCCGATAGGAGGGGGCGGCGAGAGAACGGAGCTCATCGTTGAGATTCAAGCTCGAGCTTGAGTTTCAGCGTAATTTATGCTAGATCAGAGGTAGGTGCTGGTCGTTGCGAATATTCTTGTCTGATCCCGAGTAGGGTTGCAAGTGATTAAGCTGTTGATAAAACCGGCATGAACTCTATAAGCTTCGCTCTTTCTCGTGATCATAACCGAAAACGAACCTGGATGATTAGCCGTTTCTTATACAGCTTCCAAGGTAACAGAGGCTCCTTGAACGGGGTCTCACGTCTGCCTCAGTAGTAACTGAGCGAGATGGTCAGATCTGGTCTATACTTTACAAATTACATTCGACCTTCTCAAACCACCTTTAAGTCGCCGGATGCTTTCGGGTCGAAGGCGGAAGTAAATACTGCTGATCACGTAAGCGGTCACGTTACCACTACCACGACATACTGTACTCGTACACTGTATTATATCAGCGGCACTGGGCACGCAATTTAGAACAAGATACACTATTCTCTAATCTCTCATCATAACCCCTCCTCCGTCCGGATCTTGACCGCCTTCCATCCCTTCCCAAACCGCGCAATCGACCCGCCTGCCAACAGATCCTCCACCCCCGCATCTACGACGTCCAGCCCGACCTTTTCCCACCTCTCATGCAGCCTTGCTATCCGCTTGTGTATTTCTTCCACAGTCAGTCCGTTCCCATTCCTGAGATCACCTCGAGGGATGTATTTTCGGGTCCGGTCCCATGCGTCGAGATGGAGGATGTGAAGGATCGCTATCCCGATCACGCGAGATGTGAGCGAGACGTACCCGATCGGATCAGGCTTTTCCAGGTCAACGTCCTTGTCGTTCTTGGAGATTCGATCACGTCTGTCTCCTTCAGAGTCGTCCGACTCATCCTCGTTGACCACAATCCCAGGTGGACGGGGAAACATCCGATTGGCCAGCAAGATCTTTTGGCTTTGACTCGCCGACCCCGGCCATTGTGACCGATTCCCAATCGTGGATCGTGTAGAGACGTTCGTCCAGTCCGTCTTGTCCCCCAACACGCTGGCATTCGAGATCGAAAAGGTCGAAGCGAAACTCGCATCCCAACCCCTCTCAAACGAATCCGCTCCACCTTCTGCTTCCAACATCTTCTTTCTCGATCGTCTCGCTTCCTTCTCGACCCTCTGTTCCTTCAAATCCTCTTCGGTCAAGGCGACCTCGACGATGCTCCCTTCTTCCATCATCTTCAACCGTATCCCTTCCCGGAACAATCTCCTTAATTTCCGTTTCCTCTCCCGTCGATATTCTTCCTTGTCCGCTTTCCGTTTGGCTCTTTCTTCTTCCCGCCCGTCCGTGAGACTAGAAGGGTTTGTCATAGCTTGCGCTTTGCGACGATCACCCCGTCGACGGTATTCTTGCCTCAACACCCGATCGGCCAGGTCGCGAAGGTAGTCGACGTGCATGAGATGATCCAAACTACAAGCCCCCGAGATGACCTCCACGGTAGATCCGCCGGAGGAGTTGGAGTTCTCGTCAGAGACCGCGACAGATCCTGAAATGGGCATGACCGTCGAGATGGAGCTGGAGGAAGTTTGTCTCCTCGGCGTCAAGTTCGTCCGAAGGATCCTATGTGCTCGGGGGGTATCGTCGTTCCCACCTCGATCTCGATGTCTATCAAGCGGTCCATTCGAACTCAGACTTGGATTCACACCTGCTGCGGTGGCTCGTTCCCGTTCCTTTGCCTCTTTGCGTTTACGGAAGATCGCCTGCATCTCCTTGGTCGGCCATTGCAGCTCGGGCAGGTATTTTGCAGCGAATTGTAGAGTCTCGGTGGATTCCAAGTCGACAGTATTGATATTGATATTGATCCCCTTTGCTCTGTTTGAGCTCGAATTTGCCGCGGTCGCCCAGGTCGTCTCCGTCATTCGCTCGAGGTAGGAGGATAGGTACCTCGTGAACGTCGTCAAGGTCAAGTGTTTCCTATGCAGTTTAAGCGGATGTCGTAGCTGTCCGATACCGTGACGGACCATGTTAGCGGAAATCCGGGTTTCCAGCACAGACCTCATCTCGAGACCCAATCTACTTACGCGATCTCCATACCCGGTCGCTGTCGAGCTCATCCCCATAGTCCCATTCATCTCCACCTCGCTACTCGGCTCGGCACCCAATCTCCTTTTCTTCAAGGGCGACCCACCCTCTACCCCACTCGCACATCCTGGCTTGAACTTGGTCGGCGTAGAATGACAACTCGTAGCCGGCTGTCTGAGGTTGAGAGGCTCCGGAGCGGGTACAACGAACGGTCGATTGTAGACGGTCGTCCGGAGGTGATCGACGAGCCGGACGTGGGCAATCTCTTCAGCGGGATCGATAATGACTGAACATGGCAAGAACAGCTGATACATCAGCAAACAGGCGAGCAGCATCTCGGTAACTATCACAACACGAGGAAACGTACCGATCTCTCCTCCCATCGACAAGTTGGCGTTCAACTCTCTGATCACCCTCCCATCCCGTCTCTTCCACTCATTGACCCTCCCCTTGATGCTCAGCGTATCCCCAACTCGGTAGTTTGGGAAGACAGGCCTTTTAGCTTCTTTGACAGCGTAACCTGATATATCTTCGCGGACACTAGACCCTCCTAGGTTTCCTCGGGTATTCGAAGGAGTGGTATTGGCGTGGGTGTTCTTGGGCACGTATCGGTAAATGGGTTTGGTCTTGCTCGAATATGCTGTTGGGAGAGGTCTTGCAGGCTCCGCACGGGGGTGGTTTGAGAGAATCTGGTGAGCGGTAATATTATACTGTCCATCAGGATCATCGACTATGAGCCGGCAAGACGATGTGAATCAGCTAACTAGTATCGCATATCCCCCAACCAAAAGCTCAGTAGACGGATCAGCCGAAAGACTCACTAGTCACCGAGACTTTGACGTCCGAATCCAGAGCGTCCCTGTGTACCGATTCGAACGAGATGGCTGAGACCCAACCTACGACCTGAACCATCCTACATGGTTGATGACACAGGAAGAATATCCCATCGTCTGAGCAAAGTAGGTGGAGGAGGTGCAAATCACAACCCAGCAAGTCAGCCCCGGCTGCCCAGAGGGTCCTTCTCCCAGAACGCTTACTGGTCCCCCTCGAACTCCTTGACGCCCTCAGGCGATAGATGTCCGACACTCGACACTTAACAACAGCTTCCCTTCTTGTCGCCCAATCAAGGATGACATCGTAGCTGTTCTCTTCCGCTTTGGAGGTAACCTGAGCAGACATGATGTGGCCTCGGTCTCGAGGTCTGTCTTGGAAGCGGTTTAGGAGGAGTTCGAGGATCCCGTTTTCGCCGGCATGGCACAATACTGATGGTAGATGTAGATCGATATGTTCGGAACTATCCCAACGAGATCCGTTGTGTCGTTCTGTCGTTCGTGTAGCCACAACGGAAGAGATCAAGGTCGATCCCTCTTGCCTGACGTCGTCGAGGTCGATCGTCTCCGTCGTTGTTGACAAAGTTGGTCGCGCTGAGAAGAAGGATGACGGCAGCGAAGGACGCCAAAGGAATAGGATAAAGGTGGCAAGCGACGGACGTGATCGAGGGATCCCAATACTCGTTCTGGGCCGAGAAATATCTTGAGAAATAGGAACGACAGATATATGGTGGATTTGATGCGTTCGAGTTGGTGACCTGGTGATCTGGTGACCTGGTCGTCCGAGATCGAGCGGTGGGTTTGCCATTCCGGAATCGCGGTACGCGCAATCGTGCTATGATGAAAGCACGAGGAGAATCGCAAGCGGGGCGTGGACGAACGTTCGGGCCTCATATGCTCGAGATGTCGTACTATAGTGATAAGAATGGAGACGACGTAGAGAAAGTGGCTTTCAGATCCCCGATACAGTCTCGATGACATATGGCATGTGATAGGGGCAAGCCGAAGACATGAAGACGATGTGCCTGCAGATCCTGAGGTTGTCCACGGTACTATCAAGTTCTACGTGGACAAGTCTGAGGCGTCGCGCATGTCTAGGTTCTCTGATCCCTAGCGTGACATCCCAGACCTGGTATAAATCGATTGAGAAAACCCGTCTCTCGTCCGGTTTGGTGGTCGACTTGGTGAAAGGCGAGAGCCACAATCGTCCACAGCCCATGACTCCCAGTGAGTCGACGCACTGGCGGTCATGGGTTCAAACCACAGGAAGAGAAAAGATTATTACCCTCCTCGGATGGGCAGCGCGAACGGCGTTTAACCAGCGTCGAACTGCAGCGGCGGTCTGGTGGCGGCCTGACGAAATAATGACTTGCTTAGGAATGCGATCGGACACCCCATTCTTCTTTTTGCTTTTTGCATGCGGTTTGGTATTGTCGTATGTGATGTGGTTAGTGGTCGGTGAGGTTCTTTCTTGCAATTCTCGACAGGTATGTGTCAAAGCAAGTTTGGCGCAACCTTCTTCATGATGAAGCGCCACCTCCGCGTAGTAAAAACACCAAAAAATTAAGTAAGATGGTCAATCGTCACCACAGACGGTCCGGCTATGATAATTAGCATTGATCGATCAGCTAAGAGTTTGATATTCGAGGACGTCGGATCAGGACTATGCACTCCGAACGGTTTCGCCCACGATGCGATGACTGCGTTTCATACTATAAAACCGATTGCACAAGTAGTTCGATGTCCCCGCATCTATCAAGTTACAGGGAAGGCTGCATCACTTGATCTGTATCGGCGGGCCTAACGTCATCGCAATGGAAAGATTCAAGCTGCTATGCAGTGCGGTGATGCAAGTAAGCTTCAGCTCTGCAGGGTTGAGATTGTGTTCGAAGAATGCCCTACGCTTTATGCTTACCGAGCACAACTAGATTGATTGTCGCGCATGTGCCGGTTGTTCTTGACCGTTAGCTGATCCAAGTTCTGAGATATAATTGCCCCAACAGAGTCCAGAGCGGTTGTCAGCCGATACAAGTGCAATTTAGCAGTGCACCCACTTGTCTTCCTGGAGAACCGAATAGATAGATAGGCTTGAGCTGACATACCCTGCACCCTCGTAGCAAAGTCATACCCAACGCCATCACTCATGGATGCTAACTTTGAGTCAAAAGGACGAGGCAAGAACACTACAGACACCCTCACCGCCTAGATCTAGTATTTCCCTACACACAAGGTTGCTATCAGTGATTCTGATCGATCGAAGACGCTATCTGTCTGTCAACAATATGTAAATCCATCACTCGAACCATATTTACAACAGGTGCTTTCCGATTCATATCGAATGGCTGACATCTGGACTGAACCGTCTGTAAGCGACTAGAACGAGAGCCATACGAGGCGATCGGGTTTGGAGGTCAGTAGGTCGCAATCAAGTTTGCAATCTGATACTCACCAGGTTGACTGGACTTGAATTCCAGAAGTATGATGGGCACCACACATTTTGCAACGGCTTCGAGTGTTTTGGCAGAATTTGTTTCAGGTGTGAGAAGCTTCTTGTACTTGCAGAGATCAATGATGATCCAGTGTTCACAGAGGCTAGAGTCATTGGGATACATTTCGCTTGAGGTGAGGATTCCGGTATCGTTGCAGTCATAGTCAGACGAGAATTAACGGGCGAGATTGTATCCAGCATAGGTGGAAGGCAAATCGACGGCTAGGAAGTAGCATCTTATCGCATATCCTTCACTTTGCAAAGGCGAAAAGACCTTCGCGTATATATTCCTAAATATGAGTACATCCGTAACTGTGTGAAACGTGCATATAGACGAAGTCGTCCGAAGGTTCCGGCCCATATTGTCAAACACCCATTTGAGCAATTTCGAGATGGTAGAGTCGTCATAGTCCCAACGTAATAGGTTTATCCACATCTGCAAGGCCAGATTCGCCCACTGCTTGCCCTCGTACCCGATGTTCAGATAACAATGCATCAATATCTTCTGTCCCGGATGATCATAGCCCTAGAAGCAGCTCATCCTCATACTGCTCGGTGGACCGCGGTTCTGCCCGTTGCAAGATGCTGACCATGGAAATTCCGGGGCGAGTCGCGGCGACCGCCAGGGCCCATCTTACATTGCGATCAAGAAGAAGAGTGCCCCCACTCATAATATTGGGTTCACGGTACCACCACGTTCGCTGAACGACGACTCTTCCGCCTTCTCAAACGAATGAGCATGATACCGAGCCCCAGGTTATTGCCGCTGCTTTCACTCGTGCCCCGCAACGAAACGCTAATCAAAGCTTACAGTCTGGAAAACGGGAGACGCCCACAAGCAAGATCGTAACAAGATATTCTTCGTGTATTTCCTAGAGGTTCCTCAAAGTATCGTAATGTTCTTTTGTGTTCCTGCTGTATAACCTATACTATCGGCCACGATATCCTGCGCTACTTTAGAGCTTGCTTTCCCGCTTCTTCGAGTCGTTCTGATACTCGGACATATTTCCATCCCAGACCTTGACAACGCTATTGACGGACGAAAAGTATATTAGCATCGACACTCCTGCTAATCCCGCCTTTATAGTCACTCACGTCTTCCCGACATTTCGTCCCTCATACAATCCCTGCAACCCATCCACACAGGCCTCTACACCCTTCAACTTGTCTTTCCCGTCTCCCACGACGGTCCACTCGTATTTGAGCTTGCCATCCTTCAAGAGCTTCGAGAGGTATTCCCGGCCCTCGTCGTACCTCTCGGCGAATTGGAAGACGATGAAGCCTTGCATGGTAGATTTCGTGGAGATCAAGGCTTGGTAGTTTCGGATAGGGTAGGGTTGAGCCGAGTCTGCCAGATGGAGAATGCGTGGGGAGGGCGATTAGTCTCAAGTTGTGTCGTTCGTCTCGCTGATCGAACAGCCGGGATGAGCGGCTTACTGTAGTCTGAAATCGCTCCGCACATGACGATCCTGGCGAATTCATTCAGCCGTCCAAGCATAAAGTCGAGCATCTCTCCTCCAACTATCCCAAACCCGAAACCGAAACCATATCAGCTACCCAATCATTCACACACAAACCCCTCCATCAATTACAACTCACCATTGTCGAAATAGACATCCGCCCACCCATTCCCCTTCTTCCCACTCTTATCCTCATCCTTCATGGCCGCACCCAACTGTTTCCTCCAATCCTTATCCTTGTAGTTGATCGCCGCATGACAACCCATCTCTTTCAGTTGTTTACACTTGGCAGGGGATCCCGCGGTGGTGATGACCCGTCCTTTCGGGTTGAGCAGGAGAGCTAGTTGGGTGACGATCTGGGGAGCGATAAGAAAAGGTTATCTCGGTAAGTATCTCGAGGGAGCTTTTCAGCCGGGGGTATGGAGAAGAGTATGGACGGGCTTACTATACCGACACTTCCCGCTGCACCGGAGATGACGACCGTATCCCCATTCTTGATCTTTCCGATATCCTTCAGGCCCTATAACGCCGTACCATCTCAAACGAGACTCAGTGTCTGCTGGATCACACTTCGATATTGGTATTCACTCACAAAGTATGCAGTAAGACCTAATCAAACCAACAAGGGATCAACCAAGATCAAATCCGTCACGTTAGTCAAATACAGTCATGTTCTGTCATAGAGACGGGTATTCTTATAGCTGATATCTGGCGTGCTCACCGGAAGTTCCCAAAGGCCCAACATAGTCCCGCTCGGTCGACCCCTCGAAAGCCTTCAGAGCCTCGGTATGTTTGGAGGGGCCTGTCCAGTACCTGCGACGCGATGCGAGGTGAGGTGAAAACGATCAAGACACAAGGATTGAGATTAGTTGTCGAGTATGGTGTTTTGTAAAGAGCGGGAGCTTACTCTTGCCAGCCGAAAGTACCCTCGACCTGTTCCGCAAATCAGGAGGAATTCCATGCACATACCGTCAGCTCGGAACCACAATAATTGAATGCAGATGTATTGCTTCGAGACTCACGCTCTGTCCGACCTTCCTATTCGGACACTTGGAAGCTACGATCTTTCCTACCGCGCTAGCTCGCATGACCGCACCAAGTTTGACCGGGGGGAGGTAGTCTGGAACGGGTTTCGCGATCAATGGCAAGCAATGGAGAAGGTTAGCTCTTCTTTCAGATGTTTGTAGTGTCTGCATTGTACGAGAGGACAGAAAAGGAGAGAAGACTGGAGGAAGGGCTTACTCCGGAATTCTTTCAGCCAGGTTGTCATCGATGCGTCCTACAATCGCAGTCCACTTGTATCAGCTCACAGCGAAAGCAGAAAATCGACAAGCCATGGACCTGAAATACTGACCAAACTGATCCACATGACCCTGACAACGACCTCTCCATCCTTCAGATCCTTCTCGGTCGGTACACGCTCGGACCTGTCGGTCTTGAACGTGTCGGGCTCGATGGGGCCTTTGGGTCGGGACTGGAGAACGATGCGGGTGTTGGTCTTTGATGACATGTTTGACTCGATGCTGTTATCTGGCTTGGATTGGTCTTTGGTCGCTACGTTACAGGTTGTTATCGAGGACGGACGAGCTTCAACATGTTCTCGTTATAAGGATTCAAGGGATTGTTCAGCTGGGTGTCCCTTCCCCGGTTACTAGCGCTTAACGGTGAGTAACCGGAGACTCAAACACGCGCTTCTACCGTTGACACAAGCTCTACGCCCATTCTGCTCCGCTCATACCGGGGCCTCGCATGCTTTCCTTTGTCTCAAATGCTGAAACCCTGACTGCTTGAAGAAGGCAGGCAGGTGTTTCACTTACCAGTAGCACAGTATGGTCTTTGAAAGATACTGAACTCTCGATCGGACACGACAACGACGATCATGACGATGCCCGAACGATATCAACGGGAACAAAACTCGTTCACGTTCGATCTTCACCCTCTGCCTTATCACCCACAATCCGGATTCCAACGGGACCTGATCCGATCATGACCACCGACAATACGAACGGACGATTCCATCTCGATTACGAAGCAGCTGATGATGACCGGCAAGCGAACGCCAACCGACCGGGCGGAACTTCTGATCAGAAGGCAGATGTCGAAGCGCATCCGGTATCGCCCTGTGATCCTCAATCAAGCGGAAGTACAAATTCAAGTACCGATAGGGGTGTGGGCGGTAAGAACGAAACGCGACCCCCTTCTCCGGGCGAACGTCTCTTCACAGGCAAGTCGTCCCCACCCGATCACCGTAACTCTTTCACGCAAAGACCATACCTGACAAAGTCTTCACCGTCTGCGTAGCTCAAAGCCATACCTCCTCTACCTTCTGCACCTCCTTGAACTCTTCCTCCGATCCCTATTCTGGCGCAGGTGCAGACGACTTTGACCCCATCACGGGTACGTACGGCCGGAAGATCCGGCTCGGGGGGGATGATGAGGATCGGGTTTGTATTTTACAGTAGCTGAGTCAGTTTGGCGCGGCGTGGAGCGGGGGGTAAAGATCGACCTTGAGTGCGAGGAAGGGTAAAGGTGGGTTTGGTTTGGGATGTGGGTAATGAATGGACGATATGCATTGTGGATGGATACACAATACGTGTGACTTTCTTCGTCGCATTCCGTAACCTAGTTGAGAAACACAGGCGTCCCTCCTGCCGACCGGGCTAGATTAATATGAAGTAGATCGCAGCGCACATGAACATTCCCGAGAACCTTTACGATGATTCAAGCAACGTATGCAATTGGATAAGCGGAACGCTACAGATAGGAGTACCACAAGAGTCGCGCTCTGTGTCTCGTCTGTACAAAAGAGATGACAACTAACCTGGAAAATCGCCCGGACGCGCCATATCCTCAGTACCAGCGATAGCGATACCCCGTCGGAGAAGGCTGTTCTCAGAGGTACGTACCCCTCCTAGCAAGGGGAAGAACCGAGCGCCGTGAGATTGTTCTTCTGTCGGTTTCTCTCCGCTTGTTCTCCACGATGATCAAGTTACTGAAATCCGGTCAGCTTGGTCCAGCCACTAAAGACATGCACCACCGGTTTTTACATGTGTTTGAGCGACATCATACGACCTGCCAAAGCCTCTCTCTGGTACGATTTATGCGCCCAAGGAATGAGGCTAGAGCCATGATAAAGCTCACGTATCATGCCTACTTTTCTAGTCTTTTGCAGGCTGTCTCGTCTTGAAGGCCAGATCAATGTTCCTTAAAACAGACAATCAGCGGATTGGGCTGAATCTATTATTGGATTATTACCGAAAGTCCCGAAAAGTACGTTTATTCGGCGGATGACACGACGTGCGTTGGTCTCGCGATACCAGTTGTCTCCATGACGAGGATATTAAGAGCTCATGATCATTCTCAGAGGCACTTGAGACGTTCATGTACTCGTTAGTCCCGGCTGGGCGATATTTCATTTCGCTTTTCGATGATCTGGCGCTCGCCTCCTCCGACTATTTGATGGCCGGGTAACAGCTCTTGGAACGCTGGGTCGGACCAGGTATATCATGATGTTGAGTGACGAGCTTCGAGCATGCTGCATCGACTCGTTCTGAGACACATGATGTCCAAGGCGCTCTCGGCGTTTCACCGCGCGTCCATCCCCTTGATCGGAAGTATCACCAGAACCTGTCACGCGACATTCAGGCACGTGATCTGCCATCAGCTGTTCCCCCTCGCCCCACGCTACACGTCGTGCCAGAGCCGACCTGTAACCGAAAATAGAGGCGCGGCATCTTTGTGGATCGTCGACCGCCAATCCCGATCGTCCGACCACGCCCCTCCAAATGTCCCCGAAGTGTTTTTTTCGAGCAGTTGACTCGTTTTTGGCCCCACGACGGAGCTCTTATCTTTTGCCGTGGAGCGAACCAGGGGAGGTGGTTCATTCATTATACTCGCATATACTCGTCTCCTTCTGATCGACGTCGATCTTTTGCGGAGCAACCCCATATACATATTCCGAGATACAGTATATCCCTGCGCAAATAATCACAACCATATAGAAAATTGGGGACCTAGCTCAGGACTGTCAACTACCAACTCAACTTTCATCCTCTACGTTGACATCGCGTGACATCTACGACGTCAACCATGTCGGCTCCAGGAAGCGTATACGACGCCAAGAAACCCCCTTCGAAGGATGATTACGAGCTGGACGACCTCCCCGAGGTCACACAGGGTACGGTCACTCCTGTGGGTATACCACCTCGAGGAGACCCGGAGTATGAGGCCAAGTTGGCGCAGTTGGGTCTCGGTGAGCAGCAGCAGGTCGTCTTGACAAGGTATCAGAACCGGGGCTGACAAGGAGTGGGTTTACGGATTGGATTCGTAGACCCTAACAGCGAACATGGTGCGGTACAACGTAATCTGAAGGAGAGGCATTTGGCGATGGTCAGTCTGCGCTTCTCTTGACAATCCAAGCACACCGTATCGTGTGACGGCTAACATCCCATACCGACACCCTGTACTCGTACAGATTGCTATCGGCGGAACCATCGGAACAGGTCTTTTCGTCGGATCCGGTACAGCGCTCGCTCAAGGAGGACCCGTCGGCGTCTGGCTCTCTTACATCATCATGGGCACAGGCGTCTACGCCGTCATGGTCGCCCTCGGAGAACTATGCACCCTCTTCCCCGTCCCCGGAGCTATCACGCACATGGCCACCCGTTTCGTCGACCCCGCCATGGGTTTCGCTTTAGGTTACAACTACTGGTATTCCTGGGCTATCACCACCCCGGTAGAACTGTCCGCTATAGCGATCGTTATTTCTTATTGGGACCCGGATCAGAAGATCCACCCTGCCGTATGGATCGCCATCTTTTTCGTGCTCGTCTGCGCGATCAACTTCCTCGGGGTCAAGTGGTATGGAGAGAGCGAGTTTATCGGATCGACGATCAAGGTGTTGGCTATTATCGGGTTGATCATCTTGGGTATCGTCATCGACCTCGGTGGGGGGCCGAACGGGGATAGGATCGGGTTCCGATACTGGATCGAGTGAGTGCTCAGGACACGGTGGAGGTTTCCTGTTTTGCAAGTCTAAAAGTTCTTTGCGCCTCGTTATGAACAGTCCCGGTCCATTCAACAGTGCCACCACTCACCAGGGTGAGCAGGTCATCGGTGGATCTCTCGGACAGTCAGTCATTTCTCAGTATTCATCCTCCCTGGCCCGGCCGAAAAGACTGACGTACTCACCTTCAATCGTCATAGCTTCCTTGCCTTCTTCTCCACCTTCATTACCTCGGCCTTTTCCTTCATCGGTACCGAGATCGTCGCCGTCACCGTCGGAGAAGCTCGAAACCCTCGTCGAGCCGTGCCCCGGGCGATCCGTCGAGTCTTTTTCCGGATCGTCACCTTCTACATCCTCGGGATCTTTGTCATCTCCCTCATCGTACCTTACAACGATCCTAGGTTGTTGAGCGATACCGGGAACGCGGCTAGTAGTCCGTTTACTATCGCCGTTTCCAATGCTGGGATCAAGGTGTTGCCCTCGATCGTGAACGCTATCGTTTTGGTCGCCGCTTGGTCCGCTGCCAACTCGGATGTCGTGAGTCGCCAAACATCCCCGATTTCCTTGAGATTGATAGCGTTTTGCTCACCCTAATATGTGTGACTGTAGTACGCCGCCTCCCGTACCCTCCTGGCCCTCTCGCTCGAAGGCAAGGCCCCCAAGATCTTCCGCAAATGTACCCCTGGGGGTCTCCCTATCTACGCGACCGCCTTGACCGCCAGTCTCGGTCTGTTGGCGTTCATGGGCACCAGTACGGGAACCGCAGGGACGGTCTTCAACTGGTTGTACAACTTGAGCGCTTCGACCGGTTTGATCGCCTGGGTCGTGAGTCTTTTCTTCTTTGAAAATATCCCTTATCCCGAAACTCGTCATAGTTAACCAAGAAATTTGCTACCGACTTGATCAGGTCATCCTCGGGTCGTACCTCCGATTCTACTACGGACTCAAGAAGCAGGGCATCGACCGACGAGACTTCCCCTTCGTCGCACCCATGCAGCCCTACTTGTCTTGGTACGGTTTCATCTTTTTCCTCATCGTCATCTTCTTCAGCGGGTACACCGTCTTCCTCGAGGGCAACTGGAGCACTTCGGACTTTTTCTCATACTAGTCAGTATTCCTCTTTAATATTCCAATGCAGAACCTGGTGGCTGATAGTGAGGCTGGTCCGCCTTGATTGCGTGCAGTCTCTCGGTCATCATCTTCCCCATCGTCTACTTTGGATGGAAGATCACCAAGCGGACACGATGGATTCGACTTAACGAGGTAGGTTCTCGCATCCAACCGCTAATATCTGTGGAGGATTTGAAACTGATCGCGATGCTTACCTTCTGTAGATGGACTTCATGACCGGTCGACGAGAACTGGACGAGATCGACGCTTTCGAGCAGGAGCGGGCAGCGACCAAGACCGGACCTTGGAACAAATTCTTGTCGATCTTGTTCTAGGCCGCGTCCCCGTCATCGGGCCTGGCCCGTCACATACCTTCCAATTCGATATCCGTTACTCGGCTTTGGCCTGAACAGAGCAGGCACGCTTGGAGAAGAGGATAGTCTGCTACTCTACCACTTGTATTATCATTACCGCGAGGACACCACACCTAGATGCTTGCATGATTCGCATATAATTTCGCTGAGCTGCCTCGTCTTGAGACGCGTGGACGATAATGTTTACTCCTGGATTGGGAAAGCGGTAAGCGAAGAATCGGGAAGGTCAGTTCTAGCTCAGTGCAGTCAATTCTCCTTGGGAATAAAACCCCTGTTATCTACTGCGCTGGTGAAGTGAGCGGAAAGGGCTCTTTGGGAGATCTGATGTCGGGAAGGAAATCTATATCCAGGGAGTACGCAGACTCGGTATCGTTACAATCCATCGGTACAAAGTAAATACAGCCTACTAACATCACATCAAGATTTCCATCGTATCTCTCTCCTCCATCGTATCCGGCAAAGTCGACCCCTTCGAGCGCCAATCCTTGGCACGTACCCAGTCGCCACCGTGGTTCGAGAAATGTAGGCTGCTGATGCGGAACTGCTTCCCGCGCTTGTCTTCTTTTGCCACTTCGATGGTGGAAAACTGGATCCCTTGGGTAGCCAGGATCTCTCTGACGATCGGAACGACGATCGAGTCTTCCGTCCGAGCGTCTACCAGTACGTGTACTGAAGCGATGGTAACTTGCTCAGAGAGCTGCCATACATGAAGCTAAAGGAAGCGTGATTGGAGATGAGCATCATGGCCAAGCAGGACGACTACCTCTAGACCCACCTTCTCCACATTCTTGATTTCACGCCTAAGCTCAAGCTCCTTACGGAGCTCTGAAAGCGAGACGTTGGAAGGTACCCCTTGAAGAAGGATATGAGACGCCTTTTTGACTGCCATTCAGGTCATAAGCAAAATCGCTCGAACGCGCCGACGTGAAAAATACTTTACTTACTGAGTGGCGTGCCAATGGCAAATATCATCAAGGAGATCAGCACACTCATTGTGGGGTCCATGTAGTATCGCCATTGACCCTTGCATCTGCAAATTGGGATCAGCACGATACTCTATGTATACTTTGCGACAGATCTCACAGTAAGATGATCAACCCCGTCACAATCACCCCGAGGTTTCCAAGCCTAAAGACGAGGTAGATTGCTATCAGCACAATGCGCCTGAAATATCGTCTGTTTGAACTGACGCGTCTCCGATAATGTGTATGAAGATCCCGGTCATGTTCATCGACCTGGCCACTTTGTGCTTGTGAGGGGCCGGTGCTTCTACGATACTCTCTTTGCAGCAGCTCTCGCCCGAACTGGCGCTAGACTCGGGTCGGATAGTTGGAGAGCAACAAGCCGATTGATGTGGGTGATGAGCATGATGGTCGCTAGAGAGGTGAGATTCGGTATGACGCATAGTGTGTCCGAAACAACCAGCAGGGTGGATACGCTCAAGCTGCATCTCTTCTACCCGCTCATGTCGGTGCCTGGAATACTTGTCGATAGGTTGTAGTTTCGAGTTCTTCGAGTGGTATCCATGAGCAGAGTGCGCGTGAGAGTCCGGTTTCGAGGGGTCGTGCTTAGAGACCAGCTTTGAAGGAGACTGATGATGATGGTCGTCGTTGTGGGAGTACGCGCAAGCATGATGCCCACGGGACTGAGTTTGTGTATCATACCCATGCCGGTGACCGTTGCCATGCGAATACTTATGCCCATGGCGTTCTTGTTCATGTGTTTGGTCATGTCCGTGGTTGTGTCCGTGTTGTGCATGTTCATGATGGCCATGTGAGTGATCTCCACAATTTTGGTGATGTCGATGATGATGATCGTGGCTCTTTGATGCTTCTTGACGATGACCTTTAATATGTATCTGCTTTTTGGCATGTCCCAGCTCGGCATCTCCACGGTGGTGATGTTCGTGGTCATGATGATGGTGGCCGTGACCGTGTGCGTGGTCATCATCATGGTGGTGCAGATGAGCGCAAGCAGAATGATCCCCGTCGAGATGCGGATGTTCTGCAATAATATGATGAGAGGTCAACATATTGACTTTGCTTCGCCGGTTTGTGGGCTTACCATGGAATATGAAAATACCAGCGACATTAGTGCCCAAGCCCACGCAACCGATAATGACAACTAGCAAAGGTTCCGAGACCTCTATGTGCCGCGATAGAACCAGTCAGCATCAATCTTCCAGCGACATTACTTTCTATTCTACTGACCTTCCAAGTGAATGAATCGCTGGATCGAATGGATGATAATCGAGACCGACAACGCCACCAGAAAGATTCCGTTGAAAAAGGCTGCCAGAATCTCGGCCCGTTTCCAGCCGTAGGTCAGCATATCAGTTTCCGGATGTTTAGAGATCCGAATGGCGTAGAGAGCAACAATAAGGGCTAGGATGTCGCTGTTGGGAGAGAATCTCGGTTATCAGCATGCGTCTTCTCCAGCTAAACGTAAAAGCGATCGTGCGACGTGCCTGAGGAGATGAACCGAGTCGGTAAGAATGACCAGAGACTGCAAGGTAGTACCCAAAGCGATTTCCTAAGATGAAAGTTCAAGTCTATTAGATGCAGTTCTATAGACCCCCAGCAACACCCAACCCACCGCGACGAATACGCAACTGAGAAGCGTCAACATGGTAATGATCCTGGCTTGGCGTGTATAACGCATCTTGAAGAGGTGGCGGAGGAAGGAAGACGGGAGACAGGGGAAAAGCGGATTAAAGAATCTTGGTCGAAGGGGAGAATTACTGCCAGATCCATCCGGTGCGACCAATACGAGTAAGAATAAGGTTTGGCGGAAAGCTTTATATATACCCCGTCTACAACGCCTGTTCAGTATCGCTTGAGCAGGACATCAGACCGGATTTGAAAGGCAGAGTATGCTCAAAGGAAGACATACCGACTTTTGCGGACTACACGGTCATGTGAGGAGGAGACGATGGTTCTTCAAATCGTGATGTGGCGCCATCGTCGCCATGCCGTTTCAGGACGCACAGCCTTCCACATTCGTGTGCATCGCGGTAGATTCTTCCTGAGAGCTGAAGACTGGCATGGCTTGGAAGAGGAGGAGAGACCATGATCGGTGCTCAAAGCCCCTTCAGGGACCAAGACACGAAGCAACGACGCTCCCCAACGGTTTCTAGCGATGATCACAATTTTATCCCATAGTATCATTTCAAGAAACATGGGACGCCTCAGAACCAATCCGGCCCACCGTCTATCCGATCCTGGGTATAAACCCCTCCGACCAAGGCATCACTCCTCCTTCACATAATCACGCAAATCTCTTCCCGCTGGATCGCCGGTGGGTCTATCGTCTCCGCAGGTAAGACATTGACTATAAAAATACCCACGAGGTCAGGCAAGATGAGGGATCCAGTGAGTCGGACGAGGAACTTGTCGAGGAGCGGACTCCAAGACTCTAACTCACCCATCCTCGCATGAAGAGGTACGATGACGCCCTTGGGAAAAGCAGTCCCAGCCGGAAAGTACCCTCCATATTTCAAGATCGTCCCCGCTTGTATACCTGCGCCCACTACGTTCGACGAGAATGAAACGACTAAGAAGCTTCAGTAACCAGGCCACGCACGAATGACAGAAGAAAAATAACGTGAAACCCATGCTGTAACTTACGAGGCAACATCGCTCCCGCAGGTACGAAATACCCATCTTTCAATTCTCCCTTGACAACCCCGTCTTTCCCAAACTCGGGCAGGCAATAAGTCGGCACATGGGTGTCCGACATGGCCGAGTGCGGATCGATACGCATTTTGGAGGTATCGATCTCGCTCCGCGCGTTGATCGTTTGCGAGGCCATGGCGAGGGATTCTTTGCGCTATTTCTTGTCTGGTTCTGGTGGAATGTAGCGTTCTCTAGGTAGGGAGAGGGAAGACTAGCGATTCTGTTAATAAGTGGTCGAAAAGGGTGAATTCTTGATCGACTTCAGCAACCTGTCATACCGAACCTTACACTCGCACTTACCTCATCCACGTTCATATGTCCATCCGGCCTGGTACCGAAACTTGCCTGTGAGAGCTGAAACACTCCCGTCCTCTCTCGTCTCAGAATCCATCAGTTTTCAAGGCAGTCCTCAAAGGATGTCGTTCGAACCGTTTGGGAAGGCGATCGGCGCGTTTCACCTTTCTTACGCGTGCGGTTATCAGGCATGCTATCCCGGAAGGATACGGAACGTTGTGTCGATTGTCCTGTCGTGCCCATTATCAGAATCAGCCGTATCAGCTCAGTGCAAGAAGAAACCTCAAAAGAAGCCTTGTCGCCTTGACTAGACTTGAGACACTAAAGCTTGATCTAGACACCTTTGTTCGGGTTCGATAGCTTCTTTTTTGGAGAAACACGACGGAAGGCTTTGACAGCCAGTCGCTGGGACTCGTCCCCCCAGGTCGATCGGTATGGTTGCCTTGCTTACTGACTAATGACCAAGCGAAAGGAGAACGGTGCCTCGGATCGACCGCCACTGCCGGATGTCCTTTTTTGTGGGCTGATAAGAATAATCTTGCTTATATCGGTATTGTCTGATTTGATATGATACAGTACTTCAAGATCGACCTCGGATTCTTTATATTTTTGAGATCGAGCCCGATGAACCTCTCCGCCAACGAATGACATCCCGGAGCTCCATCCAAGTTGATGCTTGCTTCTCCGGAGTAAGATCTGAAGTTGTTCCTTTCGTGCGTCCTGTTCTATCTTTACTCTTCCGGTACGGTCTTGAGCTGCTCCAAGAGAAAGAAACACTTTCCATCAGCCTCACACCCATACTCGCGAAGATAACTCAAATGACAGCCCAACAGTCCTAAATCGATGTCAGAAGGAGTAAGGTATGCATCGGCCCACTTACCTGAAGACCGTGAATATCCTTGACCTCCTCCTTCAGACACTCGTTCACCAACCGATGTTGCTTGATCGTCGTCAACCCTTTGAAGAGGGCGGATGAGATGTGGATGGCGTAGAAAGAACCGCATCCACCTGATCTCACGGAAATGGTTGTGCGGAGTTCATGGCGAGGATCCCCAGAAAGAGGTATAGAGGGATAGAGATGAGCCGATAGCGAGAACGCAGTTTGTCAGCAAACCAAGCCGAACGTCGAATCCCGATCGAGAAGACGTACCGCTAACATCCATCACATCGAGGGTCTTCGGACTGAACTTGGTCTTGAGCTTGTCATAGATCTTCTGCTCTCCATCGTCCCGGGCCTGTTGAGCATCGTGTGTAGATTGACTTGCGTTAGCCGTAGAGTTCCTGAGGAGGGTGGTCGAGGCGAAGGACCGGCTGGTCAAAGGCGTGTTGACAGTCCGTAATGAGGATCGGAGGAGAGAAGTTGAGCGGGAGAACATCGTAGGTATAATACGGGAGGTAATCAAGTTGTGAATAGTAGGACGATACTGCTAGAAAGGGCAAGACGAGGGTGATCAACGATCAGAGAGAATCATCGTCAGTGAGAGCAGCTCTAATAGCTAGTAGCGAGAGATCACAACGTGAAATCTAGCGGAAATGCCGTAAAATAGGGGACTTGTCAAGAATTCATCTGGTGGCGGTAACTTTTACTACTATGGCGGCAATCAAGTTTACATTTCAAATAGCTCGGGAGTATGTGACAATGGCTTTACGCCAAGGTACTGTTCAAGGGATTATCGCATCACTGTGTTCCGTTGGAGTCGTTCGGTGAATTAGTTTGCTCAAAGTTGTTCCGGTATCAATTGCATAAGACGATCGCATATAAGTAGATTTACAAAACAAGAACATTGCGTATTATAAATAAGAAGACTTCAATGAAACAAACCAATTAATCGAAAGCACTCATAACCCCATCGCAAACAACCCGTTCATGAGCTATCTCGCCGTCTTCCAACTCGTCACCATCCCATCCGTGGCAGACCTCGTTCTTGAGCGCGTCGAGACCGTATTGGGCGATCCTAATGCGATCGGGCTTCTGCATTTGCCCGTGGTCCCGAATGATGGTGAAGGCCCGGATAGCTCTCTTGATGGGATGGACCCCGGCGTCGTTCAATCGGATTGCCGTACTGGCATCGACCTCCTTGCACATTTCCCCGGTCACCCGACAGGGCCCACAACTCGGCAACATCCCCTTGCCCTTCGCGACCCCGATGCAACCACGGCAAAGAATAAAAGGACCGTATTCGATGAGTCGGATCCTTGTAGCGTAGTTGACGTTCAGGTTCGCAGCAATCATCGCTTGCTGAGTGAAGACTTGGCCGGGGCCGGTGTAGGGGACGGGGATATAAAGCCCGAGGCAGCTGTCGCAGGCGAGTCTCCATCCTCCTTGGTATTTGGCCTAAGAAAATGATATCATACGACGCGTCAGTTCATTGAAATCGCCCAATAAACTCGATCAACGCAACTCACCAAGGCAGCGTCAATACCGGGAGTATCCTTTCTTCCGGAAGCCATGGGAGCGTTCATGGCAATGAGATGGGCGGGGGGAGCGACGGGGAGAACGGGGAGGGACAATTCATCGACGAGATCCGCGTGAACTAAACAAAGAACATATGCAATGAAGTCGATCAGCAATCTAAAGCAATGTAGTCGAACAATGAAAGATATCGATGTGAACTTACTCCTTTTGTCGTCCTTTTCAATACCTCCTTTGTCCAACCTCGAAATATATGCTCCAGTGGTGCAGCGATAAGCTTTATCCGCCACGCGAAGCTTAGGGGGATCGACCGCTTTGGCCTTCCCCTTGTTGGTCTTCTTCTTCTTCGGAGTCGATGGAGTCCTTCGTTGAGGAGCTCCCGGGCCATCGTCGGGGCGAGTTTCGTCGACGCAACCGTTCCAGGCGTCGGTCCAATGTTGATGATTCTGAAAAATACCGGGCCAGAGATTGAGATTGGGGATGGGCAATGTAGGGTCGAGGGTAAGGATATTGGGGATGTCGAACGCGGAATAAAGAGGACTAAACGCATACAATGAATCAATTAGTTGGTCGATCTCGATGGAAAGAATATCTGGAACGATTCAAAGGAAAGAAACATGTACTCACGTTCCGTCCATTCCGTCCATTGGGTTAGGCGATTGTACGATATCGATGGTGCTTGCGATAGAGGGTGAGACGGGCATAGGGCTATTGCGGGAAGGAAATCTATTCGTTGTAGAGTAAAGAGAAGAGTAGAGAGACGATGTTATCGATCAGTAAGGTGTTCTCTTGCGAAAGGTATAAGTACTCATCGAGATGTATGTCTCCAAATCGTATTTTTATTGTTCTCGAGCGTTGTAAACGTGAACAATAGTTGTTTCGAGGTGATCTTCCATTGCAGTTGATATGTCGATCGATTACTTTTGTCCAAACAAGAGGAAAACGTCATTAGTTTCACTCCGAGGATCGTTTTGGTCGAGATAGGTCCTTGTTGCAATCCATTGCAGCGTTTCAAAATAGGTATTTCATTGTCTGAAAGCATCGAACAAGACGTATGTTTAAACACCCTGCGTCGATCCTAAAAACGAGTTCGAAATTGTATTGTTCTCCGTAGTTGTCGATGTCGCCCTCCACAGCGCTGTTTCAATCGCCTTCTCCTTGTTCTTGTCGCACTTGCTGCTGTTACTACGGTGACCAAATTGCCAACATCCGTGGCATTGCTGCTCTGCAGCTGGTACGACTTTGCGTTTCTTGAGAACAGTCTCCCCGCCCGATTGGGTGTGACCGCTAGAAGCAACTGGTACGATGATGTCGCCCGGTGGAATGTAGCCAGACAAAAATTCACTGGTCGTTTGCGATGGAATAGACGCGTGCGAGGGCGCCGCGTATGTACGAGTTGGACCTGTTTCCGCGCGCGCGACAGGCCAATCCATTGCCACGTCATTGATAAGGGTGGCAGCCTCCGCGCGCGAGGGCGCTGTTTGCTTCCGCCCTACGCGTACCCGCCAAACAGGTGGCAGGATCGTCGCCGATAGGTCGTTCAGTAGTAAATCCCCTGGGAGTCGACGTTCGATGTAGGTGTTCTGAATGCCTCCCAATGGAATAGGTACAGGGATGTTTGCATTGTCAAGACCCCTGAGAAGAGCTCGAGGGACCTCTATACCCATTTGTACCGCTGTTTCTTTGAGTTGTGCGCGATGAACGATATGCCAATGAACATGAATTTCGTGGAGTTGTAAAGGATGTCGTCGAGTGCCATTCAAGAACGCCGCAAAGTCATGTTTGCATGGGAGACCAGTGGATTTTTGCCATGCACCTGTGCAAGGGTCTAATTGACCGTTGCTAGCCTTTACAGCTTTCGCAAAGAGGTATCCCCGTTGATGCATGAGGTCGATCGCGTACGTTGAAACCTTTCCATGGAGCTATTGTTTGAAACATGTCAATAGATCGACTCTAACGGAACACCACATGGTCACACCTCAACTCACTTGGACAAAGCATTCGGGCAAGCTAATGTTCCTTCGAACAGGTCCATTGGCATGAATATCAAAGATTTTCAACTGCGTACTCTCCATGTGATTCAATACCGCGTTGGTCGCTGCAAAGAGATCGCCACTGCCTTTGATTTGCCTTTTGACAGCGCGATGGAACGATTCACCGGTCGAGGTAGCTAGATAGTTCAGATGGAACGCTTGCCCAGTAGCGTAGAAGGCAAAGCGTTCCGCCTCTTCGAATCCAATGATCAAGTACCCCACCATTTGTTGGGTGTTCGATCCATTTTGACCAAATCGATGGATCAGATCGACTTTTGCGTTTTTGAACTTCGCTTCCGTTGGTTGTCTTACAACACCTCACCAGGCTCGAAGCACTTCAATGAACGTGTCGTTTGGGATGCCTTTCTTGCAATTCTTCACGATGTTCTGTTGTATATGCCAAAGGCATAGGATGTGTTTCCAACGAGGAAATTCTTGCTCGATCACATTGCGCAAGGCCATTTCGGCGTCGGTCATAACCGTTTCCACTGGAGTGTTCCCTAGGAATCGTTTGAAGCACTTCATTGCCCAGATGTAATCCTTCTCCCTTTCCCGAGACATGAATGCAAAGGCCACAGTAAATGTAGTATTGCTCGCGGTCGCTGCAACGATGTGAAGCATCGGCATGTTGTATTTGTTTGTTTTATAGGTGCAATCGATAAATAACAGTTGCCCGTAATGTCGAGCAAGGGTCATGGCCATTGGTTCAGTTACAAACAAGTGTGTTAACACATTGGCTGCACCGAAACAAGGTTCGAAGGGTATTCCAGCGGAGTCGAGTTGTTTGATCAATGCATCGGTACGTGTTTTTCCAGTCGCTGCATTGGAAAAGAACTTTTGACGAGCGTTGTAGATCTCTTTAATTGAGACCAATGTTTCTCTTCCCTCCTGTGCTGCTTTGTGTCGTAGTTCTGCTAGGGTCGCAGAAGGTAAATGATTTGCCTTGCAACCTGCTTCTACAATCGCTGCTTCGGCTGGAGTCATCTTTCGATTTTGGCGAAATACTCCAGGGGTTTCGGCCGGTACATGATTGTGGATTAAACACCGCGGTGAGACAGACCATTGGCCAGCTTTATCGCAGCTCACATAGATTTTGAATCCACAGCCACATCGCTGTGTAGTTGTCTTTTTGTTTCGGGCAAGTCCCGTTTTTTTAATGTAGTCGTGAGAAGGAGTGTATTCCCCCTCGCGAGTGCATTTCAAGTTAAAACTGCGAACGACTCCTTGGTATTTGCTGACGTTTGACTTCCTTATAGCGTACCCATGGGCTTGACCATGGAGATTGATCTCTGCAACGATTGCATCCATGTCGGGCGTGGGTTCGAACTCAGGGAGTTCAACAGAGAATGAATCCCCTGGAATCGATTGTTGAGCGATAACAAGGGGGGAGGGCGGGGGAGGAGCTAATTGGACTTCTTCTTCGGTGTCTTTCTCTGCTTCATCCCTTATAAAAAGGTCGACTAGGTCCTCCTCCATCCCAGTGTATTGGTTAAGAATGTCGGGGAGTTGATCAATGTCGATTGCCTGGGAAGAGTTCATTGTGATAACGTATTGATATTGAATACTAGTGCGATTGCGAGGGCAAGTATTATAGGCGTCACGTGACGCGCGACCTACGGTGCGCGTCGCCTCGGGGTCTCGTTCGGAGACCCTCTCGGAGACCCTCTCGGAGACCTTTTAGGAGATGTCCTCGTAGACGTCTAACTAGTACCTTGTAGTAGTTAGACATCCGTTATTACATCGCTATGCCTACCGTTACCTTTCCCCAGTCCCGCGACCTTATTACCCCAAGACCCGGCAGGTCGGCTGCCAGGCCTTATAGAATAACGGATCACCAAAGGACCCCGGCTGGGAACGTGAAAAGGGGTAGTGATGGGATCCCGCTGCACATTGGTGCTAGCGGTAACCCTAGTGGTCCGGAGAGCCATCTCACTCTGGTAGGAGTGTTCTACCCGCAGGGGATTCCTGTGCAGGCAGTGATGATGGTAGATTCGGGGGCCACGGGTATGTTCATGGATCGGACGTTCGCGAGGATCCATAACTTTGATGTGATAGACCTAGAGAACCCTAGGACCGTCACGGTCATCGACGGAAGAGAGATAGTGGGTGGTCAGATCACCCAGAAGGCACATGCTATTGTGCGGACAGGATTGCACCAAGAAAAGGCGGAGTTCTTCTTGACGGATTTGTGTGGGTACGCGGCGGTCCTCGGGATTACATGGTTACGACACCATAGCCCACACATCCAGTGGGATACAAATACAGTCACCTTCGCGGACGACTGTTTGAAGAAAGGATGCGTCAAGAAGGTAGAGGTAGTATGCTCCCCCGACGAGGTGGAGATAGAGACGCGGAATATCGATCCGCTGTCGAGAATGAAGGAGCCGATCACGGAGAATCTCGTGGTGGCCCAAATGCAGATGACGAGGGAGGATGAGGAGCGGGCCCGCAGGCCGGACCTGTGGGACTGGGACGTCAAGCCCACCGACTCGATTCAAAACGAACTCGATCCTCCCGAGTACATGGAGAAGTTGCGAGACGTTGTGCCGAAGAAGTACCATGAGTACCTCGGAGCGTTCTCCAAGACGAAGGCAGATTCGCTGCCTCCGAAGCGCTCGATCGATCATGCGATCGAGCTGAAGCCTGGAACAACTCCCACGTATGGGAAGTTGTACAACCATTCGCAGAAGGAGACGGACGCTCTCAAGGCGTGGTTGGCGGAGAACCAGGCGAAAGGGTTTATTCGACCCTCGAAGTCCTCGTGTTCGAGTCCGGTACTGTTCGTACCGAAGAAAGGGGGCGAATTGAGGCTGTGTATTGATTACCGCCGCCTCAACGAAATTACCGAGAAGGACAGGACCCCCCTGCCGCTTATCTCGGAGACCTTAGATCGCCTACGGGGATCGAAGGTATATACGAAGATGGACCTGAGGGGAGCGTACAACCTCCTGAGGGTCAAAGAAGAGGATGTTTGGAAGACCGCGTTCACGACACGCTATGGTCTGTTCGAATGTCTCGTCATGCCATTTGGTTTGACAAACGCGCCGGCGACGTTCCAGCGCTGGATGAATCAGGTCTTCCAGGACATGTTAGACGTGTGTGTGGTCGTCTACTTAGACGACATATTGATTTACTCCGCCGATCAGGAGACACACGACGAGCACGTACGGGAAGTGCTGAGGAGGCTGCAGGCGAATGGCCTGTACGCAAAGGCAGAGAAGTGTGAGTTCGACACGACGGCGACGGAGTTCTTGGGGTATGATATTGCCCCTACGGGGGTCAGCATGAACCCGTCGAAGGTGAAGTCGGTGTTGGAGTGGGCGGTGCCTCGAAATATTCGAGGCCTGCAGTCGTTCTTGGGGTTCGCGAATTACTATCGCCGGTTCATACAGAACTACTCCAAGAAGATTCAAGGCATGACGGCCTTGACAAAGAAAGGGGTGAAGTACCACTGGCCGGAGTCAGCGGATGCTGCCTTCAAGGAGTTGAAGAAGGCGTTCACCGAGGCGCCCATCCTCGCTCACTACGACGAGGAGCGCCAGGTGGTACTGGAGACGGACGCATCGTCAGGTGCGATGGGAGCGGTGATGTCGCAGGTAGGGGACGACGGGAAACTACACCCCGTGGCGTTCATGTCGAAGAGCCTTACGCCGGCTCAACGAAACTACGACGTACACGATCGCGAGCTGCTCGCCATCGTGTACTGCTGCCAGATATGGCGGCATTACCTGGACGGGAAGTTCCCGGTGAGGATCATTACGGATCATAAGAACCTGGAGTACTTCAAGAAGGACAAGATGTTGTCCCACCGACAAGCGAGATGGTCTCAGTTGCTGAACCAAATCTCGTACACGTTGGAGTACAAGCCGGGGACGGAGAACGGGAAGGCTGACGCGCTCAGCAGGAGAGAGGAGTTGATGGAGGAGACGGAGCCCAAGCAGGCAGAGACCCTGTTGCGCCCCGTTAATGCAGACGCGCTGGTGGTCAGCGCAGCGACGGTACAACCCCCATTGCGGTTGTGCGGAACGATCCCCGTCATAGGGGATTGGTTCTTGAAAGCGTTGATCCCTGCGGGACAAGAAGATCCGGTCGCGAGAGACCTGATCAAGGGCGTCAAGGAGGGAACCTTGACGAATAGTCGGTACAGTCTGAGCCCGGGAGGCGCGCTCATGTACGACGGGTTGGTGTACGTTCCCGATGCGGGAAGCTTGAAGACGGAGCTCTTGAAGAGGCTCCATGATGGGAAGACCGCCGGACACTACGGGCGGGACAAGACGGAGGACCTGGTGAGTAGAGATTTCTACTGGCCGGGTATGAAGGCATGGATTAGCCAGTACGTGGCTAGTTGCGACAAGTGCCAGAGGAATCGGAGGCCGAGGGCCAAACCAGTCGGCGAGCTGGCTCCCCTGAAAGCGGAGACGGAGCCCTACCAGTCGATCACGTGGGACCATATCACGGACCTACCTGAGTCGAGGGGTTCGAACGCGATCCTGGTGATCGTCGACCGCTTCAGCAAGCGGGCACATTTCGTGCCTTGTCGGAAGGACAACGACGCCAAGGTGTTGGCACAGATGTTCCTGCAGGAGTGGGCACGATTGCACGGGTTTCCCCGGCAGATCATCTCGGACAGGGGAACGCTGTTCACGTCGAGATTTTGGAGGGAGTTCTGTGAGTTGTCCGGTGTCGAGCCTAGTTATTCGACCGCCTTCCATCCCCAGACGGATGGTCAGACGGAGCGCAGTAACTCGACGCTCGAACAGTACTTGCGGACGTACGTCAATTACCAGCAGGACGACTGGACCGATTTGTTGCCCATGGCGGAGTTCGCCTACAACAACTCGAAACACTCGGCGATCGGTATGTCGCCGTTCATGGCATCGGAAGGGCGGGAGCACGCCGTCGAACTCCCCATGCCTATCGCCAAGGATTCGGCTGTGGAGTCGATACAGGAGTACAGAGAGCGGATGAACAACATCTGGGAGTCTGTTAATGTCGCGCTGAGACAGGCCAGGGAGGATATGGCGAAGTACGCGAATCGGAAGCGTACGGCGGTACCGGATGAGGGGTACAATGTTGGCGACATGGTGATGTTGTCGTCGGCTCACGTCAATACCGTGAGGCCGAACAACAAGTTGGAGTGGAAGACCTACGGCCCGTTCAAGATCACGGAGGTCGTAGGAGAAGGTCGCATGGCGCGACGTTTGGAATTGACACCGGGGATGCGTAGAATCCACCCGGTGTTTCATGTCTCGCTGCTCATCCCGTACAAGCCGAACGAGCTCCCTGGGAGAGCAGTGGACCCACCCCCTGAGCCAGAGGTGCTGGACACCGGGGATTTGGGGTGGGTGGTATCGGAAATCGTACACTCCAAGGAGTTGCGTTCAACGCGCGCCGGGCGTAGGACCCAGTACTACGTGCGCTTCGAGGGGTACGGGGACGAGCACAACGAGTGGGTTAGCCCCTCGGATTTCCACCACAACGACACGCTGGTGCTGGAATTCCATAAGCGACACCCTGAGTTGCCGGTACCGGGCCGCCAAGAGTACGGCGATGCTTGATGCGTTCGGAGCTCGCATCTAGGAGGGGGATCCTATTATAGGCGTCACGTGACGCGCGACCTACGGTGCGCGTCGCCTCGGGGTCTCGTTCGGAGACCCTCTCGGAGACCCTCTCGGAGACCTTTTAGGAGATGTCCTCGTAGACGTCTAACTAGTACCTTGTAGTAGTTAGACATCCGTTATTACATCGCTATGCCTACCGTTACCTTTCCCCAGTCCCGCGACCTTATTACCCCAAGACCCGGCAGGTCGGCTGCCAGGCCTTATAGCAAGTTTCTGAGTGATAAATCAATGTGTAGTTCGATAGGTAAAGCTACAAGGCGATCGTACAACGAAGAGACCCAGTGGAAAGTTGTAAGGAAAGATTGTAAGGTTCTTGACGATCAACGCTGATCGTCGAGACGTTCCAATAGGGGTAACAAAGAGGTTTATTCCCCGAGAATGTTTTCACCGAAACGGATGCAATGGAGAGGTGCCATGGAGTATTTCAAGGGACTGGTGCGTGTGGCTGTTCCTTGGCGTCAAGCCATAGGCAGAGGTGGTAGGTATTTGAAATGTAAAGTCGATTGCCGCCAGGGTAGTAAAAGTTGCCGCCACCAGATGAATTCTTGGACTTGTCCTCGGCTTTCGCTAGAATGTTACCAAAACCTCGCGAAAAGCGGGAAATTCCCCGGGACTAACTCCGGAAGCAACTAAATTGCACAGGCACTTTAGTTTGAGAGCGTTCGAATGCGTTATCCTCTTCAAATCTTCAAAGTCCCGGCTTCAAAATTGCTTGACAAACGGATAAACCAATTCAATAGCTAAGTAGTCAATACAACTGGACCACGCAGAAGATATCAGCGCTGGCGACTGCAGAAGAAATAGCGAAGCAATGTCGCCTTTGCAGCTAACGGTCGTCACCTCGGCAAGCACAAGCGAGACCTCTAGCAGCTCAATATGTCGAGCATACCTGGCTGTAGAGACGCTCCGGGAGAGAAAGCTGGCCGCTGGATCATGGGCAGTCTTGACATCTGCATCAAAATCTGACGCACAGAGCTCTCAATCGGGTGCGGTGAGTTAAGCAATGATATTTGGCGTGTCGGGAATGCACACTGACTAAGGACAGTTCTCTCTTCTTCGGCTTTGTAGGCGGAAAGTCTTACTGCTCAGCTATGGCCATCAGTCAACGTCGACCCCGAAGGTAAGCTCGAGAGATCTTTCGAAAATGTCAATGCTCGCTGATCTCCGGTTCATGATAGCTATACAGCTCTCTTCCTCCCACCTCAAGTCGTTCGTCGATGCGAACAAGGTTATCGTCACTCCGATAGATGTCAACCAGGATATCGTCAAGGTAGCCAAATCGATCCGGTTAGAGATGGAGCCGAGCACGACGAAGAAGTTAGCTTCAACGGGTGATGATGCCGAGAGGGAAGAGAAGTGGACGGAGGCTGTGATTAGGGAACGTCTCAGTGGGTGGACTAGCTCTTTCATCCTGTCCGGTCGACTCAATCTATACGTACTTATCCGTGCTGATAAACGCGCCGCACATCGTAGTGGAACAGAAGTACCTCACCTCCGGCCTCGTCGTCGAGATTCCTTCGGCGAAGATCCCAATTCCTGCCTACCGGATCAGAGTGATGACCGCTTCCACCAAGGTTTCCGCGGGAGGAGGCGGAGCCGTCAACGGTACAACGAGCTTGGCGGACAAGATGAAAGATCTCAGCGTTATCGAACCGATCGATATCCAGCTTATGAACTGGAAGACCGAGATCGTGCTCTCCGTCAAGACCGCTGGGAAGGATCAAGGATCGGATGCGGATAAGAAGGTGCTGGCGAGCTCTTCGACTAGGACGAAAGCTCTTGCCAACAACTCGGCTTTACCCTCGTATATCAATATCTTCCCTCCTGGACCTCTTCAATCCAGGTCCGCCTCGTTCTCCGCTTACGCGACGCTAGGAGGACTATCAAAGCAGATCTCGCAAGTCCGAGGCTTGCTCGATTTGCCCCTCTCACAACCCTCGATCTATCACAAGTTCGGGCTGAAACCGCCTCGTGGAATCCTCCTCTACGGTCCTCCCGGTACGGGGAAAACCCACCTCGCTCGGGCTATCGCCAGCTCGACACCTGGTTGTTCTTGTATCGTCGTCAACGGACCCGAGCTGTCGGGGGCTTATCATGGAGAGACGGAGGAACGCGTCCGAGCTGTCTTTGAAGAGGCTAGGCGGAGAGAACCTTGTATCATCGTCTTAGATGAGGTGGATGCGATCTGTCCTCGGCGAGAAGGAGGAGAAGGTGGCGAGGTCGAGAGGAGGGTCGTCGCGACGCTGTTGACGCTGATGGACGGGATGTCGGAAGGGGTTGTACGGGACCAAGAGGAGGTTCAAGAAGACGAACAGGAAAGTGGATCGAACGGACTACCACGGGTGGTAGTGATCGCTGCTACCAACCGACCGAACGCTCTCGACCCGGCTCTAAGACGACCAGGGAGATTCGACCGGGAGATCGAGATCGGGATCCCAGATGCAGATGCTCGTTTCGATATTCTCCAGATCTTGATTTCCAAAATCCCTCATTCGGTCGCTCAAGCCGATCTTCGGGCGATAGCTGATCGGACGCACGGGTACGTCGGTGCAGACCTGTCGGCTCTGGTACGGGAGGCCGGATCGACTGCTATACACCGTTGGATGGCTGCCGGAGAATCGCAATTCATGGATTTCAGCAACAGGGTCGGACAGCCTTGCATGGAATACTCTGATCTCACGCTAGCTTTACCGACCATCCGACCATCGGCTATGCGCGAAATCTTCCTCGAGCCGCCCAAGACGCCTTGGTCGTCGATCGGTGGACAGGAACATATCAAGCAAAAGCTCAAGGAGTGCGTCGAATGGCCGATCACGAAAAAGGCCGTCTTTAAGAGGCTCGGGGTGGAAGCTCCTCGAGGGGTTTTGCTTTACGGCCCGCCAGGGTGTTCGAAGACGTTGATGGCGAAAGCGCTGGCTACCGAGAGTGGAGTCAATTTCATGGCCGTTAAGGGACCCGAAGTGAGTCAATCGGCTATTCTTCCACTGACTGGGAACTAGTGCCGACTCGACCGTGTTTGATAGCTCCTTAACAAATTCGTGGGAGAATCAGAGAAGGCGGTCCGAGAGATCTTCCGGAAAGCTCGAGCTGCATCTCCTTCAATCATCTTTTTCGTGAGTCCTGGTCACAAGGGATTTCCCCGACTCTCCCGGTCTAGATACTGATACCATCCCATCATCACTGAAGGACGAGATTGACTCGCTCGGACTGTCCCGCTCTGGCAGCGATTCGGGTAGCTCGGGCGTAGGTGATGGCGTTCTCACAAGTCTGCTCAACGAGATGGATGGAGTCGAGTCCTTGAGTGGTGTCGTCGTCGTGGCAGCTACCAATAGACCGGACAGTCTGGTAAGCACACTTCGACCAATCACTGCTTGACGTTGAATTGACGCGGCATATCGGTTTGCAGGATCCGGCCCTTCTTCGACCTGGACGTCTAGACCGAATACTTTACGTCGGTCCGCCAGACTTTGAGGCTCGTAAGCAGATCTTCAAGATCAGGCTACGGGACATGAGAACGGATGACTCGGTCGACTTGGACGAGCTTGCCACAATCGTGAGTCATCATTCCCTTGCTGGGCTATCGACCGCTGCCGCGGTTCCGAGACGCTGACTCGGCTACCTGTTCGACAGACGGAAGGTTGTTCTGGAGCAGAGATCGTTTCGATCTGTCAAGACGCGGCGCTCGCCGCCATGAACGCTTATTACGCCGACTCGGAAAGAAGCGAAGACAACGATGATGATGGGCCGGATTGTATCGACAGCCGTTTCTTGTTGGGTGCAGCGAAAGGACAGAAGAGACGTATCACTCGACAGATGATCCGAGGATTCGAAGCATGGAGAGATAGTGTCGAGACAAGAGATGCATAGTCAACACGACGTGAACGGTGTACATAATGGACAAGATGAACACACGAAGCCAAGGATATATAAATAAACGATACGACTGGGTCATCCGAACCACGAGATCATCTCGCCCCCGTTCCGATCCCACACTCTTCCCTCCATCGCCTGAGATTTGCTTCCCTTCTCTCTTGCTTAACTACCTCCATCCAGTGCTCCCTATCGTCACCAAGGGTTGCGAGCCAGTCGTCAATCCATGGAAGGGGCTATTGCGGAAGTCGTAGTCAGGATCGAGTCAGTCCCGATCGTGCAGACTTTCCGATATCGTTCACTGACATTGTACGCCTCTTCCGAGAACTTCGGTCGATTGTTGGTTGTCTCGTCCTCGATGATCATGCTGGGCTGTGCGATGACACTTTCGGCAAGTCGCTTGACTCGCTTCCCCCGGTAGCGCTTCCTGTTTCGTCGGGTAGATCTCGGAGCGGCTTCAATAAGCCCCGACGTTCCAGATCCCGAGGCGATTGAGCCCAAAGTCAGTCCAGGCAACGGAGTCGGTGCAGCTGGCTCCGGCTTTTCGATGGCGGTTTTGGCCCAGTTGACGACCTGACAGTGACGGTACAAAAACGATTGTCAGTCGTTTGACTGGGACACGCGTTTCATCTGAGCATATATTTACCTTTACCACTTCTTCGAACCGACGAGATAGCATGAACGGAACCTTGTGAGGTTTCTGGGATTTGGCGATCTTCTTGACTTGTTGATGGCTCCAGCTGGTAGGGACTGGCTATCAGTACGGGATGTAACTTCACAAACTCACTTTGTACTCACTACGAACGATACCAAACCGTGAAATTGACCGAGTCCAGAGGAATTCCAGTTCTGGCAGATTCCTCATCGTCATCATTCTTCTCTTCTTGAGTACGCTCGTCGGTCGCTGGTTTGAACGAACGAATATGTCCGACTACTCCGTATCGAGACATATAGTCGAAGACCGCTCGGGTCTTCTCCCATGTAGATAGGTGGCTCGGAAGGGAGGTGTTGAAGGAGATTCCACACAGTCTCTGCGGATAAGCTTCTGCGCCGTGCACCCATACTCCGTTCATCACGTTTTGACGGCTGTGGGGACGTTCCTGTCAGCTATGGATACAAATCGATCCGACTCCATGTCGTCGACTCACTACTGGTAACTGTTCGTCGCAATCAAGAATTCAGCGTCGGCGAGTCTCTTCAGAATAAGTCGGCCGGTCGATTCGCTGATCACCACGAGGCCGATTTGACCTGTAGAGTCGCCTATGATCCTTTCGAAATTATTGAGGATCCTTCGGCCGAAGGTCTCGTCGAGAAGGCTCCCGGTGGTCAAGGGTTTGAAGTCGAGAGCATGTTCGTAAGCCAAGGGCGAGAATGCGATGTCCGGCGAGGCCGAGGTGTAGATGTAGCCAGGGGTATGAAGTACAGGTTGCGTATCCCTGACCGAAGACATGAATGGACGAGTGTCACTTTGTGTGATCGTAGATCGTAGACGCTTGTATATCTGTATGTTGGTAAAATTCCGAGGACATTGCGATATTCTAAGGCTGAAGGAGAAGAAATCGTTCAGCTCGTTCGCCTTTTATAGGTATTCGAGGGAGGGGGAACTCATGAGTTTTGTATCCGCTTGCTTCCGTTTTGCTTCCGAGAAAGCCATCAAACCTTATAAGACCAATAGGTACAAGATTTTAGAAGACTGGCGGGAATCGCAGCAGCGTAAGCGAGTCACGACGCCTTCGTACGTAAAGGTCTCCACGATGCTGCAGACGGACCTCAGGTTATCAGCGGGATCCGTCGTTTTTTCAATTTATCTCGACGGCTTTCCTGGACATTAGGAGAGAGTCGGAAGAGTTCGTCGTTTCTCCAGAAAATGGACGGCTTTGTCTGTGGCCGTCGCTCGAGAGGTGCAATGTTAGGTCAATTGCGCGACCGCAATGCTGACGGACAACGAACCCTGTGACTAGTCGTGAGTAAAGCCGTAAGACGGATTGGCAAAAGTTCATCAACCTCAAGATCTGAGTTGTCCGTCGTTGTATTCCCCTTCCCATGTATGTTTAGGGAAATTCTTTGGCATGTTCTTCCGCTTTTGGAGGGGCAATGAAATCATCATTGAGAACCTTTCGGCCGAAAGCGGTAGCATTGAAGGGCTCAGTCGTGTTCGATGAATCTATGAAATGGTCAAGGATTCTGTCCCTAGCCCAGCGGTACGCAGTCAGGTCCGAAATGGTCAAGGATTCTGTCCCTAGCCCAGCGGTACGCAATCAGGTCACGACATGATCCAGTCGAAGTTCGACCACGGTCGATAGTGAGGAAAAGGAGCGCCGCCGCCAGGAACGATCAACGAGAGGCTTGGGGCTACCGTGGACGCACGGTCGTCGCCTTTCTGTAGTCCCAACTTCTCAATTTCGGTCGCCCTGATCGAAGAGAGCGCTCGCGCTTGACACTCGGCCGTCCGAAATCTACAAGCATACTCGACGTCTTGTCCGTGCCCAGCGCTTTGTCCGCCGAGTCTACGGAGAGCAGAGACCTCCCAAAGCGTGAGACCTGCACATAGATATCCCTCATGGATCCGACTGGCGACCCGATGGCAATGTTGGACGACTTGCAGCGGATGCCATAACTGATGGATCTCCGAAATGCGTTGTTGAACCATCCGCCGGTGCCGATTTCCGGCACGTGTTTCAGCTCCATAGCGAAAACAAGTTGTGCGCCTTCCTCGTGACAGAATATCACTGCGACGGAAGACAGTCCTCTTTCAATCGAGCTGCCGTTTCTCCTTCAGCGGCATTGACACGATGTTATGTGCCGGTGACATGAACGCTACGTCCTCTAGGTCGTCTTTGCCGATCGCGTCGGCAATTCTTTTGAGGAATTGCCGCCCGCCGCGTTCAGTCCAAAGGTGGGATTCTTTGGCCAAAATCCTCATAACTAAGGTGTGATCGAATCCTGGACATCGGAATTTTTTTTGGCCATACCAATGCAGGTAGCAAGGCCCATGGATGTCGTCTGGATGACATCTACCGGATGGCCCCCGTGGATCAGACCATGGAGCCAACCTAGCTCGCTCAGCGGTGGTCTTCGGGGGATCGGCAATCTTTGGGGGATCGGCGGTGGTGGCAGCGGCGGATTGAGTAACAGCGACTTTGGCAGAGGGCGCGGCAGTCGATGAAGAAGGTTTTTGACCACGGGCAACTGAGTGAGAATGCGGGACTGGGCGAGGGTGAACGGACAACGATTTCCTTTTCCTTCAAACGGGGTCATTCGAATCTGGAGCGTTCTCTTTGTCCTTCAGGTTCGGAGCGTTCCCTTTGCGCTGATCTGCTTGACCTCCCTGTAGACGAATCGGCCTTGAGCCGAACGGAACATCCGAGACCAGACCGGGATCCTCGAAACAGGCTCGGCAAATCCGAAACAGGGTCGGGATCGTCCAAGATCCACTCGGCTCATTCGAAACCCGGTCGGGAACCCCGTCCCGCTTCGATTAACCTAGAGTTCGACTGTAATCGTCTTGCATAACGTATTTTGTTGCATTTCAGACATAACATGATCTTCAGTACAATCAGAGCCTATATATTCGTCAAGTGTCGTTAAACGTCGAGCATCGAATGCCCGTTCCTCCCATTCGGTATCGGAAACTGGGCGACTTATTCGAACTCGATCCGGAGATCCAAGCTGAATGGTAAAGCCTTGTCGGTGACGGTGATCTCGTCGCCGCTAGCGATCAGCTCGTCCAGATCCTTTTCCAAGTTGTGCTTGGTCTGTTCGTAAAATTGAGGAGGTGCCTGCCAGAATAGAGGCTGTCCGCTACCGAACGATATCGATGGTTTTTTGATTTGGCTGTCGAGCAGGCGCGCGAGTTGAGCTACGAAGACGCGCGCGGAACTCGAGAAGGGGGACCCACAATCGCTGGTTTTCGGTGAGCATTTCGATAAAGCTCTCGACCTTGGTCCCCTTCTTGACCTTGAGGTCGACAGTCTCTCCTCCACAGACGGGACATTCCGGGTTCTTTTCGTGCTTGAACGTGAACGCGTAGATCGAATCGTTGCCGACGTACTGATAGCACGCAATTACGATTAGCGCGTGATTTGCGAGGCTGAAACGCGAGCGGGGGGAATTACCATGGTATAGTTGTCCAGCGATGGCGCCGACGTCGTGGCCAACTTGAAAGCTTCGTTACAACAAGCCGCTGATGACGTCCGCGCAAGTACCGTCAGATACCACTTCCGACCCAAATCTAATCTGCGGCGACTCACCAGCAATGATCGCGTTGGTACTAGCGATGGCGGGAATGATGTTTTTGACGACCCCCTGCGTCAAGCTCCAGGTGACACCTTCGATCCCGTACTGCTTGGCACGGTCGGCTGCCTTTTGGTACAACCACTCGATGTGGTCCGGGTCGTCGTTGTCGAGCTTCTTGTCTGGTAAGCGCAAGATCGAATCAATCAGCAAGATGCTAACCGGATGCGGTGAATGGAAATTGCCCACCTTTGAACGCCTTTGGCCATTCGAGCACGCTCGCCCATTCGATGCAGTGTTCGGGCAGTCGCGGAGTATTGGCGATGGTGCAAATCGGGAACACCGTCGGCGGCGTCAGCATGTCCATCTAAGATATCGCAACATCGTCATGAGCCTTCGCCTACGACATCGTGGTCAGACCGACAAACTAACCGAACATTCATAACACGCCGACATGGTCGGAAGGATGACCCTCGCTTGCCCCTTGAACCCTGATCGAATATAAATGCCGCAAACCGATCAGCCACTCCCACCATAGACGGACCACCTCGAAGGCCCCGAAACGCACCCTCGGTACCTCCGTCAATCAGCGGCTTCAAGCTCTCCGGATCGTCCTCGTCCACCATCCCCACCAACGTCGCGTTGATCCATCTTCGAGCCTCGACCGAGTCTAGACCGGTGATGATCATGTTGAACGACTTGTAGTATGCCTCGTCGTGGTCCTGAATCTTGCCATAGTAACTGCGTAGGCACAAGCAAATCCATAGCCGAAAGAAGAAGAAGAAAACGTCAGCATCACGTCAGCTGTCTCGAGGGAAAAAAAGCGATCTGTCTTTCAGTCACATGCGCGCCTACTCACGGAGTGACCTTGACCCCAGGGACCCGCTTCATGACAAACTCGGCAGCCACGATCGATTTCGCCTTGCCCACGTCCGCCTCTCTACATCGCGACATGGTTCGAGCCACGGATCATTATGAGCCGTATATGAGTCGGCGTGCAAGTGAAAGTTGCATAGACGTAGCAGGCAACGCGACGTGATCGATCCAACAAATCCCAAGTGTCCGAAAGGAAGTCCGACCAGATCAGCCTCGGGTCGAAAATTCCGAACTGAATTGGCAAATGAAAACGCAGGCTCACCGGAATAAGAACTGTCGGTTCAAGTTGGAAATATCGATCGTGTCCATGTCGATCACGTGGATGTCCCGGAATCCCACTGCGTTTTCGTGCGGTTAGTTTATGCGTGCGAGATGAAACGTGAAGAGTTTGAGAGAGTAGGTCAGTAAGATGATAGAATGTCAAATGACGTTGTTGCAGTTCGTGATGTAGCCCAGATGCGGTGGATGGTGATCGGCGCCAAGATCTGAGCAGGTGAGGACGAGCAGATGAACAATCGAGGCTGACCACCTCCTACCTTATCTACGCCTGCTCTGTTTTTTTCTTTCACCCTCTCGAGCTTCGAGCTCTTACCCAGAATGGACCCGTCTGATCATCCCTTTCTACCGTCCTCCCTTAAGACCTCTGCTCGTCTGCTCAAGCCATCTTCACAGTCTGACCTCCACCGTTCGTTCTCCCCGGAGCGCGCGTAGCGCTCCTGTATCTGGTCTCTCGGTCCTCAACGATCGTTCACTTGATTTCCTCTCTTGTCCCAGCCTTTACTGATTCAACGCCTTTCCATCCGGACCATGTCCGACCTATATCTTCTCCCGATTTGATATCTACCCGTCCCCAGGAGGCCTCGCCCGGCTTTTCCTTTCTACGTCTTCCCTGTATCTTTCGTTCATATCTTCGTTCGTCTCTTTGTTCATATCTTCTTCATCTCTCCTGCGTCGCTCTGTTTTCGTCTGCTTCTTCGTCTCTTCGTCGTCGCTCTGTTTTCGTCTTCTTCAACTTTGTTCTTGTCTTCTTCAACTCCCTGTCGACTTGATCTCGGCTCTTCTCATCCGAGATTTCTCATTCATGCTCGTACTATTCCTGCGTACGAGTCGTATCGACCTCGCCTGCTACTCCTCCTCCTCCTCTTCTCGGTCTCTTGCTCTCGGTCTACTGCTCCTCCTCATCTTCTCTTGGTCTTCCTTATCGTCCCCTCTTATGCTCGATCCTATTTACTTTCCTCCTCCTATCCGGCTCCGGCTCTGATCTCCTCTTCCTCTTACACGCCGCACACGGGAAAACCCCAAACCCCATACCTCCACCGGAAACACTAAACACCAAACCCTCGAACCTTCACCCCAAAAAACTCGAACTTCACACCATAAACCCAACCCCCCAACCCCCCCAAAAATAATTGAAAAACACGCCAAGAAAAGAAACAAGGACTCACTGAGCGCCAAGTTCTGTAAGATCTCACAGCCCAACCCTCCGGCGCCTATGACGAGGATCTTGCAGGTTTTGCGGAGGAATTCTTTGGTCTACCCGGCCCGCCCCGCACATGCGAATTGAAGCGAGTGAAGCGGAGCGGAGACGGAAGGAAGGAGAGACAGGTCAGCATGTGGATGGAGGAGATAAGATTTAGTCAATGGTTATGGGTGTGGTTGGTAGTTGTGATGGTGAGGGTGGACGGTGGTTGCGATCGTCGTTCAAGCGTAAAGAACGTAAGGACGTCGATGGAGGTTTGGGATGAAGGTGTGATTCGTCATCCTCCCCCCACTTCCCGTATCTCCATCCCCCCGACCAATAGTGACTCGACCGAACCCAACTCCACCCCGACCCTCCCAAAAAAAGATGAGGAAGAATTTGACAGACCCACCTCCTGACCCCCAACGAAAGCCTCATGAGTCCTCCCTCCCCTCCGATCCAACACGCGGTCGATCGCCGCGTACTTTTCAGCATCCGGGGTGGAGAGGTAACGTTGTCGAGCTTGATCTTGGGATGAGGTGAGGGAGGGGTGGCGGTGCAAGGTCGGGGGGGAGACTATGGCCGTCATCTTCGTTGTGTTCGTTGTTTGCGTATCTATGGGGTCTGGGGGTCTGGGGAAGTGAGGAAGGTGGTCCGGAGAAGGAAAAGGAGCTCGAGGTCGAGATATGATCAAGCTGATCGACCCTGGATGCTACGTCAACAGGTCGACCCGAAGTCCAAGGTCAGGTCGAGCGAATTTCTAGCGTTTCTACAAGCAGCAACATCAACATCAACGACAGCATCAACGAGAACAGTAGCAGCAGCAGCGGTAGCCAAGACATTGCTGTTCAAGCCGGGGTGAGCAAGGGGTGAGTTGCGTCGAGGGTATGATTATTTTATATTGCGATGTCTGATCACGCCGCTCATCACTACAGCAACAGCTATGTTTTACGGCATCCCCAAGCCGGCCAGGCAAGTCCCGTCAGCCAGCGAGCTGAGGGAGCTGAGGGAGTGGAGGGAGTGGAGGGAGAATCGGGATAACAAGGACGACTGGGAGCCTTACAATCCCGCGTTGTGATGTCAGTAGCGGCCATGCATGTGTCTCGTAGATCGCGTCTCGATAATGAATATTTGCATCACCGTACATACCCTATATATGCAGATGCAGATATGCAGACGAGCTGCGAGCTACGTAACGTAACTTATGCCGTGATAACGCTAGAAACCTCGTCGAAATCTAGCGAAAAGAGATCAAGGGCGACGCGTATATACTACACGCTACTCGCAAACAACAACGAGGGAGAGTGGATTCATCATTCAACATCGACCGACGACCCGGGGTCGAGTTCAGATACAACTCATCTTCGATGGGACAACACAACGCCAGCGATCAAGCGACAACGCCAGAGGAGCAGGGTATGGTAGATAATAGGCCTACTCGACGAAATTAGCTTTGTCTGCAAGTCCCCGCAAATCGTATTCGTGTGACTTCGACTCCCGGACCAGGAATCGACGGCGACAACAACAAATACAACAAGCACGACCAGCGACTGCACAGAACCTCAACCTACTATCAATCGACACACACATACACCTCACCTAATCCTAATACATCCCACCATCACCACTAGGAATAGCCCTCGAAATCGCCTTCGAAATCACCATCACTATCCACATTCATTCAACATGCCGACCAAATCCGAACACCCCAATCATCCGAAGTTGACAAACTCGAAAAAGGACAACAAGAAACACCCACCCCCGCCCGTATTGATCACGGATCGGGATGTGGGGGTGCAGTATGTTAGGGAGGATGATGAGCGGAGGGCGTTTTTGGGGGAGGTGAGTTGGCGTGGTCGACGTTTTTGTGGAAGTTTGGGAGTGGGGAGGGGTTGGGCTGGCTGTTTGGGGAAGAGGGGTCTGTTGGGATGGAAGGTTGACGGAGATGAGAGTAGATGTCACGAGTGGAGATGAAGAAGAGATGTTTTCTTTTTTCGTACTGTGTGCTGTGCTGTCGAGATCGATTTTTTCAAGAGAAGCTGATCATCAATCCCACCTTCTTCTTCTTCTTCCCGTCTCGTCTCGTCTCTCTCACGCTACAACCATACGAAAATAACAATACAATATAACCTACGAATCCTCATTCAAAATCACAGGGAGGATTCGCCAAAGTATACTCATACACCCAACTCCCCTTCAAAATCAACTCGGCTTCGGCCTCTTCCTCCAAATCCAAAGTAAAGACGGAACACACAGAAGTGGAATTGGAATCATTGGATGAGACGACCAAGAACCACGTACTTCGATCGAACACTGCTCAGGCGGTCAAGGTTGTGCCGCATGAGATGTTGGGGAGTAGTAAGAAGAGGACGAAGGTCAGTACCCTAGTCGTTTGATTATGCTGGTATATCGTTGACAGTCTGCTGAATTTGAATGGGGAACTGGTGGGCTACTACTTGACTATAGCTGTATTGCGAGATCAAGATTCAGTCGATGATGGATCATCCTCATATCGTCACCTTGCATAATACGTTCCAGGATGATCAGAATATTTACTTGTGTTTGGAGGAATGCGCTGGTGGGGTGAGTCAAGGTCAGGGTGTCGAGATGACAACCCAAACATGACGTACGATATGATATAAAACCTGACAAAACGGAATGAAACACTCTTTTTCCGCAGAACATGATGACCCTCCTCAGAAAACGAACCCACTTTACCGAACCCGAAGCCAGGGTGTACATGACACAACTCATCTCGGCCGTCATGTACATGCACGAAGCCCGAGTCATGCACAGGGATCTGAAGTTGGGGAACGTTTTCGTGATGGATAAAGGCTCGAAGGGGTTGTGCTGCAAGGTAGGGGATTTCGGGTTGGCAGCTTTGTTGGATAAGGATAGTGATCGGAGAAAGTGAGTCGGGTCGGGTCGACTTGGGCGGCGTGTGGGGTATGGGGGTAGGGTGCTGATCCGGTTTTTACTTGGTGCCTCGTTTAGGACCATGTGTGGGACGCCCAACTATATCGCGCCCGAGATTCTGGTGCAAAAAGGCGGACACTCGTACGAGGTCGATATTTGGAGTTTGGGGGTCATGCTGTGAGTCCCGTGTGTGCAGGACGAATTGTTG
The DNA here is from genome assembly GCF_021052385.1 of Filobasidium floriforme. Classification (NCBI taxonomy): domain Eukaryota; kingdom Fungi; phylum Basidiomycota; class Tremellomycetes; order Filobasidiales; family Filobasidiaceae; genus Filobasidium; species Filobasidium floriforme. Next base: position 117,960 of record NW_025763637.1, on the reverse strand, counting down.
CAAGGGCTGATAGGTCTTCGGCCCCTGCGTCGTAGGTATACGATGTTGATAGGGAAGACGCCTTTTCAGGACAAGTCGGTCGATGGGATTTATGCGTGGGTCTCGCTCGGCCGGACATCCACTTTTTATGTTCAACGCTGAGAGATTTCGCTTGCGCTGTGTAGGAATATCAAGGTCGTCAAGTATATCTGGCCGGCGGATTGCAAAGTGTCTCTCGAAGCGCGGGAACTCGTCAAGTCCATCTTGTCGGCCGATCCTAGTAAGCGCGAGGTTGCCAGGTAGTTTATCGAATCGGTTGTGATTCAACGCTTGACTTGCAGAACTCCGACCGACCCTGAACGAGATGCTTCATCACCCGTGGTTCACATCGGGCCCGATACCCAGCCACGTTTCCTCGTCGGCACTGCTGACGGCACCGGAATACCACGAGATGACGCGAGAAGAGATCAAGCACAACTTTTACAGGGTCAAGCGTAAAGCTGGCGTCGGACAGAACTTGCCGCTCAGGGTACCCAAGGCGGAGACGGTGGAGACTCCGCAGGAAGTCGGGAAAGAGGTGGAGAGGGCTGTCAAGCAGCAAGAGGCAGAATACCAGACTGCCATTCAGCCCGGCAGCCCGATCTCGGCTTTGCTCAGGTGAGTGACGGCGTCACGAAGTGTTGTTTTCCCAACGTGCGGCACACTGATTCTCAATGCTCTTTGCCTCGCCCTACAGATCCGCACGAAAGCCTCCTGTCGTCGCTCCTGTCCATATGCCCAGGAGCGGTCGTGGCGAGTCGAACCTTTTGCCCAAGTTCCAAGCGCTCCAGAAGCAGGTCCCGCGAGGCAGTCCGCTACGGAACGAAGCGGGTCGAGCGATCGCATCTCAATCGACGAAGATCGCAGGCGGTATCAAGGAGGAAGACGAAGACGAGTATGAGCCGCGACGGGATGACAAGCGGAACGTGCTTTTGCCTTCCACGAATGGACGGGCGAACGGAGCCGGAGTGAAACCGGTGCAACGTCATGATGAGCAGGTCAAGGATACGGGCAAGATAGCGTCTAGTCGACGTACACCGTACGACAAGGTCGTTTCGTATCTGGATTCGGCAATCGCATATCGAGAGAAGGGGGAAAAGGTGAAAGTGCCAGGTTAGTCGCCGTCTCCGACGATACTCCACTGTCTCGATACTGATGCAAGTCGCGCTTCGACAGATCATGAGCCGATCAGACCGACGGACTTTATCGCATGCTGGCTGGATTACGCTCACAAGTATGGAATGGGATATGCCCTCACGGATGGGTCTGTCGGAGTGCAGTTCAACGATGATACTACCATGGTCCTTGCGCCGAACAAAAAGTCGGTCCACCAGACACCCTTTCGCTGGGCGTGATGATTCAGAGCTAACAGAAGATGCATGGCTTGTCGCAGGTATATCGACCTGATCCGACCTCATCACAAGGATCTAGTCTCCCCCCCTCGAGAATCGATCCGCGCGGATTCCGAGGTGACCGACAAGACCATCAAGGACCGCATATTCCTGCTCAACCACTTTGAAGCGTACATGGAGGGCAAGCTGCACGCCGGCGAAAAGTATTGCGAGACGGACGCTTCCCTCAACACGGGCATGTCGTACCTCGCTCAATACTGGCGTCTCAACAAGTTGATCGCTTTCCGAATGAGTAGCGGAGTCCTGCAGGTGGGTTGCTCTGGGCGACGTGGTGACGTGAATGCAGAGCTGAGAAAAGGTTGTCTTCCGTGCAGTTCAACTACCATGACCATTCCAAACTCATCTTGTCGGACGACGGCCTGACGATCACCTACATTGACGACCTGTACAACATCTGGACTTGGCATCTCGCTAGCCTCATCTCGTTCGAGACGAGCAGCGAGGAAGGGACCAGGGAAAGGCGACGAATGGAGAGCGCGTGGAGAAAGCTTACTTATGCTCGGTAAGCTAGATCGCCTGCATGTCACCTTTGACGGCGGCAGAATGCTTACGCTGTTCACGATCTTGCAGCGACGTCGTTGCCAAGCTCGATCGACTGCCGTCTGTACCACAATCGACGAAAGCCGCATAGGCGCGCACACACATACACACTATCAGCATAGACCCCCTGCTACGACGAGTAACGACGTGTTTCGACAGAGATCATTGTGCATAATTCCAGTATGAATTTCATGTGATGCATGTCATACAGATCCGACATGTCCGTAAATGGATTTTAGCATTCTAAGACCGGTCTTTCAAGTGCGAACATAGCCCATGCCGCAAGTGAAAGAACTGGAAGATGGCTACACACTGCTTTCTGTCCTAGACAAGGGTGAACAGACTGCACAGTCCATCAGCTTTCCGTGAGCTATCATTTTGAAGCGCATTCTGGACGAAAAATCGCTTCCTGCTGGAGTTACGTCCCGCCAGCGTCTGGTGACTCGTAGATACGAGACCTAACAGGTAGATTCGCGCTTGGCAGATGGAACCGACGATGAGTCCCGTCCGTCCTCCCACAAACCTCACTGCACTTGCTGGCGAAAAGGTGGATGATTCCTGCCCCGTCAAGTCCGAGATGGCTAAGCACCTGCAAAGACCGACACGTAAAACCAGCGTCCCTTGACAGCGCTGAACATTAACATTCAGGTCGACTAGCTGTCAAGACCGTTTGTAGAGGAACGTCCCAAGCGTCCTCTCTGGGGGCTTAAGTAAATCGCCCTTGCGGACCGAAATACACACCAAGTATGCCATCGTCAAGACGAGACAAAGACGATTGTCTCGCAACAAAATCACGAGACGAACCGCATGAGATCATCTTCGTGATCAAAGATGATGATCGTCTCCGTAATCGAAGACGATCGACCAGCCTTTCTGGCCCTCGTATCCACCGAGGGACGTGGATCTTACTATCTCCAGTTGTGCCGCCAGCCAGCATCTCTGTGAAGAGAGACTAGCGACCTGAGAGAATCGCGCGACACCCGAGCGGGGTATCCGAGTTTGGTTCTCGCCTCTCCAGACCAGAGTATTGTTTGACTCGACTCGGAGGCCGTGCGCCAGCCACGCTCATGCGCGGAAAGCTTTGAACGAGTCGTTTTTTTGCCTCTCCAAGCAAGATGTCGACTATATTGGGCTTGTGTCTCGTCGGGCGAAAAGCTGTCCCAAAGCCCGCCTAGGCGCCGTTGTTGCAGGGCCGCCCACCCTCCTTCGCACGACCGAAAAGGAGTGATAGGACAAGGAAAGCTGATGGACTCACGAGGTGAACTGCACCACCGACCGGCATCGAAGAGCTTGTCAGTCTGGTCCGGTCCGACCGTGGGACTTTTCAGGTGAGAACGATCCGCTTATACATCTTGAGATATCCAGATTTATCGAGCCTAGACAGGGACATGTACTGGCTGCCCCGCATGCAACCTACAAAACTGTCGAAAGAGTCCATCAGCTATCCTTGCAACTGCGACAAAATGGTATATCTCGCCCGCGCATAATTCGTTTCCGCTAACACGATACCATTCGATAACTGGAACCGCTCCTTTCATCGTGGAACCACACTTGCTGCGTTCGGGATTTGCAACGGCAAGTGGCTACAAGTCCTACTGACAGCCGTGTGATCACAAAACCGCTTGCGCGGTACACATAGGTGGGTTGAATCAAGCTCGCACCCGCACTCTGAAAGGAGACTGGTCTTTCCCCGGTCTGCTTGCAATATCAGCCTTTATCAGACCGTCGCTCAGTTTGTTTTTGCCCTGACTGCCCTGTTTTCCAGGTCGCGATGCAGACTAGGGTTGATTACGTTGAGCCTTCACTCTAACGTCTATGATCTTTTAGACGAAACGCCATTGCAGCAACTGCAGACCGTCTCGCCAGGCGAGAACCAGCTCCACTGGTCGTTCGCCATGCTGTCTAACCGTGACACCCGAAAGACTACCTTGTCAAAACACCCGAAAGTGCCAACCATAGACTTTCGGCTCGTAACTCCACCAAGGAGTGGATCTTACGATAGCCCATCTACCGGCAACCTCGCGCGAACGAGGTTTTTGGACAGGGTCACCGCGTCGCAGCCCGAGCGGGGCCGCGAGGTATTATTTGCTGATGTTCCGTCCAGTCGCAAAGGTACTCGCCCTGCCGTGACCGTCAGGTTTTTCGCATTGGCGTCGGACGGAAACACCACCTTGCCTCCCCAAGCAAGCGAGTATTGCTTTTCCTCGACACCGGGAACGTGCGAGTCGCTTCGCGATGAAGACGACGTCTCCCGACGTCGATTCTGCCTCTCTACAGCATATGTTTTGTTTTCGAGTTTATTTCCCACGTTACAGAGAGAGACCCAAGGTCCCACTCTCACGCTGCCGCTCCTCCGAGTAGACTTGTGATGATCTTTCCCCCCTACGAGTGCATCAGCGATAAAAGAGGACGGCCGAACCTGTCCCTCCTTTAGTTGCCAAGGCAATGAGAAGTGACGGGCTAACCTGTCCTCCCTTTGGTCACGTAGCAATAAGAAAGGTAGACGCTAAGCGTAGCTCGTCCTAGCCCGCTTCAGCCCCGCAGTCTGACGACCTGCGGCGACCGACCCAATCCTTTCGCACGTCCAGAAAGGTATCACGAGAAGCAAAGAAAGCTGATGGACTCACGATAATGTAGCTGATTCACCACGAAAAGTCCGTCCTATGGCGGTTCTGGTGTCGGGTCGTTGAGAAGAATCTAAGGGCGAGAACGAGGGTCCGTCAGCATCTTTCTTTTGCTCTCCCCCAGAACAACCCGGTCTCGATCCCCCCCAAGACCGGAAAAGCGCGCCCCTGCAAGTCCCCCCGGACGAAATGAACAGCCAAGAGACCCGGTCCCACGATTATACAACGAGTCGGAATCGAAATCGAAGTTTGGTCGGCCGAAGCGGCAGCTCGGGAACATCGAAGCCAAGCCAAGCCAAGGCAAGTCCACGCCAGTCGATCTTGATCACGCAAACAGACACGAGGTCGAAGCACGAATTCGGAGACGCGAGCGGGATCTTGAGCTTGGGCAATCGCAACCTGATCGATCTAGCGCTAATCGCAGACTTCAAAGTTCCAAACGGAGCGTTCTCCTCCACCAGCGACCATGACCTCAGGAAGACAAGGCGAGCCGAAAGAGTTCTCAAGTCATTCTCAAAGGCCAGTGCAGCATGGTCCGATGGCGGAACGAAGTCGGGACCGCTCCAATGAAGCCCTGGTTCTGTCTGGCGACGCTCAAGTATCCACCCAGGCCAGTCCATCAGCTGAAGACAATGAGTTCTCGGTGGTCGGTTGCATGCTGTCATGCTGTTCGTCAGGCGGAAGCCGGAAAGCGAGATCGGAGCGTAGTCGTCAAGAAGGGCGGCGATCGAGAAGGAGATTTTGTGGCGGTCGAGATTGACGTCGAAGCAGATTGGAGTCGGGTTCATAGTGACCAGTTTGGCAGCCTGAGATGAATGACCAATTGACTGGTAGCGAGGCGTGACCGTCGTGAAAGCGGAAGCGAAGGATACGGTTCATTTGGTCGGGATGTGAATGCAGAGATTGGCGAGTCGTAGTGCCGAACCGAGAAGTAGCATTTTGAAGCCTGATATCAGGTCGAATCGAACATGACCCGCTGTGAGGTGAAGTGTATGTAGAAGTGGATCCCAGTCGTTTTGAATCGGTCGGTAAGATCCAAGAAGAAGGAGTAGAACTGGTCGATTGAAAGCCGGTCTTTCCAAGCACACCACAGCCCGCATCTTGCTATCGGTTTCCGGAACCGGAAAGAAGCATTCAAGATCGCGGCCAGGATGGATTGGCGTGACTGAGGTCTGGGCGAATTCTTCTCGACCTTGGTTTTTCTGACCTTATTTTACGTTAGGTAGTCGGTCTGGTGTATTGGTTGTCCTTATTGTCAAGCCCTTAGTTTTGTTTTATCTGGGTTGGAAGTGATTCGCGTTTGCGTTTGCTGGCCTCCTCCAATACTATCCGTCGTTCCACGGATCCCTTATTCTCCTAAGCCCGTAGATCTGCCACGTCTGTGTCTTTGCCTTATCCTTAGTAGCAAGAAGACGCCGTGCAAGCTGATTCTCCCGGAAAAGTCCTTGCGAGATCACCTCCAGCTCTGATGGGTTCCTCAAGGTTCTCTCCTCAGATCGCTCGTAGCTCGCCAGACGCAGCCACGTAACCCCAGCCATGTGACTGAACCCCAGACCGGACCAGAACCGATATACAGCAGCAGCAAAGGAGACGTGGCAAGCCGAGAGGGGGGACTTGCAGGACCGAGAACCGAGAACCCGGGGGGAAGAGCAGGGAAGAAAAGATGCTGACGGACCCACCTTCTTGATTTCCTCTGCTTCTTCGGTTGGTCCCGGCTCCCTGGTTTAGGTGGTTCTTCTTGACTTCATCTCTTCGACGAGGTAGATCAAGTTGAAGTTGATTTCAGGTTGACGGCTAAGTGAAGTGAAGTGAAGCGAAAGGTAGTTTTGATCAGAGGTCGAGCCCCGGTGGCGAGTATACAAATCGCGTCGGGTCCTACCTCTTCTTCGAGCTTCACAGTGGATCAGTCGGAGTCGGCCGGGTCGGATAGGGAGCGACAGGCATGGGCGTATCTTGGTCCCATCCTTGAAGACGATACCCAACCATATGGTCGATGTCCAGGTCGTTGATGAATTGATGATCAGAGATCAGAGATCTTAGATGAGGTGATTCGACCTCCAGCCTGGGCTGCTCTTTGTCTTTATCGCGTCTGTGTATCGACCTGAAAACGCATATACGCTATAAATCATGGTAGCGCTTGCGGCTTAGGGCCTGATCGTTTGCGCCGTTTGTCAAAATTGTTATTGGTAATGAAATGATATATCACCAGAAACGGGTTTTATCATCACGGCGTGATGATCCCCCTTCTTGATTTTCCAAAAAGGCCTAATCGGTTGGCTGTTGAAATTGGTATTGAAAGATTTCAACACGTCCAATTCGGTATTGATCCCGCCTAGCAATTTTCAGGCACCGTTCAGCACCGATTTTGATGCGGAAACAAGGCTTTGCCGTCATCTTCCGAAATCTTACGAAATCGGAAGACATATTCATGGTCATCGGCCTCGGTGACCATATCATGAAAGGATCAGCGCAATTGCAAACCCGTCGCTGATCGCCTTGTAGTCGTTCGTATACACAGACCTCTCCCCCGCGTAGCATGGATCCCCACCAGTACAATGATACACGCGGCTACAGTAGCCAGCCTGCTATGGGCTTTCCTTCTCCTTCCCGGCCTCAGTCCCGCCATCCTAGCTCCAATCCGATACACAACATACCATCGCAAAACACCGCGGTGGGACATCAATTCGCACCTGTAGAAAACTGGCGGAATGCCTTGTCATCAGCCGGCCCATATCTGCAGAATTCTTCCGAAATCGGATCATATGACCCCGATCCGATTTCGTATCATGAGACACAGCTAGGCGAGCCACCCAACGGGACTCGTCGATTCTCTCGACAAGCCTCTTCCAATTGGGTGGCAGAGAGCCAATCGAGCCGAAACTCTCAGCCGTTCCCCTCAATTGGAGGGAGGGACGTCGACAATTCACAAGGTTTCTACACCCAACCTCCCACGATTGCAGTTGGTAGTCAACGTTCAAGGATTGGATCCCCGGACGTTTCAGAACCTGCCACCCCCTTGCTGGACAAGACACCCGCCCCACTACCTGCGAGCAACATCCGGTGGAACAATATGCCCTGGCTGATGGAACGCCTAGCGGCAGAGCTAGCGGGTCAGCGAGTGGCCACGAATGCTAAGAACAACGACGGCAACCTCGCTCGAGCGCAGTGGGAAGAGATTGTGTCCGCTCTCAACGACCTGGCTATTTCGAAGGGGGTTCACAACCTCGGTTTGACTGTCAGTAAAGTGCGGAACAAAGTTGCGGAAGTCAATAAGGAGCAGTATATACCTCGCCGAGTCATTGCTGGCAAGAGTGGGAAGAGTGGTTGGCACTTCGATCGGAAGACGGGCCAGGCGCATGCAGAGCCTCCAATTTGGGAAGCATGGTTGGCTACGCTAGTGAGTCAACGCCTCCTTCCGATTTCGTCCGATTTCGGAGTATTGATCCGATGTTCTTGGTTTCAGGGCGATGACCGACCACTTTATGAGAAGTGTAAAGAACCTTGGCCCATTTACGAGCTATGGGACAAGTATCGAGGAGGGAGAGGTGCAACTCGCGAGACTGTCAAGAAGCCAGGTAGCCGCCCTTCAGCGGTAGCTCGGAACGCACAGCAAAGCGACGAGGGGGAGAGTTCAGGCGGGGAGAATGAGAATCCGTCTCAAACGCCGGAAAGATCCACTGGTAGTCGCAAGAGATCCCTAGCCTCTAGTACCCCGCAGAGCCAAGCTAGCCGAAGAAAACGCAGGCGCCAAGAATCCTTGCGTGAACAACAATCTCAAGAACAGAAGTCCTCGCTTGAAGCGATGGTACAACTGTTTCAAAACAGTCGTCCCCCCTCTGTTGGTGAGAAGGCGGCCAAACTTCTGTCCATGGACAAAGTTCGATGGGGGCTGACCGCCAGGGAAGACTTCGAAATCACCAATGCCATGATGGAGAGTCCATCGAAATGCGAGTTCTACCTTGGCATGTCGCCAGCCGAACGACAGCGGTGGGCGTTTGGGTACCTTAAAATTGACAGGGTACCTCCACCCGTCGATGAGCCGTCCAATCGGCATGATGATGACGATGACGCCGCCGGTTCGATAGAGGATGAAGATGATGAGCGGGAGGACTTGGACGGCTTGGGTCAATATGGAAACTGGTAAAACTGGTAGTTGTACAAGCAGATGGCTTCCGGTCTCTTTTTCTGTACGAAATCGGAAGAATTCGGTTGACAACATGGTTCTTCCGAAATCGGAAGAAATCGGCTGGCGTACCTGTCCTCCTTTTTCAATCGTCGTCCCTGTTTGCAAACAATTCCGCTGTGATTTTCTCTCGTAGGTTGACCATGTGCTGATCGACTCTCCCACGAACGGTACTAGGTGCAACTACGGATTGTCCTCCATCGTTCCCTCCATCGTCGTTGTCACAGTTCGAGGCTACGAGGTCCCTCGGAATTTCCTCCTCTGACGCCTTGTTTGCCATCGTGAAGTTGTGCAGAGCGCACAAAGCATAGATCAAATGCGCTTGATCGTCTATGGAGTAATGAGATCCAGCAACAAGGATCTGCGAAACACATTGAAAACTGAATCATTCGGCAAACTTCACATGACTGAGAGATCATCCAGTAGCTTTACTCGCCTTGTACCGACTCTTCATGACCCCAAAGATACGCTCGATACACATCCTCAAACTTGAATGCCGGAAATTGTACAGGTCCTTCTCAGTGCCGGGCTCCCTGTTGAGCCGACGCCACTGTTGAAGATGGTACTTCGAACCGATATGAGGAGTCAAGACGCCGTCTCGCAAAGCGTATCCAGCATCGCCCAGAACGTATTTGCCGTCAGGGATCTTGAGATCGTATTGCGATCGGGCAAGTTGGAACACAGAGCTGTCTGGCTCACATCCCTCGGCTCCTGATAGCACATACGTAAAGCGAAGGTCGAAATCGCATATAGCCAAAACATTGAAGGAGAGGGTTCCTTTCCGATTTCTGAAATGACCTGCGCGTTCCTCAGGCGGGTGGCAGGGGATATGCGTTCCGTCGATCGCTCCAATCGCATCAGAAAACGGTCGATTCTGCTTGTATCTAAGTTTACGGTGTTTGGGAGCGTGGGCAGGAGGCCATTTGACCATCTCAAAGTAGAAATCTTTGTCGCAGAGCGCATTCAAGACTTTGTGCACAGCCCTGCAGCATAACCCGAAATCGGAAGAAATCGGAAATAATTGGAGAATTTCAACCGGACATGTTTCGTCTCTTGTTAACTCTCCAACTCACTTGCTGATCGTCTCTTGACTCCGATTGAAGGTGATACCAGCCTGTCTGTGTCCGGCTGCATGCCTGAACACATGCAGACCGATTCCAAGTATCTCCTGAGCTGAGACATGTTTCGATGGCTCCAAAAGTCCCTTGTCGGTCAGAGTGGCTAAGAGTTTCTTGAACCCATGGCGAGTCATACCGCAGGCGTCTTGGCATCGGCGAGGATGGACAAGGTGATCCTGGACGTATTGAGCCCCACTTAATGAGGAGATCGAGTAAGGCTGTCGAGGCTGTCGATCTCGTCTTCTGTCTCCGCGTTCCAGAGCCTGATACAGCTCCAAAAACATGATGATCTCGATCTTGTCATCTAGGTCGCGATCACTTACGAGTGACCTCATGATCGGTTGACGTGTGGAAAATGAGGATGAGTGTGAGGCCCCTTGTCGGGTGAATGACTCGACTGTTGAAAACGAAGCACATCCAGACCACTTCTTCAGTCAGGGTGAAGGTGAGACTCCTCGCCATCGGTAAACGTCGTCACCCGAGAATCAATTCCACCTGATTCCTGTTTCATCCAAAATCTTACGAAATCGGAAGATTTCGGTAACTCAATCGGTGATGTTAATCTTGTTGCCGTGTGCTCATACACAGTTTATCAGCTCTTAGGATCATAGGTCAAACTTGGACAATCGCGAAGATCAAGGTAGTCGGATGCCTGCATCACATGATATAGAAAAAAAAAAGGCTTACAACGACACGACTTGTATATAGAGGATTTTTTCTATTTCACAGCATATGTATATGCGTGGTGAAACCCTCCGAAAACACCACGCCTCGATCGTACTAACCATTAAAATTGCAGTCCGTATTCCTCGTATCCGTGTATCTGTTCGTTATTAAAAAATGAAATGAAAATGAAAAAAAAAAAGAGTCGAAGCCCCACCAGAACCGTCGCGAGCAGAAATCTTCCGATTTTGGAAGCTTTCATCGTTGGTCGTCCCGCCTCTTGCCCTTGTTCTTGCCAGCTTGGTCGCCGGACCGCCTTTGACGCTCCTCTTGTCGTCGTCGAGCTTCTCGAGCGGCACGACGAGCCTCGGCCATGGCGTCAGACGGATCAGACGGAGATGGCGACCTGTCCGAATCGTCGTCGGCCCCAGTGATCCGAGCCCGGACGTTGGCCTGGTGCTGGCGTCGCTGAGCCATTGGCGACTCGTGGAAGCTATGCTGGACCAACGTCTCCAGGGTCGGGTGCTGAGGCGGCGGGTTGCCGGCGTCGCGATCGAACTCCCGAGTCGTTTCGTCGTACACCATGGCTCGCCTGTACGTCGCCATCATGTGTCGGCCGGCCGGGGTCGTGTCGTCTCGAGGAACGTCCTGATTGTTGAGGACGTCAACTCCGCGCTGCACCAGACCGGGCGCAAGGACCTCGAGGAGCTGCACCATTGCCAACTGCATCTGTTGGGAGGCGGTGAAAGCTCCGGCGAACCCAGCGTGGGCTGCTCGGAGAGTCTCGGCGGTACGAGCGATGTTGAAATTCAACAACGACTCGGCCTGCTTCGTGACCAAAAGAGCGTATTGCTCGTAGACGGTTGCTTGATTGGAGTCTTTCAACGAGCAGGCGTTGTGCTGCCCGAACGTGACACAGTTTGTGCAGCCGTGTTTCCAAGATCGAGACCGACAAGGCGCACTCCTTTTATCCAGTTCGCCTTCGTTGAACCGTCGCTGGCATTGGACGCAGGGAGGATCGTTCAAGGGGTCCTTGTTCGTACCCTTCTTGTTCTTGGCGATGGCGGAGGCGATGGCATGGCCCTGTATTTTCCGATTTCGGAAGATATCGTGAGATTTTGTCAGTAACGCTGTTGCTCGGATTCACTCGATTCGAACACAGTAAAGACTCACGGTGGACGTCACCAGACCGAACTTCTTGCGCATAGTGTTGTTCCAGCCGGGACCGTGGATATCGATGCCGTGTGACTCAAGCCAATTCTGGCGAGCTTTGATGACATTGGCAGGGGCGGAGTGCTTGCCGAGGAACATTCCCTCGAGAATTCTCTTCTGCTCCTTGGGGTCCGATGTCCTTGTGGCCAGCTTGAGGCGGTCGATGATATCCTGAGGGTGATCGTCGACGTCGAGGATCTGTTGGACGAAAGAGAAATTGACAAAGATTAATCTCCGATTTCGGAAGATTTCTGCCGACATGAAAATGCAACTCACGTAGGTCCAGGTGGTGTTCTCGCCCACTTGAACGAAGAGCTCGGGATATTGGGATCGCGACGGCAAACGTCTAACGGCGAGGTTGGGGGCGACCACGATCCTTCGCTCGAGCGCGGCCGGCGCCGGTGCCGGTGCGGGAGGCTCGACGATGCGTATCTAAAGTAAGGCGCAGATATCTATCAGCCGATTTCCTCGACAGGGTGTTCGTTCTACAAGCTAAGTCTCACCTCCTCGTCGCTGCCCAGGTCCGCCGCTTCCATGAAGATCTCGTGACGACGGCCACGCGTAGCTTCCTCGTTCTCTTGCTCCTGAAAATAATGATAATAATGAAAAATGAAAGGTTAGACGAGAAAGAAAAAGGCAGGATAGGCCATAGGCCAGGACAGGGACTTACTGGGCGAACCGGTCGAGGAACAAACTCAGCATCATCCCGCTGCTGTTGGAGGTTTCGACGTCGCAGCGGAGGAGTTGGTGGCATAGCCATCCGTTCTCTTTTGACGCCCTCGGTCTTCACCTCGATCGTCGCCTCTCGTCCTCGATCTGCCCGGCTGGGTCGATCGAGTGGTAATCCGGCGGGGTCGAGGGCATCGCTGCGAGCGCCTGACTCCGTAGCCGGTCGAGACGTGGTGGTGGCAGGCGCGGCCGGAGCAACAGTTCGGATGAGTTGAGCGAGTCGCTCGTTTTCTCGTGCTTGCGCATTCCTGTGTCTTTCCTGCCGATCACGCTGTCTGCGTTCGCCGAGAATTCGTAAACCCTCCCTGATCTGGTCGGGCATTGTCCGGTCGAGGTTGGCGATGGTTTGTCCGATCTGATCGTGTTGAATAATCAGCAGGCAGTACGCGATACAGAAAAAGCTATGCTCCGAATGAACTTACCTCCCATTCGTCCCAAGCTACTTGACGTTGGTTTGAATCCTGTTCAATGTGATACACAAGTTATGAGCGAACAGATTTCTTCCGAAATCGGAAAAGTACGGATGAAGTTTGCAACTGAATTGCTAACGAAAATAGACTTACAGTGGCCTCAGAATTATCGGGCAACTCGTTCAAAATGCCGGCAAGGAGATGAGGCTCCTCGTTCAGGTTGTACTCGTAATCTTGATATTGCAACTATGTTATACCAACGATGATGAGTCAACGTTGATCAGGAGCGCATATTGTTTCAAGCGACACGTACGATAGGCCAGTCCAGCACTAAACGAACCGCAGGTGTGACACCTTGTGTTGCTCGTTGTCGAGAGGATTTTGAGGCGGGCTACGATAAAGACAGAAATCGGAAGAAAAAGGAAATTAGTGATCGAGTCGAATCGAGTGCGAATGCAAATGACGATCGAGCAGACTGACAGTAGCGGGCCCAGCCGAAGATGAGGCTGGAGGTGGAACCATGGTCCTGGCGGCGGAGGTAGCGACCGGGATAGATCCTGCAGGCATCTGCAAGCCGGCCGGAGGTTGAGGGGTAGGAAGTTTGGCCTGTTGAGACCTTTGAGCCGACACCGTACCATCCATCGGATCGTCTTCCTCGTCCTCCACTTCGCTCTCGTCTTTTTCACTGCCCCGGGCTTGACGTTCGCGTTCCTCTCGTTCTTGGCTTGTCAAAAGGAACTCCATCCCCTCCATCCGTTCGTCACTTCCCAACAAACCCCCGCCCAAAACATCCCCGAGACCTCCTTGTTCTGCATCATCGCCGATACCGTATGCAGCGATCCTTGCGTCCCAGTCGGCTTCGACTTGACGCGGATTGAGATCACGATCGAGAAACGGATTCGCGAGGAGATCGTCTTGGGGAGGAGCGCGAACATCAGGTCTGTCGGCGTCGGGGCGCGGACGAGGAGCCGGTCGAGCTGGAAGAGTCGCTGATGTCGATGCGGGGAGGGAGGACGAAGCTGGTTGAGCTTGCGAGTTGATTGGAGCGGTGTTGGAGGTTGATAGAGCCGGGGGAGGAGATAACGATCCTTGAAAGAGACCGGACAAAAACGATTGCCGTGGTTGGGGTTGAGAGGAAGAAGATTGGAGTCCGGGGAGGGCAGGAACACTTGCGGACTACGAAAGAAAATAAATAAAAAGCAAGTCCTTTTCAGTGGTATTCTCGTCGTGCGGAACTTGATAGTACTCACACTACTCGCAGCCTGTCGATCCTCGCCAGTCCCGATCCTCTCAGCGCGAGTCGAGGCCTACAGATTTTTTCCGAAATCGGAAGAAATAGGATTAGCTGGCATGTCGAAGGAAGTGGAGCACAAGAAGAGGTCCTTACTCGTGTGTTCTACGAAAACGGTAGATTTCGGATGAGCTAAGAAACTTGCGAGATCAAGAGCAAGAACGAGTTGTACTTACTCTAGGAGCGGAGCCTGGGGGTTTCGACGACTGTCGGCTCTTGGGTTCCTTGGGTGCCTTGGGCATGACGTAGGGGAAGAGAACTGAAGTGTCGGGAAGGGAAAAGAGGTGAGGTGAAGGTCGAAAAGTGAAGGGGGATCAAGAAGTTGTGAAGGAAGAAGAGGTTTCGCGAAAGGTTGATTTGAATAGCAGACTTTGGGAAAAGGGGAATTCGAAGTACGCAGGGGGGGGGACCAGAGGGTTATGTATTATCCTACACACGACGCGACGTGTCTGTTATCGCTACAGATTTGTTTTGATGGTTCGGTTAGAGGTCAGAGGTCCTTGCACAATGACGACGCGATGTGTTGTTGTCTGATGAGAATTGATGAAACATAGCGCGTTTGTTGTTGTTTGATGAGATTGGACGCGTTTGATGATGGTCGGGGTTCCTTTGATTCTAAATCAGTGATGCCCGAGGTCAAAAGAACAATTCTATCGATGTCTAACCGGTCGTCGAAACTGTATCGTGCTCAGGCTTCTATGCGACAAGGCCGTGATGGCTAATTTGGTCGTGAAACGGGGGAGACGCCCGCTAAGCGAGCCTTATCGTTCGGCTGGGTGGTCATAGAATGATTTGGTCAGGCCCCAGAAGTTGACCGATATCTTCCGAAATCGGAGGACAGCGCAGAAAGGAGGGGATTGGGCAGAAATCGTAAGATATCGGAATTCTTCTGAAACAGAACGATAGTTAACTTCAAGGTTGTTCGTTAGAGGCTGAAACCAGCCCGAAATATTACGGCAGGCGACGCGGATGGTGAAATACTTCCATTCCAATAGATACCCAACCGATCGCGTCACCAGGTGGCTAACCGATCGCGACCTATTGAAATGATATTGAAATTAGGCGAAAATAGTGGTCTGTACTATTGGCGTTCCAATATCAATTATTTCAATATCAATAGCGAGTTGCAAACGATCAGGCCCTTAAACGGAAGCGCGCTGAAACCATTCATGGGGATGGTCTTCTGATCGTCCACTGTAATGCAGTCGAAGGGGATCCTGTCTGTGTGCACCGGCAAATCTGGCTGAGCAGGAAGGTTCTCGAGATCAAGTTTGACCACCTCGACACCTTGTCGGATTGTGCAATTTTGTCCGTCGACCTCCATATCGACCTGTGTATCGTCCGCGTTCCTCTTTGAGAAGCGTCTGGAACGTTCCAGGTCGTCGGTGTTCCTCTTCAAGAAGCCGCTAAAGCGTTCCAGGTCGTCAGCGTTCCTCTTCGAGAAGCGGTCCGCATTCGTTTTCGAGAAGCGGGTGGAACGTTCGAAGTCGTCGGCGTTGCTCGTCGAGAAGGGGCTGCGGCGTTCGAGGTCGTCCAGCTCCAAGCTCCTCTTTGAGCTAGGTTCCGGTTTGTCGATGATACCGTTCAAGTCTTGGCCGAGTGAGGCCATTCTCTGGCGCAGTCTGGGCGGCCTCTTGCGCGAAAGCGTGGAGATGTTGACCAATAATAATATAACGCGGGGGCTTACGAGTGTCAGTATATGAATAGAAAAACCACGCACACATCTGTCAAATATGCTTTATAATCCATTTTCGTCCGTGTACTTCGGATGGACAGCTTCAGATCCAATCACATACTCTTGTAGTCCAAGACGTGGCCTCATCCTCATATGGAGCCTATGGATTGGCGGTGTCGAACCGTTTCAGCAGCGGCCCGTGGAGACGACGTCTCGGCTCAGCAGGTCCCGACGAAGTCGGGCTGTCATCAGCGACGGTGTCATTCGAAACGAGTGCCGTTGAGATAATCGGAATGTAGTGTATGATCATGGCGTCTCGGCCCATCTGCTGTCGCTGTCGCTGTTGCTGCTGACGTTTGTCGCCTTTCTCACTTATGAAAAGCTTTGATCTCAATTACCGCTGTACAGTATGTCGGCTTTGCTTCTTTCCTTACGATAATTTGTTCTTGTGCGGCATGCCTCTTGGCAAGCGTTCGAATAGATACGGTATGTCACGAAAGGTCTCCAAAGCAAGCTTCAAAGTCAGCTTCCTACAGTACCGCAGGCTTGGACCACTCTGTGCAGTTGATTCTCCTTCTGATTATTGGTCCTTCGTGATCTGTATGCGATTACCGCTCCGGCTACGACGAAATGTGGGCGGCAAGACTTTATGACTGGTAATATTCACGGACATACAGTGGATCTGGCACTTCCGTCCGATACTGAGCTCTGAGAAAGTGGGATCACAGATGAATTTGGGGCGTTTCACTACGCCTCGTGAGCGAGAGTAAGACCTGGGAACGAGACTAGCTAATAGCATCAGCGGCGGCGGAATGCGATCAAGACACTGTATGCGAGAATTCTGATAGGATCATTCTTGAGACGCCCTTGAAACAATACTTATGCCAGTCGGATCTGACAGACCACGTGGTCTCTGACATCCAGCTCCATGATCCTCGAAAGTCATAGCCTCGATATGGCGTTCCTTTGCCACCACCGCGCTCGCTAACAACTGGTAGCTAGTAGCGATGACGTATACTACTGATATACCGTTTTATGCGTTCTGAAGTCGGATTAGTATCGATTTCGATCGATCGTCATCAAGCATGTCACAGTCAAACGTCGGTGCAGCTGCAGTCAAACCTCTACAGCCCTTCATTGACTTCGGCAGCAACCATCACCAAGTTGAAAGGCAGGAAAGATAGTTCAACATAAAAGCCATGTCTAAACGCCTGAACAAGCGTCAACAGCGCGAAGCGGAAGAGCTCGCTGAGCTGCAACGAGCTCAGGCTTCGGTCCGCCCTGACCTGGACGAGGAGGAGCATGACGAGCAACCCGCCGAACCTAGACTGGACGAACAGAAAGAAGAAGACGATGAGGCTGAAAGCGAGGTAGAAGAAGAACAACCGACGCGGAAGAGCGGGGGGAAGGTCTTGAACCCTTTCGCTGCTGTGAGTCAGGTTTCTGAGAGTCTGAAGATACGGTTATGTATAGTTCAAAGGCTGATCGATGATACGTTTCAACTTCTTAGCTGAACGCTGGGGAGGATGAGGAGGATGAAGAAGAAGAGCTCGATGAAGATGAGCCCAACGAGGCTGAAAAGGAAGAACAGGTCGAGCAGCCCACCGTGACGAAGGTCAGTCTCATACCGCTCGAAAGAGCGCTTTTGAGGCTTGAACGAAGCTTGGCTGAGATTCTAACGTACTATTTACCGTTTATCCCGTTCAACATGCCCTCTCACCGATCCCTCAACGCTACACTACAGTCATCGAAAAAGAAGAAAAAGAAGAAATCCAAATCCGCCCCGGCACCCGATAACGATGATCTGGGGGAAGAAGTCGGGAACACAGAAACCCCGCCTCCCCATCACACCCAGTCAACAACCACAGCAACAGCTACAGGGACCCCCGGGTCGACATCAGGGTCAGGGAAGAGCAAGAAGAAGAACAAGAAGAAGGCTGGGTCTGTTGAGGGCGGGTTGGACGAGATTGATCTGGCGTTAAAATCGTTGGGGCTCGAGTAAGTCCGAATTCAATCGACCTCGATATGTCTGCGAGATTCAAGGGGAGAGATGATGGCTGATAACATTATTGTGTTCTTGGGTTGTTTGATGATATGGGGACTTGTAGTCCGAAAGATAAAGCTACCACTCAAGGCGAGACGAGTGCGAGGAAACGACCTGTCAATGAGGAGAGTGTCAAGCGCAAGTGAGTAGAACCACCTCAGTATATATTCTCTCAGGAGCCTGGCCATCGGAATGTTGATCGGTTTTCGGGTAGGAACTTGTTGGCCGTAGATACGAAGAGCTTGGATTCGGAGGCCGAGCTGAAACGGTTCTTCGGGGCAAAGGTGGTAAGCCACACTCTGGTTCCAGTTCATAAGCTGGAATGGACCTGTCATGCAAGGGCAACATAGGCTCACAATACGATCATCGGCGAACGCTCTGGCGGTGTTTTTTAGGTCGCCTCGGCTCAACAAGGTCAATCGACCAAACAATCCCGCCAACAAAAACTCTTCCAGAACTACATATCCAAGATCCGGACTGTCCTCGTTCCTCATCCAAAATCTACCTGGCCTGTCCAGTCCGGGTTTGGAGGTTTGAGCATGAGACAGCTGGATCTGGAAGAGGTTCTCGAGTTGTTGAAACGCAGGGAACTGGATGGGTCTGCGAAGGGCTCGGGGTCTGGGACGGCTTTGGGAAAGTTGGAGGGTGAACGGTGGTTTACGTTTGAACATGATGCGGGGTGGAGACAGGTCCATACGCAGTTCTTGGGAGCGGTCAGGAGTCATGGTGAGTCGTTTCTTTTCGGTGCTGGATATATTGTGGCTGTCATGCTGAAGGTCTTGTTCTGGTGTTGTGTGCAGACCCGAACCAGCTGCAGGCGTTGTTGTCGGTCTACAATTGGCAAATCGACACGCTGCTCCAGATGTCGGCGATCTACAACCAACAAGGAGGCGAGTCCACGCGTCAAGCGAAATCATACCACACCCCGCTGATCCGTCCGAGGTACCGTGCGTTGTCTTGTCTTGCAGATATCGGAGCTGCCGCCGATCACTGCGAGAGGGCCCTCTTTGCCTACGATCGATGTCTCGCCCCTGGGTTCGCTATGAACGGGACGTGTCGGCTGGACTTTGATAGAGTCGAGAACAGACCGATGTTTCTCGCGCTTCATCGGCTCGTCTCGTGAGTCCCGATGCGCATGAAAACAGGCAAACGAAGAGGCTGATTATAGTTCTGTGGAACTGACTCATAGGCATCTGGCGAGGCGGGGACTGTGGCAGACGGCGTTCTCGTACGCCAAGGCATTGCTGTCCCTGGACCCAGAAGTGAGGCATCTGCACCGCTCAAGCGAGGACAGCTTTGCTAATCTGCTTTAATGGGTTTCGCGGCAGAACGATCCCCACGGAGCTTTCTTGTGGCTCGACTTTCTGGCCATCAAGTCTGGCAACCTGGATTGGATACAAGAGATCGGGTCGGCGTTCGACGTCGAGCATCTGCCTGGGATCAACCTGAACCGAGCGCTCGCACTGAGAATGCAAGAAAAGGGGGACGATCACAAGGCCTCAGATGCGTTGTTGCGAGAGGCGATCGTCTCGTTTCCGCAGGTTGTTGCCATCTTGGCGGACAAGGCAGGATTCAACATTTCGGGTTCGGCAAGAAGCCATCCTCACTTCCAAATGCGTGTCGGGTATAGGTGAGTGGGTACGATAAATTGATCGCAATCGAGGGGCCCTTGCTGATGTCATCGACCCATCTGTAGCGGGGACTGGGAGACACCCATGCATTTGCTGGCTCACATCTACGCCGCTAGGAACAACCCGCTCTGGAAAGACTCGTCGATCGGCAACTGGTTCTCACAACAGCTCGACTTCGTCGTCAAGGACATCGAGTCGGGCAAACACACCCTCTCGAAATCACGGATCCCTGCATCATGGGCTAGGGAGACCGGAGGCATGCCTTTATGGCTCGTCCGGCACGCTTTCCTCAGCGAGAGCTATATGGGATGGATCCCTCCACCTATCGCCGCCAAGCTGGGTCACGCCTTTGACCCTCTTCCGCCGACAACGAGCATCACGCAGTATGACAACGCGTACTATGCGGGCGTGCGAGCGTCGCCGCGAACCTCGGCTGCCGACCCGAATCTGGACAATTATCTCGACAGGCTGATGGACTTGTTCCAAGCGCGCTTGCCCGGAGCCGATATCCGACATACTCGCCGGGTACTCCGAGAACGGTTGACGGATCTCATTCACTCGGAAGCGTTCCAAATGGCAGGGGCCGAGAGCGATCTCCGCCAAACGCTACTACAAGAGGTCAGTATGACGTCTTCATCGTGCAACTTATGGTAGGCCACGCTGATTACATGTGCTGTCACCCCTGTAGACGATCCTTCAAGTCATGATCGAATTGGGAGAGGATATGAGCGAGGAGGAAGGTGAATGGGCAGATCAGGATGACGAGGAAGTCGAGGAAGGTCAAGGTCAAGGTGTAATGCCGGGCGCATTCCCGCAGTAAAAGCGGACCACTACTGTATCTCTAGATGAATCGATTCGTTTTAAGGTGTTCCGAGAGAAGTCCTCCCGACTCATTGACCTCCGATCACTCGTTTGATTCCGCGTTTCAGGTCATAACCTAGGCATCGCGCATTTTTCCCTATCGTCTTTTGCCGATCTTGCTCGATACTTCCGGCTTACCACCATGGTTTGGGGTTCGCATAATACTCGGACATCACCTTCCCCTTCACGCATGGAATCATGTCCTCCCTGTCGCGGGACGTGGACAAAGGGAAAATAATAGGATACACGCTGTTCAAATCAAATCGATGCTGGTCTTGGACGGCTGGCAAGCTAGGGAAAAGTCCAACAAGGTTGTCGTTGAATCCGGATCCAATACGATGGCATCCAGTTTGTGGGGGAAAAGTCGGCTGTTCAAGCTGCCAAAGACGCCCCGGCCGAGAGCAATCCCTCTGAGGCTGTCCCGCCCAATTTCATTCCTCCGAGGCTGTAAATGCCGACGCCCTGCCCAAACCTTAGGGGCAGCGCAGACCTTTCATATCCTCACTCTTCCTGTCGATTGCTTCTTCCACATGATATGGGATAAAAGATTTAGGTAGCAGCAGCGTCACAACAACATTAATGCAGGAGTCATACAAACGTGGTTCCGAACAACAACCCATGCGATCTATCATAGAGCTGACTTCGATAGTCCGTTGCCCGGCTACTTG
Organism: Filobasidium floriforme; assembly: GCF_021052385.1. Lineage (NCBI taxonomy): Eukaryota > Fungi > Basidiomycota > Tremellomycetes > Filobasidiales > Filobasidiaceae > Filobasidium > Filobasidium floriforme. Next base: position 96,881 of record NW_025763637.1, on the reverse strand, counting down.
AAAGGACTAGGCAGCAGTCTACTGATTCTGTTTCTTCATGACTCTGCCGCTTGATACTCTGTCCCCCTGTAGTTTGAGCCGATCTGACCTCCTTGAACCTTTGTTCAACCGTTCCTCGCTCTTCTGGACTCGCTCCCGAGCGGCTTCCTCAGCTCTGCGTGTATTCGTCTTCATCGCAAGTAATCCCATTCCAATACCCCATTCCCACATGTTATGTCGCTTGGATTTCGCCTTGCCTTTTCCAAGAGTCGTCCACGTGCGTTCTACGTGAGCCTCGATTTTCCGGGCTTCGGCGATGTTCGAACTATCTCCTTTGCCGACGAGTTCCTTGTGCCAGTCCGTGAGTTTCCCAAGTTCAGTCAAAGTCACCAGCTCCTCAGAGCCTTCGTCCTCGGGCTCAGAGGTCTCGCTCAGGCAAGTCTCATCTTCCGAGACCCCGTGCCCCTGAGAATCAGCAGTGCTTCCGGTCGTCGCTTTTCTCGAAGAGTTTCTCGCGTCAGATTGCTCGGGATCATTCGAGAGACGCAAATCTTGTAAACCAGCTGTAACCATTGATTCTTGCCCAGTCTCGAATGTCCCAGAAGGTGCTCCGGTCAGAGCACTACCACCGGTATTCGAGGCCGGATTCATTTCGAGCCCTTCCATGGCGCTGTTATCGGGAAGTTTGCTGGAACTGGAACGCGTACGCATAAATACTGTCTGTTCCTTCACCAGTATACCATATATCAGCAAGATGATCTCGGCGATGGATCAGTAAGTCTTACAGTTTGTCTGCGTGCGAAGGGAGATGAGCAGATGAAGGGAGTTGTTGACAGATGTTCGGAGCAAATGCAGAAAGGTTCGCGCCGGTTCGTAAAGTACTAAAAGTTGAAAGAGCATAACACATAGGGGATCTACCTCACCTGCTCTCAACTCTAGAAGGACGTTCATATATACCTGAATCTTACGCCTAGGATCGCAGGCAGGTCGGAATCTGATTACTGGGTTCTCGCTGTAATTAACCCTTTATCAATAAAGGAACCCTCCTTGCGTTACTCATTCCTCCAAACTACCGCCTCCCACCGCCATCATAAGGCAATACGTGTCGACGCTGTTTCAAAAAGGATGAGGTAATGCAAGGTTCTCGAATCGTTTGATTCGGTAAGCTGTTTCAAGCTCTCGAGGAGAGGCAAGATACCGTGAAGCGATCCTGCAGGCGTCATCGATGAATTGCCCAACTTCTGCTTTGCGTGACGGTAGAGGTGGATGGGCTATCTCAATCGACCATGTTGATATGGAGGTGATACGTATTGAAGATTGATCACGACCGGACAGCTCGTCGGTGACTCTAAGAAGTGACCTGGATTCGGAATATCATTAGTAGGGCTTGTCAAGAGATGCCGAAGTGGGCCTTTAGCGCCCCTGCTCGTGAAGTCGATGTTCGTTCAGATGGATAGTGGGAGACTCAGGTATACTAACCTTTGCCCCTCCGCAGCTATCTGATTGACCTGGTGCTATTTTGTTTCTGTTACCTCTATCGACTCCGACGTCCTCAAGGGGAAGATCGGTACCCAAGCCGCGGGTCAAGATCGGAGACAAGCGCACATCCGGGGTGCCCGCAACTCCGAGCCATGAGGTCTTGACTCCTACGTGAACCTTCTGCTACAGTAGAGTTCTCGAGACAGGGTCGTTTCACTTGCGAGTGATGTGAAACCAAGTCAGGGCAGGAAGATGAGCGATGACGACGATGTGAGTTTAATTTAGTAAGATATGCTTCCGGGAGGGTTGTCTCTGAGACAAATTAGCTTCCGGAGGCGACTAACCCATGACGTAGTGAGCAGATGAGCAGCAAATGGGACACAGCTTTGACCGAATTTATAAGTTGCAGCTCGTATAAAGATGATTATTGACTTACCGTCTGCACGCCTGTCTACTCACCTCATACTACTTGCCACACAGAGTACTTGCAGAGGACATGTCGAACAACACCGGCAGACCGCCACCGTTACCGCCCCGGACGAGCACAGCACCGCGGGGAGCCCTCAATGCCGCTACCGCAGCCGTTGCACCTCCTCGTCTTCCTCCTCGACAAGTCTCGCAGGCTGCAATTGTTATAGATGCCGAAGTCGTAGTTGGTGATACTGCTCGCGAATCTACTCCGGTCGTAGATATCGTACCCGCCGAACCAGCCGTCGTGGCTACACCGGGAGAGACCAGGTCGACCGTCTCCACAGAATCTACCGACCCGTCCACCGCAACCTCGAAACCAGCCCCAAAGCCCACTTCATCTTCATCTTCAATCTCGAAATCGTTACCGAATTCCAACTCGGTCCCGAGGAAAGATGAAGTGGGAAACAACTGGCTCTCCCCGCAAACATGGATCAACACCGTCGCCAACCTATCAAAGGAGGAGACCGAGGACGTCAAGGTCTTGAGGGAACAGGTCGAGCAGGAGGAGATTAAGCGGTATATGAACAATTTCACCAAGGTATGTAGTCGTATGGGAAGATTAGATGGACTTGGTGTCTCTTATCTCTTATGAGCTTTTTCTCATTATTTCCTTCGCCGACTGCTTACTCGGTTCGTCTCCTTGGGTCATCTTATCTTGCACACTACGCTACGCTACGCAGCACGTCGACTTTCTCCGCTTAAACCCGACTCCGAAGAAGAAGAAACCTTCAACATCCGCCCCAGCACGAAGAGCCCCGATCCCTTCAGAGTTCGCAAGGAAGAAACCCATCTCCTCCCAGTTGCTGGAAACCCATGGGGATGTGAAAGAGGCGGAGAAGAAGGATGCTGAGGAGAGGGAGGGGATCGCGAGGAGGGAAGAGGCGGCGGCTGAGGTTGGGGGAGAGTTGGGCTTGGAGGTGAGAGTGCAAGGGGAAGGTGACGATGGGGATGGGAAGGAAGAGGGGAAGGAAGGGGGGATCAAGCCGGTTGATGCGGGGGAGATCGATTGGTTCGCTTATTACCTCGCCGTGAGTCCCCGCCTAATCCTCTCAAATCCCCCCGAAACACCTAGGAACATACTGATCGTCGCATTCATCCCCGATAATGTGATCATACTCATACTCAGAAACTCACTTACCACCTCAACGTCCCCCATCCCATCCCCATCCACCCGACCCCGACCCTGACTTCGTCGAATACGCCGGAGTTTACGATCGCCAGGTTCAAATCCGCTTCGACGCGGTTATATTCGACCGCCCGGGCTGGGCCTTGGGAGAGGTTGGGGGTCGGGTTGGGAGGGGTTGTTATGTGGGATGATATCGGGTGGACTTTGAAGTGGATGGGTGTGAGTACGAGTCGACGTTATGGTCATAGTCTGTGACGTGATCAGGTGTCATTATATCGAGACTGACGCTGATTTTTCTCCCTCTGATTGTTTTGGGATGGGGTTTCCAGATCTATCTGATCTTGATGCTCACATCCACCTTTCTCCCGTTCATCATCGGCGTTCTTCTATATACCCTCCTCAAACCGAGGTTCTCGCCCGAGTCCGCTCAACAATTGCAAGAACGGCTCTTGGCGGGTGTCAAGAAGCAAGAAGAGATCGAGCGGGCGAAGCAGGAAAAGGCTGATAAGAAGAAGAACAAGAACGCGGACAAGAAGGGCAAGCCAGCGGGGAAGGGGTTCTTCAAGACGACCTTTACGAAAGAATCGTCCGATTCGGATTCTGATACTAGTTCCGACTCGGATGATGACAATGTCGACTTGTTGGACAAGACCCGGGACGTCTCGGAAAAGATCAACCAGGCTACCTCTCAGGCTGCTTCTCGGTTGAAGAAGAAGGGCAAAGCTAAGCTCAAAGACCATGCGGGAAAGACGTCGACGGGGAGTAAAGTCAAGTTGTTCAGCGCTTGGGAGACGTTTCAGAGGGAACATGGAGCGCAGATCCAGTTGGTCCTGAACGATCTGGCGGATATGCACGAGAAGATCATGAAGTGAGTTGCAGGTTCAGGTCGGGAATGAAAGGTTACGTGCAAGCTAATCGAGGGGGGTCTTGTAGCTTGTTCGCTTGGAAACGACCGGAAGCGTCCGTCAAGGCTGCTGTCGTGAGTCGATCCCCGAAATCACATTCCTTTGCCTTATCTGATTGCTGATATGTGTTTTGCGTCCGCATTCTGGCAGGGCATGGTCGTCGGCATGTTCGCGACTTACTTTACGCCGACGTGGATCTTTGTCAAGGTCATCGAGCTGGCCATCTTCGCGGTCATGTTCTTTGTCATCCCGATCGTCGCCCGATTACCGGTTTATGATCCCATGGCGTGAGTCTTCCGTCGAACCGGACGATCACAGGATGATCTGGCTGATCAGTCGGGTTTCCGGCCTTGTTAGGTGGATGATGGGAGATGCTCCTACTGACGCCGAGCGTAGGTATTTGATCCGAAGTCAAACAGAGCCGTCCACGCTAATCAACCACCCGTTTTCACTAGACGCCCTCGACCTAATTCGCAAGTACGGCCTCGAGGGTAAAGTATGGAAGGAAGCCGAAAAGCAAAAGGCGCCTAAGAACATCCCTGCGCAGACACACACGCGGGGGGACAGTACCAGTACGAATATCACTACCAACCCTGATACCGCTGTGACAGACGAGACGAGCTCGATAATTTCCGAGGTCAAAGCGGAATCTGCTGGTCGCTGGACGGATGTCAACGAGCAAGACCTGGGTACCGTCAGCAAGGGTCACAAGTGGCTAGAGACGGGTAGGCAGTATATGCAAGGGGAACGGTCGCTGGACTTGTCGTTCTTGCGGAACGAGAAGGACTGGGATGCAGTAAGCGGGGTCGCGTCACGTCGACAATGTCCTGTCGCTGATGCAGATTGGGCTTGCGCAGGTTCCAACTGACGTCGTTGCAGCTAAACGTATGTCTCTGGGTGGTATCGGCGGCGGAATCGTCCTCCGCACCAAGAGCCGTGATACCGCCTATACGACCGATAGCATGAGTAAGCGCAAAGATACTTTATAGCTGGTAAAAGGGCCCGCTCATGATGACCTGCGAATCCCAGCGTACTTGTCTCATCATAACGGTAACCCGGGAACCCTGTTCATATCCTCTACCGGTATTCGATTCGCTCCATTCATCTCTGGCAAGAAAAAGGACAAGACCAAGGAGATTCCCGCCGATCAAGTACCTATTCAGATCGATTCCGACCCCAATACCGCAATCGTGCCTGCCCCGGAGGCTACTGTAGCCATCGAGCCGGACCAGGATGGGGTCATCGTCGACGGCAAAGAGGTCAGGATCCCGATGGACGAGGTCTCGGGGTTGGGCAAGATACAGAAGTCGACGCTTGGGGTTACGATATCGTCCGGGTTAGAGATCGAGACTTTGTCAGCTGGGGTAAGTCTTCTACTCCTGATCGGTCTACTGCCTGCAAGCCCGGTGATTGGTACAAGTGATCTGTGCTGATGCGGTGATTGGTCTGAACAGAAGTTTACTTTCCCCTTTGTCGCCAACCGAGACGAGGTGAGTCCCTAGAGCAAAGTGGTACAAGCTTCATACACTGCGTGCTGACATCCTTGTTACTACCCAGGCCTTCAACAAATTGTTGGCATCCTCTCATTCTGGTATCAAACGAGGCTAAGCCCAAACCACGCAACTCCACGCGAATCAAGGTGTTTCAGGAAAGGCAAAGAATGAACGCTAGGATAGGCTGCATCATTGTACTCGAGTACAATGCGCAAGGGTGCAAGGAATAGGTAGGTAAGATACGGCACATGCAATCCTCTCTCTCTGTATTTTGGTGATCAAACCAGGCGACGCAATTCCCATGAACTCATGACCAGAGCAGTTGAAGGGTGATCCGACCCGATTCTGCGGTAGTGCGAGGGGTTTAAAGCAAGTGAAGTTCAATATCGTTCTACCATTGGCAGGTTCTTGTTATATAAGGTGGCGCATGATCGTGGACGCGCGAAGTGAAACGCGCTGTTCGGGCAGCGGTGGCGTTGTGAACGGTAGCAACAGGCGGAAGAATGGCCCTGGAGACAGAAGAACAGCCTCTCGAGATAAACTCCAAGCTAGCCTCGCATGATGTCAAGAGGATTGATGGGGGACTCTCAGCAGATTCAATATTCCTAAATACTTTGATGATCATCCGCGGTGCTATTACTCATATAGGACAGCGAGTCGTCGGAAGCAAGTGGGTGATTGCTCCTTTGTTCAGTAAGGATTAATTGCCTCGACATATCCAAGCATCTCCTCATTAATCCGTCCTGCAAAAATGGGTATATATGGCTATTGTTGAAGAGGGAAATGGAAAGAGAGTATGCTTCTTGTCATGCCACTGATATCAATCGATCTCGTCGTTTCGCTCTTTCCCAACACAAAACTCTCTCGAAATCGTAAGACTTGTAATCCTCTTCGAAAATCGAGAGCTATCTACTAATAAATCCGATATTGCTTCTGTACTTGCTTAGACACCATGCCTGAACCTTCCACTCAGTCCACTGAAACTCAGTCAGTCGCCGAGGGTCTCTTGGCAAACCAACCCAAAGACGACCGGGACAGTGTCTACACTCAATCGCCCGGAAGTACGCATATCACCACTGGGCATTCGAAGGCTGCGTCTCATGCCGAATCGATCCCTAGAGACGATGTCTACAGTCTCGATAGAACCTCCGAGGCCGGAATACCGGATCTGACTTCCAGAAGTTCGCCTATGTCTGAGAGGTCACATGATCCACGACAGAGCCACGAGCACTCCAGGGCAGATGCGTCCATGAAGGAGAACGCTGACCTTGAGGACGAGATCGGATATCCACCAATCGACAAAGAGCATTTCGAATTGCTCAAGACCAAGCACAAGGAGTTATTAGCCCAATCCGAAAAGTCATCTTCCCTCCGTTGGCTCTTCCAGGCAATAGACCTCGAGGACACCGTCAAACAGACGATTCCCACGCTTAACGAGGACAATTTGTCTGAAGGCGCTTTCCTGGCACAGTTGGAGCTGTGGCTACACGTGCTCCAGGACCGCCGCCATACAGCTTTGTTAGCCGCACTCGAAAAGGATCGTTCGAGCTCCAGAGGGGTTGCTGACCGTCCGTCAGACTCGTTACATCACGTGAAGGCAGGAAGAATCTCGAAGATAAAGAAGTGGGTTCTAGGCTGATCCTGTTCAGCCACGGAAAGGCGCTTTCGAGGTGTTTCAGGAGTCAGATAGAGTAATTGCGTTGATGGTGCGAGCTGTATGGTCCAGGTGGCAGTGTCTTTATTTCGTGAATTCGTGATATGATGTGCTTGATTTATGGAATTGCATCGTCATGTCAGCTCTGTCGCGTGCCGTTGGCTCTCGTCACGCGATCTGTATCTTGCGTCTAAGGATTACTCCTTCGGTAGTGATCACGAGACCGATCACCCAGTGTGTGGCTGAAGAGCTTTGGCTATGCTTCCTGGTTATAGGTATAAAGGGCGACGGTTTCTCGAGAGGAAAGAGTGGAATGAAGTCTATCTTTTTGCCTAATTTTACAGCATCATCCATTCAAGCGCTACAATTGGACTTGCATTTGATACCAAGTTGTACGTACTCTTCCCATTTCCCATACTCTCTGATCGTTCGACAATTCTATTCCGATACAAACGTTCGTACTGACATAGCCCGTACTCATGGGACAACTGTCAGATGCCTTCGCCACCTGCGTCTATGAACGACTCCAGTCTCCTCACCGCAGATGAACAGCCCCAAACCACTCATACTAACCGGTTCAGTGACGGCGAGACGCATTCTCCCTTGAGTGATGCCACCGGAGAATCGTCCCACAACGACAATTCCAATATGTCATCCTCTGCTCACACCGCTTCGGGCAAAGAACCATCTTTGGGCGGTAACGCTCCGTTGCCACCCGCGGAGACTACCAGAGCCGAGCCTTGCGATGCTCGAAAACATCCTTTGTTTCCACCTGCCTCGGCCCTGAGAGATGCTTGTGGTTTGAAGGGGCCAAGGGGGTTGTCTAGGGGTGTTTCACGTTTCCGCCATCGCGCCGGGGGGTATGTAAGAAGAGATTCGCAGAGTATGTTGTACAGGATAGGTAGATCATCACACTATCATTCCACATAATCAAAGATGATCAAGTTGAAGACGGCCACCATCAGTCTCTTACCCCTCCTTTGTGCCTTGATGGCCCAAGCCTCCCCATTACAAGGAGATAGCCCTATGGCCAAGCGTGACGTGGTCAAGTTATCGCGTGGCTGTTACTTAGACAAAGAGGACAACCGCCTTCTTCCTGATCGTCCCAAGACATTCATCGCTCATGACAAGCTGACGAAGGAAGCTTGTAACGCTGCTTGTGTCCAAGAAGGCTACAATTTTGCTGGGGTAGAGAATGGTCAGTTGAAGAGTTTTCCTCTAGACTTCACTGAGCCTTTGCTGACCCCTCTCGTTTGTTTTTCGGTAGGGGAACAATGCTGGTGTGGGACATTCGGAACATGGACAAGCACGGCTACCAAGGTGGACGATGAGAAATGCAATACTCCCTGCACTGGTAATAATGACGAGAAATGTGGGGGGCCATGGTATATCGACGTCACCGACTACGCCAGAAATGTGGACACTACAGCTATTATCTCCGGTTCAGCTACTGCTGCAGAACGTCAACAGTATCAGCCAGTAGCGACGTACAGCGTAGCCGCTCATCAGGAACCTGTAGGTGTATGGGAGAATCGGGTCCAGTGGGGTCAGGCATCAGCATCTGTTGCTGTTGTTGTAGAGGCTATGAAGCCCACCCTGGCTCCCACTGTTATAGCGGTCACGTGACGCGTCGGACACGCCGTACGCGACTCCCGTATGCGACTCCCGTCGGGGGTACTTTTCGGTGTTGTTGTTTGGATGTAGAACTAGTACCTCTGTAATAGCTCTACATCCGTTATTACATCTAGATGTCTACCCATACCTTGCCTCATTCCTGCGTCCCGTCAGCCTGTCCAAGGGGGCCCCCGTCGGGGGTCGCTCCCGGGCCTTACAGAATAACGGATCATCAAAGGACCCCGAATGGGGGGGCACGAGGAGGTAGCCGGATCCCCTTGCAGTTGGGTGCAAGCGGAGTACCCAACGGTCCAGATAGCCATCTGACGTTGGTAGGAGTGTTCTACCCGGAAGGAGTGCCGGTCCAAGCACTCATGTTGTTGGATTCGGGAGCGACCGGGATGTTCATGGATCGGACATTCGCGTCGCTACATGGATTCGACGTGACAGACCTCGAGACGCCGCGGGTAGTGACGGTGATTGATGGTCGGGAGATCCAGGGAGGAAGGATCACCCAGAAGGCTCGTACGCTGGTACGTACGGGAGTGCATCTGGAACTGACCGAGTTCCACCTCACCGACTTGAGTGGGTACCCGGTAGTACTAGGTATCCCTTGGTTGCGGAGACACAACCCGCATATCCAATGGGACTCCAACGCGGTGACGTTCGGGGATGTCTGCATCAGCACGGGATGCCTCAAGAGGCCCGAGACGGTGTATGCTCCGGACGAAGTAGAAGTGGAGACACGAGGGATCGACCCGTTCAAGAAGATGAAGGGGTCGATCACGGAGGATTTGGTCGTCGCGCAGATGCAGATGACCCGGGAGGACGACGAGCGGGCGAGGCGCCCGGACCTGTGGGATTGGGACGTCAAACCCACGGACTCGTTCCAGGACGATCTGGATCCTCCTGAGTATATGGAGAAGCTGAGGGACATGGTACCGGAGAAGTATCATGAACATCTTGGAGCGTTCTCCAAGACGAAGGCAGATACACTGCCCCCGACGCGATCGATCGACCATGCGATCGAACTCAAGCCCGGTACGTCGCCGACGTACCAGAAGCTCTACAACCTCTCCCAGCGGGAAAGCGAGGAGCTAAAGAAGTGGTTGAAAGAAAATTTGGAGAAGGGGTTCATCAGGCCGTCGAAGTCGCCCTGTTCGAGCCCGGTACTGTTCGTACCGAAGAAAGGCGGCGAGATGCGTATGTGCATCGATTACCGTCGCCTTAACGACATTACGGTGAAGGATAGGACGCCCCTACCCCTCATCTCAGAGACGCTAGACAGGTTGAAGGGCGCGAAGGTCTACACGAAGATGGACCTCCGAGGCGCGTACAACCTGCTACGCGTAAAAGAAGAAGACATTTGGAAGACCGCGTTTACTACACGTTTCGGTCTGTTCGAATGTTTGGTCATGCCGTTCGGCTTGACCAATGCCCCCGCTACCTTTCAGCGGTGGATGAACGAGGTCTTTCAGGACCTTTTGGATGTGTGCGTCGTCGTTTACCTCGACGACATACTTATTTACTCCTCCGATCAGGAGACCCACGATGGTCAGGTCAAGGAGGTTATGAAGAGGCTGCAGGCAAATGGCCTGTATGCGAAAGCGGAGAAGTGTGAGTTCGATACGGTAGCTACCGAATTCTTGGGGTACGATATCGCCCCGACGGGGGTCAGTATGAACCCCTCCAAGGTCAAGTCCGTTTTGGACTGGGCTCCCCCGAAGAACATTCGGGGACTGCAGTCCTTCTTAGGATTTGCAAACTATTATCGGAGGTTCATCCAGAACTACTCCAAGAAGATTCAGGGAATGACGGCCCTGACGAAGAAAGGGGTGAAGTACTCCTGGACGGCAGCCGCTGACGCTGCGTTCCGGGAATTGAAGGAGTCCTTCACCCAGGCGCCTATATTGGCGCACTACAATGAGGAGCGCCAAGTGGTGCTCGAGACCGACGCTTCCTCTGGAGCGATCGGCGCGGTGATGTCCCAGGTAGGGGACGATGGGAAGCTCCACCCGGTAGCGTTCATGTCAAAGAGTCTGACGCCCGCCGAGAGGAACTACGATGTGCACGACAGGGAACTGTTGGCCATCGTCTATTGCAGTCGGATATGGCGACATTATCTCGACAACAAGTACCCCGTTCGGATTCTCACGGATCACAAGAACTTGGAGTATTTCAAGAGGGACAAGGTATTGTCCCAACGGCAGGCGCGATGGTCGCAGCTGTTGAACCAGATCTCCTACACCCTGGAGTACAAGCCGGGAACGGAGAACGGGAAGGCCGACGCGTTGAGTCGTCGGGAAGAGTTGATGGAGGAGACAGAACCGAAGCGAGCGGAGACTCTGCTCCGGCCTGTCGAAGACGCACCCCCTGAAGGGTGTAGTCCGGTTGAACGACCGCCTTTGCGGTTGAATGGCACCATCCCCGCACTGGGCGATTGGATGGTGAAAGCGCTGATACCGGCGGCGCAGGACGACCCGGTGGCGAAAGAGCTCGTAGCGCAGCTCAAGGCGGGGACCTTGGCGAATGAGCGATACAGCTTGAGCCCCACTGGGGTTCTCCTGTACAACGGGTTGGTGTATGTTCCTAACGCGGGGAACATCAAGGTAGAGCTGATGAAGCGCCTACATGACGGGAAGGCCGCCGGCCATTGGGGGCGGGACAAGACCGTGGAGCTAACCAGTAGGGACTTCTACTGGCCTGGGATGGCGAAGTGGATCGGGGAGTACGTCGCTAGCTGCAGCATATGTCAGCGCAACCGGCGACCCCGAATGAAGCCTGTCGGCGAACTAGCGCCGCTGCCGGTACCGGCGGGACCATACGAATCGATCACTTGGGATCACATCACGGACCTGCCCGAGTCTATGGGGTCCAATTCGATCCTGGTGATCGTCGATCGGTTCAGCAAGCGAGCGCACTTCGTCGCTTGTCGAAAGGATAACGACGCCACATTCTTGGCGCGGTTATTCCTTGACCGATGGGTGTGTTTGCATGGGTTCCCGAAGCAGATCATTTCGGATCGAGGTACGTTGTTCACCTCGCGCTTCTGGAAAGATCTGTGCCGCATGGCGAACGTGGAGAATAGTTACTCCACGGCGTTCCACCCGGAGACGGACGGACAGACCGAGCGAAGTAACTCCACCTTGGAGCAGTACTTGCGGTCGTACGTCAACTTCCTCCAGGACGATTGGGCGGAGTTACTCTCCATGGCGGAGTTCGCGTACAACAACGCGAAGCACTCTGCCATCGGGATGTCGCCATTCATGGCGTCCGAGGGAAGGGAACATACCTTCTCCCTGCCAGTGCCCGGCACTAGGGAAGAGGCGGTGGAATCGGCGGGAGAGTACCGAGATCGACTCGACGGGATCTACAAGTCGGTGAAGGAGGCGCTGGAACAGGCGCGGAAAGACATGGCGAAGTACGCAAATCGGAAGCGTACCGCCGTCCCTGACGAGGGTTACAACGTAGGGGACCTGGTAATGTTATCTACCAAGAACTTGACGTCGGTGCGCCCCAGCCAGAAGCTCTCGATGAAGACGCTGGGACCCTTCCGAATCACGGAAGTCATCGGCCAGAGCAAGATGGCGAGGAGGCTGGAACTCCCCGCGCAGTTACGCCGGGTGCATCCCGTCTTCCACGTGTCGTTGCTCATCCCCTATCGGGCCAACGAGCTGGAAGGAAGAGAGGTGGTTGAACCGCCTACCCCCGAAGTCCTCGACAACGGTGACTTGGGGTATGTCGTGTCCGAGATCGTACACTCGAAAGCGTTGCGATCCGGGAGGTCCGGGAAGAAGACCCAGTACCTAGTGCGATTCGAAGGGTACGGAGACGAATCGAACGAGTGGGTTAGCCCCGCCGAGTTCGATCACGACGACAAGGTTGTCGCAGCGTTTCCCAAGCGCTACCCCCACCTACCGCAGCCCGGTCGACAGGAGTACGCCGACGCTTGATGCGTTCGGAGCTCGCATCTAGGAGGGGGATCCTGTTATGGTGGTCACGTGACGCGTCGGACACGCCGTACGCGACTCCCGTATGCGACTCCCGTCGGGGGTACTTTTCGGTGTTGTTGTTTGGATGTAGAACTAGTACCTCTGTAATAGCTCTGAATCCGTTATTACATCTAGATGTCTACCCATACCTTGCCTCATTCCTGCGTCCCGTCAGCCTGTCCAGGGGGACCCCCATCGGGGGCCGCTCCCGGGCCTTACACCCACTCCTTGATCAGGTACATATATTCCGTCGTTCCTGAACCTAGCGGCGAGGATGCCTTGTGCTGAATGATGCTTCTTGTATCCGATGGACTCATCCCTTTTCTTGTATGAAACATGCGGCTGCGATCAGGTCAATGATACGGCGGATGATCTAGATGATATCGTAGCTTAGTGGCCACGGGTCAATAGTTATACTACCTCTTCCATATCACAGTTCGTTTGATCTATCGGACCAAGTCCGTGTCGAGTCAAACCATCCCTGGCTATCCGATGATCCCGATTTTGATGTACGAGAACGATATGAATGGGAGATGCACAAATCCCTAGCGAGTAAGAAGCTTAAGTTCCAGGTTTTGTTGACTCCCTCTTTGCGACTTGATAGGCGCATGTCGCCCCGATACATATCCTGTGTGCTGGTGGCAATGCTGGGTAAAAGCAGAGGATCCTATTAGTATGCACTTAATCTTGTAGACTGCTCACAGACTCGATATTCGAACGAGATTGTTCCAAGCATCACGTTCTACGGGTGGTTGACCGAGCGGCAGTCAAAGCTCAAGGTGAAACGCAGCATGAAACGCCCTCGATCCGGTAGCTGATCACGTGCCCTAAAAATGCTTCACCACTGAGAACTCCTTGTCTTTCAAAGGAGTCAAGGGGGTTTCTGAGGGGTGTTTCACATTTGTGCCATCGCACCGGCGGGGTATATATTGTAAGAAGTGGTCGGCATACTTTGTTTCTGACTGGAGAAACAGACCAAATCAAGATCATCACATTACCGTCCAATAAACTAAAAAATGCTGAACTTTAGGACAACCGCCATCACACTCTTGCCAGTCCTTTGCGCCTTGATGGCAAAAGCATCTCCTTTCCAGCAAAGAGACACCGGAGACTTGCAAAAGGACATGATTAAAATCCCCCTTGGATGCTACGAGGATAGAGAGGACGCCCGACTTCTCCCAGAACGACCAAAGACGTTCATTGCTACTGATGAGATGTCGAATACTGCATGCAATGCAGCTTGTGTGTCAGAGGGTTTCAGCTATGCTGGAGTAGAGAACGGTAGGTCTACTGTACGTCTGTGACTGACTGGTGGACACACGCTCATCTGGGATGTTGCAGGTAATGAATGCTGGTGTGGCACAATGGAAGTGTGGAATACCTTTTCCTCCCAGGCCAAGAGAGTGGATGAGACCATGTGCAGCACCCCCTGCACTGACAACAACAGCGGTGAACAATGTGGAGGACCTTGGTACATCTATGTGACTGACTATACTAGAGAGATCGCCCTCGCGACCATTACTCAGGGTGACAAGCAATACCGACCTGTAGCAACATACAGCATCTCGGCTCATCAGGCGCCTTTACCTTATGAAGACAAGGTGGTCTCGTTTACAGAGGTACCGGCGTCTGTAGCTACCGTTGTTGAGGCGGTTCCGAACACTTAAGCTTCTGCTCCTCGATTACGACACGCCTTTTTCGTTGCTGTCAATCCTAGCAATGCCTTGTATCTCATGTAGCTCTTTTGTAGCCGCAACACCCATCCGTTCTCCATAGGCCACAGAGAATTGCGCAGTTAGATGTTGACAAGGGATACGGGGAGCGACTTCAGGTGAAACGCAGCATGAAACGCGTTCACCCTCCGGCAGTGGATCACGTGATCATGTTCCTCGATCGATGATGACGTGTCTCTTCTGAGGGCGTTCAACAGAGAAACAACCAAGTATCGACTTCGGATTCATCGTAGTGGTTGTATCGCCGTGCTCATATACTTCATATACTGTATAGAGATACCATAATCAAGCAATTCAAGCAAGGATGTCCAAATTCGTAGTCTTCGGCGGAGGCGGCAAGGCGAGTCGCACACAGGTCGCGGCTATTCGAATCGCGTTCGGATCGCTGATGATCCTCCGATGTACAGGTCGCCCTCAAGTTCGCTTCTTCGGCCATTAAGAAGGGCCATAGCGTTATTGCTGTCGTCAGGAACGATTCTCAGTGAGCCAATCTTTATTTAACTAGGCTGTCTCATTACAGTCGTGATCTTCCATTCACTTGTCACTGATCGTATATAACACTGGGCATAACTTAGTGACGAAGAGATCAAATCCGTCGGCGCCCGACCACACCTCCTCTCCCTGGAAGAAGCTTCCGTACAAGATATAGTTCAACTCTTAGATGCAGAGAAACCGGATGGGGTGGTCTTCAGTGCCGGGTCTGGGGGGAAGGGAGGGGAAGAGAGGACCAAGGCGGTGGATTATGAAGGTGAGTCTATGTCGAGGTATCGCCATCTTTCTTTGTTCCTTGATTGAAGTAGCTAATCGATGATTCGTTATTCTCGCTTGTTTACGTATTCTTACGAATGTGAAGGTGCTCTGAAGGTGTTTGACGCTATGGAGAGTGCCAACGTTCATCGGATCGTCATGGTATCCGCAACGGACCTCCGGGGTAAGCCCACTTCGACCTTTATGATATTACAAAGCATCCGGCACATTCCCAGAAGTACACAGTACTATATCTCTTAAACTTTGTGCTTAACCGATTTCCCTTGTGCATCGCAGACACCTCGAAAGGTTACCCGGAGTACTATAACGAGGCTTCCCGTACATCTCACCTAAGTTCCCTGAGGTGATCGTCCCGAGCTTGAAGCTGAATCGTCCTCGCATGTTTTGGGCTTCGTGTTTCATAGGGAAATTGAGTGATAGGATGTATCAAGCCATCCCAGCCTGTACGTTCCGAATTTCCGCCCTTTGTGAGATCCTCTTATGGCTATAGTAGCTGATACGTATCCATCCACTCCCTCGTCTCTCGATCTTTGAATCCCGGCCAAACACACTCACTCTGCAACTACCGAAATCCCTTGTCACGTCGCAGACATGAAATACAAACGACTCGCCGATCTGGACCTGTACGCGAGAAAGTCTTTGAGGTTCACCATCATCCGTCCAGGGGGGCTTACGGATGATAAGACGGATGGGAGGTGTGAGCTGGGGAGACCTCAGTTAGGCAAGGTGGTCAGTACCGCAGTCCGGATCGTATGAGGTTTCCAGGTTTCCGCAAGTCTAATTGAGCTGATGGTTTATCCCCCATAACTTTTCGTGATCCCTGAAAAATCTTGCAATCGCGGTCCACCTTGATCCGATATCGATATCGAATCGGTATTCATAGCCAAGAGAGACGGTAGGAGAAATCATCCTAGCTACGATGCTCGACAAGGGCTCGTACGGACAAGTCTGGGACCTCATGGAAGGCTCGACGCCGATCGAAGAGGCTGTGGAGCAGGCTGTTGAGGGGGATTTGAGTTCTTGGCATGACTGAAGACGCTGGGTCTGACGCGATGGGTGTGGGAGAATAAGACGTTCGGTTGTATCGCAGTGCGGATGAGGGGGTTGTCAGAGAACAAGACAAGGATGATGTTGTATCGTATGAATAACGACGATAGATATCTGGCACACCTGTAAACTGCATCAAATCTTGTCCCGAGTCTTTCAGCCAGGGCCGTCTAGAGAGAGGGTGGTACGACTGTCCTGCGTCTGTACCTCCAGTCCTGCAAATCGCTCTGCTTTTCCCTCTAGTATCAATCCCGTATATGAGCAGCTATGACTACGCTCGGATCTCAAAGTCGCTTCTTTGAGTAACTTGATCTCCCCTTCGAAACCCTTCATTGCCCATGCAGGTATTGCCATCCGCCTCGACAACAGCACGTCGCAAGGGCGTATCACTGACCATTTGCCTTTTGGATAATCCAGCTGGTCTTGGTCTGCGATAGAGCGGTCTTCAACTGTACTGGTAGGTGTACCGGAGCAAGTGTGACTGCTGCAAGGGAGGTGAACTTTGGCGTCCGTTGTGGAAATCGATCCTTTGCTCTGTGCGGTCGTTCTGGTCTTGCGGGACGTGACTGGGAGGTGACGTGACCTATCGAGGTAAGAAAATTGACCTGCGCTGTGGTATTCCACTCTTCCATCTTTCGGGAAAGACCCCATGCATAACAAGGTCCGTGGAGAGGTTTCCTCGCCGACCAATCGCAACCCATGTACACCTCGGAAACCACCTTGACATCACTTGTTGAATACGCGAGCGCTCCTCCACCTCGTTTCCCTGCACATAAGATCGGGCGAGAGCGTGCAAGAGTATTCATCGTGATCGGAACTCTTTGGCGGCACAGACCGGCCTCCAATGAGAGGTGTGAGTTGTATCTTTCGAGAGCGGATTCTTGTCCGCACGCCTAGGGCTTCCAACCTCCACTCTTCAGCCTCCACCCTCAACACGTACAGTAGTATATAAGAGCAGCTCGAACATGAGACATAGGATTATTTACGCCCTAGTATCTTCGCGCTTCATACAGCACCTCATTCCGCATCAAAGTATCGAATTGTCGATCATGGTGAGAACGCTTCCATTCGCCGACACCCAAGTCCCCGTTCCCGGATTCGGGTGAGTCGTTTCAGATGCGCGAGACTAGCGCGCAAGAACTTGAAAGGTTGTGGTCTTTATGGCGGGCCATTTGCGCCAGACGCGTCGACTTATAAATTCCCCCGAATTCTTTATCGACCGAATCTCAATCTTTAAATTGAGCCAATTAACCTTTATTACACCCAAATCGACTTACAATCTTGATCTTTATTCAACCCGAATTCAGCTTACAAACCCTCACCTTCGGGCTATTCGGGCCAATATGAGCCCGGCCATTGCCCTTAATCCCCTCCGCCTTCTAGCCTGTACCCTTAACTCGACCCAAATATGATCTCATAGCCTCACATATCCCTTACTCTCTCCACCATCACATCGTCGACCTTCACCCCAAGCTAACATGGACCCTCAGAGTATCGCCACTACAGTTGCCGCCATCGTTAACCGCGAACTAGACCCCATCCGTATCTTCTTAGCAAAAGACCCTCTCGATCGTGACCCTTACCTTGCCCCGACCTACATCAACGACACCGACGAGCTCCTTCACTTCCTGCAACATGTTGTTCGGGGCCGACTCCCACATCAAACCTACCGGAATCACGTCCACGCAACACTTCTCGTGTCTGAGCAACTTGTCAAGTTGCAGCAAGCTTGGACGGGTGATCTATCACAGCCGATCGTGCCTTCCCATGCCCCTCATTCTCGCATCTCGATCAACGACATTTCTCCGGAAATCTTGTCTTTCTACTCGAGTCTTGGATTCCCTGACCGCCTGATTGCAACGACCTTGGGGACATCTCGCCGAACTATAACTCGTAGACGGACCGAACTAGGAATGACCAAGCGTCTAACGAAGCACGCCGTGCCCCAACATGACCTTGAGCAGGTGAGCTCACACACGACATCACTCAAGCAGCCCCAACTCACGCATCGCTGCCCTAATTAAACTTATATTAGCTGATTGCTCAAGTCATCAATACAATCGATCCCGAAAGCACTGGTCAGAGGCTGGTTATGGGTTTCCTTCGAGCCCAAAACGTTACCGTAACAAGACAGCAAGTCAGAGATATCATGCGAGCAAGGGATCCCTACCGACATATGATGCGAAGAGCCCAAGTTCTCCATCGAAGGGAGTACGATGTACCCTTCATCAACTCAGTCTGGCACATGGACGGTCAACACAAGCTTATCAACTGGAAAATTGTCATACATGGTTGTGTCGATGGCAAAAGCCGGCTCATCGTGTTTATGCATGCTTCAGACAACAATCGGGCCGAGACTGTTACCCCCAGCTTCGTTCATGCTACAGAGCGATGGGGGTGGCCGTCACGGGTTCGAGCAGATCATGGGGGGGAAAACTTTGGGGTTCGAGATCTGATGATAGCTGTGCGAGGTGAGTCGCAAACACATTGTCCCCTCTTATTTTATTTGCTATTGACTCTTGTCCATCCAACATAGGCGAAAATCGAGGCTCATACCTGGTCGGCCCATCTACCCGTAACGTTCGAATCGAACGGCAATGGCGTCAAGTAGGCGAATCGGTCACACAGATGTTTTCCCATCTGTTCCTCGAGATGGAGCAGGCCCACGATCTGTATCGTGATGAGCCTGTGGACCTCTATTGCCTACACTACGTCTTTCTACCATACATCAATTACATTTTGACCCACTACATCGACGGCTGGAATCATCATGGCATGTCGAATCGAGGACTTGGTGGTCTCAGTCCTATTCAAATGTGGTATCGCGGTAAGTTGTGGACCCAATTAGGCCTCATGCTGCCAGCGTCAGGGTTGAATTGACTCTATCGACTTGCTTAGGCATGATGGAAGCCTACAACAACGGTTTTGATCTGGACTTATTCCCCATTCAGGCCGACAATGCGGGTGAGGTCGCCCTACGGCACTCCATGATACAGGCTACCCGAATGCAAGCTACCGAACCTATCATGGATCAGACTAGACAGCCAAGAAACAGGGATCCCCATGTCAACGTCTCCCGCTTTCGTGATCACCTCCCTGAATACATTCTGTCGGACGAATTCGACCAACAGATCCAACAGAGATTCCCCAACAAGCACTGGCCTACCATGCACGAAGCGATCCACCAGTATCTGGCTGTTCGGGCGTATGTACACGACGTCATAAATGCGTTCTGACTTCATGTCGTCATCATGTTGTATTTCTGGAAGATTCTATGATTGTGACGCGTGAGAAAGCCCAAGTCGAGCCAAATCGTTTGTGTTTCAGGTTTTTGGCCGTCGTCGCCATCAAATCATAACAAACCGACACGTCGACACGATTCATAACAACAAACTATCCTCTCGACTTGACTTACTCTACCAATCCGTTCATCCTTTAACACAATCTCTCCACCGCACACACAATCTTGCCCCTATTTGCTCAAATTCTCCCATATTCACCCTTATGCCGTCGACTCAGCCGCCTGACGACCAAGCGAGCGCATCGCGACGTGATTCTCAAGCGGAGGAAGAAGAAAGTCAGTATTATCTAGTCTCTGCTCCCTTGTTCTCACTTTTTGTACTTGTACTCACCCCTTTCGTTGATAGCCATGAACGAACAAGCCCCACTCAACTTGCCTAAGCTTCCCGACGGCTCTACCTTTGATCCCCAGCGATCCCCTCCCCGTGCTCCCGCCAGCGTTCGGGACGAGCAGCAAAGAAAGAGGAAGTCCACCGCTGCCGACGAGGTTCTCGCTAGTTCCGCCCGGTCGAGCTCGAAGAAGCAAAAACCGTTGCAGTTCTCGTCCCAGACCCCGGGCTCGAACGTTAGTCCTTTCTCGCTCGGCCTGTTCTTCTCGATTTGATCCTCCTTTGGCTGATCCGAGCGTCATTGCTCTTCGAATAGACTGCTTCCAAGGCCACACCCAAAGACTCGCGAGGTTCCACCAAGCCTCAGCCCTTCCAGAAGGTATGTTTGGGGTACTCACCTATCGATTTCGCTCAACCTGACCTTACTAACGCTTAGCGGGGTTTATTGGCTTGGCCCATGGCACAGCACGCCCAAGGAAATCCGTTCGATGAGAGCGCTGTCATCGAACAGGCCGCTGTTGGGACCCCCGGGAACGACTACAACTCTGTCAGTAACAGCATTTTTGTACGCGATCCAGTACTTGACTCATTCGTGTTTCCACTTTGCTGCTTGCGCAGTTTTCCGATATTGGACCGAATCCAACTTCACCGAATCCGACTTCAATGTCGCCCGCGAAGACCTTTGCCAAGTCCACGAGGATTCAAGCCACCGTGCAAAAGAATCGTCCTCAGCAACCCGGCCCGGCTTTTGTCCAGTCGAACGTGAGGTCCGACCAGTCGAACGTGAGGTCCGACCAGTCGAACTCGAGGTCCGACCAGTCGAACGTGAGGTCGGTCCAGACGAACATGAGGCCCGAAGGTGACTTTGTTTACGACGTAAGTTGAGCTTCGTTGGGCTTAGTCGGGTGGAATATCGCTGACTTGGCCTTCTGTCAGCAGCCGGACGATCAGAGGATGTACTACAGGGTCCAAAACGTGAACGTAAGTCACCGTGTAAGGGAAGCGAATACCTCATCTCATTCACTGACTTCCATTGCTCCCGCCCGTATCACTAGCAGCCCAATGGAGTGGGAGGCGTTAGCGAATGGTATCCCTTGGGAGCAGACGGGAGTGTCGAAGGCGTTAATTTGGTTCCCGTAAGGCCATCTGCCCTCGACGAAGACGCCTCGAACTCGGAGGCCCATACGGCTGGGCTGAACTCGCCTGGGATGGCTAGTCGATACGTCGCTGTCGACCCCTCGAGTTTCAAGCTTGGAACAGCTCCCAAGCAGCACTCGGGCCAAGTCAGGCAGAAGCGTGGGTCGGACCAACACAAACCCCACCACCGAGGACACAAGAAACATCGCAAGTCCTCTTCTTCCCGTCACAGGAGGAGGAGGTCTCCCACCCGGTCGTCTTCAGGAGCAAGCTCGACATCTGACGCTTCATCCGCCGAATCCGACAGCGATCACGATGACGACGATATGGAGGTCGACTCCGACTCCAAGGTCTCCAAGGACGACGTTCGCAAGGTGAGTTGGTTATCGAAACCTTAAAAGGCCCAAGATAAGCTTTGTCGGCCTGAATATCGTATGACTGACTGTATTTGTCCTGTGCAGAGCCACAAGAGCACCAGCAAGCATGCCGAACGATCGCCTAGGTCTAAGCATGCGCACAAGGTCAGTTCTTTTCTGCGGTTTACCCTCCTATTATCATATCGATCACAGCGAGAAGGATCACTGATCTTGGTTCCGAACTCGTAACCTGTTATTGATAACCAGGCCGACAAGAAGGCTTCTCGATCGAGGCGGGACCAAGAGGACCAAGATAGCAAAGAACTCAAACGACGCGTAAGTTATCACTCTTCACTCGAGTTGACCGAAGTCACCCCAAACTGACCTGTCGCAACTGCTTGTAGGCCCAACGTCAAAAGGAAAAGCGTCGCAAGGATCGCCAGCCTCGCGACGAAGAGCAAGAGGAAGATGATGGCGACGAAGACGACGGTGTAAGGCCCCAGAAGTTGAGCGACCTTGTCGCTCTCGCTCAAAAGCAACGCGATGTGACCCCCGAAGCCACGCCTGTCCCGGCAGGGGTTCAAGCAAGTCCGAGCAAGGTAAATAACTTGTCTCTATGCGAAACCCACAATTGCATTGACTCATCAGCAAATGTGTAATGTGACCCACAGGCCAATCCTCTTCGGCTTACCAAGAGCAAGCAGGAGGTTGCGGTTGTGAGTCTCCCATTCCGTGCCGTTCCAATCTTGAGAGGCAAATTGAGCTGAGTCGGGCTTAATCTCATAGCGCCTCGAGAGCCACTACTTCGCAAAGGACTTGATCATCTTCGAAGACGACGAGCGATGCTCGTGGTGCATCACGCAGACCAAACCCTTCACGAACAACGCGCCTGGTATCTGGAGGGACTGCAACGACCGTTATGGTGTTTGCGGCTGGGTGGAGGGCAAGGTCCAATGCACCCGATGCTACTGGACCGGTAACAACCAGTGCTCCATGCTCCTCAAGGCCAAACAGCGCAAGGCTCGACTCACGGTCGAAGCCAAAGTCCAGGCCAAGGGGAAAAAGTCAGTCAAGCAAGAGCTCGCCTCGCCCTTAAAACAGGGTAGTGTGGCCAAGAAAGCCGGACTCGGCAAGACTGCTGGTCTTCTCTTTGGTCAGACCAACTCAAAGTTTGGGGCCGGCAAGATGACCACTCGGTCCTCTGGACCAGCCGACGCGGAATCGTCCAAGGCGGCCGGCAGGGCCAAGAAGGTCACCAAGAAGCCCGAGGTCGAGGAGGAGGTCGACGACGAGGACAGCGAGGGCGAGGACGTTATCGAGGCGCTCAAAAGCTATGCTGAGGCCTTGACCAATAACGGAACAGCCTACTACGAGAGCACCCCGAAGACTGAGTCCAAAAAGCTCGACTTACCTACCGCCAAGGCCTACCTCAATTTGGCCGACATGTTTGTCGATGGAACGGTCGAGTTTGCCGCAAAGATCACTGCCTGCGTCGAGAGGCTCGAGCAGGAAGCCGAACAGGACGAGGAGGGGGAGACGGACGAGTCGGGCTCTGGCCAGGGCGAGGACGAAGGTGACGTCAACCCGTTCGGACCGGCTAGCGCTTCGAAGAGCAGGGCTTCCAAGAGGAAGTGAAGTTCTGCCGAATCACTCTTGAGTTCAATACTCTTGAGTCGAATACTTCTTGGTCGCGTCTAGTCTTGTCGTCTTCGATCTTTTGCCTCGTTGTGGTATCTTCGGCTTGGTAAGGCCGATTCCCTTTTTTGTCTTGTAGTAATGTCTAGATTTATGGGTTCACATATGATATACGCTTGCATATCTTGCCTCGAGACGAAACGAAGTCCAGTCCTGACAGATCAAACTAACCCCTAGAACGAACTATCGGTTGATGGTCAATGTGAGAGAAATTGGCTTAAATAGACTCAACTTACCCTTGAAGACACATACGACTGAAGTCGGCTCAGGTCTTGGTCTTATTTCAAAGCCGCGAATTGCTTCGGAGCACGTCGGGGCCTTTTTCCCAAAGACGTAGTATCCTGTCCATGCGACTCTTCCCTAGCTCTCTTGCCCAATGGCCCACTTGCGCCAACGTCAGAAGCGTGGGGTTGGTGATCACGCCTTCGCAGCCTTTTCCCAATTGGGGTTGAAGGTGTAATAACTGGGACGATGGCACGCTGTGGCGAAGCAATTGGGCCAGGAGAGTCCCTAGACTGATCCCCGCCGACCCCCAATGCTTCGTCAGGATCCACTGTGCTGGCTTGACGATCTGCTCCGACCCCAACGAGATGTTGGGGATCATGGTCTTGTCGAATAGTTTCGTGTGAGCCCATTTAAGGGATGACGGCAAGGTGAACTCAAGTCTAGACTCACCCTGAGGGCCATTCAGAAGAGCATCAAGGTCAAAAGATACTGCATCAGTGGGTGAACGCGCGTTGTTGTCGTGATCGTCACCAGTGAGTGGTTGCCTCTCCTCGGGGAGATTGCCCAAATTTGCGGCTGATGGCGCCATGTTGGGTTCCTCTTCTGGTTCATCGAAGAACTGCTCGTTTCCCAGATTGAATATCTCCCTTGCAAATTCGTCTCTTGCAAATTGGTCGGATTCGACGGATTGCGTTGGAGTCTGTTCTGGTTCCAATAGCGGAGGTGGGACTGCATCAGGAGGGGTCTTGATCAAGGCGAGTTGAATGGCCAGCCATCGTCTGCCGAGCTTAGGGTGAACCGAAGCCAACGTCAAGGCCTCGACAGTGTCGCCGTGCAAATCGATCCCCGATTTGGGCCTTGCTTGGACTGGAGTGTCGATCCGAGGAGGGAGTGGCGCCTCTGTCGCCTGGATGTCGTCATCTTCGTCACTACTGTCGTCGATCAACACGATAGGCTCGTACAGCCACTCATCGTCTAGGTTGGTCTCAGGTGGAGGCGTCGGGAAGGTTGCCCTGCCCTTGCCCTTCAAGTCCGTCTTGCGAGATCTTGGCCGCTGGATTGGAGAGCGTGGTTCAGGCTTGACCTCAATTCTTGGCTTGACGTCCTTGATCGAGGCTGATTTGCTTCCCGATGCTTTGTTTTTAGCCTTGGGAAGCTGCCATACAGGTCGGAATGGGGCGATGGCCATAGCATCGTTGGATGCATTGGCCTGCGTTTCGTTGACCCAAGCCATGTAATCCGCACACACCTCTTGGTGACGGGGCATTTGGGCGGGAGGATAGGGGTTGCCGCAGCCTTGGCAGTTGCGAAGGCCATCTTCGTCTGGATCTTCCGCAAAAAGGTCATAGTCGACATTGTGTAGGGCTGATATCATCAAGCGCCAATCGGGATTGTCCTTTTCAGGAATTTCCCAACCTTCGCAGATAACATACATGTTCGACGAAGCGTGGTAAAAGCTTTTGAGGTCCGCGATTGTGGTGAGATAGGCGCGACAGGTTTGAACGGGGTGAAAACTGGCAGTTCCATGGCCCAATTTGGCCCAAAGGAACGGCTCTTTCAGAGCGTTGGGACCCAACTTTGCCCTAAACGCAGCGTAAACCGCCTCGGCGATCTCGATGGGGCTCATGTCCGCTCTGAAATGGACTGGCAGTCGGTAATTCGAGTTATCGACAGCTTCATGGAAAAGATTACCTCCGCCCGATTTGTTTTTCCAGAGGCGCGGTCGCTCCCGGAGAAGGGACCCACAGGCAATGTACGTGACCTGGAATGATGTGATGGATCAGCAAGACGAACAGGATCATGTCGAGCGAAAGCTTGCCTCAGATACACATACCATGCTGCCCGTTTTGCCAAATTTGGGTTCGACCGGTTCCGCTTTCTTGGACTTGGCTCGAGCGGCACCACCCTTGGTCAAAGGTAGGCCAGGGAAGGTTCGGGGGCCACTAAGCATCTGAGATGCGTGCGGGAAGGTCCCTTGGACCTGTAGAGCCGTGGAAGGGGGGGCGAATGGCATTTGCCGATACGTCGGGAGGGCGCTGGCGACCCCTGAATCCGCGCCATGGGCCGCTTGGTATGATTGCATACCTGGAATCGGCAACCCAGGAGGGTAGGTCGGGTACCCCATGTTGGGGGAAGGGGCAGCATAGGCGTTACCACCTTGATAGACCTGACCGTGAGCTTGGTTCTGGACGGCTTGGCCGTGACTCTGATCTGGGAGCCCAAGCCCGTGAGTTTGGCCTTGACCCTGACCGACTTGGTTTGGGGTGGCGTGATTATGGCCTACTTGCCTTTGCCCTTGCCCTTGCCCTTGCCCTTGCCCTTGCCCTTGCCCTTGCCCTTGCCCTTGTCCTTGCCCTTGCATCTGGCCTTGTTGACCTTGAACCGAGTGGCCTTGAGGGAGGAGTCCTGTAGCGGGATGGCTCCCGTAAAGCCGAGGGAGACCGGACAGGGGGTGTCCCTCGGCGATACGGGGAGTATTAGTGACCAGGGCGGGTCGAGCGGCTCCCATTTGAGGGGTAGCAGAGGCACCAAGGTCTGCTTGAGTCGAGGTCGGGGAGGATCCTGTCAAGTGCTCCATGATGTTGGTGAAGCGGGAGGGATCACGGCGAAGACGCTGTTGAAGAGCAGCGTCAAATTCGGCGTCGGAAAGCTGGGGGGCCATTGTGTTAGGAACGAGGCAATTGGATTGTGTGGTTGTGTGCGATTGTACGGAGATTTGCTAAAGCAAAGGAGCAGTAACTAGATATGCAGTTGAATATCGGTTAGCGGGAATGACAGTCAAAAGATCGCAAGAATCTAAACATATTGAACTACAACAATAGAAAGATAGGGGTAAGTCGACCCAATTCGGGGGGAATATCGGTGTTTTCGGGAAAATAGGCCGATGCCGTAAGGACAATGCCGTCATGTCGGAACCTGATTAGGGGCAAATTGGCCGAAATAGGCGCTAATTGGGCCAAATTATACCTCTATTTTATAAGTCGCGTTTAAAGAATAAAGATCCACCAATAAAGATCGGGAACAAAGAATTGGCGCAAACGGCGCACCATAAAGTCGACCCAATTCGGGGGGAATATCGGTGTTTTCGGGAAAATAGGCCGATGCCGTAAGGACAATGCCGTCATGTCGGAACCTGATTAGGGGCAAATTGGCCGAAATAGGCGCTAATTGGGCCAAATTATACCTCTATTTTATAAGTCGCGTTTAAAGAATAAAGATCCACCAATAAAGATCGGGAACAAAGAATTGGCGCAAACGGCGCACCATAGGTCTTAACATCTCGCGCAACACGATGATTCTCCGAACGACAGCGCCATGGGCTTTTCCATGGGTTATGGACCGGCAAAGGACGAAGATAGCAAAAAGACTCTGGCCAAAGCCGTCGAGCTCGGATGCGTCTTCTGGGACTCGGCCGTGGTGTACGGAGCTGGACACAACGAAAAGTTGCTCGGCGACTTTATTAAAGAGGCAGGGTGTCGGGACAAGGTCTTTGTCGCTTCGAAATGCGGCATCGAGGTCGGTCTTCAGGCATTTCATTCCCATTCATTCGAAACGCGTCCCGCTGGTGTTCCCTTGCTTCTGCCCTTGCTGCATCAGGTCGACTTCGAAACCAAGCAGATGGGCAAGGCGAACAACTCTGCTGCCCATATCGACGATTTCATCGAAGGGACCATCGAACGGCTCGGATTCACCCCGGACTTGTATTATCTTCATCGGATCGAGCCGGGAAGGGACCTGAACGAGTCGATTACGGCTTTACAAAGGCTCAAGGAAAATGGGAAATGCAAGTACATCGGTCTGAGCGAATGCTCGGCTCAGACTCTGCGTAGGGCTTGTCAGGGTAGGTCGGAGTTCCCTAGCTATTCCCACCTTCCATATACGAACAAGGGAGAAGTCAAACTGATTTGATCTTGTTCTGCTTAACTACGGCCTTGTTCCCTACCAGTCGCCCACATCGATGCCCTTCAGATCGAATACTCCCCCTGGTTCACCGATCACGAACAGAACGGCTTGATCGACACCGCCAAAGAGCTCGGGGTGGCCATCATCGCCTATTCGCCCCTGGGCAAGGGCGTATTGACGGGGAGCTATCAATCTCAAGCAGACTTTGCCGAAGGAGATGTCCGCAAGACCATCCCTCGGTTTAGCGAAGAGAACTTGGACGCAAACCTCAGGCTGGTCAGGGAATTCCAAAAGCTGGCTGGGAAGAAGGGTTGTACTTCCGGGCAATTGGCGTTGGCTTGGGTGATCGCTCAAGGTGCGATTCCGATTCCTGGAACCAAGTCCGCGGATAGGGTCGTGGAAAATTTTGGCGCTACCGACGTCCAATTGTCGGAAGATGAGCTCAGGGAGATTAGAGTGATCATCGAAGATGCCAAGCCTGCGGGAGCAAGGTGAGCACACCCGGCTTGACGATGAGGTGCATCTTATGTAGGGGTTGATGGAATTATGCGAGGGTCCGCAGGTACAACGAAGGAGCGCTCAAGATGGTCGGGCACTGAAATGTCGGTTGTAGGGAAGTTTGAGATAATCAGGCGCTGCGAAGTTGGACGACATGCTCCGCATCGCGACCTATACGATGAGATTCCAATATATTTATATATCCATTTGCAAGGTCAAGCGGTTCTCCATGGGAGGCGACAAGATTTTTATGGCGAATCACATGCTCGGAAACGGCAGGGTAGTAAAGCTTATTGTACCCGTAAGTCGTGATACGGCCAAGCAACGAGGAGGCAAGACATTTCATGAATCGTAGGCCAGATTCAGTCACCCGTTGAGAGAAGGCTACGAGCGACCGTGAACGAAGGCACTGCCCGGTCTGGAGAGGCGACAAGTCGGTCCAGCAAGACGAATACGAACCCACTACCGCAGCGTTATGTAGATGCCGCGCTCGATACGGTACTGCATGCCTCTTCGTCTAGACAAGAGAACCCAGATGATGGCGTCATACTAGCCTGCCTCAGGTCATAGTGCTGTGCAACCAATCTCGCTGACAAGCGTCTCTCCAAACTCCGCATGTTGCAATTCTATACTCGATCGAGATGGATACCATTGATCACCATGGCTCGACATGCCGACATCCCGGTCGATCACCTCCGATGCTGTACAGTACGCTCGTTTTACTTCTTTCGATACGGAGAATCCTCACCTCTCGGTCCAGAAGAAACCAGTGCACAATTCTATGCTGTTATTCTAGGTCCTTGTGGCGATTGCGACTTCGGATCATCGCGTTACCCCTAACCGCATCGTGATCAGTGGCAATCGGACCTACGTGAGGTTCAACGCTCTTGCTGTTGACCAGACTCCCAGACTCGGACGGTAGTCAGGGACTTTATGAGCCGGTTATTGCGCAACTTCGGCATTCTACACTTGTACCGGTATATGCATTTTGTGGTTGTTCTCCCGATATCAAGCCCGGCTGCGTGTCTGCGACCGGAGTTGTCAAGGTCATTCCCTCTGTCTCTTTCTTTGTCCTTCTCTTTCCTTTTTACCTGTTTTGCCACCCTGCCTGCCCACCTTCGAGAATCGTCGTGGCAATATTGTGTGCATGTAACTCAGGATTGGGAATCTTAGCTTCACTGAGATGGGTATCAACAGGCTGTTTATCAGATAGGCATCATCGGAAGAGGAACGCTCTCCAGCGAGGACGAACACGGCTTCATCATGGCGACGAAGCATAACGATATCGCAGTATCGCAACCGAGAACCTGAAATCTTGCGAGCTCCTCGCCGGACCTGACGATGGTATCAAAGCATGCGGCATCGGTTTGGAAGAGATAAACGTCGTGCAGGTGGCGCTGGCCGATACTGTCGGTTTCGAAGCATCGATACTGAGATCTGATCCGTAACATGACCTCCAAGTCGTATGCCCTGGAACCGACCGGACCATTTCCCTCGAATGCCCAGCTCTGTTCAAGGCGAGCCGACCGTCTTTCTAGCATGTCGGCAATTGGTCGGATTGTCCGGCTGTTGGTATCGACAGTGAGGTCCGAAAACGCAGGTCAAGGAGACGTGCGACAATAAGGTCTCATTATGGAGCAGCCCGCTGATCATCGGCCTCGAAAGCTGTCACTGAGATGAATTCCTAGATATGGCATGATTGAAGGATATATCGATAGTTGATACACCGCATCATGAGTCACTTTCGCTGTTTCTTAATCATGACCATAGCCGGCTAATGAGCGCCGTTCACACTCTCATGTAAATCTGATCATACGAATAGCATGAGAAGAGAACGCTCAGCCGAGTTTGCAAATCGCAGACCGACCACGATACTTGCTCTGGAATAGTACTGACGGAACGCAACTCACAAAGACCCGACCATGATTCACCTCAAATCGCTCCGCCTAGCCTCCTCACCCGCTCACATTCCTTTTCCACCGACCCCGACCTTCCCGCATTCGCTCGTATACAAACGAAACTCTCGGTATTGCTCGACTTGCTCGCACTTCCAGTATTCGAGAGGTGGAGCTTGTCGAGGATGGACCGGGATGGCTGGGGGAGGAAACATTTATAGTCCTCGCTGTTATATTGATATGTGAAGTGATGTGACGTGGTCCCGGTTGAAGTGGGAGTGTGTTTCGCAAGCGGATGTGAGGTTGAGGTCAGCTTGATTGAGCCAAGCGGAAAGTGCGAGGACGAGAGAGTTCGAGCTTACGGATAAGGGCAGGGACAGTCTTTTGGCGAGACTACGCAGTTGCCTGTTCCCGAGCAGACGTGTCCGTTCCAGCAAGATGCTATCGAGTTCAAATTCAGATTCGGGTTCAAGGTATGAGACCGATATCTGTCAAGCCTCGACCGCCTGTCGAGCAAACAGCAGCAACTCACCTGCGTCTTGCAAATCCCACCCCCTCACTCCGTGCCCCGAACCTTGTTCCTGTCCGTGATGATGATGATGTCCACGCTGTTGTTGTTGGCCGAACATGTTGTTGAACATGCCTTCGAACTGTGCGGCCACCGTCTGCGTGAACAGGAGTAGAGCTAGCAGGAAGATGCTCAGCTTTAGGGTTGACGATCGATGTGCTGTGGACATCTTTCGTCGGGTGGTTAGGCTAGTCTGATAGCTGCTAGGAGATCGTTCTGATGATTGTGATCAACCCCTCGTCGAGGCATGGGAGATGAAAGCAGAAAGTCGACAAAGCTTTCCTGCTTTCGGTCCTTCGAGATGACGTCTCGACCAACCTCGACAATTACGGCAGCGCTACATCGCCCTGGCTAAGGGATAAAGATACTACCATGCTATAGGCTATAGGTTATCATCCAATGATTGTACATCCAGATCAAAATCCCCACCGCTATATGCTGCTATACAACTACCGCTGATCCCATGCATGGCCTCTAGCGAAGAACGAATTGATTGACGCGATCCATGAACGCTCAGAACTTGGACATGAACGCATCGAGCGTCAAGTCTTCGTATTCCTGCTCTGCCGGCAAGTCTCCCAGGCTATACCCGCAACAATCGAACAATTCATTAGCTGTTGATCCACCAGGTCGGCGGTAAGGCTAATCGGACCGCCACTCACCCGGCTAGAATCTCGTTCCTGCTCATCGGACCGTCCTTTTTGACAGGTTTATTACTCGAACCCCCTGCTGCCGGGGCCGAGAATAGGTCGAGCACCTGGTCCGTATTCATCGTATCCAGACCTTGGTTTTGCTGGGAGATTACAGTATTGGCCATATTCTGCTTGAACCGTTGTAAGCTGTCACGTAAAGTGCACGTCGGAAGAAGACTGTTAGCTAAGACATGAAGTAATCAGAATGTCAATGACTGACCTCATGATCTTCTCCTCCAACGTGCCCCTCGTGATCAAACGATACACGTTGACGACCTTTTTCTGGCCCAACCTATGCGCCCGATCCATCGCCTGCATATCTTTGGAAGGGTTCCAATCGTGATCGACGAAGATCACCGTATCCGCCCCTGTCAACGTCAACCCCAACCCCCCTACGCTGGTCGTCAACAAAAGCACATCGATGCTAGGATCGGCATTGAAGGTCTGGACGATATCGTGTCGTTTCATAGGTTCCGTGCCCCCGTCCAGACGCATGAACGATACGCTGGGCATGTGGGGGATGAAGAGTTGATTCTGGATGATGTCCAACATCTGGCGGGTCTGGCAAAAGATCAAGACGCGGTGTTGTGATGTCGAGCCTAGGAGTTCCGCTTCGCCCGGGTCGGACTTGATGTCCCCGATCCCGCAGTCTCGCAAGAGTTGCCTACGGAGGGATCATTGGGATTTTCAGCCACGATTTCCCTGTGATTTGTTGTATACCGATCACTTACTGCAATGCAAGCAACTTCGGCGAATGCGAAATATCCATCGGGTCTTTGCTGACGTCCTTGTTTCCCGCGGCGACCCGTCGTACGACCTCGTTGTACCGCTCGGTATCCGCTCCCATCGCCAACATCGGATGATTACACAATTTGCGCAGATACTGTAGTGTCTGGAAAATGTGCTTTTGAGCTTGAGGCGCAGCCGAAGCTCCAGTCTCCATATCGACATCGACGTCCTCCTTGACACTTTCTGTGACCAGGGTCTTGACCGCCTCGTCGCTCGCCTTGGAAGCCTGGAAGTCGTCGTAGAGGCTCTGCTGAACCCGACCGAGGTCACAGTAATAGTCTTGTATGATCTTGGGAGGAAGGTCGTGTAACACATCCTCTTTCATTCGTCGCAGGACAAAGGGCAACACCTGTTTGTGTAGCGCTTCGAGTGCGAGAATGGCTATGGAACAGGTTGGGTCGTCAGGTCTGGAAAGGCTAATTAGAGAGTGCTATGCTGTCCAACTAGACTTACCAGCCTCTTTCTGTTTGGCGGTCGCCTTGGCATCCTTGTTCGCTAGGATCGGCTTGGAGAAGCGATCATTGAACTCCTTTTCGGTGCCCAAGAACCCGGGCATTAAAAAGTCAAACAAGCTCCATAGTTCGAGTACGTTGTTTTGTATGGGCGTGCCCGAGAGGATGAGCCGATGTACCGACTGCAGCGACTTGACGGCCAGGGTCAATTTGCTCTTGGCGTTCTTGATCATGTGGCCCTCATCGAGGATGCAGTATAAAAAGTTTTGACGTCGCATAAAGTCCATGTCGCTCCTAATGATTTCGTAAGACGTGATGATAACGTCGTGATGCTGAAACTGTCGGCGAAGACCGGTTCGTTCGCTCGTCGATCCGTAATACTTGAAAGGTCGTAAATTGTTCGTGAATTTCGTGATTTCGTGAAACCAGTGACCGATGAGGGTCGTGGGACAGATGATGAGGGAAGGAAGGTGAGCGGCATCGGGCGATCCGGTTGCTTCGAATCGCGCTCTGCGCTCTTCGTGCTTGCCGGCGATGATACAAATAGATTGCAAACTTTTGCCAAGTCCCATGTCTGTTAGGTCGAGGTCAAGGAGTCGGTCAGTTGTTCAACGTCTTTTGGCATCAAGGAGGCTCACCGTCGCATAAGCAACCATGCAATTGATACTTGGCGAGGAACGCCATCCAGTTGATACCGTCTTGCTGGTACGACCGCAGGTCGGCTTTGATGGGCACCGGTACCACATATGACTGGACCTTGCGGTTGTCCAGCAGCTGAGATAAAAAGTCCCTCTCCAATTCCCGTTTGGCAAGCATGTCTCGACTGACGCCGGGAGGCTCCGGAATACCGGCCTAATGTGGTACGGGGAATCAGCTGAGTCTCGTATATCGTAGATCGTGCCGAGATCAACTCACCTCGAGTGGTACTAGTTTGACTAAAGTAGCAAAGGTTTGAGTCGCAAGTAATCGCATCGACTCGTCCGGATCACTCATTCGCCCGAGCACCGGTACGATCATGAAAAGGACGTAGGGAAGGATGTCGAACTGCATGCTATCGACGACGGCTGTTGTAGCAAAGCGGAGTATCGTTATTTTCGACGCGCTTGTGGAACTCTGTCCATCACGGCTCACCCCAAATGGCCTCCATGGTGCCCTGACGATGCGAGAGGTTCTTTGTATCGCCTAACAGCGGCAAAAGCTTGTCCAGGACGATTTTCATTCCTTGTTCCGTCATGTTCCGACATACGACCGCGAGAGCCTTGCCCGCAGCGTTTCTGATGACCGCGTACGGACTCTTGATTGCCTCCACCACACCGGGGACAAGAACCTCGATATGTGGGTGAAGTGAGCGGGGTAATAGCGGCAATATGATCTGGAGTGTGGTGAGGGCATCGATGAGAGACTGTTTATCTTCCGCAGCGGCAGCGACTGTAGAGATCACGGAACGTCAGCCCGTCCGCAAGCAGATGACAGTCGAACTTTGAATCAGCACTTACCAGGATCAGTCTGGGCCATGATAGGGGATGCAATCGCGTTCCAGAGGTTCGGGGCCTGCTCGAAGACTGCATCGTCCAGACGCTTGATCACAGCTGCAAGAGCAGCGAGTGCACCTCGTCGAGTCAACGTCTGAGCTTCTTGTTGCAGGTCGCGAGCGCTGTTGTCCGCATCGACCTTTGGCTGTTGAGCCTGTATTAGCGTCAAGATTCCTTCTGTCGAGGCGAGATTCTCGAATTGCGGCGTAAAGCTCTCGTCACTGCAGATGAATTTGGGCAAATTCTCCACCAGCTTGAGTGCCGGTCTTGATGGCAATCCAAGGGCCGAGTTGAAACAGTTGCTGATCAGCTTGGCGACCGAGTTGGCAGCACGTGTTTGCAGAAGTTCGTTCGTTTCGCTCTGCAAGGTGGTTTGTTGTCAGCGGCAGATTCGCAAGTGGCCAATTAAATGGTCAAACCCACCTTGACTCCGCTCATGATACCCTTCATCAACGGGTTCATCTTGGAAGGGACGAAACGCATACCGATGAGAGCCGCAGCGGCTGTCGCCTGGATCTGAATTTCCAGCTGTTCTTGCTGGATACGATGTCGCGATATAGCCGTTGCCAATGTCGCTCGACGATCCTTGACTGATGCCTTGGCTTGCTTGCGCTTGACCGCAGGGATCCTTGCCAGCGAATCGTCCAGACCGCCGTCGAGCAGGTCTTGCACTTGCTCAAGCGTAGCCATAGCGTATGCATCCTCGGTCGAGGCGCTCTCGGGCCGGTGTCGATCGATCAGGTTGGCCAACATCTTGGCCTCCTGTCTGATAGCTTGCAGCGACGTTTGCACCTCGTAAAGACCAGCCGGAGGTCCCAGCTCAACGAGGCGTTCCAACATACCCACAAGAGGTTCGACCGACGGGAGGACCACTTCGAGTCGGGAAGCCAGGTGCTCTGAATAGTCTTCATCTCGCACGCGAGTCCACTCTTCTATCAGGATACTACACATCGATAGCTGATGCGCGCTAGTCGACGCCAGATATCCGCTCAGGAGCGTTTGGTGTGTGGCCTGAGATAGCAGCCCTGGCTTAGCATGAACGTACGTAAACGCTAAACGATACAAACTCACTGCAGACACATCGTATCTCGTCACCTCGGCCAAGGCGGTGATGGCATCGATACGGTTGCGAAGTATTGTTTCAGCCGAGACGAGGGCGAGGTCGGCTCCAAGTATGCCCTTGTCGACGTTGTGAGCGGTGGACGATCCTCGAGCAACCACGTCACAAAAGAGGTGAGGTTCCAAAGGCATGTTGATCGGCACCAAGGCGATGTTGAACCAGCCAGCAACGTTGGGCAAGACATCGGTGGACAAGAAGTCGGGTCGCACCGAAATTACTCGAAGAGCAGTGTTCCACGCCGCCAACGATTCGGTCCGGCAGTCGATGCGATCTTCGACCACGAGGTTCTTGTAAAGGAGATGGAGGATGTCGGCGTTGATCCAATCAATAGGCAAATCGGCATCGTCAAGAAAGGCTTGGATGGTGCGGACGACGGCCAGTCGCACGGGCCCGATAGTGTGTCGAAAGTAAGGATAAAGACGAGGCACAAGCGTGGACAGCGAGCGGCTGGCGAAGATCGATATCGTGAGCTGCTGGTCGAAATCCAAGTCGTGCAAGGCTGGGCTTACCTTTGACCTTGCCCTCGCGAATACATCTTGACCACCTTCGGGAAACCAAGAATGCGACCTATCGTCAAGCAAGTCAGCCATCAGTCTCGCGGATGACCCTGAAGAGTGAAGCATTGCAGTCTCACATAAGAGATCCATGACGGCGCTCGTACTGCTCCCGAGATCGTCCCCGTCGACGGAAAAGCATTTCCACAACGTGTCAAGTAGGCCCGCAAGGTCGTCTGTGCCGAGCGATTCCGCCAGTAACGGTAGGATCGGCAAGAGACACGTGGCGGATACTGATCGGACATCGTCGTCCGAGTCGGCGAGGCTGGATGTGGAAAGACGGTCAGTATGCATGAATAGACTTGGAGCCCAAGTCCTGCTTACCCGATCATGGTTGCGGCAAGGACATCGTGCATGCCTAGACCCCGGGTCTCACCACCCAGCACCCCCTGTCCCTGGACAACGGCGAGCATATACCTCAACCCGAGCAACCCCGCGTGCCGCAACTCCCACACGTACGGGACGTCCTTCCAGCCTTGAGTGACCATCCCTAACAACGTCCTGCCCGCTCTGCTGACCATCGTAACCGGCATACGGCTGATCACGCTCGCCAAAGCTTGAGCAGCCGACTCTCGTACGGGCGCCATGACGGTATCACCGACAAAGTCTCCGAATCGGTCGCGTACGAGGACGAGGACGAGTTTTTTCGCCAGTCTTTCGAGTGCTACGTGGTGTGACCGTCGATTGTCCGTCTTGGAAGCTGTACGGCCGGTCCCGCATGCCGCTCCTTGTATCCGTATCAGATCCCTCAATGCAAGGGCCGAACCATGACGAGCTTCCCACGACTCGGACTCCAACATCATCTCGAGCTTGTCGACCAACCGTGTCCAGACCCATTCGTCGGCTGTCCGTGGCAAGATCTCGTCCAGCTCATTGTTGTTCGTGCGACTTGCTTCGACCGGTCCTCCAGGGATAGGAGGCGCCACGACCGCTGCGGGCGCAGGTACCGGTGTCGCCTGTTTGCTCGCGACTCCGTCCTCGATCTTGACCTCATCCTTGACTTTTTCCTTCTCCTTCCCCTTACCGCCACCAGATTTCCTGCCTACCTTGATCGGTTTCTCTTTCTCATCCATCCCAGCAGGTGGAGGTGCGGGCGCAGTCACAGAGACCGGTGCGGGAGTCTCTTCTACGGGGGTTCCACCGCCTTGTAACCTCATACTCTCCATCATCGCCTCGCCCTTGGACATCCCTCCCCTGATCTTGCGTTTCAAGAGAATAGCTTGACGGCTCGACAGGCCCGCTAAGATCTGGTCTTCCGTCGGCTCTGGGCCGGAGGGGATCGTCATTTCGGCCGAAGGTCCCGCCGATGTCGAGGTCGATGCTGCAGATCCGGATGCGGGCGCGGGAGTGGCCGTCGACGTTGATACAGACCCGCTATTCTCCTTTTTCACCTTAGGCGGTCTACCCAACTTCTTTATCGTCCCCACAGGCGTTCCCTCTCTAGACGACCCCACAGTAGCCGAAGAATCCAACTTGGCTCGTTTTCTCGGTGTCTGTACTGGAGTCGGCTCGACCACCTCGAAATCCATATCGTCCTCCAAATCCTCATCCTCGCCCATATCTTCATCGACAAGGTCTCTAGGGATAGATAACCCGTCTAATACCGCATGTCGGTCTTCCATCCCGATATCGATCTTGGGTCTTTTCCTCCCTGCCGCAGGTGTAGAGGTAGAAGTGGAAGCGGTATTAAAAGGCAACCTGGAAGGAGTAGCTGTCGACCTGGATCTTTTTATCCCCGTGACGGTCGATCCAGCGAGACCCGATTTCTTCTTCTTCTGTGATTGTTGGTCCCTCATCAACGCCTCGACGTCCACCCAGCTTCCCAGTCCCAACCCCGACTCCGTGCCATCTCCTATAATCATATCCACATCCATCTCTGCCTTCGTTCCCCCTGCCTCGACATCCCCATCCCCATCGTGATCCACATCCTTCAAGTTCAACCTGACAACATCCTCCCACCGCCCCACCCCTTCCAAGACGCTCTCCATCGCCCGAACACCAGCGATCCTGACCTCCATGGAGCGGTGAGAGAGGTAAGGGGTTATCTTGGCCAAGAGCCTTAGGGTGGGTAGGTAAGGGCCTGCTGGGGATGTCGTCGGTATGGAGACGGGTATTGATGTAGTTGTTGTTGCAGGGTCCTTGGGGGCGGAAACGGGGGAGTCTTCCTGCTTGACAACTCCTTCTTCGGCCTTGATCCTCACATCGACGTCCTCTTCCCCATTCTTGACCCCAATCCCACCACCCTCACCTTCTCCAACCTGGTCCCCGCTCACTGCGGCTACATTCCCATCCCCATTCCCATCCCTACTCAGAACCTCTCCCACCCCACTCGCATCCTCTTGAGTCCCATAAGCATCATGAGCATCTCGAGCATCGACGTCAACGAGCTCCCTCTCAAACTCCCTCCTAGCGAGCTCCCCTAACTGCCTGGCCGCTGTTTCTCGGACGGTCGGGGTGGAGCCGGATTCTAAGAGAGAGACTAGGCGGTCAAGCCTGCCAGGTCGGGTTGGGTCGATTATGTTATCGTATCAGGACATATGTCGTGTGTGGGATGGGGAGAGGGTATGTTATGGTTTGGGGGGTCAGATTGTGAGGTTGATACGATGTAGTGAGGTTTACAGCGTTGAGCAGGAGGTCCGGCGTCGTCATGATCGTCGTTGTCGTCCATGCATAAAAGACGGTATAGTATGATATGGGTGTGTTGTCGATACGTGGAAGGGTAACCCAAACGGCACGAGTATGTTGTCGCGTTGTCGAGATCATGGTAGAAGTCCAGACGATCAGACGAGTTGAGCGGCGAGCGGATAGGCAGGTGGAAAGAATAGAAGGACGAGTGAATAGGATAGAAGGTGTATAATTCAGTGGTCAGCCTTCATGTTTAAGAGGTATGGGATGATCGAGAGCTCGAGCGGCATCGTGAAGTAGATCTTCCCCTCTTCACGATGGTTTGTGCTCGTCGTGCTCGTCATTTCAACGACACCCGAAATTGCTCGACGACCTCGTTCCAACCCCTAAGAACCCTCTCAAGCGATGACCGGGACGTACCTGGACGACATCCTAAACTCCCACTGCAGCTGTTGTAGGGCTAGGTCGATAACCTTTCTCAATTTCAATCTCGAAGATGATGACGATGTTCAAGCATCGTCTCGCTCTGGATGATTACGCGTTGTTCGAGTAGAATGCTATATTCTATCGTCGTTGTTGCCTATATATATATATATACATAATCGACCGTGGACCCCCATCCCCATCCTCGACCTGACCTGTGTCTTTATGAAAAAGACCCTCGAGGTATATATATCTTTTACCTTTCCAGGTCGTCAAAGGGGGGCATCGGTGGTCGCGAGTCGAGGTATATGAGGGAAATTCAACGTTCGCGTCAGAGAGGAAGGGAGAGGGTTGATCGGCCAAATTCGCCAGGAAGGGCGGCGGACATCCAGATGCTAAGTTGTCCGCTTCACAGAATCGCTATTCTCTGGACGGATCTTGTCGGGGGGCTTCACGCGTTCCCGCTAGAAATGTGTGAACGCCAAGGATGCGTCCCTCGTGATCTGCTTACATAAGCAAGGACTTTCGCTATCAACACCTCCTTCCTGGCCATTTCTAGCGAAAATCCGTCAACTCTGCTACCAAAAACACGGCAAATTGCGTGAGATTTCCCCTTGTTCTTTTTCCATTTCTAGCGGAAAAGAGATGCTTTGACATTCACAACAATCGACATCTATTCAACCCCTATGCGATTGACCTGACAACCTCGACACCTGACACCCTTAGAGTCCATCCAGCAGCGAACCCACCAGGTATCAATCTATACGATCTATACGTCTTGCCATGGCACATCAGACCCGATGCACGGCCACAACCCACTAGGACCTTCCTCCCACCCGAACCTCCCTTCACCACCACTACCACTACCACTATCAGCATCTTCGACAACATCTTCAAGTAGCTCGAACAAGATGCCTACGATGACCACTTCAAACTCGAATTCAGGTTCAGGTTCGAGGTTGTTGAAAAAGCTGAATAGCAACTCGTCTGATAAATGGGGGGACGATACTCCATCCACCCCCACCTCCACCTCGAACCCTGCCTCTTCGTCTACGTTTACGTCCTCTCGAGCTGCATCAGGATCGGGGACCGGGATGAAGTTAGGAGCTAAAGCTGGGGTGGGGGCGACGGGGATCAGGCCGTTAGCGGTTCCCTCAAACTCTACCTCGAACTCCAGCACGACCTCCAGCACGAACATGACTTCGAGGCCGGGTAACAGCTCGCAAGGACAAGGTCGGAAGACGCAAGAGAGCACCGGGTGGGGTTCTTCGCCCGATCGGTGAGTTTTTTCTTTCTCCCTCGACCCTTTCTTTGCGTGGTTCGTTCGTTGTGTATGCGTAGAGTCTGCTGAAAACGATGCTGGTTTCTGTTCTCTTCTGTATCTTGCTCGTCTTATGGGATGCTCTGTGATGCTCGATGCGATGATGGTGATGGTGATGGTGATGGTGATGGGATCGCAGACCGCGTACGATAGGTCTAAGACCTACTCATACTCATCATCATGGATCTGGATCTGGACATCCTGGAGCTGCTCGACATTCACAATCTCGGTCATCTCAACCGCAATTCCAGCCCCTCTCACAACTCTCTCAACCTACCTCATCTCAGTCCCAATCACAACGATCTCCACGGAAATCCCGAAATCATGACCGGCAATTCTCTCACCGTGGGTCTTCCCCCATTCCTATACCCCCATCGTCATCCCAACCAGAACAAGAAGAGATCTATTCTCAACCTTCTCCTCCGCCCAAGAGTCGGTCGCAGTTCGATGCCATGCGTCGGCTTCGGCAACAA
Organism: Filobasidium floriforme; assembly: GCF_021052385.1. Lineage (NCBI taxonomy): Eukaryota > Fungi > Basidiomycota > Tremellomycetes > Filobasidiales > Filobasidiaceae > Filobasidium > Filobasidium floriforme. Next base: position 56,733 of record NW_025763637.1, on the reverse strand, counting down.
CAGCATCGACAGGAAAGTCAAGGTGGGCTCGATTCGACCGAGCAGGAGAGAAACATGGAGTTGGAGAGGGAGGCAGAGAGGAAGAGGGAGCGGTCGAACCCTTTCCCACCGGCCAGATCCTTAGAGGCGGTTTATAGCGGATCGTCTGAGATTGGGATTACTAGGGCGGATGATGGGCTGTCCCATGAGATGAAGATGGGTCGACAAACGGGAGAAATGGATTCGGGCTTGGGGTCAGGGTCGAAGGGATCTGAGATGGAGATAGGGGTAAATAGGAATGAGAATGGGAATGGGGTGTTGACCTGGTCAGCAGTAGAGTCGGTCGACGTGGATATGGAAGAAAGAGACAATGCGGCTTTGAAGTCGAAGGGAGTTTCGGCATCGATACCGGTAACAACACCAGAGACGGCACCGACAACGATATCAAAACCTACCAACGCCCCATCCATACCCCCACAGAGAACTGCTTCCATCTCGTCCCGCTCAACGACCCCTACAACCAACCCGCAATCACAGACGTACAACCGAAAACCACAAACGCCCGAAGAGATGGCTCTAGCAAAAGAAAAGAGGCGGGCGGCGATGTTGGCGGCTATGAACGGGTCTTCTTCCACCGCACCAGCGGGTGGTAGTGCGAGTTCGAGTATGGCTTCGGTCTCGATGTCGAGTTTGCCGGTAGGGGCGGGATGGAGCGTACCGGATGATCCGGCTGGAGCTGGGACGGGGTCTAGCTATAATGCGGGCGGTAGTGTTAGTGCCACTGCCACCGCGAGCACCAGCACGAGTACGAGTGGGATTGGAGGGAAGAGAAGTTTGGAAAGAGGTGGGACGCCTTCCGTTGCTGGGTCTGCGTCGGGATCGGGGTTGATGCCTTGGGAGCCGAGTAGCTTGACGTGAGTTTCACATGATCCATTCTGTCTTGTCGTGATCGCAAAGCTGATTCGACATTCATTGATATGTCTAGCACGGCATCTAAGATCTCCCTCCCACCCCTCACCACCGCCCGAGGTGCCAACACTGACGCTACCCTCAACATCCGGCAAAAAGTCATCCTCTCCTCCGAACAGCGCAATGTGCTCAACATGGTCGTCGATCAGGGCCGATCGGTCTTTTTCACCGGATCGGCAGGGACGGGGAAGTCGGTCCTTTTGAGAGAGATTATTAGGGCTTTGAAAAAGAAATGGGCGGGCAAGGGGGATGCTGTGGCGGTCACGGCGAGTACGGGGATCGCGGCTTGTAATATCGGTGGGATCACGATACACAGCTTCGGAGGTGAGTCCAGACGACTCGTGGATGCGTCATCAAGACGAAGGTTGAGCAAACCTTGATTGATTAGGAATCGGACTGGGTGCGGAGACTCCGGAAAAGCTCTGCCAGAATATCAGGAAGAACAAGAAGGCTCTGAGCCGATGGACGAGGACGCAGGTGTTGATCATGGATGAAGGTGAGTTGGCAATTTGGTCGTCGGCGGAGGTTGTTATCCTGAATTCTGTCGCTTTCGCTTTCGTTTCGCTCGCGCAGTATCGATGGTGGATGGTGACTTGTTCGACAAGCTGTCCAAGATTGGGGGGATCTTGCGGCGGAAACCCGATCGACCGTTCGGTGGCATTCAGGTGAGGCTCGACTGCAATCGCCGCTTGCGACTGTAAGAGCGTTGCTGATCCAGCATACACGTGATTGCGCTTGTCAGATCGTGGTAACGGGCGACTTTTTCCAACTCCCGCCCGTGACGAAGCACAACAAATCGCCAACGTTCGCCTTTGAAGCGCTCACGTGGGGCGAGACCGTCTCTGCCAGCGTCAACCTGACCAAGGTCTTCAGGCAACGTGATCAGACGTTTGTCGACATGCTCAACGAGATGAGATTTGGGCGGATGAGTACGGCCTCGATTGAGAGGTTTGCGGCGTTGAAGAGAGAGGTTTTCTATAACGACGGGATCGAGCCGACCGAGTTGTGAGTCGGTGGGCCGCCTTGTCTCAAGTCCATCAAGGTTTGTGAACTGAAACCCTACGATCGCTACCAGATTCCCTCGACGAGACGACGTAGAGCGGGCGAATCAGACGAGGTTACACCAGTTGAGGAGCGAGACGTGGACGTACAAGGCAGTCGATGTAGGTCGGAATCGTGACTCTTTCGCAAGCACTTTAAGAGCTGACGAACGCGCGACAGGGCCCTGGAGGACCGACAGAGCAGCGAGACAAGATCCTCGCCAACTTCATGGCAGCAGACCGCATCATCCTGAAAAAAGACGCTCAGGTCATGCTCATCAAAAACGTCGACGAGACGCTCGTCAACGGGTCTATGGGCAAGGTTATAGGGTTTTGCGAGCGACATCTATATAGGGAAGACACTACAGGGAGATGGGTGGGAGTGCCGATGGACCAGGATACAGACGAAGATTCGGTGGGCGAGGATGGCGCGCCCAGAAAGAAACGAAAGACGAGCGCGGCTGTCAAGGCCAACGGGGAGAAGCTCCCCGTTGTCTCATTCAGGATGCCTGGAGGTCAGTCGTCGACGCATCGAGGTCTGTCAGCCCCGTTGCCCCCTGCTCATAGCCTTTACCTCTCGACACCGCCAGGCGGAACCCGCGACGTGATTGTCGAAAAGGACACGTTCAAGACGGAACTGCCGAACGGAGAGATTCAGGCGTCGCGATTGCAGTTGCCGTTGATCCTGGCTTGGGCGATGAGCATTCACAAGTCGCAGGGTCAAAGTAAGTTGACAACGCCTGAGATGTGAAGACGCATCGCTGACTGGCTCGATCGTCTCACAGCACTGGACCGCGTCAAGGTCGATCTCGGCAGGGTGTTCGAGAAGGGTCAGGCCTATGTCGCTTTGTCCCGTGCAACCTCACTCGAAGGGCTACAAGTGACTGGATTCAATGCCGCCAAGGTGAGCACAGATCCTATATTTGATCGTTTCTATGCCGCTAAAGATCCTTCATACCCGCCGCAGGTCATGGCACACCCGAAAGTTACCACCTGGTCACAAAACCTGGTCACTTATGAATGAATGACAGCTGTCTGACAAAGAACTGATTACAACGCATCACGAACGCTCAAGCATATTCCATTATGAACATCATAGAGGAGCACGCTCCCAACTGTATACAACCAGAAAAATGCACTCATTGTCCGTGACAAGATCCCAAGAATATCATGACAAGAAATTTCTACCCCCCTGCGATTTCATCAGTCCTCGTCGCTCGAAGAAGCGAACCCCGTTTCGATCTTGGGCGGCCTGCGACGTACACAAGATCGCTTCAAACGAGTTATTCTTGACCCTTAGTAGACATGCGAACTCACTTTCGGATACCCGGCTGAATCTTGCTCATCCCGGCCGCCATATTTCCCCTAGTCGGTACCCCTCCCGACTGACTGCTCGCCCTCGCCTGTTGTTGCTGCGACAATGTCAACTTGCCCGCATACCCGCCCTTGAGAGCCGAATTCTCTTGGGCAAGTTGTCTGTTCTCCATCTGCGTCAATGGGGAGCGTCAGCTTCAAACTTTCGACAAAGAATCTTTTGCGAAGAGGGAATAGGAGTCCCACACGAACCTTGAGCATCTGGACCTCTTTCACCATCATCAAATAGTCCTCATACGTAGGATCGTTCTTGACGCCCGAACCTCGTCGTAACATCCCCGATACCTGTCCGTCCTGGCTCGACCCCGCGGGGATCTGTAGTTGTGTCTGAGATGATGACAAGGTCGGGACGTGTCCTGCCGAGGTGGGCGGAGTGCAAGAGGGAAGGGGACGGGTCTTCTTTTCCTCGATGGCGAGTAGTTGGGTAGAAGTACGGTTGTATTCGGTGATCATCTATAATTTCGATCAGCACACGCGTGAATCTTCCTGTTAACGCAGAACGGATGCATGGCCCGTGACTGCAGGACTGACCTTACATCCCACATCCCACCATCCCTTCAACCCTTCTTCTCCCCACGTGCACCCAGACCCAACTGCCCCCGACTTTGGTGCGCCGCCACCAAGATCGAGATCCGAAGCTGGAATGGGGAGGGCGAACTGACACCCGACAATCTGGGGCGGGACATTGCCCGGTCCTTCTCGAGTTCGAGTTCGCGCTTGACTCTGAGTTTGAGTCTGGGTTTGGGTTGCAGATTGAACCTGGGTGGAAGGATAGTCGATGATCACCTGTAAACGTCAAAGGAGCGCGAAAATCACAAAGCGCGGGGAAAGGACCTGGTCAGCTCACCGTATCCCGCCGACTTTCAGTGATCGAAGTGGTTTCCCGGAGGAAGGGGATCGATATATGACGAGCACCGAAGATGGTCGAGATCGGGAGAGACCTACCTTGATATCACACTCGCGTTCACGCTCCGTTCCCGACCTCGGTCCATCTCCCGCGAGAGGATCGTTCGGGACGACCTCGACCCTAACGAACGCTTCCAAGATGGCCTTCCTGATACTCTGAGGCGTATGCGGGGATTGAACCTGCACCATCCCATTCCATTTCGTATCATATTGTACCACAACGTATCATGAGGCGAAGCGAGGCGAGGCGAGGCAAGGCGAGATAAAGTGAGGTGTGAGATGAAGTATCATTAGTTGTCATGGATCAGCTTGAGGCAAGACGATCCCGGAGAAGGGAAAGCGAGACGCTCATACAAAAGGGGAAAGAGGAGAAGGAACGAGGTCACAAGACAGAAAGACTGACCTTGCTCAACCTGAGATATCCTTTCCAAAGCCCAACCTTCGTCTCTTTCACTTTCAAGACCGCCTTCTGTCTGATAGCGTGGCCGTCGTTCTCGTCGTCGATGGTGATATCCTCATCCCCATCCTCATCCTCATCCTCGTCCTCATCTTCATTTCCTTCTCCACCTTCTTCATCGTCATGATCGCTATCTTCTTCGAGCTCCGTCTCACTCCCACTCCCATTCCCATTCCCACGTCCTAATTCCACATCCAATCCGATGGCATCATGCTGGTACCGAGCGGATTGTAATTCGATGTCCACTTCCGACCCTGCTGGGTCGCCTGATCGTTTCCTCTTCAGACCTCCTCTACTCCTACCACCTTGTACTGGTTGTAAAGTAACAGCATCTTCCTGCTTGATAGCCGATCTTGTTCTGGTTGTTCGACGTACGGTTTGTACGGTACGTACATCCGTACTTGCTTCGACTTCCACCTTCTTCCGAGTAGCTGGTCTCTCCTTATCCGTCTTGACTTTCAACAGCTGTCCTCTCCCAGAATCAGACTTCTGCTTCATCTTGACCTTCTCGTCCTCCCGCTGCGAACGCCCCGCATCCCGATCTACCTCGACCTCGACCTCGACCATCCCATAGACACGGAACTTGACCCATTTGCCCGTCTCGTCCACAAAAGTATGCAGTGCCCATTTATCTCTACCATCTTTCGGACCTGATTGTTCGGTGGTACTGCCGTTAAGAGGTCGCGAGGTCTGAGTGTGGATGACCTGATAGACATCGTTCAAAGGATGTGATTGTGATTTGAGATCGGGTTGGTCGATTCTCTGTGTCCGGCTAGGTCCCGATAGACTCTGGGTAGAGGGACGTGGCTGTTGTTGTGATTGTGGTTGTGAAGCAAGAGGTTTAGGAGGAGGTCGTACTTTTGAAGTCGAAGGTGCTGGTGGTGGGATCATCGAGCCTTTGTTTCGAGCATGGACATGTGGTTGTTTGTTATCGAGGTGTTTGTCTTTATCGTTCCGGGCGAGTTTGGTATCGATGTCGATGTCGATGTTGTCGGAGGAGGACGGTTTACGGGATGGAAGGGAACGGAGCATCCTCGTCAGCCTCCTGTGTGGTCTGTGGTTGGGTGAGAGGAGATCAGTAGTGTTGGGAAAAGGATGTCGATATCATCAAAGTATCATCAAAGGGTTGTTCAACTGTTTCCTCTTTCGGTCGCGTCACCATCTCAAGTCGCGTCACGTCGAGTAGAACGTCATTAAACATCCTCCTCGCATAGCAGTAGATGGGGTGGCAAAAAAACATGGACGAGCAATCGCGACACCAAATCCCTGGCGGCCTTGAGCCTATGAGTACATGGGATTTGAAGAAGATTTTGGGGCTTTCTGTGTCGTCGCTCGGTGATCTGACTCCTGCTAGATTTTCCGCTCGATCGAAATCGACCAAAAAGAAGGCCAAATTAAATTATCAGTAAAGATGCCGGTGCCGACGGCCAATGTATGGATGGGCTTTTGTACTACGGATATCTCACCATGACCATTGAATCGAGCCTCTCACATGCTACAGTCAGAATCGGGTTCCAACAATGGTGAGTAGCCTGTAGCTACAAAACCAGATCGTTCTGCTTTATTATCCCGATTCCAGTAGACGGGTTACCTCTCACCTTATTCTCCCCATTCTTATGTATGACTAGGTCACCGTTAAAGCACTATGTTCGAGGTTAGGTTTCGAGGTGGGCGACTCGTCATTGTATCGTATATATTCTGTTTGTCCGACTGCTATTCGTATTTACTTTGGGTGTTTGCTAGGCTGCGATCGAAGAGCAAGCGGAGAAGGCGATGTGGTATCACGCCATATGATGGGATCACAGTATGCTCCTTTGCCGTCACTCGTGATCTCCTAAAATGGAAAGATTCCTGAGACTGAGTGAGTCTGCGCCTATGTTTCGAGTACAGCCATGGTCCGTCGGCGTGCAACCAGGAGCGCTCTTGACGAGCTGTTTTCACTAGTTTAGCGTATTTCGTCAGGTGACGATCGAAATCGATTCGTATCAGAAAGGAACATTTGCGTCACGCAAGATGACGACTGAAGAATCATAATCAAGCTTTGCCGGCGATCATCATCGATTTTGATGTACTTGTCATATCACGTACCCTCTTGGTAAAGATCATCTTCTATGCTGTTTTCCATGCAAACTATACAACAGTGATCGATGAAACATCTTGCAGCAAGATACCACTCCAAGCACCCAAACGGACAATCTTAGGGAACGCTCTAGTGGCGAATGCAAATGTGCATTTTTCGCTTTACCGCCACCGGCTTCAAGGTTAAGAGCTTCCTTTGTCACATTGCATCATCTCACGGTTTTGCGACGTACCGGCCAGAGCGTAGCTACCATGAATTATTGTTCTATGTATTTTCTGTTGGTTGCATCGCATACAATAGCGTCTCCTGGTGATCTGCCCAGCTTTTTGCGGTTCATCGGCTGAAGCGTCTTGACGATTAGCTGAACATGTCCGTCAGTTGATGAGCTACTACAGCTGTACTTTGTCGTCACATGACACCTTGTTGCAGTTCCCTTCATCGTGTGACTGGCTGTGTCGAGAAGCGACAAGATTGCGCCATATACGCTCGTGATACGACGTGCTGCCTCGTCATTCACAGGGGTCACCTGATACTTTGTTACCTCTCCTTTGTTGTGGTATCGCGAGAAGCAGCGTTTGTACGCGGAGGCTGGCTACCAGGAAGAGGGTATAAGGCAGGTTGTAGTTGATGGTCAACTCGATTATTCTAGTGTTCTGATATTCCAATAACTTTACATCACCCGATCCCTTCACTCCAGCAATTTCGATCACACGTTCACCAACAGCTCAACTTGACCACCAAAATGACCAATGTACCTGAACTTACTTTTGAGGCAGCTAAACCTACTTGTAAGGCAGGGGATGACCGTCTCTCGGCACTCGGCCATTCCTTCGAATTCGGCCATACCTTCGAGCCGACTGACGACCATCTCAGGCGAGCGCTCGCACAGCCAAGCTTTCACATACATGTGGAAAAGCAGGGGAAACGAACGCATGGATGGGTGAGATGGTGGCCTGCGAAGTTTGATGGCCGTACGGCATTTGTGGCCAAGTCTTCAAACCCACCCACTGACAGTTCAGTTGAAGAAGAAGAGCGATACGATCCGAATTGTTGTTTCAATTACAAACCTGTCACCCTGGAGCGATTGGCCGAACTCTTTGGTCAATTTGGTCAAGAGATTCCGGATTGGATGGATCGAAGTTTCACCACTTTGGACAGAGCAGTCTTGCGGAATACGAGCCGCAAACTGAAAGAGGTTCAGGTCAGTACCCTCATTGTTCATCTGCAGAGCTTTACATCAACATGATCGTTCACAAACTAAGCGTTTGGGTTTGTATCGTTCAGTGCGACACGAAGACTCGCTCGGGTATAGATTCGATCAAGGACATGATCGACGACTTGGCTGCGGCCAACGAAGAGGACATCGAAACCGTCAATTCTTGGTTGGGAACAGGAATGTCGGGCTTCCGAAGCCAGATCATGACCATGCTTGATGAGTGCATTCGGGAAGGCAAAAGTTCCACCACAAGCGCTAGTCAGCAGGGATCGCAGGAGGACGAGCCCATATCGGAGTACGTGCTTGTACACAGACAAGCGGATCAGTGAACGTTGTAGAGCGACAAGCTATCTCTCGCGCTCTTGCCATTTACATACAGTCGGATTATTATTGTTACGTCTCATGCGATGGAGCGCGAATAGTAGATCTCCTGTGTTGTAGTTTTCCTGTCAAGATACATGCTCAGATTCGGACGCTGGATTTGCATCAGCAGTGCGGGCATTCGCTGGACGACTCTCGAGAGCCATCCGATTCGCCTGCTGATGTCTGTGACACATCGCTCGAACACATCGCTGTCGTCGTGACGACGCTTCATTTGCCTGCTCATATATGGTCAAGCTTTAGGCGGGCTGCAACAGTCGCACCAATGGTCGAATCGAAACGCCTCGGTCATGACGTATTGGATGTTTTCTTGACGGTCCTCACTAGTCACACCGTCACACGAGACAATTCTCAGAACCGATCGCTCTACAGCCGTTTCGACGTATCACTCGAGGGACTCGCGCTACTCCGAGCAGATTCAGCGTGATGAGATGTGGCTCGTCCCCGTCATACAATCTTCACCCCTCGTTCGAACCCGCCCAGCCATCTTGACTGTAGTCTCCTTTTCCCCGTACCTCTGGATATGTGTGGCGCTTCCTGCTAGACCATCAGCTATACAACACTCCCAGTCCGTTCATAGTTGATTCAGAACTTTTCCGTTCGACTCGATCCAGTTTGTCACTGGCTTATCACTCTCCCCCTTGAAACGCACAGACTAAGGTCGAACCGAGTTCCGCATATCTTCCCTTTCGATACAAATCGACTTTCTTCTTAACTTCTCAGCGAGGAAAACGCCCAGTCAGCCGGTACCCTCACGCGATCTTGGGCCCCGTTCCAGATGTCAATCCCCGAGATTCTCATTTATATGTTCCACGACTTGCCCCTTCACTACAAATCTTACGTTGCTACACCTTATCACCTCCGACTCGTCTGTAGATCCGGTTCCGGATTCAAGTCATGTCTAGCTGAGCGAGGCAACGAATTCCTATACATGCCGTCGACCGCAATTATGACGCAAACGAAGGCAGTCGAGATCAGCCCAAGAGGTTCGTGAACGACAAAGACCGAGGTGTTGAAAAGAGAAAGAGAAAGAGAAAGAGAGAAAGAGGAAAACAGAACCAGGACTGACCTTCTCCAACTTGCCGACGATGTTCTTGAAACTGTCTACTTGTTTGTAACAGTCGAGCGGTTGGGTGGGGTTGTTCCTGTTTTGACGGTTTGGTGTTGTCGAGTGATCAGGGTGAGACGCAAGAGCAAGAGAGAGACCAGAAGCCGGGATTAGTACCAGTGATAGTCGAGGCGGACGTGGTAGAAGACATGGGGGCGAGAAGATAGGTAAGGAAGAAAGAGAGTGTGTGGGACGAAGAAGAACGAAGGAAGGAGAAGAGCTTGAGGATGAAGGAAAAGAAATGATGGACCGGAGGTGATAGCAGAATGACGACCAGACTCACAAATAACACTGAACCAACCCTTTCCTCCCTTCCTCGACCTCCGAGCTCTCCCCCTTTTGTCCCAGCGCACCCGCCCGCTTGCCCATCATCCTCTCGACCTTTTCCCTGACGACCTCCAAGTCCCGGCTCAACACCACCGAATTCAAGCTCTTCGCCTCTCCATCTTTCCCAGTGGACTTGTCCAGGTTCTCTTTTTCCAAGGCGGAAGAGATGGATGAGAGGATCTGGGCTTCTTCTGAACGGAGTTTTTGGACTTCGGCTTGTAGACGGGAGAGGATGACGGGGTCGTGGTGGTTAGAAGAGGAAGAGGAGGACTCGGAGGATGAAGAGGTGAGTTGGGTAAGGAGAGAAGGAGCGAACTGTACGATCAAAGAGCAACAGAGGTATAGTCAGCGGGTTTGCAGTTGTAGTTGTAATTGTACTCGACCAGAAGATGTTCGTTAACGGCAGGCCGGAGCTCACCTGGACCGAGGTCGACGGCTCTTGAGGCCTGATGACCTGTTCGACGGGAGCTACGGTCGAGTTTGTGGATTGAGAGTTACCCATGGCGTCGAATAGGAGCTGAGTCTATGTCGGCGGTCTAGCACGGGGATGAGATGGTCGTCGAGGATAATGGGTCCGATTGATAGGTTCGACTTAGGTCGGTACGTGCACAAGGCCAGAGTGGTCGATCGTTCTCCTCTTTTTGCTGACAAATCACAAAATCTCGGATCCGAAACAACAGTAGCAAAATGAGCAGAGTTTGGGATATGTCCGGCGAAGCCGAACGACCGCATATCGCCTCAGAGGGGTTCGAATCCGAAAGAACATGCAGGCCTTGACATTCTTGCTGAGCCTTGCGATCTTTCTCTATAGGCTGAACATCAAAGGGCTGCCCGTGAAGATATGAAGGTAAGCATCGGACGCAAGATCCGCGCCGAGTCGTGCGCGTCGAAAGAAAGCAAGCCAAAAGGCAAGTTCGAGTCGATGAAATCGACTTTGTCAGCCTACGCTTAGGCCTCTTCTCTGCGCTGAAAGGTCCTTTACATATATGGTTTTCAAGGTAATCGATCCGCCTACTTGTCATGTAGCTTCATGTCAACGCGGCAACACCGCGCCCAATCGATCGTTCTTGATCAACAAAAGCTTGCTGATGACCGAACCAGCCAACTCCCAACAGTCCGTTTTCCAATACTCCTTCTCTTGAATCTTCGCTGCGAGAAAGAAGGTCTCCTGTACCAACATCGAATTGAGAGATCGGTTTCATTTTTTTTGATCATGAGGGAAAACACAAATCATCGTGGATTTGATGCATTCTTTGCAAGGCTATATTCATAAGTTATTAATCATACGTATCGTATTGCCTTTTCCAGATGAGACCATGCATCTTGACCGGGACGCGGAACTCATCCTGAGCTATTGTACAGAGCGATGCAAGCATACACGCTGGTCTACACACTGACTGCTATCTGTAAGTCGCGGGATTGTTTCAGAGAGAATCACGTATCGAGACGCTGCGGTCTTATATGGCAACATCCCTAGTCTTGATGCGCGGAGGAATTGTTCGTTGAGGTGGGAAAAATCAATTGATACCCTCTTATCTCCTCTACTTGATCTTTGGGCGACAAGGACTGGGAAGGTACAGATGATCAAGCGGGGATTCGACTCTGGAGAGTTCACGACTGTACGACGTCTGACATGACCACGTCGCTTGGCTGAAGCTGACTTCCCTGCGACCGGTCTCCACTGCGAAGTGAGTACCTTGTAGCTGTCGACGGCTCAGTCTTGGGAACAGTCGCAGAAGGTTCGGTTGCGCTTGTAGCAAACCTGCGGACAAGATCCATCAAATCTTCGCGATGCGCCACTATCCCTGTAGCGAAGCTGGCATCTACCTCTTCGATGCTTAATCCCTGCTCGTCCGCGTACCTGGTAAGAATATCTGTCAAGGCGATTTCACTCTGCAGCTTGTTCTAGACAGTCCAGATGAGGAACCTAGTATATGAGCTCGTATGTCGACTGAAATCGGCATTGGGTGACTCACTGGTGTGGCCCCAATGATCTCCTTGTCCAAGTCGTTGAGTCTTTCATCGATCCACTCAGGGATTGCCTCCATCGACAGACGCACCATCCGATTCACATCGACCTTGACCAGGGATTGATCGAGGGTATCATATGACGCCCAAGGACAGAGCTTGAAGACCGAGATCTCGGGACTGTAGCGTTCTTGTGTGACTCGGCGTCGTTCTTGATGCCATTGATAGTGATCGTGAGTTTCCCCGTTGTCAAACGACACTAGTAGCTCTCGTTGCTGGAGCGCTTTCCTCAAGAACCCGTTGTCTTTCGCCTTGTAGTTGAGTTTGATCAGGATGTTTCCAGTGGACATGTTTGGTGGACGAGGGAAGTTTGCTGTGGCAAAGAAACGAGGCGACTATGTGGTCGAGGGGTAACATCTCGTTTGGCATCATCAGGTCAACATTGTAATACCCAAGTAATATGCCCTTTATACTCGCAGAAAGGTTCCCTGCCAGCTATAGTGAACGCGACCTTACGACATGAAACAAAGGATGCAAGCAGAGTATCAGGTAATTGGGACTGATTATGTGATAAATCTATATCATCACCTGACGAACCTCTATGATGATGTGTCACACCACATCATCAAGTGCCATCACGACGGGGAAGGGACACAAAGGAAGCCGTTCAAGTGAGATGACAACACATCTACGGCGCGCGGCGAGAATGGCGCTTGAGCAAAGTTTGCCACCACTGGAACTCAGCGCCTGTCGATTGACAGCTCTGTCTACTGTCAGGACAGAAGCGCTTGTACTAGGACGTCGGGATGGTCACCGTTTCCTCGTTGCGGATGATCATGCTATGCTATTGTTAACTCCCAGCTGACCGGACGGTCAGCAGACGCTTTTGAGGGTTCTCAAGTCGTCATGTAGCGACATATTAACCTCCTTTTAAGGGTATGACGACGATCTCAGTCATCTGACGGCGATCCATCCGAACACATGATTGGTAGATTAATGACGTGCGAGGCAATTCATGGCATTCTGAGAGCTCGGTTCTTTGCAGTTACGATCGTTCTCCATCCTCGCGGAAGCGTCGCTCGGCGGTGCCAGGAATCGCGCTGCTGCCGTGGTTCCGCTGCATCCAACGTTGGCGTAATCAGGTTCTCTGACAATTCACCTGCAAGCCTGGGTGCTGGAAGATAATGTTTAGAGCTTAGCATTTGAAGTAGTGAGAGGTGTTTTGCTTACTTGTATGCGTTATGGCGCGACACTGGAACACAGGACATTTAATAGATCTCACGGAATCGATTGCAGAAGGCGTTGATGGTTCTTCCTTGCGTTAACGCTGTGGTGCCGAGCGAGGTGCATTTGGCCCCGTGATCGAATGGGCGCAGCATCGCGTTCCTTTGATCAAATCGGTATCTCTTCACATTGTCCTTGACTTGCCAAGTGTATAAATTTACCACCTCAACCTTGGATATAAGTGGCCTTTACGAGTATCCCCTTACCGATATCGCTTCAGCAATACCAAACGTCTTACGAGATGATTAACGATCAGACTTCCTCAGGCGAAGAGACCGTCTCGACGTTCAAATTGTCACTGCTTGGGCGGATTCTGTTTGGGAAAGATGGTCGTCAGACTTACTGCTTCAAACCCTTGGTCGATCCTGCGAATCAATATTATTTTGCCGACCTGTTCAAAACCTCAGACTTCGAGATCGTCAACGACTACGTAAGAGACAACAATGGGGAGACTCAGGTATGCAGATGGGATTCGGCATCAGCATGCGGTCAAATATTCCGCTTGACCGTTCGTTGTCAAGGGGTTTCCTAGCGGTCTGACGACGATGCTTCATGATCGATACAGCCACAAAGAAGTGGTACATGTGGAAACCATCAGCAGTGCCTTCGCTGATAGGGAACAGCAAGACGACATGCCAGGGTGGGTATACACACGCATTAAGTCTAACCGTGAAAAGAACCTTTGGAGATTGCACAACGAACGACGCCGCTGCGGGAATAGATACGTAAGTCGTGATGGCTTAGGGACTCAAGAGGGTCAAACACGGACCATTCGAGTGGCTGAATCCCATGCACAATGGTGTGAACAGGAAAAATTCGATCAGTACCCCTATCACATTTCTACGTGCGATGCGAAGGATTGGTTGCGCAATGGCTCGCTTCCCCACGAGAGGTTCGATTGGGTATCTCATGATGCTTCTTGCGCGTCACCGGCGGCAACGCGTATATCAGCAAGGGCTGATGATACGGATATCGCCACATCTGGACTATGTTCTATTCGCTCGTACTTCAGCCGCGGCCGCATTAAGCTTGGAAGCAAGCAATTACCTGTTTCTGACGATTTTCACGTCGACCACGCAGTCCGCTAAAATGAAGACGGGGGATTGAAGATAGCATGGAAGGACCGAATGATCAATCGGCGTATTTGTACAGTTTTGCGACATTTGAAAAGGCGTAACGGACAGTATAGCTCTGCTTCTCGTTGTCTCTTGTTTACGTTCGACATTTCGAGGGCAACGGCATTGTACCATTAGCTTTCTTTTTGAAATTTAGGATGATATACATGACATCCCTGAAGAGTCCTCCGAACTGACTCAAGGCGTGATTGAGAACACATCATACAGTTGAAAATCTAGCGTGGGCCGTCATGTCCCAAGATGTGAGCGTCGAGCTTGCATTTGCCACCTTGAAACCTGAAACGTTGCCACGTGTTATCAGAGACGGATCCTTACGCGCTTGCAATTACCATCAGGTCATCAGCTGACGACGTGTGCGCCAGGCGCAGCAACGGTCACCGTAAGATATGAAGTTCCGAGTGCTGACGTGCTGGGAACCTATCCTCCTCTCATTCGCGTCGGTCTATAGCTTTCTGTGCAGGTGACCACCGGTTGCCCGAACACGTGTAGGCCAGGTGTCCAAACGGCTCACCAGCTGACTCTGTCTGGTACGGAATACGACTTACCAGATAATCGGCACGAGGCCAAGTGTCGCCTAGCTCTGGAGGGTCGAGGAGAAACAACAAAGGAGTCGCCGGCGCCATTCAATCATGACAGATAGAGCCCTCTTGCTCAGCTGCATGCCATACGCTGCCCAGGCTACAGTATAGGAGGCGATGGCGAGCGAAGTCGACATTACGTGGTGCAGGATGTTAGCAATATTGCTCTCCTTACATGGTCTGAAACGACAAGGAGCTCATCGTGCTTCCCAGTAAGCATATAATACCTGGTCTCCAAGTAAGCCTTGAACCTGGCTGCAATCGTTCGTGGACTCCCATTCCGGTCGACAAACCCAAAACGATAGTTCTTGGGAACCATGGCGTCTCAGCAAGGTTATCCCTCTGATCCTCCTCCCAGCTACGAGATTTCGCTTCAGCCGATTCTTGAGCTCAACGCATCGCCGACTGATGACAAGGACATGATCGCATCGATCAAGAGGAAGAAATTCTGTATCAAACTCGGAAAGCAGAGGAAGTATTACGAATGGTTTCTGGAGGGTACAAATATATGTTCAAGTGTGTTCAAAGCGCGGGTTGCCGGTACATTCACTGGCAGCGGCTCGCTGGAGGTTCGGACTCGCCAGAATGTCAACTTTGTATTTGCTTCTATGAACGAGGACATGCCGCAGTGGTTCTACTCGGCTGTAGATGAGAGGGAACCGGAGAACCTCAGATTCTACCGCAAACAGAACGAGGATTGCCGCCTGGCCCACGGTTATGTGAGTCCTTATAACCTCGAGGCTGAGGTGTATCTCCGAAGGATATAGAAAGCTCAAGAAACACCGATTTACATACCCCTAGGCTCCTTTACCCAAATGGACGGCAGCTCTGGATGTGGCAACAATCGCCTTCCCTGAGAAGCTCGACCTCCTCTTCGCCACATCCGGCTTCTCTACGAATGAAAGCGACGTGGTCGACCGCCTTACACGGGAGTGCGGTTCGCAGTCAAACAGCGCCGCTTTCGCAGCCTTACAGCAGATGTCAATCGGAACGGATCAGCCAGACGGTACCTACATGACGGCCTCTGCGGAAACGTCCAACAGCAAATCAAGCCAGTCCAACGGTTGTTTTTCTGGCTTGAGGAGCCGATGGAAAAGGTCTCGCGGGGTCTAGCGCAGGTCCAGTCCTGGAAGATCTTTGCGCTCCTAAGCGGTTGCTTAGCCCTCTTTGCGGACTTGGATGGTTTGTTGTCAATCAGATTGTCTTGTTGTATACCAGTATTTCAAAAAAGTTGGCGCTATTCCTGAGACTACTGTGCCGCGATTACCTTGGCTATAGGTTTCGATATCAATACCACGTGATAGCGCGAGGAACGAAGGCTATTCACTTGTTTCCTAAAGACAGAACGGAGACTGATAAGCCCAATCTCTCGTCCGAGTAAGATGGACGACAGGTAAGGCTTAAACTCGGTATGATGTGACTTGCTGAGAGACGAGCCGTGAAACCGTATGAGCCCACAAGTTTGAAGGAGACAATATTGATCAGATCGCTCCTTCGCCTTGCTACGAGGACGGGAAATGTCTGTTGCGAAACGGTAATATGATTAGGCAAATTTATCTTGCTTCACGCTGGACAAATACAGATTTTTGACTTTTACCATCGTCAAAATCTTTGGGTCCGTCTTCCACTTCTTGACCACAGCTTCGACCTCCAACATGTCAACTGAACTACTTACTGATATGGGTTATCATGCGTGAGAGCATCGATGGATGTTGTGGTAAATTCGCCAATTCGGCACCGGTCGCGCTTATGTGAGCGGTTCACATCGCGCTCGTAGCCAAAGTCATGTCGTATGAAGACGTACATACTGAAATACTGTCGTCTGATCATGGCGTGCTGAACTCTTAAACCATGTAGGTCTTTGTCAATTGTGCAGCTTCAAGGTCGAATCGCCGTTACGGTACTGCTTGATCGGATGCAGGCCAAGTCTGAACATATTGATCAGATGTGACTAGCTTGTAGAAGAGAGGATGGCTGCGGTTATCGAGCGTTTCACCGAAAACAGTCGCCTGATACTTGAAGAGTGGTTTCGGGGTAACTACAAAGGAGTTCACACCGATGGAGTTCTTGACCTAGCGGAGCATTCCCCTGCCCCCTCTGCTCAGCTAGCTAATCCCCTTTATCGTACTTGAGATTGGTAAACGCCTTCGGCGATGCTTCCTTTCACCAAACAGAATAGCAAGGGGCAAGATATGCTTCTCAGGGGTATGACTCAGTCATACTTATAGGTGATCTGGAATACCCGTGGAAATCCGGCGTTTGTTCGAAATCTCCCATCACTTACCGTATTAGCCAAAGTCAAAAAGGGCAAAAAATGCACGCCGCTTATCACGCTGAATCTCGGGAACTCACAAAAATCGAGTTGCTTGAAAAGAAGTCATTCCGACTCGAACAGAACCTGGAAGGGAAGCTATATCATCAGGACCACGAATGGGTTTTAGACAGCCATACCGAAATATACACATGCGTAATCTCATGGAAGTTTCCGATGGTAGATTTCCAGGTGAATCCCATGCATCTCTCCGATGTCAACGCAGCATTTGCCAAAAAGGAACGAGACATGCCGCAGTGGATATACTCTGACCTGAAACCGGATCGACGGAGGTACTGGTGGATCCAGAACGGCGATCTTCAGAAACGCCTCTTCGAGGTGAGTGATATAGTGCAGCAGGCGATACTTCAGGAATTCTCACCTGCGTTGCTTGGGCGTTACATAGGCAATGCTACCGGTTTTTATTGCTTATGAGAGGGAGCAGACGACGGCTGCCTCTTTGAGAGAAGAGTCTTTGAAAGCAGACTCCTCAGTCAACACGCATGATCGAGCCGATCCTTCAGAATCTAGTGGAGCCTCGACCGGAGCAGGAACCTTGGACGGTCCAAGAGGATCTCAGGCGTGTTCAGACTTCTAGCGATTCTTGTGAAGGTGTAAAGCTAGGGCTGTCTCGGAGTGTCTCGGTCAATTATTTTTGGGGGTCGAGAGCTTTAGGGAATGATGGATTCGGCAGTCTTCAAGGTGTTTGTCGTTGTGTCACCAGTGTCCATCCAGATACCATGTAATAATGTTGACTGCCAGGAGGCGTCGAAACATGATCAGGTGACATTGTGATCGTCCGAGCCCATCGAGATATGATGATCCAAGAAAAAAATTCGTGACTCTATAGAATTTCGACCACTCAGCAAAGCGAAATCGCGAGCCATTCGGGTCTTCGAGACTGATCAGCTGCATACGAATCGTTCGAGTATACCTACTTTGCGCCGGTAACACGAAGGCCCGTACGGTGGAACACTGGGTTGGAAAAATTTGGGCTCAAAGATCATGGGCAGTATAGTCAGGATGCCCTATTTGCTCTTACACAAGGAGGGCTCTTTGCTGAGCGTGATACTATACCTCACAGTATCATGGTGCAATTCGGTTAGGTGTATTGTCATACAAGTTTCGGGACGCTTTCTCTTTGCGATCTCACTGCTAGCTTGGGGGCTTTTTACCAGGGGATGCCGGTCACTCGCTAGAGAAAGTGTAAGTGGCCCGCCATTCGTAAGGCCTCTCGGGGGAGTACCACTGGTCAATGTCCCTGTGAATTGCATGAAGACACGATAAGCTATGGTGTTACCGATGGCAAAACCTGGCGCGACCTACCATTCCGGGTTGTTGATGGCTGGGATCGAAACGAACCTTCAGCTCTTTGAAGCAGCATGACGCATGGCCATGAATCACTTGTTGCGGGACTCACCATCGATGACGCCTTCCATCTCGACGACCATACAGCTGTTTTTCTCGTAGAAGCCGCTTCCTTGGGACTTCTTGACGGGGATGGTACCGTTCTGGCCACCGCAGGTGTAGACTGAGATACGCGCCTGATCAGCGAATGTGTCGGTTGGCAATCGGGATAGCTGCACTGACCTTGGATAGCTTCTTGATTTGTCGCTACCGACATTTTGATTCCAGAGTTCGGAGAGGAAGCCTCGAGCTGCGGTCGTACATCATGATTAGCTTCAGCTTTCTTGTCGGTTCCAAGCGCTAGCGGGAACTTACGACAGTTGTATTATCGGAAATGGAAGCCTATACGAGAAGCAGGTCAATTACGATCTTAAAAGCTTGCGAGTATGATATGGACATACGTTGTTCCTCCAGCAAGTATCGTAGCCCTACATTTCAAGGCAACACATGAGCCGTGTCGATCGAAACGGTTTATCCGTAGAACACTTACGTAGCCCTATGAGAATCGAGGGATGTATCAGTACGGAACTAGTAAAACAAATGATACGACCATTACTCACTCCGAGTCCAGGGTATCCTAACGTCTCATTCCACATCGAACCGATCGGTCGCCTCTCCAAAAAGTTGTATCTGCGGAACGGTAAAGCTATCTCAGTGTCCCGCTCACATCTTGTTGATCAACGCTCGAAGACTTACGCAGTATCGGTAACGTTGATAAACTCGCCAGTCGGGATCACTACTCGGCGTCACGGATCAGCTTACCACCCCCTCACCTTCCGCACCTAGATCCGACGAATGATGCAACGCCACTCACGGATGGTATCGGTCGCAACGACCTGATCGGCATAAGGCATGACCAGCTCCCACTCCTTGACCGCGTCCGTAGCGTTCCCTCCGGCGTAGCCGTCTAGGTTCCAGTAGACGTGCGAACTCAACAAGAGCGCTACAGTGAGTCGAAAACCCAGGATGCGAAGTAAGAGGCAAGCGGGAGATAGCCAAGGGTTAAAAGGTTGGGACTTACGGGTCCTAGATGAGGCATTGGCGTTGAGGACGATATCCCATACTCCACCGGGTAAGAGCGAGTAGGTCAGCTCGGCGAGGACGCTACCGGGGAACCCGCCGACCAGTTCTATGGAACGGCGAAGGATCATCCCATCAGCTTCTCTATGTTTTCTCTTTGTTCGCCATGGTGGAGGGTTATTGTGGGGAAGGGTGGGAGAGGAAGACTAACCAGGGTCGTAGAAGGTGAACGAGACGGACGAGTTGGTCACGTTCGATACGGTCCATACGCGCCAGCTCCAGCCTTCCATTCCGAGTTCACACAATATACTTTACACGATCAGTAAAATTCACGGGAATGAGGTCGAGAACGGGCTTACCGTAAGGTCCCCCGTGCAAGCTGGAGCATCCCACCGCAATGCAATACAACACGATACACGCAAGGTTAACGAATTGATACAGAACGATGGTCGGGGGAAGAACTCACGTATCCAACCCATTGTTCTCGTTGGCCTCGCTGTAGTAGGTCGTGTTCGTCTCCGGGTCGGTATAGGTGTTATTCTTAATCCTGTTGGCATATCTTCCGACCTATGAAAGTATTTCGAAAGCTCAATACCCAAACCCGTAAAAGTCGAGGCGCAGTCCTAGCTTCAAGATCTCGAGAATCCCGACTCACGATAGGTCCGAAATTCGGATGACTAGGATCATCAGCGTACAAAGTCCTATTATCGTACCCCAGCGTGATATCCCTCTTGGTCCCGTTCCGATCTTTCACCCAGAGCTCGGTGATGGCAGCTCCGTGGGGGACGAAGGCGGCGGAGATGGAGCCGTCGGTAGCGTTCAGGGAGATCGGGGTGAAGGGACCGTGCAAAGAGTTGGTCCAGGTTGGGTTCTGCGCTAGGGTGCCGGTAAGGGCGGCCAGGGCGGCTAGAGTGGAGGTGATTTTGAAGTTGAACATTATACGTAAATTACCGCAACGATGAAGATGGTCAAGGTCGGCGTAGGTATGGACTTGCATACGTTGCGCTCACAGCGTATATATGCCTGATTATTCCCAGGCGCAAAGAATCGTCATGCTCGACCATCCTCCATCCACCTTAGCGCGCTCGGACAACCCCGAGCACGATGACCGGTAAATGATCCGCAATTAGTCCGATCACCGAGGGGGGCCTTCAACTTTCCCCAAGGGGTAATGGGGCCTGGGGTCAGCCCCATGTGTGTGCTATTCCCGAGGCGTATTGGCGCAAACGGGGTCAATGGGATGATGTTTCAGTCATGCGACTTGCGTAAATTCAGGGCCCGATCGTCAGTTCTAGCTAGCTAAAAGATAGATGGTTGCGGAAGCGAATTTGCAATGGTATAGCCCATCGGACCAGCCATCTCATAAAATCTGCCGGAATTCACCGAAATCCCCGACAATCTGGGGTGATCTCGAGTTCTATCCTGCTACTATGCCGTAAAACTATCTGCAACAATCTGTGCTAGCAAACATTCTAGCCCCTATCGAGCCGCTTTTTTGACGCACGTGGCGGAGAGCGGTCGACGGTCGACTGCAGACTGCCGAATTCTGCAGAATTCGGCACCGACCTGATCAACTCCAGATACTATGTTGTACTACTGAGATGATCGCTATGCCGAATTTGAATCGTTGAGCGGATCATCAACCATGTCTGAATACCATCACCATCACCATCCCCATCAGCAGCAGCAGCAGCCGCAACAGCAACAGCAACAGCAACAGCAACATCATGTGCAACGGGATTGGAGTCAGCACGAGAGGGAGTACTACGCCTCTCTGTCTGATTTTAGGACGTTTCAGCAACCTCTCCCTCATCCGAATCATCACCACGGCCAGTACCCGTACCCTTCGCCAATCGGCGAAGGTCCTCGAGGTTACCTCGCAGGCCCTGCAGGCACCTTGGTGGCTCCAAGCACCCAAGGACACCCGCAGACTGCCGAATTCGGCGGAACTCGGGACATGAGTCCATTGGACTCTCCCGTCTTGACTTCGATCAACGCTTTACCTAGCCTGCCCGCCGCCCCTGCTATCCTTCCGGCCCAGGCTGCAACTCCTACCTCTGCTCCTGGCAACCCTCCTGCCAACCAGAACGTTCGCTGGTATGAGTGGATGGAGGATCTCCTTGCCGACCTCCTTGTTGCGGAGGTGAAGGTCACACGCAACAAGGTCACCATGGGCATGCCCGTATTCTCCAAGATTGCCAACCTGATCAATGAAGCGATGGACGCTCGAACCGACCCCACGCCCAATGGGAGATTGGATGGTATCAAGGTTAAGAACAAGACAGGAATCTTGACGGCAGAATTCTACAAGCCTCTCGAGCGGATGAGGAAGAGGTCGGGCTGGGGTTGGGATCACCAGCTGCATCGTCCCCTTGTTGATGACGAGGCGTTCGAAGACTACGTCAAGCACTGGGTGAGCTGAAGATCGCAGCCGAATTCTGCAGAATTCGGCAACACAAGCTGATCCCATTCAAACATCGTCACACAGGTCGGGACCCCAACCGTGTCTCAAATCAGACGTCTGCGAGACAATGGATGGCGGCTCTACCCCAAGTGGAAGATCATCCGTGAAGGTCATGGAGCTACGGGTGATTTTGCCTTCCGCGGTGGAGCTCCTCTCCCATCCCAACCCGACCCTCCTGCCGCTGCCGCAGACGCCGAAGATTCGGCCAGCGAAGGTGAAGCGAACAGTCAGCCGCAGGGTACTCCCCAACGTCCCCACAGCAGCAGGAGCCGGGGCAGGGGTGGATCGTCTTCCGCTGGATCAATTGCTTCGATGAGCAATCGCCGACGCGATGAGGATCAGCCCGACTTTGCTTCCCTTGGCAAGACGTTTGTTGAACAGCTGGCATCAGTCACTCAGCAAGCAACTTCGCAGATCTTGACTCGTGGTTCCGCTTTGCTCAAGGAGGATATCGCAGCCATGGAAATCAGCGTGGTCGACGCTCGGAAACTTCGCCTCCGTCTCGCCAAAGACCGTACGCTGGCCGAGTCTTATGCCCATCAATCCGAAGAAGACCGCCGGGAGTTGCTACAAGCAGTCTTGGAAGATCTACAGGGCTGAGTTTTTGTGTTTGTAATTATCCACCGTGCTCCCGAATTCTGCCGAATTCGGTGTATCAATGAAACGTCTGTCAAATGAGAGCTAGGAGCTAGACACTTGCGAATGTGCTCACCTACGAATTCTGCCCAATTCGGCAGCCCTCTTGCACTCATTCCGGTTGGGTGGCAGGAATGACCTCCCATCGAGCGAAGTTGTCATCCGCAATCTTTTCTCGCAGTGCAACCATAGGATCACTGCGAGCATCTGGATCGTTCCTTTCCCTCCGGGCAACGGGTTCGTCTGGATCCAACCCTACCCCAGAGAGAAGATCCTGATCGTCTGGTACTGGCTCGCAGTCGTCTTTGTTGTCAGACATGAAGTTCTGCAGTGCGCAAAGTGCATAGATGACTTGCACTTGCTTAGCCGGGGCATAGTACGTTCCGGCTCGCAATGCCTTGAACCTCGCTTTCATGATACCCCAAACCTGTTCAATGGGCATGCGGAGACTGGAATGTTGGTGATTGTACACCTCCTCCCTAGTCGCTGGCTGTCGTCTGGATCGCTTCCATGCGGCAAGGTGGTATGCTGTCCCATTGTAGGGCGTGAGTACCTGGCATCGAAGAGTGAATCCTGCATCTCCGAGTAGATAATACCCTTGCGGAATTGGAACGTCTTCGTGGCGAAGACAATCGTACCAGATGCTGATATCCGGCTCAGGACCTTCCCAGCCAGCGTTCACGTAACAAAGCCGACGATCTAAATCGCATATACCGAGGACGTTCCATGAGAGACCACCTTTGCGATCTCGGAAATTACCCTCTCTATGGCTTGGAGGATGCGCAGTGATGAGGGTGCCATCGATAGCGCCGCAAGCCTGTTGAAATGCCCCGAGCTTCCTGCTCCGGGCGAATTTACGATGAGGCAATTGGTTTGGACGAGGAAAGCGCACCATCTCGCTGTAGAATGGGTCGGTGGCGAGGGCAGTCACCGTGACATCAACAGCTCTATTAATGAAATGATCAGCCGAATTCGGCCGAATTCGGTTACGACCCTCATCTCGGCTCACCTGAAAGATTGAGAACACATGATGCACATTCAGCCGAACTCGACCGAATTCGTACAAATTTACTCACTCACCTGGACACCGCTGCCAAGCTTCTGTTGAACTCTAAGCCTGTCTGCCGGTGACCTGTGCCATGCCTCAATGCATGCAGAGCGATGGCCAACGTTTCTTGCGAGCCCACGCGTTGTGTCGCCAACGACCTCCCAGCTGCTCCAAGTTTGCTCGCGAGCAGTCGCATGGCAGAAGGACTCATGCCAAACGCATTCATGCATCGTGCTCGGTTATTAAGAGCCTCCATCAATCTCATTTGTCCAGAGAACCTGGATGTGGAGTAGGCCAGCCGTGTTCGTGAAGGGTTTTGTTTCTGGTTTCGTTGCTGTCGATTGCACAGCAACACGAGGCTGATAAATTGGACAACAAAGTCCCTATCTCTACTCGAGTTATCTGACATGTTGCAGGGTGACCTTGTGCCGAAGTCTACAGAATTCGGCTGAGCACAACAACGCATGTATCGACGACAACAACGATATGCTTGTCGTCAAATCGCAGATGGAAATCGAGATGACGTCAAGGACCTATTTGCCTCCGTATTTGCACCCGACGCGCGTTTGAGCGACCGTTTCATCCCTTGATCGTCGCTGCTTGACGACGCTGTTGCCATCAATATCACCAAAGGACCTCTTCAGTTCCAACGCAGAAAACGCAGAGACTTCGAGAAGAGGGTCCTTTGGATTGTTCCTGTTCATCAAACAACAACAACAGCCACGTCGACGCGTATGACTCCATCAAAACAAAGAAAAAAACACGTCGCGTCTGCTCAGCCAGTGAGGAAGGTATATACACACGATCAATTCACATCCCCCCTTCCCCCCCCCTCATCGTCCTTTTCTCTTTTCCTCTCTTCACTCTCAACTCTATCTCTCCGACTCTATCTCTCTTCCCAACTTTACTTAATCCTCGTCTTGATAACAACATGGCCCCTGAACGTCCCGCCAAATCCTCCTCCTCTAAACGCACCAACCCCGCCAACCCCGCCAATCGTACTTCTCGGAACGCCCTTGGGCGATTCGTGTCTCGTCCCGGAGCTGGAGCTCCCGCTGGCGCTCAGGAGGAGTGGGATAGGATGCAGAGGGGGGAAGGGGGTCGTCAGTCGACTCTTCCGAACCTGAGAGTGAGTACGATACGATCGTGATCCTTCTTCCTTTCACCGTCGGTTGTTCCCCTCCTGTCTTTCGTTCTTTGCCGAGTAAACGACTGACTCTCCCGAATTTTGCCGAATTCGGTAGTTTGCTCAGACCCAAGAGGAAGAAGAACGGGACGTCCAGAAGGCCATCGGCAAGTCTCTCAAGACGGCTAAGTTTGAAAAGATCCTTACCAAGGAGCGACTTGCAGCGGAAACTCGCCTCGCCCAAGAGCAAGCCGAACGGGACGCCGTCAACCAAGGAGCTCGCATCTCCCCCATCCCCGACGACAACCAAGGAGCTCGTATCTCTCCCATCCCCGATGACGACGACGTGATCGTCAAGACCGAGAAGATTGATGAGCCTGTAAGTTGGGGTGTTTGCTAGCTTCAAAGTCGGAATCGAAGGCTTACCGAATTCTGCAAACTTCGGCAGATCCCTCCAAAGAACAAACGCAAGGACAAGGCCAAGGCGAAGCAGGCGGAGGTCATCGAGGTGAGTTATTCCTGTTAGAGAGTGATCGGTTTGCGCTTACGAATTCTGCAAACTTCGTCAGCTTTCCTCGACCGAGGAGCCGGAGGCCAACGCCAAGGCGAAGGCCAAGGCCGAGAAGAAGAGGAGGAGGAAGGCCGAGAAGATGGCGCGGGAGGTGAAGAAGGAGGTGGAGGAGCTTGTCCCTGTGAGTTATCCATCTTTCGCTCCATTTCAGCTTGAACATGATACTAATTCCTTCCTTCCCTATGCGTTTAGAGCGACGACGACGTCAAGGCCCTCGTCGCCGACTTCCCGTCTAAAAACCTCGAGGATGCCTGGATCATTGACGGGAAGAACCCCGTCAAGGTTTGTGTAAGTCTGTGCTCTCTCTTTTACACATCCTCATCGTGGTACTAACTTCATTCGCAAACGATAGATCTTTACGAAAGGTTACGACTGGGTAGGAGCTCTTGCGAGACTCGAAGAGGCTGCCCAGATGTCGAACGAAAAGGAGAAGAACGCCATGGCCAAGAGTATCGGCTTGATGGGACCTCGTTCGTCCCCCGACATGACTGCGGCCCGACGAAATTTCTGGCTCGCCCGAGGGATCGACTTCGATAAGACCTTCAACGCTCAAACGGGCTACGACGTCGGCGTCTATACCGGAGAGGTGAGTTGGCGCTTACCGAATTCAGCCGAATTCGGCAGAGTCCTGCGTCTTTTGCATTGATCACTGACACCGGTACGATTGCTTCTCTCTTCAGGAACGAAGCATTCGAACCGCGAAGGAGGGGGGCAAAGCAGTTGTCGAGTTCGAACACATCATGTGCACCCCCTGCGCCAGGAAGAAGAAGGATGACCCGGAGCAGCGATGCTTCGCCACAAGGCCCTTCACCGCCTGCACCGCCTGCGCTGATCGCGGCAAGGCTTGCGACTTCAAGGAGATGCAGCGCGCCTTCGTCAACCAGCACGTCATCGGTGCTGCGAAGACCTTGCAAACTATCGGCAAGAAGATTCGCAAGAAGGTCAAGGGCAAGAAGGGGTTGACGATTGCTATCGACATGATGGCGGTGAGTTTTTCTCTGATTCAAACCAGTGATTCCGCGATCCGTGACTGACCGAATTCGGAAAAATTCGTACAGGCTGTCACCGACATTCTCAAGGCCTCCGACGTCGGTATCCCCGGTCTCCACGACTCGCTGAACCGTTACTTCGAGATTCAGCAAGCCAAGATCGACGCAACCTCCAAGAGCGGCAAATCGATGATCGGGCTGTTGAATGAGAGTCGAGGCGAGCAGGTTGCCCGAGAAGTCGAGCAGGGCATGAAGGCTCCCCGCCGCAAAGACGTCGAAACCCAGGCCGTCCTCGACGCGGCCTTCGACAACTTGCCCAGCACCCCTCAGAAGCGCAAGGCCATCGCTGCTCCCGACCAGCGAGCGACCGTCGAGGACTACGATGACGACATGGACATCGACGAGCCGGTCGCCTCGGGATCGGGATCGGGCAAGAAGAAGGCGATCAAGGCCGCGCCCCCCAAGGAAGAGACCTCCGACTCGGACTCGTCGGACTCTTCGTCTTCTTCGGAAGACGAGAGCTCCAGCGACTCCGACTAAGTTGCCTCTTGGTAGACCCCCGCTCAATGCATAGGGTCCCTTACTACCTGATTTCTCTCGCGAAGTCTCTGTTCAGGTAGGGGTTTTTATAGATCAAGACTTCGCCCGTTATTATACGGTAGATATGTGGTAGGGATTGTATATACGAGGCTGGTTTCTTTTTTTTATGCCATGCCATTCTACGAACGATCGCCGAATTCGGTGAACTTCGGCTGATGTCTTTGTCAAAGAGTTCTGATTCACCCGTTCCCCGAATTCTGCAGAATTCGGCAAGACCTTTGCTATGGAGATGAAACACACATCGTCTGAGATATCACGTGATGACGTGGCTGCTATTTGTATCCGCGCGGAGGCAAACAATGCAAACAGATAGAACTCGCGATCACCCACGGCAAACTATCCGACCTCGCTAGCGCGCTATCTGCGCGCAGATACTCGTGAGAAAATAATTATAATCTAGATAGAACTCGCGACCGGGCCCTCATCGTATATCGTCCGGCGTCTGACACGCGTGGATGGGTCCATGACTTCTTGCTTCTTGTAGCTTACAGCTCGACGGTCATTGCCGTTACATTACATTCCGTCTCATCATGTTCATTTTCTTGGTCTTGGTCTTGATCTTGATCTTGGTCTTCATTCTGTGCTTGCTGCTTCTGTTCGTCATGCTTGTTGTTATTGTCGTCTTTGCCGTCAATCTTCTCCGAATCGTCGTTGTAATCTTTGTCGTGATCGTAAGTTTCGAAATCAATTTCGACCACCAAGGGGGTGGTGGAAGTAGTCGTTTTCTGGATCGTAGCGTCACTCTCGACCACCTCGAGGGCCACGAAGGAGCTCGTTTGTTCGTGCAGCTGGAACAAGTCGTTGTCGATGCGCGCCAATAGGCGAGAGTCATCAAGGGGACGTGCGGGCGGATTGAGTTTGAGGCGGATGCTGCCATCAAACGGTTGATGCAAATCATCGAGATCGCAACCGAAGGTGTACCAGTTCATCTCTTCCTCCTTCGAAGCGTGAAGCGCTTCATCTGTGCCACTCGGCTCAGCATCGTTTGAGGAGGAAGGATAGCGGTAGAATGCGCCGGTGAAGATGTGATCCAGTTGAAGCTCCGCCGCCGAAGGGCGATCCTCCGGAAACCACGCTAAGCAGCGTCGTAGGAATCGGTCCCATTCGACTGCTTCTTCTTTGATCGATCCCCGTCGATACAATTGATCAGCCAAGTCTTTATGCGTAACGTTTCCGTTCGCAACTTTGTAAGTGACACGTGCAGGGGTCGTTGTAAGCCTCGGGTGAACGCGATAGACAATGTTGACGTGGCTAAATTAGAACTATCGTACTTACAGGCAGACTGCAATCGTCGAGCGATGTCACCATAGCGCTCCACTACATCTTCGGGAACTTCTCCTAGATACTCGGTGAAGCATCTGTACCATTGAGAAATGGAAGCGAGATCGCTGATAGCACCACCATAACCGAGCATGCTGAGAGTCTGCGTGGCGACGAGTCAGCCCGTGTCCTGCTTATAAATGCTCCAGTCACAGACCGTACCAGCACGCCCACTTGCCAGATGTCACCACTAGTCCCGTATCTGATCCCTCTGGCCAGAACCATCTCGGGAGGTGTCGCTGAGCAATGGACATCAACCGCCGTATCGCTTTGTGACCCGATGAAAGCGGCTATCCCATGCCAGTGTCACGTCATCAGCCTGAGATCTTCAATGTGATACTAAGCAGGATGGAGAGCTCACATCGATCGAAGTCAGACAGAACTACGGTCGCTTCTTCGTAGAAGCGCCGTGGAGAAGGTATGTGTGGAAACGAACGCCCCAGGCGGCCCGCAGACTCTTCTCCCTTGTCGATCACAATAGGGGGTTCAGCGGGGTACTGCAGTTCAGGCAGCCGAAAAGAAATATGGCGTGCCTCCAATCCTGCAAGATTATACCGCTTTCAGTGCCCAGTCCCAGTCATGTCATCAGACAACTCACCGGCGTGAACGACCTTCATCTCATCATGTAGAAACGCCAACCCTCGAAGTATACCTCGATTACATTTCTTGATGAACCAGCCGGGCAAGATCTGAAGACGTGAGATGTACTCAATTCTTTCGAGGTCCAAAGACAAGGGCTCGAAGACAAGGGCTGTCCTGTCAACATCGAGCTGCAGTGTGTTGTAGAACTTGACGATATTGTCAACAGCTTTGTGTCCTTGCTTCAGCCGAGCCGCGATGCTGTCGAGCACAAGTACCTGCTGTCGATGCTCTTTCGATGCGGGATCACGATCTCTAACGAGAATCTTGATGGCAACGTGACTGGTGACAATGAAACGAATCTGTTGATCAGCGGTGTGACGATCCCCAAGTTCAGTCTGGGCCTACTCGTTCGGTTTGCTTTCGCTCTTGCATAACCAAGTGCTCGAACGGAAATCCTCCTTAATCTTCCGGATTGCTGTGTAGTCGCTGCCGTGTAGCTTGTACGATGAAGAGATTCTAGGCTTGGGCTCAAAGAATCTACTTGGATGACAAGCGCATCTGACGATCCGTTCCGAGGGAAGCGCTCCTTCGGACTGAGTACAGGTGTACATGTGTACCAGGAGCTCGGCAGATACCGGATGATCGTCTGCTTTGCACGTCTCGGCTGGTACGGCAGAATCCTTGTTGATCTCGGCGAAGAGTTGATGACAAAGTAACGTCTCAGCGGAAGAGCGACTCTCGGGATCCCATGCCATGCACGAGTTCAGGAAACTTTCCCAGCTAGCGACCTTCGTGGGGTCATCAGGAAGGCGACTAGCTAACCAGGAAGAGAGTCGGGGTCCGGAGGAGGATTTGACTGTTATACAAGTCACGCGATCATCAGCGGTCGATACCTATGAGGCGGGTCAAGGCTTTGACTTACTTTTCTGTTCGATCATGTTGATTGTGGCGTCCCCATAAGTTCCCCGGACATCTTTCGGAATATCACCAATAACCAGACGAATGGTCGAGTACCAATCAACTTTGAGAATAGCATTTTTTACCCAGAACGGCCGATTCAAGAGCATCGTGACGATCTGGAAAGATGACGGGAGAGAATTCGAGTTCGGCCATGCCGAGGGAGCCTTTGGACACATTCGTACTTACCACCGTTCCGACACCCCAAATGTCTCCTGCAATGGACGCTTTCGATTTTGTTAGGACGTTCTCGGGTGGTGCAATGACAGGGTTAAATTGAGGGACATTGTCGTTTTCGACATCGACAAATTGGGCTGTCGAAAACTCGGACCGGGTCAGAATACCGTTGAGGGAAGAAACACGGGTCCAGCAGAGGCCTTGCACTCACACCGCCCAAAGTCGGTCAATACGATCGTCGCCATCTCGCAAAACGTGTTCAAAGAAGATTTTGACAGACCGAGAGGTCCAAGAATCGGTTTCCGAGGACGATAAATCGGTTTCTCTTCGCCGCCTTTGTCGGGCGAGCCAGCCTCAGGTCTGTCGCTCCAGGGTCCTTCATCTTGTTCACCCTGTTCGTGGTTCACCGCCAGCTGGGCAAGTTGTTTCATATTGGACAGGCGGAAAGCGATGTTGCAAGGTTTCAGACCTAAGGAAACCGCGATTGTGCATTGAGACAAATGTCAGTCAAGTCCGCACTTCCTCAACAGCAGCGTGGACTCGCCCGCATAAATCAGCCTCAGCTCTCGGTGTAGGAAATCGATTCCGTTCAAGATTCCGTACGCGCATTGCTTGATGAACCAACTGGGCAGTCGATGATCCGCCGCCCTATCCTTCTCGGACGGGTCCTCATAGTAGACGAATTTGTGATGAGTCAGTTCGAGCAAGGTTTCTAGGTCGATAGTCAGCGGTTCCAAGAGGTAGCAGTCGTACCGCTCGTCGAGCCTGACCTTTCCGTAGAATCGGACGATGTTGACGGTACCCGAATGAAGAATGGAACCACTTCGAGCCTTTCGGACATGCTCCAGGATCTTTTTGAAGATGGGAAACTCGTCCCCATGACCCCTGCCCTCATTCCGCTCCCTGATGATTTTGATCGCACGGATCGTTTGCCTGCATCACGTAAAAATCGACAGGCCAGCGTTAACCCTGCTCGTCGACTCCCCTCAAGAGCAAGTCAAACTCACCTGGTAACGCATTCTTGAGACAACAGCCAGATATTAGAGTTGTTGCCGTGATTCAACTTGCGCACGAGCTTATACTCGCTAACGCAGGTGGGAGTACAAAACACGGTATCTGTAGGCGGACGATAGGACCTGGATGAAGGGCGATCTCGCTCAGAGGTAAACATGTTGATGTATTTCCATGTGTCTGAGTAACGAGACGGCTCGAACGGTGTGGAAGGTGAAGGCTCGGCGGGTAGGAACGATGGTATCTTGACGGAATCCGGTACCGACATTCCTGTAACATCCGGAATGGCTTTCCGGGATGTCACGCTATAGGTCGTGTTGTGAAGCTCGAAGAGGTCGTCGTCTATGCGCGCTAACAAACGGGAGCTTTCGAGGGAGGTTTCAGGCGGCGGACCTCGAATCGTTACCCTGGCGCGGCGTCGATATGATCCCAAATTGTGGATATCGTCGAGGTCTCGCCTGTAGAGGCGCTGTGGCAACATCTCCTCGTACTTGGCTTCTTGCTCTGGCTGCAGAATGTCAGTCCAGATCCCAGCGGACCGCAGCTCGATGCGTTCGTCCATCTCGACAGGATCGATCACCGCGGTCGTTTCAAGATGATCCATCTCTGTCGTAGCATTTAGATGCATCGCGGCGCTGAGTCGATCACCGGGATGCCAGGCAAGAAAGAGATTCAGAACGCCTGCAGTCGGATGCGTCGTTTTAGGGTCTAGATTCCTTTTAGGTTTGGACAACCACTTGATCAGATGACGGAATCTCTCTTTTTTCTCTGCGAAAAGCAATCCCCCGATATCATCAGCTAGCCGAACCAGATCGTCAAACAGCACGGATCATCTTGGAACGCTCGGATCTAGCATACGCACGAGCCTCACCGCGAGCGGTGTCTCCATTTAGATCAGTTGGGATGGGTCCAAGCAGACTTTCGACTGCCTTGCTCCATTCTTCAGTCGAATTTTGGAGAGGAAACCATTGGCGGCTATCAGTCATCAACATGCTGGCCATCTGCAATACATCAAGTCAGCGGGATATCGTTGTGCCCATACCTGTAACATGACATACCAGAACCCCTACACCCCAGATGTCTGCGCCGGGTGTGAACATTGTGTGCCCGGCCAGAACCTTTTCGGGAGGACTGATGGCAGGAGGAATGGAAACTGGGGCTCGCCCACCGGCATCGATGCAAGCGCCTATGGGACCAGGTAGACGTGGATTTCCTTTTTAGTATGACAGGACTGACAACGTATCTGGGGAATAACCTCACATCGTCCGAAGTCGGCCAAGATCACGGTCGCGCTCTCGCCGAATAGCTCAATCGAGGGCGATTCTCCGCTCAGAAAACTGTGAAGTCGTTGCGTTGGTTTCGAGTTCATCCCTTTGGGCCAATCTTCCAGACGGAAGACTATGCTTTGCATCTCCAACCCTGTTGGTGGATATGGCGCAGACGCCGAGCACCGAGATGAGTCTATGCTCTGACGAGATGAACAGCAGGAGCTGAAACAGCTCACCGGCATAGACTAGCTTCATCTCGTCGTGCAGAAACTTCAATCCGCTGAGGACACCCATGACAGTCCTGGCGACGAGACCCATAGGCATAGGTAGTGGCAAGAGACCTTCCGACACAGCTTGAGCAAGGCTGATGGACAGCGGTTCGTGGACATAACCCATACGATCGATGTCGAGTGGTATCTCTTTGTGAAATTCGACGATATTGTTGTGTCCGAAATAGCCAGGATTTTGACGACGTGCTGCGATCTGTTTGAGGATCCCGATATGTTGTGCTTGATTCTTCAAGTCCCGATCGTGGTCCCTGTTCAAGATCTTCACAGCGACCAACCTAGTCAAGCAGAAGAATTAGCCATGGCGTCGATCACCAGACTATAACTGACGTACTTACCTGTCGGGGTTCTCCTTGGTGGAGCAAAGCCAGCTGAGCGATTCGTTGCCTCGATCTCCCGCGGCGACGATCGCGGTGTATCCAGCATCACGCAGACTCTGCGTAACGACAGCAGGATCGGAGTAGTCTTTTGTAGATTTGCAGAAACATTGGGACCTTTCGCTTCCAGGTCCAGTCAAGGCGTAGCCGGGTGTATTGACACAAGAACGAAGCTGGACCAGTGGCTCGGCCGAAAGGGCTGGTGTATCGACCATCATCGCGTCGGAGCCTTCGATCGCAGGTATGTAGCCAGAGTTCCCGGCAGAGTCTGTATCGGCAACATCGATGAACAGCTGATATTTGAGTAGCTCCTGTGCTTTCGGCCTTCGTTCGGGTTCCCACTGGAAACACGAGCTCAAAAAGCTTTTCCAGGAGAGATTCTGCGATTTTTTGGGCAGGTGGTTCTTCAACCAGGTCGAGAGACCGGGTGCGATCTTGTTCTTACGGTCTGTTCAGATCAAAACTCGTGCGGGTAAACAGCTTGCATCGCCTTGGCAGCTAAGCGATGGGTCAAGACTTACGACCTTGGGAAAACATATTACAGTCGACCAGGTATCTTGTTGGGGCGTCTCCGATGACTTCGCGAACCGTAGAGTACCATTCATCCTTGGTATCCTTTTCCAGCCAAGTGGACTTTCCCGTGATCATAGCGATCGCCTAGACAAGCGAAGTCGTATAACCAGCCTGATCTCGGCGGTATCACCAGTGACCGGAAACTCACTATCGTGCCCACTCCCCAGATGTCCGCAGCGGTAGTCACCTTGCCCGTTCGCAAGAGCCTGTGTTCGGGAGGTACGAACGAGTTGTTGAACCTGGCGATCTGATCGCTTCCTTCGAACATGGCTACGGGGAGACCGGAACAACGCCATCAATCAATCATAAGACCATGCCATTCCCATTTGGCGAAGTGGAACTCACATCGTCCAAAGTCGGTCAACACCACCGTCGCCTGCTCGCAGAACCGCATCATAGACTCCTCGCTCTGGCCCAGAGGTCCGAGAATAGGTTGTGGGGGCCGTTAATCCCCGTCGGGTCCGTGAGGAATGCCGTCCACCTTTTCTTGATGAGCACCGGCTTCTCTGACCCATTTGTCCATGTCGGTCAGCCGGAAGGCGATGTTACACGCTTTCAGACCTGCTTCGGAGCCGTCACAAGAACAAAACGAGTTGCGTATCAGCATTCGACCTCGATGCCATACGTCGATTGGTTCGAACCATCGTTCATGGGCAGAGGCGACGGACCTGCGTAGATGAGACCGAGTTCCCCATGTAAGAACCCCAGCCCGTTGAGGATCCCCTTCGTAAACCGCTTGACCACCTCGATCGGCAGCCCACTCCTCTCCGCCTCCAAGTCCAGCCTAAGATCCTGCGCCGGATATCGCTTAGCATCATGATTAGAAGAGACGAGAGACAGTAGACAGTGTAAGTCGACAGTCAGGGGTTCGAGGACGTAGCCGTCGTGGACGTTGTCGAGAGGGAGTTGGACGTGCAGTTTGCCGTAGAACCTGACGAGGTTTTTCAGACCCGGATGAAGTTGGGAGGGGGTTGAAGTCGAAGCTCGTTTGACAGTGAGGTGTTCGAGGATCTTGTTGTAGACGGAGGTCTCGTCACCATGACCGCTAACTTGATGGCCTGCACGTAAGACTTTGACGGCACGGAACGTCGGGGTAGATCTTTTGGTGGCCGTACGCCCGTTCAGAGGTGATACAGAGGAATCGCAGATCAGTCAAAGCTTGCTCGACCAGGAAAGGAGGGAAGAGATCAATTGTTATGTAGACGTACTCGGACCCGCTTCGGTGAGAGACCAGCCAGATGTTGGAATTGTTCCCAAAGTTCAACTTTCGAGATTCCCGACCTTCCGGCGTGCAATACTTGTAATTTGATTCTGAGCCGACCGCCGGTCTGAACTGTCCCGACAGCTTGTCGCTGGCAAATCCACGGGTGTCGTCCAGATGTTTCCATATGACAGTGTAAGGGGTCTGAAAAGACGAGGGCGAGGAGGTCTTCGAAGAAGGAGAAGAAGAAGAAGTTTCGACGGGGTCGATCGACATGTCTTTCACCGCGTTCGGCCCTTCCTTTGAAGGCGTTTCCGGACGATCTTCCTTCATCGTACCGCAAGGACGAGTCCTGAGCTAGGTCGTGGTTAGATGGAACGTCTGTTGAGCTCGATAAGATGAGGTGAAATCCAACATGGTACTTCGACAAGGTTAAGGTTGATCCAGGTTCATCCCACACAAACTCGCTCCCCGCGAGACCCCCTTGAGGCATGACTAGCTGACTAGCGATTACCTAAGCTCAAATTTCCAGGTCTCACTTGATCCATTTCAAGATTGATCGCATCAATCCCATCTTGAGCGATCACCGGTCAAGAGTGATGCGATCAATCCTTCTCGACGATCAAGGGTCGCGACGCGTCTTGCTGTAGCGCGAGCGGCTTTTTCTGTGTCCGATTCTGAAACCGGGACGAAAAGGTTCTGGCAGACGGAAGTTCCGCGTCGAGTCGTGTAGATTGTCTTGACCACTATGTGTCAACCTCTCCCAATACAGGAAAGCAGTGAGTCTCTTGGGACGCAAGCGGTTCGGCCAGACCCGCCACTATGGCCCGAGCTGGGTCGACCACCGGCAGGGGAAAGAACTCCTTCTGACAAGGTACGATGGGATTACCATACATGCAGGTGAATTGATGATATAGCTCGACCGAGTCTATCATCGCGGTACAGTGAGTCACAGAGTCTATCATATAACAAGCGCTTATCTAAAACGGCAGGGGAAAGGGAAGTCAACAAAGAAGGCCGGGCGCTGCCCGAGTCGACCAAGCCGTAACGCTCGAATGAGGATCTTGACTGGACAGATGGTGGGATTGTTTAAACGACTGACTCCGATCCGCATGATCGCCTACCATAATCCACTCCCGAGCTTTGTGCGCCTCCGTATTCGAAAGCGCGCTTCCAAGATCGGCGCTCTCCGACGGGCAACGTTTGGCTGATCGGGTTCCGGTTCTGTCGATAGACCCCATCACAATCGCTCTGTCCGTCTGCTTGAACGTGATCTGCTATTGCCGAGAGTACTCTGACGAGGTGATCAAGGATTCCTTAGGGGTTAGGGTATGGTAAGTTTCACGTTGCCACCCCCGTTTCTCTGACGGGAAATCTGCAGGGCTCGGAGAAGGGTTGGCGCGATCCCGCCCGAAGACGATCTTGGCGACATCTCGGGATCGCTTGTCCGTGCGGTATACGTTATGGAAACATCCCGAGATCGACCACAAGGCCTGGGGTCTGATTCATCTTCCGAGCTGTCGGAGATGAACGCACAACTCGTTCGTTCTTCGCCAAGAGTACCTTGGTTACGATTACGAGACGCTCAAGCGGG
The DNA here is from genome assembly GCF_021052385.1 of Filobasidium floriforme. Taxonomy (NCBI): domain Eukaryota; kingdom Fungi; phylum Basidiomycota; class Tremellomycetes; order Filobasidiales; family Filobasidiaceae; genus Filobasidium; species Filobasidium floriforme. The sequence continues at coordinate 20,411 of NW_025763637.1, read as the reverse complement.
GCTCAGCATTCCAGGCACTGCGGCAATGGGGGGGTTCGGAAGACGGGACCTGTCGAGAACGGGCTCAAAAGCTCATCCAGCTATTCATTACTCTTGGTATTCGTCCCCTTCTCCGATCGAAACAGAACATCCTGGCTTTTGATCCAGGAGAATTGGGGGCGATGCTTTCAAGGGTTCACGTCCAGGTCCAGGTCCATCGACGGGAGCATGGAACTTGAACGCAACAACGGCACGATGGAGGTGAAGATGGCGGGTGCGTGTTGATGGTGGTGGTGGGAACGTACAAATAGGTGGACCGGTCGGGGTCGCTGAGAGGGAAACGGGTGGGATGAATAGAAGGAAGCACCTCTACCGTAGCGACATCGCCCTCCGTTTCTCTTCTCGACGGATCTCGACTTGCCTGATACTACCGCATCGTGAGTGAATGCGTAAAGGCTCGAGCAGACGACAGATGAAGCGCTGACATCCTCGCCGCTGTCTCTCGTGCATAGCCTTCACTAAGAACTCCCCAACGACCCAGCACCAACCCCTAACTCTTCCGACGATGCTCGCCAAACTCCTCATCTCCGCCCTGGCCGCCTTGTCGACCCTCACCCAGGCCTGCCCGGAACACGACTTCCACGCCCGTCGACATATAAAACGTGCCGAACCCGCCGATACCGTCTGGGCCTACGAAGCTTCTTACAACTGGGGCCAGCTCTCAGAGTCCTTCTCGTTGTGTCAAGCGGGGACGCAACAAGCTCCCATCCCCTTACTCCTCACGCAGGGGTTGAGTTTGAACCATATCCCAAGGTTCGGGGAGGGGTATAATGGGACGGCGAATGGGACGTTCTTCAATTGGGGTTACGGACCGGCCATGTCCCTCGCACACGAGCAAGGGGTATATACGACTCTCCCTAGCTTCACGTTCGACGATAACGGCGTCAACGAGACGGTTTACCTGACCGGATGGCACATCCACGCTCCCGCTGACCATTCCGTCGGTGGGGACCGATCGAAAGCCGAACTCCATTTCGTACATACCACCTCGGAGGGTACTCCGAGGGCTGTGCTGGCTTTCCGGATCGATCCCGGTAACTCCGACTCGCCCTTTTTTGCGGGTCTGCCGAGGTATTTCAGTTTTAGGGAGGTGGAGAAGAATACGACGACGAGCATGAGCCCGGGGGAGGTTTTGAGGGAGGTCAATTGGTTCAGCGAGTTTTGGACTTATCGAGGTGAGCGCGAGTTTGCTCGTTATCTTAATGCTTCGCCGTGACGTTTTGAATACAAAAGCTGATACGATTTTTTTTTCTATGGACGTTCTCGGCAGGATCCCTGACCAGCCCCCCCTGTACGGAGGGCATCCGGTTCTTCGTCGCGCGAAACATCCTGTTCGTCGGGAACGCCCAGATGCAGGACATCTTGAACGTCAGCACGTACTCGGCACGGGCTGAGCAGGAGGTCTGGTTGCACCAGATCAACGTCTGAGTTCGCGTCGAATCTGAATGAGGAGGCCAGGAGGTCGAGGTCGGGGTCGAAAAACGAGTTCGATAGTGCGACATGGACCTGGATTTGATATGGAGGGTTGAGGTGGCAGAGCAGGCGGACCGGGATGAGGCAGGAGGTCGTACACCGCCACATCACATCGAGAGGAAATTATATGGAAGGAGGAATAACATGAACCGTTTCCGGGGATCTGAGCGCATCATAAACGAAACGCGATATTTTGAATATACCCTTTTCCGCTTCTCGACAAGAAACTACGTTTGTATACCATTCCGTAAGATAGAAAATACCATATCATAAATCTCTCGTACCGTGTATCCTGCATGGTCGTAAAGGATGTTGTCGATGTTGTCACTCGGGTGTTTGGATATGGTCATGGTAGCGGGGATCGCGACAGTTTCTGAACAAAGAAGCGCGTCTCAGTTTCGGCCAAAGGAAGGGAGAGACGACAATCTCGTGAATATGACAATCAACAACAGACACCATCTCGACATCAACATCGACTTCTCAACAATCAATCTCTCTTGTCACTGATAGCTGATAGCTTGATTCGGTACATCTTCGCTCTTGAAATCACCACCAAACGCTTCTTGAAACAATTCTCCGACTCGAATACTACCTCCCACCGACAATTTCCAGCCGCCATACAGTACGACGTCGTGATCATGTCCTCTCGTCGTTCAGGACACCTCATCGTCTCCCGAAACAACAATCGAACCAAAAACAACTCTACCGCTACCGCCCCCGCCCGGGCGAGTAAACGACAATGTGTGAGGGAGGATATCAATTACGCCCCTGTCGCTCTGGTAGAGGAGGAAGATCAGCGGGACGAAGACGAGTACGAGGAGGAAGATGATGAGGAAGCACCCGCTCCGGCAGCTAGTAAACGTCGAGGAAGGCCTTTAGGATCTACCAAGCGAAAGGCTCCCGCTAGCGAAGATGGCATTGAAGACCAATTACAACCTGAGCCGAAGAAGGGGAGGGGAAGGCCCAGGAAGGGAGCTGTTGCAGCTGTTGGAGTGAAGGGTGCTCAGAAGGCTCGAGCTAAAGGTGTAGGGAAGAAGCAGGCGCAGGTAGAGTCGGAAGATGAGGTTAGGAGCGACGAGGAGGAAGAGCAACAGGCGGATGAAGAAAGAGAAGAAGAACAGGAGATTGAGGATGAGGACCCGTTGCCGTAAGTTTCAGTCTCCAATGTTGGTTTCCCACCCCCCTTCTTTGATTGATATCTCGTTGAAATCGTTTTCGATGACCGGAAATTTTCTTTTTGTGTCATGTTTTTTCCCGTATCGACTGACTATACTCGGTCGGACCATCATCCTATACATCACATCACGATGCATCACGATACTCGACACCCGACATTCGTACCATCATCCTATACATTATATCACGATGCATCACGATACTCGACACCCGACATTCGATACGTCATCTCACCACACTCGATACTCGATACGCCATATTCGATACTCGATACACCAATACGCCACACACCATACACCAATACACCAATACACCAATACATCATCCGCCATACGATATACGACATCCAACACAGAACCCCGGAAGAACTGATGGACAAACGGAGGTTCCATTCGTACTCCAAGTTCAAGTTGCCGGCGGATTCGGAGGATGATACGGCGGATGATCTGACTTTTGCTGTGGGGAAGACGTGAGTGCGCGCTTTGTTACCTCTTTGGTCCTCTTTGTTACTCTTTGCTCCCTGGGGCGGAGACAAGGGCTTCGTCCTGCCGTCCCGGGACCTTCGATTCCGCATCTCATCGGTATCTGCCAGAGCATACCGGTCGCATTTGTCAGGGTCTGACGATTCTCGTTCGGGTGCAGGTTGGCTGATCTTTCGCTTCTCTTTCTCTTGTTGCTTTATTTCGCGCCGACTCCCGCTCCTCTTGTTTACCTGCATATCACTCTGAAACAAATCGACTCGTTTCTCAATCTCAACTCGCTCATGGCCGCCCCTCCCCTGACTTTCGGTTTTGTCGTCGTCGTCAACACGTCCTCCGCTACACACGTTCGCGATCCCGCTCCGATCGGCTCGTCGTTAATTCTATTCAACCTCACTCGGATCCCGGGCCTCGACCTTCGTTCGAGTTGATAGCGTCGCTCTTCGCGCTCCCCCCGGAACAAAGACTGAATGGCTAGCCCGCATTGATTACATCGCCGCGGCAAACCAAGCTCTCGTTTACTGTCTCGTTACGTGGTTTTACCTTCCCGCACAGCTTCGAGAGGTAGGGATTCCAACCATTGGGAGGCCCAAGGTCTTGAAGGGAGAAGTTTATCTGAGTGACCATCGGGAGGTGATCGAGACGAGTACTGTCGATTGTGAGTTCCGGCTTCAGATTCGAGGGGGTTCAATTACGGCGCGGTAGCACGCGAAGAACGGCTTCGTCGAGGACGCTGACCTCCTACGCCTCCTCCAGCCCATGTCCAAATCGATTTCCATCCGAACTACCTGCCCGCCAAATCCGATTACTTTTATCGCAAGCAGGTTGTTACAAAAGCCGAGACCCACAAGGAGCTCGGGGGCAAGGGGAGGTTTTACAAGCCTTACATTGCGGATGTCTCCGAGGAGTAGCCAAATCCTTCCGCTCTCCTTTCGTCTCTACTTGCAACCAGCATTCGACTTCTTCTCTTGTTCGCACTTCCATTTCGCCCGAGTAATCATATATGTAATCTCACTGTCTTCGGTCTACATCATTGTTGTACAAAAGTATTGGCGATCGAACTCGACGCTGATACGATATCGAAATCTTGTCCCGCCCGTGCTTATCGCCCGCTAGCTATTATATCTCGGCTTGACAAACGCCGTCGGCAACCCCGTCAGATCGGTAAACGGCCTTTCCACCACCAACAGCTCGTGGTTGCCCAACATGGCCACGGCGCCGACCTCGCGATAGCGTCCGATGATGCGGAACGGGTCCTCGGCGGTCGTGTCGATGATGGGCTTTTTGTTGGCACCGGGCTGATTCGTTCGAACACCAGACTTGCGTCGTTTCCTAGTCTTCTTGTCCTTGCTCGACGAGTCGCCCTCGGGCACGTCCAGCGTCGAGACCCAGTTGCTACCCCAGGCTAGAATCTTGCCCCGACCCGCAGCCGTCGAAGAACCCGATCCGGAAGCGACAGGCTCCAAGCCCAGCACCCGGTCGTCCGTGTAGGTGACCTTGGTCCGCCCCAATAGTAGCCGCCGATCGTCGACGTCGAACGTTTGCACCGTATTGGCACCGGCGAAAGCGAGAACCAGCGTCGATGCGTTGCTAAAGGTCATGGCTGTGGGCGGTTCGGCGAACGTCGGTACAAGGCAGTGTAGCTGCGAGTACGGTTAAGATGTGAGTGAATGACTTCGCCAACCGACCTAGAGACCGGAACTCACCTTGAAGACATCCAGACTCCACACGCCTATCCGTCCCGAACTGTCCTGACCGGCCAACCACTGCAGATCCGGGCTGATGCTCATCATCACGAACCGCGGTCGATGAGCATCGGCGTCGCCATCGTCCTCCTCTTCACTGTCGCTATCGTCCGAATCCGAATCTGCTGCTTCGCTTCGGTGTTCACCGCCGGCGGCACTGCTCGTGCTCTCGTCCTCGTCCGCCTCATCTGCGTGGCCGTTCCCGTTGACGTTCCCGTTCTGGCCCAATTTCGACCGTGATGGCAACCCCTGCACCGCCCTCTGCCCTTCCTTGACCGGTACGGCAAAGCTCTTCAGCACGCTAACGCCCTCTTCCGCGTCGCTCGCTCCGACCTCGACAACGACCATGTGCGAGTGCATGGCGAATCCGATTATCAGGCCGTTTGAGTCGGGCATGAACAGCAAGCTCGAAGCGCCGGTACCACGACGAGCGAACCCGCTGGCGAGGTGCGGCAGAGACTCTTCCAAGAGCGACGTGAAAGCCTTGACGCGTTTGGGTTGGACCGTCATCGAGTCGTCCTCGACGTCGTCCTGCGGCGATGAACAGAATATCAGATCGACCCCTCTCCTGGGAGATGCTGAACCAGCTCGTTGCGACTCACATGATACCTCAACTTGTACACCTTGGTCTCGTACAGATCGGAAACCGCCAACCACTTGCCATCTGGCGAAATGGCAGCCGAGACCAAGCTCGTTCGCAGCTGCGTCACAGACCCAGAGCTATCGTCAGTCTTTCTCTCATGACACAGAAGACCTTGGCACGGACCCACCTGAAAGTTCATCTCCAACACCTTGTCCCACCCACCGGGCACGTTCTCACCCTCGGCCTCTTCCCCTCGACCCCTCATCTCCCTCACCCGGAACAAGGCCACGCCTCGTTGTCTCCGGACGAGTACCAGCCGTTTCTCCCTAGCGACACCGATGACGTCCGTCCCGTTCCCCCTGGGCACGTACCCGAGGTCCACCTTGACGGCATCGTTGAACGTCTCCTTGCCCTTGTTCGTGATCGGGTTCACCTCCGACTTGATCGCCAGCGGACCTTTTCGCTTGGTCGTCAATCCACCCGTCTGTCCCGCCGAAGTCAAGACGACGCTCATGTCGATCCCACCCGAGGCGAGGACGGGGGCGACGTGCGGGTTGATGATCGGCGAACTGTTCCGGGGTGCGAGCGAGTATCCGGGGAACATGGCTAGCGTACGGACGTCGTGCTTGTGAAGCCGCTTGATCGAGGTCTGTTGCCATTCTCCCGACGAGCTCGAGGTGGAGGTCGGGCCGTCCAGCTCGTCCCGATCGGCGCTGGCTGACGAGGAGACATAGGTGAACTGGGCCACCCGTTGATCAGGTCCAGAGGTGTACACCGCTCGTCCGTTCTATGATTGTCGTATTCAAACAATCATCATCAGCCTGGATTGTCTCGCGCATCGAAACGACCTTCAAATTCAGGCCGAAACTCACGGGCGAGATGACCAGACACTGCGCATCCGCCGCGTGCGCCTTGAACGACTTGATCTGCGCCAGACTCTTGCCGTCCCAGAAGATGACCTGTCCCAACGAATCCGCCGAGATGATCGTCCCGTCACTACCACCGCCGATTATCACCGAGTACGCAAACATCAGTATCAGCCTCGACTTTATGACCCCTTGTTCTCAATTCGAAGCTCCGGTCGAGATCCAAGCGACGAGACGAGACACGGTCGACTCACATCAAACACCCCACAGCCCAAACCACGCTATGTCGTTTCCTACTCTTCCCCCCCGTCCCTCGAGCGCTCAACTTGCCTACACTCATCCGCCCAACAACCCTACCCGTGGCGAGGTTGAATTTCCGGAGGGAGGAGTCCGAGTGGGCGGTTATCAGGTAAGACGGTCTCCAGATCCATCTCGTCGTCTCTGTCTCTCGACTTTTCTCTTCTTCCGCTCCCGCGTTGTATGTCGATCTAGAGTTGGGGGACGGGGCGACCTTGACAGACTGCCTTGCTGGCGGACCCCAAGCGATCCCCAATGTCCTGACCTTCCCCGGGAGCGCTTCCATCCTCCCTCCCACTCCCGTTCCTCCATTAGCGGTGTTCAGGCTAGCTACCTCCAGTTCGAGCGTGTCGGGAGAGAGTTGTAAGAGGTGGATGTGAGGAGCCGAGGTGGAGATCGCCAAGTGGGTGTGGGTTGGGGAGAGGGAGAGGGACCAGATGGGACCCGAGGGGAGGGGGGTGGTTTGCTACCGAGCGATGCGAACATGATGTCGGACGTGTCGTTATCGGATTGACATGACAAGAAGTGCGATGGAGAATATGAATTTTAAAGCGAAAGCGAGAATTTGTTGGGTCAGCTATCATATCATGTCGTCTCCGATCTCTGATCTCTGATCTCTGATCTCTGATCTCTGATCTCTCATCTCTGATCTCTGATTGATGAGGTGATGCGGCCATCAAGACGAAATTTCACTTGAACCTCCAAGGCGTAGTAACCCCGAGGTGTGCTCGACAGCACTAGACAAGCGGGATGAGGATAAAAATAGCCATCAAGTGGGAAACTCACCAGAACCCTCCCACTCCCTAGACACCGCTCGACGAGATCCCCCGAATCGCTCCCACCCGTGAACAACCTCAGTTCGTCAAGTCGGGGGAGTCGGGGTTTGTGCTCTTTCTCCTTGTGTTCCGTCTCCGACTGTCCTACATTTGTAGTCGTAGCTTTTGTTGTTGATGAAGATGAGTGTGATGAGGATGGTTCGTCTGACAAACCGAAGGAGGTAGAAGAAGAAGAGGAAGAGGTGGTGGTAGGGTGGTAGAAAGACTCGGGGTCCCGGATGGCGAGCGTCATCAACGAGATCGTCGGGTATGCCAGGATGCTGGGGAGGACCTATAAGTATAAGGTTGGGACGAGGATGATGGATGAGGGGTTAAAGGAACATGAGCATCAGAGTTAGAGTGTTGATCTCGTCGCGAGGTCCAAGGTTTCAATGTCTTCATGACGAGGCATGAAGAAATTGAAAGGAATACGAGGTACGAAGTGGGGACTCACCCTACGCAACACCCAACTCCCCTTGCCCTCGCTCCCAACCTGAACCTCCTCCTCCCCCTCCCGCTCATTTCTATCCCCCTCGGCCCACTCCCAAATCTGAATCTCCCCATTCTGCCTCGCACAAACCAAAGCCCCCATCTGACCCTCTATCACATCGACCGGTGCTGCAGGGTCCGGGTTGGGGAACGGGATCGGCGTGAAAGCGAGCGCGGTGATGGGGGATGGGTGGTAGTCTGCGAACCTGACCCTGTGGAGGGCTGTCGTTATCGCCGTTTTCGTGGTGGGTTCTTGGGGTGTTATGTCGGGCATCTTGGAGGAGATACTATGTATCTATGAGGGTGAGGATTGTCGACGATCAGAATAGAGAGAAGAAAGTCTTGGTGTACATATGTACAACTTCTTACCATCCATTGACCTTCTCGAGGTCGCTCCGTGCCAACTTTTAGCTCGATCACGTGACTTTTGGGGTCTCGGCGCGACCGACTTTTGCTCGTTTCAAGTCGATGAATATGGGTGGCAAAAGGGTGCTCGTCGAACCTCGCAGGTTCGAGGCAACTAGCAAGGAAAGGAAGGCGAGACTCACTCATGATGACATGTGCCGTATTGGGGGTTCGGATGGTCCGGCGGGTGAGCGTGGTAGTGATGTATCGCTCGGGTGCGGGGATGCACTATACGAGTTTCGGGATCTGCTTGCTGAGGCACAAGCGAAAGTGGTACGAGCAGAAACCAGCGGCTTTGCTATGCTTTTAATCTACGGCGAGATCTCAATTCAATGCGTCGAGAACAAAAAGGTATTGCTCAGAACGACCCTGTGTCTTTGTCCATTCCATCCAATGCCAGTCAAACAACAAACGCGCTGTGTCGACCAACCACCTAATTGCAATGAGCGATAACGGTATCAAAAGGGACAGAAAGGGACAGACCAATCTTGAGACTGAACGCATACCGGCGTTGGCTACTTTACATCGCAATCATCAACTCACGAAACTTTCCTCAACATTCACTAATCCGGACCCGCTTGCTGTGTTGTGGAAGCATGAACATACAGACTTGCCGATCAGGCCTTTCTACGTCTCGTCGGCAAAAGCGTAGACGTAGCGTGTTCATCCACCTCGTCATTTATGAGAAGGAATGGCAAGACGATTCAGTCACGAACCCCCAGGTCAGCAGCAGGAGATTAGAACGAGATATACTTGTTGCAAAGCTGATGATCCGGAAAGCTCGCGTTGATCGCGACGCAAGGCAGGTAAAAGCAGCACCATATGAAGATCGTGGGCACGCCAGCAAGCGTCGGTAATGAGCGCCCTGGAAACCTGATCAACAACGATCGTGAAACTCTTGATGGATGCATTCGGCAACAGATTTTCAGACCGGATTTGCACGTGCAGGATAGAACGATCGAGAGCTTTAACAGGCCACTGTAGACGGTTCATTGGTCGTTTAAGCTGATCCTTGCAGACAACAAGGCCTGCCTAATGAACATCTTGGACGGGTGGAAAACTCGGCAAAGGTCCGATTCAGGAAGTCCAGGACTTGTTCATCTTGATTTTTCTCCACCCTTTGAACTATTGATCGAGTTGGGTGATGGTCACTGATCAGCTCGCACCCCTCCTGATTGACGGGCATGTAATACCTGAATACAGAAACCCGGTTCAGTAGCGGTTACGGGCGTCGTTCACTATTCAACGTCATATACTCACGTATAATTACCTTGCGCACCGTTGGAGAGGAGATATTGGGATTGCTCGCTCAAGTGCGTATGAGGAACAGCATATTTTGGAGGTTAGAGCCAAGAAAGTACTGCGTGTGTATAATCTTCCCGTGGGGACCGTCGTATGGGAGGGAAACGAATCAGCATACGAGGACGATGTTGCCGATATGGGTACATCCGATTACAACAAAGTTATTGTACATCGACACCATTGCGAGCCAGCTAGCTACATGCGATCGGTCGTGTTTCTCTTCTTATACCTGGCCCAGATGCATGTACGCAAGCAAGCGTATTTGAGGTTGTGCTAGCGTGCTATCCTTGCCACAACCGTTCCGCCAAGACCCTCGTCCAGTGTGAAGATGAGGCCGCCGACGATGTGGATTTCGTTGATCGCTGAAGTGACGCTCCCTCTGACGACCCGATTGTGGGATCTTCAGCGGCACATTGGCTCTCCCAAAACGTTTGAATCACCGACTCTGCTGCCGCGCTTGCAACAGAGGCGATAAAGTCTTTTTTCTTCTCGATGAGGGCGGACAAGTTGGTATCTTTGCTTTTGATGGTCAAGTCGCGAAGCGATTCTTTGAGCCTGTTGTGGATTTCGAACTCCGATGCGCTGAGAGACGGGTCTAACTGCGAAAGGGAATCCTAAGGGGATACACGGCGAATCCACTCTTTGGTCAGCTTCAGGTCAATCGTCTTTCTCTCAACAGTGTTGGTATTTCGGTCGCTCACCACTGCATGCCCGGCCGCTGCCCGGTACACGAGGTTCTGATCTCGCCACGTCCCAGCTTCCTCAGGCGCAAGCGTGTCGTAAACCCATGGAGGCATGTGTCGGTCCGCTCTGGCGAATGCCTGATTGACTAGATGTAGTGAAGTCTCGGGAATCTCCCACTGTCGTTGCTTCGGGTCGTAATCGTTGCATATCAGGTAGAAGATGTCGTCCTCTTTGCGCTTCCATTCGTACCCTTGACCATTATGTTCCATCCTGATTTTCCTACTGCGGAAATATTTGCGCAACTTCCGGTTCTCAAACCACGCAGAGACGGGGACTTTCTGAACTTTCGATACCGTTCGTCCATGAATCAACCCATCGACGAAACGTCTTGGTGGCCATGCACCTGTGTCTAGAGAACCCATTTTTTTGGAAAAAGAATCTCAGTTTCTCGGAGGTATTTCTGCAGTTTAGTATTCTCGTGGAATATCACCTCTCGCATATAGACATCGTTCATCCTGTTACTAGGTGTACTTATATACGTCCATAACCCGAGTTCGATATTCTCCTTGATGTTTGGTCTGATGAAAGGAAAGCAATGTGTCTCGCGTGAGTTTCGCGTGATCAGTCGCGTTTCAGGTCGTCGAATCGGGGTAACAAAGGTGTAATTGCCGAATAACGCCGGATCACGATGAGATGAGAGAGGACTCACATGGAGACTTACTATCCTCGTAATCCTTGCTTGGTAAGCAGAGTAAGGTCCGGTCATAGCGATCGTTTCAGCAGTGCGCCTGAGAGCCTGTCGAGCGCGGGACGATGGCCCGCCGATGGTCGAAATATGCTGTGGAGTTTGCGGGGAAACGGAGATAGTGGAACTGGTCTCAAAGTTGTTTGATCGGTATAGGTAGTATAATAGGCTCACAGCGTTCCATGTGATCTCCGTCAATGTCCATCATCGCATATGAGTCCAGCCCTAAGTGTTACAGGACCGATCACCTTGCTGATAATGTCCACAAAAGGTTATATGAATCAAGCAGGTATCCAGATCGTTCTCCCGTATCTGCTCTTTGAAAATGGACTTTCACCTCGACAAAGAGCACAAATGATGGTATACGTCTGGTCACGCAGCAGCAGAGTCAGAAATTGCCTTTCAGCACTCCGTGCGTCTGTGAGATAGAGTCGGTGCTGCAAAGCCTAATCTCAAGCGAGCTTGCCTTGTTATTCCAGCGCGACAGCTGCCATTTTGCATGCAATACCTTCCTTCTTGCATGCACCAGCTTTCCTCTTGCATTCGACCACCAGCTTGTTCTGTCTCTCTTGGATTTCCTCCTCAACCCTATAGTCGCAGTGATGGCTGCAATTGCGATCCCAATGCTGTCAATCTTGGCCTTCTTGCAAGCAGGTATTGATTGGGAGCTCTCGCCACCCTCTTGCCGCAGGCGCAATACCTTGACAATCGATGCGTATATCCTTCGGAAGTCATTGAATAGGAATGTGACTGTATGAATAGGTCTCCCGGTATCGAAGTCAACCACGTTAATCCACCAAATGTAATGATACGGTGGAATGCTCTATAATATTGATAGTACAACAAGACAAGATGCAATACAATCGACGAACGACCTGGGACCACTTCAGCAAGGAGAACTCCCACTCGCCCATTTGCCATCGCCCTGACTACGTTAGAATGGGAGGAGACGTCAGGACAGCGAGTGCTGTTGGGTGCTAGCGCTGCACGCGCTGGTCTGTTGCAGCCGAGAATGCTCCAGTCTGGCTTGTCGCATTCGAAGAAGCAGCTGTAGAGCTCTCTGGCTGATTCGAATCCGTCTCCTCAGACCGGGCACCATTCTCGGTCCCGGGTATGGATTTGCCCGACCGTTGAGAGTTTTCGGGCGCGATCTATGCCCGCACCGGTTTGCAGAGTTCAGTTGCGTGCTTTGAATGATGTGCGAACTTGACGGGCAAAATCACTGCATTACTCACATCAAGGAGCTATCCAACCGCTCTCAGGGCCCGGTTCTGTTGCCTCCAGTAACGCGCCCTAGTTGAATCCAATTCTCGGTAGATCCAGTGCGGCATATCTCGGTCGTTGTGTGCAAAACTTCTGTTGATCTTCCTCACAGGTTCACTGGCCGCTTGCAGGAGGGTAAAATATGGAAGGCTTTGAACTCCTTTTTTTCGAACAGCTCAACTATGAGATGCTGTCCGACCTTCCGGAACTTCGAAGCTAAGTAATCATCGTCCCCGGGCCCAGGGTGTGGATGCTGATGGGCCATGTTGAGTGCTCTGGTAGACCGACTTTGTTGGAGGGATTGATGATGTGTATGTACGGCTGAATGTCCAACGAACTTGCCACAGTCCGTAGGTAAGACTATTATATACCCACTGAGAAGCTCAATGTTCTCCTTAGCGTTTCAATTGGTGAAAGGAAGGCGATGCCGAAACCGCTTGCTGCTCCAAGCCGCAGTGAGGGAATCGGACAGCTAGATAGGGGCGGGGGCTGTGTGATTCGTCTCCTCGGCATCGACTCCTTTGATGTTGCCCATCGAACCAGCAAGTACTCCATGTGGTGTCGGCTTCAGCCTTGAATGTCATCATCTGACTAGCTAATGAGCCATACTGTATCCTCGCGTCTGGATTGCCCGTCTAGCTGAAGTCGATTTGGCTCGTCGTCAAGAGCCCAAATGATTGACTTGTTCGGATGTGTCTTGCCGTGAGAGAGCAGACCCGACTCGTGAAACAGAGGCACGAATGGAATGATAGGGGGTCGACCGCAGATTTGTAATCGTATCTTGTACAGAAATCATGCATGCCCGTTTACAACGATCCGCTACCGCTCACGTTCTGCACCTCGAAGTACACGCGCCGCCACCCCGAGCCACTACTTGTCGGACTTGATCGTATGCTGCCAGATCGCCTTCAAGACCTTGGTCGAATCCTTGGGCGTCCTCTTGAACCCGTTGGCTCGGTCGACATGGGTCACACCGAACCTCGGCGCGTAGCCTTGATTCCATTCGAGGTTGCTGGACGGGTCGAACCGGTCACATCAGCCATGGCTCGTTTCGGTTGCGCCCTCAAAAAAGTCGGCTCAAGCGACTCACTCGAGAAGACTCCACCCGAGGTAACCTTCCATCTTAATCCCCTCCTTGTGTGCCTGACAGAGCTCGGTAATGTAAAGGTCGTAATACTCTTGACGTTCCTTGTCGTCGACGATCTGTTCCAACGTCCGATCGGCCTCGTCTTGGATGGCGAATCCGTTCTCGGTGATGATGATCCCGAGGCCGTTCGGACCGGCGTACTGTTTGTGGACGTGATTGAGGAGTTGTCTGAAGCCCCAGGGAACTGTCGGGGCGTCGAGCGCAAATATCGTCAGTGATCGACAACCCTACGCGACGACAAGCTTCTGCAACCCACCTGTATAGGGATGCCCGTTATGACCCCTCCGACCGATAGGCACGCCGTCCTTCTCCGCGACCTGCTCGACCCCAGCGCCAAAGAATTGAAACCCGCTCACTTGGCCTCGTTCGACGATCTTGCCCGTGGCCCACTTGGTGCCGTAGTGATTCAGCCCGAAGCTGCGGCGTGATACAGGATGCGAACATACCATCAGCGGGAAGTTCGAGAGATCAATCGCGGCGCGAATGCCAATTATGGACTCACAAATCGGAAGACCCCTTGACGATCTTCCATTCGTCCGGAGTGAAGTCGGGCAGCTGAGGGTATCGTTTCTTCAGGATACTGCTGAGCTCACCCTTGACTGTGAGAGCGTATCCGATCGAGCGCCGTCAGCATCTCGTCAATCTACCGGGACGGAGAAAGTTGCGACTTACAGATGGGGTCGGCGAACTGTCATGGCATCACGATGAGAAACGCATTCTTCCCGTCAGCTTTGCTATCTATCTCATCCGCGATAGAAATCCTCGCTCTCCACCCACCCATCCCAAAGCCATAGCGACAGCGAGATCCGCAGCATCCTTCGCCTCCTGGCTCTCATCGATCGGGACCACCCAGTCGATGTTCAACGTGATCCCGATCCGCCCGCCCTGGGTGGGTTGGAACTTGCGTCGATAGAGGTCGACGGTATGAGCGTGTACGAGGATCTGGTTGTGGGCGACGCTGGCGAGTGAGCGAGTATTGGGCGGTTGTATAAGCGATTGGGGTGGCGATGACGATGTGGAAGTGCGAGAGCGGGGGGGGTTGACAAGGGGCGAGCAAGGAAGACGTTGAGAATCCAAATCAGCTCTTACGACCGAAGCCGGCACACCTCAAAGCAGAGCGACCGTCCAATCCTGAACTCACGTGAACGGGTCGTTATCGAAATCACACTCTGAATTGAGTACCACGGCGTCCAGGATCACGTAGACGAATGGCTACCGTATTCCCAATTCGATCAGCTTGCCCATCGTTAGCATACAACAGACCACTCGCCCGGGACTGAAAGACTGACCTCATTAAGCGTGATCCAATTCTTGACCCGATCCCCGAACCTCTCGAACAACAACTCCGCATAGCTGACGAAATCTTCGATGATAGCAGCTTTGTTTGCAGCTCGGAACCCCTTGTAGCGATCTTGCAATGGTTGAGGGAGGTCCCAGTGAAAGAGGGTTATGTAGGGGGTGATGTTTGCTTCGAGGAGGGCGTCGATCTGATTACGGTCAAAGGCAGGGGATGAGGCGGGAGTGTGAGGAGGTGGGAAATCAGAGTTCAGCGGGAATGAGCACGAAAGCAGAAGGCAGGAGGTAGAGAACGAAAGAGCAAGACAAAAGGGGTCAATGATTACTGACGAGGTTGTTGTAATACCCAATCCCCTTCTCATTCACTGGGTCGTCCTTCCCACCTAGCGTACCCCCATATCAACCACATCAATCATATCAAACACAAGCACGATCACCCCGGATGGATATCAGCCTTCTACTCTCTCTCTCTCTCTCTCTCTTCTAACCCAACGACCCTCGAACTCAGGCTAAAACTCACCGAGCGGTCTCACCCTCGACCAAGAAACCGAAAACCTATACGCATTACACCCATACTCTTTCAAAAGCCTGACGTCTTCCCGCCAGAGGTGGTAAGAGTCGACAGCCTCGTCCCCCGTTTCTAGACCTTGGGCACGGAGGGTAATGTCCCAGACGGAGGGGAGGCGGCCGTCGGTGTCGTGACCGCCTGTCGAGCCGAAGAGAGGGGAGGGGATACGATATGAGCATATGACTACTGGTATCTCAATATGTCAAGGGGAACAAAGTCGTGCTAACCTTCGATCTGATAACTCGCACTAGCGTAACCCTGTACGAAATCGGGTGGGAGGACGCCTTTCAGGTCGGGGTTCTCGCAGAGGGGGGGCATCTTTTCCCGTTTAATCTAGAGATCGTAGACGGTATGCGTTCGTTTGGTACAGGTGGATGTTTGCGATAGTACTAGTGGCAACGCTTGTCGATATTTGATCATCACGACTCGAGCATCGAGATTGACGTTGACGTTGATGAGACCTTTGTCCGATTATATATACCCTCCGACTTGCTTGTTTCTCTTGGCTCGCCCGTTTCCGAGCTATGGAGTTTCGCCGACCTTCCCATTTGTCAAAGTGGCACGTCTTTGGTCCGAGGAGGTGCCGCACTCAGCAGCTCAGCAGCTCAGCAGGGCAGCAGAAGGATGATGGTCGGTGTTGACAACAAGACCCACGTTGTCGTCGCAATATCGTCAAACAGCGAACGAGGTCGAGGTTTCTCCGATCCGGCGGGGGAACGCTGGCGTGGTCGACCACAACAGCAGAGGGTGCCGCACCGTAAAGAGGATCACAACTACAGTACTCCTCGAGGAAAGTGCAAGCCGGATGGATGATGTGCTCGAAGACCAGCCCGAGCGGTAGTATGGTATCGGTCGTCATCACCCGGATGGTCGAGGGTAGCTTGGGAGGTTGCGAGGTGATGGTCGCATGTCGATATGTCTTACCTTGCACGCCGTTTCATACCTCTTGACATCGACGACCCACACACATCGTCGACAGCATGCAGCCTACAGCCTACCCCATAGCTATAGTCTCTTGAGCTAGACATATTATTATCGTTCGCATGCTTGATTGATGACTGACGATGGGTTCCGACTCGTATCGACCCAGACCATCATAGTCAGCCATATCCAACGACATCCCGAGGATGAGATCACCCGTTCCCAGCCAATTCGCCGAGCATGAGAACCGCAACTTGCCACTCGAGTTGCGAGTTGCCTCGATCATCATCGACATCGGCCCAGCTCAATATTATTATTGTGGATACGGAAAGCTACCTATCTAGAGTAGATCGGCTCTCTCTGCACCAACGTCTAGCCTGATCCTTCACGTACAAACACATCACCCAATTTCGACCTTCACTACTCTGTCATTCTACGACCACGACCACGACCGCGACCACGATGACCTCCAACCCATCATCACCTTACCTAAACAACTACACTCCCCCACCCCCACCATCCTTTCCCGACCCCGCCGACTGCCACCCCACGACCCCTTACACCTCTTACGACCTGAACTTTGCCGGTGGCCAAATCCCATCTCCTGAAGCGTTGAGGACGGACAAGGTCGCGCTACTCCCCTTCATTCCGAGTCTTTATGCGGGGAAGTTTTATGAGGAGTTGCAGGAGGGGGATTGTAAGGGGGTTATGAGGTTGATGCCTTATCCGAGGGATATGGCGGCTGGGTTGGAGGAGTTGTTGCAAGGTGTGGAAGTCAGCATGAGGGGGGTCGAGGTGAGTTTGAATCTGCGATACGATAAGGGGGGGAAGGTTTGGGAAAGCGTGATACACCGGTGGGGAGGCTGATATGATCGATATTGATCTTTACGGCTTTTGGGTGTTGTTCATCTTCATAACGACGACGGCGATGACGTACTGTTACTGGTGATTCCATGGTGCTACGAACAACGAACAAACGACGGACTACACTAGGATAACCTCCTCTTCGCCATCTTCGATCTGACCCGGATCTCTAAAGACAATTCCGAGAACTCCTCCCATAGCACCGACCCGGAATACTCGCGAGAAGATCAAGACGGAACAGCCTCGCCATCCTTGCCGCTGCCGCCAGATCACCCACCCTTGGAGTGTATGGCGGGGATCATAGCGATCTTTTGTGATAGGAAGAATTTGACGGGAGAGTTAGGTCAGTCTTAAGTCCTGGGCGTGGGCGTGTGTTTTAATTCTCGCTTTCGATGCATGCGGATCGGGGACGTGCAGCGATCGTCGACGACATGTCTAGCGATTGATGAGCTGACTATGAGACTAACGTCTGCCCAATGTGTCCGTCACGAATTATAGGCCACATCATCATCCTCCCGAAAGCTCAACGGACACACGTCCTCTCACACGCCGCGGGGTTGTTGATGCACTACGCTCTCGATTTCCCCTACATATCGACGTACGATCCGGCGCTCAAGAAATTTGTCGAGCCCCCGTCATCTTCGTCTACACCTTCAACGACTACAAGGACCCCATCGAAAGCCCTAGGACTCCGGAGGTTACAATGGCAGGCCCACGTCACCAACGCCGCCTCGATCCGCTCAGCCGGGCGATTAGGTTTCCAACCCGAGGGTATCGTCCGGATGCACGGGACGGCAAGGGGAGGGGACGAAGAGGGAAGACAAGGGGACGGGGGGGGCATGAGTAGGAGCAATTGGGTGGGCTCGATCACGTGGAAGGATTGGGAGGCGGGTGGGGCGGGGGTGGTTGATGGGTTGGTGGCTAGGTGAAGGTCGAGCGGGTATGGTAGCGGTGGTTGGGGGCAGGACGAGCCTCGGGAAATGAGAGATATAGCATGCAAGCATATGCGGAGCGAGGGAGATGAGGGGACGGTTGAGGCCCAGGGATTGCAGCGACCTTTCGTAAGGATTTTGACGGTCAGATCCATCTCGATGCCAGCGAACCTCGAGCGAAAGGCACGTAGCTAGACGGAGGCACGGCAACATCGCAGACTGAGTCGACGGATACATCGTGGCCATGAGGCTAGGGCTATGCTTCACAACATGGAGAACGGGCATGACGATTCATGAAGACGGAAAGCGAGGCTTCAAACTGGAACTACCGAAACCTGATGCGCAACTAAGCTCACCTTTCCGACGGCCAAAGAGACCGGCATGACGATCAGCAAGACGACAAGCAGAACCTAATGCGGGACAAATGCGCAGGATTTGGACTAGGGTTATAGGGGGTTTCGACCCCGGGGTATGAAACACACTTTTGAGAACCAGCCAGGGTTAGGGGTTATAGGGGGGTTCCGGGGCTGGGGCTGGACCGAAATCTCAAATACTTGACCCCAGACAAAGTCCTAATAGTATAATATTGTGCCGAATGTTTTTTTGCTAGTGTTTCGACGTTCGGCACCTCGCGTCGCGCCCCAAAGTGCCAAATGTAATGTGCCGAATGTTTTGGCTGGAGCGTCGCGTCCAACGTTGGGCCATTTGTTTACAATGTCAAGGTCGTGGAGTCTAACCGCGCGCGTCGCACCAGGCCGGCCCAACGTTGTGTCGATGTTGTTTACTTTGTTGAAGGGCGTGGAGTCTTACCGCGCGCGTCGCACCGTCTCAGCACGTTGTCGGCCATCGCCGAGTTTCAAAGTGCGACGTTGGGCCTCCCGCCTCCATCTCGATCCATTGACGTCTGTCTTTATTATCAAGGTCCTTTGTGCTACCATCCTTTATTTTGCAGAACAAGAATACGACATGTACCTCGTTACCTGCTCGTGACTTCATGCATAGTTTCACTAACTTCGGGGAAGTTGTCGACAGCGCTCTGCAGTGCACGACGAGCTTTTTTAGATCTTTAAAGATGTTTAAAGATCATCTCCACGACAACTGCGACACTGTCGTCTACATCTTAGCCATCAATTACCAAGTTGACCAGCTACTCGCCGGTTGTATTCCAAGTGTACAGAGCTTCACGCCGCCTCTTGTAAAGGCGTTTGATGACAATCGAACTGTTGAAAGGACGGTTCCTGGGACTCTTCGACTCGACATGTTCCTCACTTTGAATATCATTCGGTTGCATCTTCTGGAACACGTCGTGATTCCCTTGCCGCTGGTGATGAACACTATGAAGATCCCTAATAATCTAAGGGCTGCTCAAGCTGACTCGTCCCTTTCTACAGCTGCCGAAAGGAGCTTCGATTGATGAAACCAATCACGATTGCTATTCTCAGAGTCGCTTTGACAGTCCTTTTGCCATGATCATGTTCGAAGGTCACGCCATTGTCCTTGGACACTCCACAGTTATATAAACAATTCTTTCATCTCGTCTGGACTGGTCGAGGTCTTTCCTATACGTCTTCATACAAGATCAATCTTACATCATGTCGATGGACCAACATTACAGGCAAGCTTTGTCACGATATATTGGGCAGGATATACACCTACCCAACTCCCTTATCTATCACATCAATCCCAGTTTTGTGGTAAGTACGTCTTGGTGCCGAACAACGACGAGCATACTCACAAATCATTCCGATTCAAAACAGGATCTCCTCGTACCGTTCTTGACGACACTCAACCACATGACTTATCGAGCTTTAGGCCGTCACATCGAGCCACCTTGGTATCTCGAGCAATTTGCAATACTTCTCCACCGGTTGCTCGCGGTTACTGCATTGACTCACTGCAGTACACACAAGCGACACCCCCTGCCTTATCAATGGGCGGTCGCTGTGGCCGAGGTCTTTTTCAACCTTTGTCCCAATGACACGAACGATCAAGTTCAAATGAGTCGACATCTGCACACTTTGGCTCAAGGAGGTATTCAACGCCCTCCATCGGGGACTATATGTTGTGGTATCAAAGAAGAAAATCTGTAAGCATCGGCCTTCGACCTTCGATTCAGAGTTGAACATTGATGGGATCATATCGATAGTAAACGCGACTATCCAGAATGGTATCACAGATTTCAACGGGATAGTCTCCACATCTTTTCTCAAGTCACGGGTTATTACACGACATTTGCAGCAGGGCCTTATGCTTAGGGGTTAGGGGTTAGGGGTTAGGGGTTAGGGGTTAGGGGTTAGGGGTTAGGGGTTAGGGGTTAGGGGT